>NW_024096909.1:0-704256 GCF_016545835.1 Crotalus tigris
AAACCCGAACAACCAAAGACCTATATACAAAGACCCGCGAAAACCTCAGAAAACAAATATCGAACCTCTACGGGGAGGAAATCCACCATCTGACAAGGACCTATGAAAAACTTGAAGTCCAAAGAGCTTCCATTTTATGTGACCTCGCATTCCTACGTAACTGCCGAGATCAAAATCTAATCCCCACATGTTTCCAACTGAAATTCCACTCCAACTCTGCAGCCACCAAACGGATCCTGAAAAGAACAGAAATGGCCCTAATCAGAAATGAACTTCACACAAAAAGATCATACTAGATCCGAATTAAAAGATTTTCATCACACTCCACCTCAAACTCAGCAAACAAGATCAACCCGCACTTGGGACAAATCCAAACAACTCGCCGTCTGGAGAGCCGAAACACAGACCACCCTCAAGACAGATACACACACCAACAAACTCCGAAGACTACAAGAACGCCAGAAACAAACCCCTCCTCCCTCACAGCCACACATGAAACAAACAGTGCATAACATCTCAGATAGGATCCTCACCAAAGCCGAAACCAATGTCCTTTCCAAAGGATTCAACTTTGCAGTCGCTCCCAAACACATCCCCACTGAAACCATTATATGTGGAGTTGAAACCAGCCTGACCAAAATCAACCCCGATGACGCTAACAAATCAGACTCAAAATCACCAACATCCTCTGCACCAGCAAGCCACCCAAAAGCAACTTACCCAAAGAGGAACAGACAGCACTACGTAACCTGAAAGAAGACACCAGCATAATAATCCTACCAGCAGACAAGGGCAACGCCACGGTGGTTATGAACACATCTGACTACCAAACCAAATTAACCAACCTACTCCAAGACTCCACATACAAACCCCTAAATACAGATCCCACCACCTACCTGGAAAAAACCACCAGATCCAAAATAAAAGCCTCCCCCATTAGCGAAGAGATCCAGCAAAGAATCATTCCCAGAGAGAAATCATCCAGATGCCCCAAACTCTATGGTCTCCCCAAGATACACAAAGAAGGAACCCCACTCAGACCTATAGTCAGCTCCATAGGCTCACCTCTACAAAACCTAGCCAAATTTCTCGCCAAACAACTACAGCCCTATGCAGAATCCATCACCTCACACGTAAAAAACTCATTCCAGTTTATAGAGATCATAAAGAAACAAAGCTTACAGCCCAGCGACCTACTAGTGAGCTTCGATGTCATATCCCTCTTCACCCAAGTGCCTATCAAAGAAGCCTTGACAGCTATTCAAAACAAATATAACCCCCCCAAACACATCTTAGATCTGACCAACCACTGCCTATCCAACACATACTTCATCTATAATGGACAAAAATACAAACAAACAGAAGGAGCACCCATGGGATCACCCCTCTCACCTGTCATTGCCAACCTCTACATGGAACACTTTGAAACCCAAGCTCTAGAAAAATCGGATCACAAACCCAAACTCTGGCTCAGATATGTAGACGACACCTTCATAATCTGGCCACATGGGAAAGAAAAACTGGACAACTTCCTCACACACCTCAACAGCCTACACCCCAAAATACAGTTCACCATGGAAACAGAAGCTAACAACCAACTTCCCTTCCTGGATGTCTTAGTCTACAAGAAATCCAATGGCTCCCTAGGACACACCATCTACCAGAAGAAAACACACACAAACCGCTATCTGCACGCTCTCTCACACCACCACCCAGCACAGATCAACTCTGTAGCCAAGACACTCATCTCCAGAACAAAACGCTTAGCTGACGAACAACACCTAAAACCCGAACTACACACTCTCACCAATGTACTAACATCCAATGGATTCCATAGAAATAAGATTACAAACCTAATCCAAAAAGAAACCCCCACTAAAATCCAAGACAAAGAACAAGAAAACGGCAAAGCCCTCCTCCCATACATAAAAGGCACCACAGACAGAATCAGTAAGATCCTCCATAAACACAACATCAAAACAGCATTCTGCACAAACAGAAAAATATCCACCATCCTTAGAAACCCCAAAGATAAAATTGAATTAGAAAATCAAGGAGTATACGAAATCCCATGCACCACTTGTCCCACCACATACATCGGACAAACCAACAGAAGAATAAGTGCACGCATTGAAGAACATAAGAACTCAGTCAAAAAAGAGGAACCAACATCTTCCCTGGTCCAACACCTTAAAGCCACAGGACATGAAATTGACTTTAAAAATACCAGAACCATTGCCAAAAGTGAACATTTTAATAACAGAATAATCAGAGAAGCCATCGAGATAGAAAAACGCCCACACAGCATGAACAAGCGAGATGATACCTCCCGCCTACCAGCCATTTGGAAACCTGCCCTTATTGACAAACGACTCCCTAACCCCAAAATCTTAAACCCCTCTGCAACTCAGACTAACCTGAGCACAACCAAACAGAACACTCCCCCAGCCAATCAGAGCACAGCCAAGCCCCTAACCATTCAGAACACACCTCCACCCAATCAGAACACAGCCAAGCTCCCATCCAATCAGTTCATACCCTCACTGGCAGTTAAAAGGAAGAAACAGCTAAAACCACACATTGCTGCTCAAAGCAAGAAGCTAAAAACACCAGCCTGAAGATGACGAATGTGACTTCGTCGAAACGTTGCCAAGACACTTCCAGTTTTACGCGGGAGAAAACCCGAACAACCAAAGACCTATATATATATATATATATATATATATATATATATATATATATATATATATATATATATATATATGTCTTAAAATAACAATGGCTTCAGTTATATCTAGCTGAAATAGAAAGCCTAAGAAGATTGTGTATATGTGATGGAGAAGCCTCACCCAGTATCTGTTAGGTTAAGTTTGGTTTCAAAGCTATTAACAATACAATATGAGGATAGCTAGAGAGATGAGCTGTTAATACTCATGATACAGTCTTACCAACTCCAGCTCACCAATATGTTAGGTTGGGGGTGGGTTGGGGGAGGGGGAATACCATTAAGGGTTCCCAAGACCCATAATTATCACTTAGGAACCATAGATAGTGTCTTTTCTTTTCTTTTTTGCTAAGATATAAGTGGATCCAAAAGCACAATAAAATCATCTTAAATCATGTAAGAGAGGTTATTTCCAAAAGCAATTCATACGTATGTTGGAGAAGGATAATTGCAGTAGCAAAACATTTAGCACTACTTTTAGTAGTTACTAAACAACTTGAGGCTTATTTGGTTATCATTTCAGAGCTATTTCCTTATCTAATCAGAGAAAAAGAACGATCACAGGTAAAAAAGGCAGTGGAAATGGGAGCAACTTCCAATTTTCTGTCAGCATCCTCACTGGGTTTCTTTGTGGAAAGATGGCAGGAAGCAAGAGAAATTATCCTCCTTCTTCCTCTTCCCCTTCCTTCCTTCCTTCCTTCCTTCCTTCCTTCCTTCCTTCCTTCCTTCCTTCCTTCCTTTCTTCCTCCCTCTCTCGATTCCTCTTCCTTCCTTCCTCTGTCCCTCGATTCCTCTTCCTTCCTTCTTCTGTCCCTCCCTCTATTCCCCTTCCTTCCTTCCTCCCTCCCTCTTTCCCCCCTCAATTCCCCTTCCTCCCTCCCTCCCTCCCTCCCTCCCTCCCTTCCTTCCTTCCTTCCTTCCTTCCTGCCTGCCTGCCTTCCTTCCTCCCTCTCTCCCTTTCTCCTCCCTCCATTCCCCTTCCTTCCTTTCTTCCTCCCTCTCTCCTTCCCTCCCTCCATTCCCCTCCCTCCCTCCCTTCCTTCTTCTCTCCCTCTCTCTCTCTCTCTCTCTCTCTCTCCACATTTAATTTGCTTGTACAAAACTTGGACAGAAAAAGTCAAGTGGGAAGCCAGCAGGAGGTTGCAAGTTCAAGGCAGATAAGTGCCTGCTGACAAATGGGGGAGGGAGCAAGGGGATGTCTTTCAGGAATGTTGCCTGGAGTGTATGAGAGATTCCACTCTGGCTGAGAAGGGTGTGTGGATATGCACAGAGATGTTCCATAGGTTGGAGGGGTTGCATGGATAGGTCAGGAAGATATATGGGGGTATGTGAGTGTTGTTGTGTGGATGAAGTAGGGTGTGCAGGAGGCAGTGAGAGTCAAGAAAAATGCATGGGGTTACAGGGGCATATGAGAAGTGCTACACTGGTTTGGGATGGCACACAGTTGATGGTATGGGTTGGATGGGTACTTGGGCATGCTTGGAAGTCCACAAGAGGTGCCATGTAGGTTAGGAATGCATGCAAGGGGGGAGTGACATGGGTCAGGAAGGGTGTGTGTTGGATGCCCAGAGCTGTTGCGTGGGTTGAAACAGTCACGTAGGAGAGGCATAAGTTGGGAATGCTGCATGGGAGTGCGCATGAGATACTGCACAGCCAGGGAAGGCATGCAGGGATAGTGCAGGACTGAGGACTGCATGGGAGCATGCAAGAGATACCACACAATTTAGGAAAAGAATGGGGGACAGTGTGGGTCAGGAACAGTGTGTTGGAGTAAGCAAGAGGCGTTGCATGGATTTGGAAGGCATATGGAGTCAGTGGAGGCCAGGGAAGGTGCCTGGGGGTTGCACCTGGTAAGGGTAGTGCATAGGGATTGGCATAGGCTGGGAAAGGTGTGTAGGGATACATCCCTTCCCTTCCCAGCAGGCAGGTAAATGGCTGCTGCAGGGTGGGGGAAGGAGTGACACATTGTGAGACTTCCTGGGAAATTGCCATGGAACACTGAAAACGAAGACCATGTGACCATAGCAGCAGTCCAGCAGCGCTGCAGTAGCCAGTAGCACTGAAACAGCCATGACCCCTAAATTTCATTTTCTCAGAAGTCGTGGGTCTCAGGTGTTGAACATATTCTATAAGTTAGCCCATTTGAGGTATCTTGGATCAAAAACTGTTGTCCTATGGTGCACTGTTTCGCCAGGTAACGGACATAACACAAGAGTTTTCGTAGTATATAGATATCATCCTGATCCAAGAGCAAAAGAACGTTATGCCTCTTCATCATAAACCCTGATCCTTTGCCTTGAGCTGAAATTTTAGGAGTCCTCTGGATTTCTCCCTCTATGCATCAGTGCAAGGTTATATGACTGGCATTGTTAATTATTTCTGATCCATTTCTCATTAACAAATGACGATAATGCCAAGATAACAATATGTGCATGTTGACATAATCACACACTTGTCACTGCCCCTCTTCCCAGATGCCCCTGGCAAAGTATTTGAGGATTAGGACTTTGGGGGACCTGCCTCTAAAAGAGCAGAAGGCAAAACATTGCCTATATTTAAACAACACCAGAAGCAAGATAGCTGTGTACTTTCTCTGGTTTCTCTTTCTCCCTTGCTTCATTCTATTTTCAGACTTTGAATTATGCAGGGAAACATCCAAGGTTTTTCTTTTCTTTGGAAAATAGTCAATGGTTGCTGCCAAAAAACAGATAATTAGCACCCCCTGCTAAGATGTTCTAGCCGAAAGCTTAGGCAGTATTAAAATTGCAAGAAAGGAAAATATTATAGATTGGAAGCATGACCTTCAAAATACACTCTGTCTTGCAGCAATGCAATTTCAAAGTCATTATTATCAGACCCCCTTCATCTGATTTGCTTTAGTGTGGTTCAAAAGAAAATATAAATGCTTGCTGGAAACCTGGAATAATGTCAATTTGAATTATTTTAGGCA
This sequence comes from Crotalus tigris, assembly GCF_016545835.1. Lineage (NCBI taxonomy): Eukaryota > Metazoa > Chordata > Lepidosauria > Squamata > Viperidae > Crotalus > Crotalus tigris. The sequence goes on from NW_024096909.1 coordinate 5,676, forward strand.
GTCTAGTTGGATGTACAATTCAACGTACCTTAAATTGCCCTAACCCTGCAGGGCTTCATATCAAGTAATAGAAATCAAGATTCAGTCATATATTGCTTCCTTGTTTGTACACTGCCTTCTCTGAATACCTTTAATATTGCCCTCTTTTGCTATCTTTACTAAATTTCAACATTCGTACAGATCTTCCATAGACAAGTGACAACTCAAATTATATACAAATTTGCCAATGATGTTAAGTCTTCCAGGGTCCTTTTCATAATTTATGGCAAGTTTACAGTGAATCTCCATTGCAAGTCACTGGTTTTTAACACCTCAAGTTTCAGACTAGTTTGGAAGCAGTTTACATAAAATAATCACAACCAATAACTGAGGTTCTCTAGTTGGGGATTGTCATCAAGTAATTAAAGTTCCAGTTATCTGCATGCTTAGTTCCAAAACAGTCCTATGAAATTCAATTTAATTTACCTTTCATAGTTTATACTATAGGATTACCAACCTGCATACAGTTAGTTGAGCTGCAAATAAAAATTAAGATCTATGAAAATGTCCATAACAACAAAAATTAAACCACACATGTGGATACAACCAACATATCAATTAACAACATCAATTAACTAGGAAGCAATGCTTTCTATTTCTTGAGATAGTCTCTGTCTTTCAAGGTATCTTGTAGGTCAGTCAATCCAGCTTCCAATATATCCTCATATGGATTATCTGTATTTGAAAATAATCCTTTATCTGAAAAGCTACGCTAATTACAGCTTAATCATATTTGGAACTACTGGAGAAATGAAGATGGAGGAAGTGATTGATGAGGTAATAATCGAAAAGGGCGTAATTATTTCAGGTCTATTTTGAACTATCCATTAGACCATCCATAACAGGTAAAACAGATCAATAATGAATTCCTTAGCTAATATAGTACACTGAAGTTTATTTTGCAATCATGTACTGAGCTATGGGTTTAGATACATCATTTTGAAATAATAGAAAATACTTGTAGCTCTGGTTTTAGATTTTCTGCAAGCATGTTTTAATATAATTTCTGGATGTTTCGTTACCAAACTAGGAAATGTCATCAGCAGGATTTTCTTATCCTATTCTCCTTAGCTCATAAATGTCTTGTGTGCCAGTGTGGCCAGTTAGTCATGTGATTGGTTATTTGTTAGGAGCTATATTTGAATTCTGAGAAACTGATTGGTTGATTGGCACTTCGAATGGCCTGGTTTCTTACAGATTGATATGTTGGCTCTAGATCAATATACTTGTTAATTGCTCCTTCAGTGGAATACCAAAGTATTAAATACATAGTTTCCAAAATACCTGTCAACATTTGATTTTAAGTTAAGATTAGAAATATGCTGCATTGTTCCATGACACCTAGCAGTAGCAAAAGCTTATTTGTAGAAGTAACATAGACTGGAGGGCAGGACATTTAGTAATCTTCCATGATCAATAACAGAACAGATGCAGGAGATGACCAGGCTCAGCCCAAGAGAGGAAGCCAAGCAAGTCATAAGTCTTGAGTCCCTTTGCACCCATAAGCGATCTAAGTCCAGCCCACCTTGAATTCTGTTGACTCTTTGTTGTTGTTGTTGTTGTTGTTAATTGCGAAGTCGTGTCCGACCCATCGCGACCCCATGGACAACGTTCCTCCAGGTCTTCCTGTCCTCTACCATCTTCTGGAGTCCATTTAAATTCACACCTACTGCTTCAGTAACTCCATCCAGCCATCTCATTCTCTGTTGTCCCTTGACTCTTATCTACCACCAATTTGCTTTGACCATTTGTAGCTCAGATTCTTGTTATTAGCGTTAGCATACCATAAACCTATAGTCATTTGAACTGCCTTGCTTCCTGATTCATTGCACCTGACATCAGATAGACTTTTGATCTGGTTCCTCAATACTCTCTTTCCAATCTTACAATTATACTACATTACAGGTAGTATTCTACTAATGGTCACAATTGGGACCATTGATTGCTTTGCTGAATGATAGAAATCACAGCGCTCTCAGTTGCAGTCATTAAGTGGACGGAATGAACGTGCTCCCCTCCATATATAGAAGGGAACTCAAGTACTGGGATAGTGAAATGAAGCAGGACTCTTTGCGACCCCCACTTTGTTTCTCCAGCTCAGCACACACGTTCTCTTCCTCTCCATGCATAAAAGGGCACTCATGTGCTGGACTGGAGAAATAAAGTAGGGATGCCTCATTCTGAACTTTGTTTCTCAGCCCAGCACACGAGTTCTCTTCTGCACATGGAAGGGAGATGGGCCAGAGAAATCAAATGGAGATTCCCAAGGACGCGAGTTTCATTTCTGCAGCCCAATGAAGGATTTCCACACATATTCCCTTGCTTGGAGTGGAGGGGAAAACTCTGGGCAGGTTACAACCTTCCTTGACAGCTTCCTCACTGACCTTCTGGGAAAGCCATGAGAGAAGATCGTGAATGGCTATTGCATGATTGAAGGGCACTTAGCAACTTGGTGGTAAGGGCAAACAGATTGCCAAACACCCAAATGATGATCACATGTCCAGGGGGAGGCAGCACAATGTTTTATGATGTCCAGAAGTGCTTTATAGACTGTAAAGCACCCTTTTGGAGCTGTTGCAACTTTGAATAATTGTTAAGAAATCAGTCATTAATTGAGGACTATCTGCATCCCTGAAAATGTCTGCATCTGTATCCCAGACGTAAAAATGGTCCTTATTTGGAAACTAGTCATGAAGGAGCGCCAATAATACTTTTAGAATAGGAAAGTACTTATTCAACAACCATGTCATGGAGCTTTAATAAATCTCTGACATGAATAAACATGGAGACTCTCATTTTACTTGCCAAGGTTTCATTTTCATATTCAAAGGAGATTGCCCATGAATAAATGAGAAAAACTGAAATATTAGCTAAGCAAGAAAGACATGTCAAGAATTTTAATGTGCTGGCAACCAGGAAGTGATTGTTTTCAGTATCTGGGAAGGGATACAGTAACATTCTCTTGCTCCAATCTGATATCCTCATTTTAAGTGCAATTAAAGCAGACTATACGTAATTGGGAATGATATGAAACACAGTGTTTTTCATCATATTCAGCTAAGGTGATTCATAAAGCAGCTGCTTGCAGTAAATTCAATGTCATGCAATAACTTGGATGAGCAGCTTAGTAGTTCCCATACAGAACCTTTTCCCTGAGTTTTATGCATTGCAAATAGAGTCACAGCTGTTTTCAAGAGAATATAACAATCCAGATGTGAAAGAACTGTTTTTCTGTGAAAGAAGAGTGGGCAATGTGAGAGCCCTGGCTCTCCCAATTTGATTTTGGTGTCCATGAAATGCTGCTGCACCTTGATAATAAGTTACTGAAAAGCAGTGGAATAATTTCCTTTTAAAAGAAAGAAATGACAAGGAAGGTGTAACCACTGAAAAATAGAGCTGCTTTTAAGTTCTTTTTAAGGTAAGGTCCCTGGATATCAGGAAGAAAATTACCTGTTTTCTGTCCAGCCTCTTTTATAGTGGGCTGCACCAGGTTGCCTATATTACTTTATTTCCATATTCTTTTAATAAAAAAAATAAAATAAAATGACAAGCAAAGTGCCACCTTCCATCTTTATATCTATTTCTAAGAATTTGCTTGAACTCTAATTAACCCCGTAGCAAATCTTAGCCAATGTGAAAGTCTGTTGTCTTGGTGGTAAGCTCAGAAAACAAAAACAAAACAAAAAATAGGGGGTAAGAAAGAACATTTAAAAAGCTAGAAAACCTACCAGGGAGAATAAATACTGAATTTAGTATTTAGTACTGAATTGAGACTACAGTAAATTGTCTTGTGAATGGCCCCTGGTAGCTCATTGGAGTAACAACCATATCATGCTTTTGCAATTCCTAGAGCTACTATATCTGGGCTGCTACAAAAAGAAGAACATTCTAATCCTTTATTGCCCAGTGGTCACCCATAATTTTGCAGATCAGTTTGTGTTATCCTATTAGGGATACCACAAGCTCTTCTTTGTAATCATGTTAAAGTGCTTTTCTTCTGTCCTTAAGGCGTCAGAAAATATGGTATACTTAGCATTGCTCTTATTGCTGAGTCCTCTCTTGCCAGGACTGGTACAATCCTTACAGTTTCCATGCAGGATAAGTTAAGGAAAGAGATTGTTGGATTCCCCTGACTTTGGCTGCCTCCCACCAGACTCTACCAACCAATGGGGGGGGGGAATCCACCTATTGCTCTCTTTAATATGAAGATGGGGTTGGCAAGGAGGCAACTTTTGACAGATGGCTAAAGCAGCATGTTTATCCATTGGTCAAACTTTGTTTTGGTTTTGTACAATGTTTTTGTTGTTGTTGGAAGTTTCAAAGGGCATAGGTTTAACATTATTCGTGAACAATGAAAACCTATATTTAAAAGTAGCCCCCAAACTGGATGACAGGCAGAATGGCAATCGTTGTGAAGTGAAGTCAGCTTCTCTACTTTGCTCACACACGGTGACTGTACCCATCCAAGAGGACTCGTCTTACTTTTTAAAGGCAGGTCTATTCGCTGTTCAGATGAAGTAGGAGACCTGAGAAACCCACATCACATCCAAGTTTCAAAAGTGCGGGTTAGAGGTTTCATGAGCATTTGTCTCCCTGGAAGCCAGATGTCCAATTTGTCGCATGGCCAAAGGCAAAATAGCAGCGGGGAGAAGTTGAAGAAACCAGAAACAAGAGAGCATACCTGCACCACATTAAACGGTCTGATGGGAGCTGTGCAGATCCCAACCTTTGCCTTTATCAGCACCTTCATTATTGATGGAACATGCTGGTGCATGTCCAGGGCCAGTCTTGCAAGAGGAGAAACAATATTATACTAGAAGAGCTAAAGAAGAATGGAAGTTGCACCTGCAGTGGGCTGAGATGAAGAAAGGCAGCTTCATGAAAATATGACCTTGAAGAATAGAGAAGCATCGTCATGCAGCAGTTAGAAAAAAATATAAGGATGAACTTTACTGTGAAATATCACTTTTTTTGCCTTCTTGTTTTTGTTTTTTGGTGTGGGTTTTTTGCATGGCATTTAATTTAATTCCTTGTTCTGACTTGCAACTCTGCTTTTAATAAACTTGTTGCTGATATTCAGTCTTCTTAATCCTTGCATTTTTTTTTCATTTCATCTGTAATTTAGTTCACTGAAAATTTCTTACAGAACTAGGCTTACAGAACTTGTTTTTACCAATGTGGTTAGGATGCAGCATACAATGACAGTACTGATTAATTAATTGTAAAATATTTAATTTTGACTTCTTTGCTTGTTTGATAGAGTAGAGAATTTCTTTGATATTAAATCAGGATACATCTAATCCAATAATCCCTGTCTCTCACTTCTAAGATTTTAAAACTTCCGGTGTTATTACCAAAAATATTTCAATGGGACTTGCTGGGGATTGGATTTGATAACTGACGTTGTTGCAAACAGTACACAAGGAATAATGCGGAATAATGCGGTATATACCAGGGGTCTTCAAACTTGGCAACTTTAAGACTTGTGGACTTCAACTCCCAGAATTCCCCAGCCAGCCCTGGCTGGCTGAGGAATTCTGGGAGTTGAAGTCCACAAGTCTTAAAGTTGCCAAGTTTGAAGACCCCTGGTATATACCATGCTTAAAGAATGGATGTCAACAATTGCAAATTTTTATACCAGCCTTCCAAAATCTCACCATTTCCTCAGTCGTTACCAGGATGCTTGGAACACAGGAAGAAATGATGTCAGAGAAGTCAGCCTAGTGTATGGGAGGAGCTGCATGCTCACCTACGTTCTCCGAGTAGCACTCATCCAAATAATTTTCTGTAGAAGAATTGATTGGAGAGGCTTCAGAAAAAACTGATCCTGAAAGTGCACAAAACTGTAACAAAGACCATGGCCAATAACAAGGATTTCAATTATTTCATGAAATATGAGTATTATGTGGTAGATGTTGAGGATGAAAACAAATTAGGAGGAACTGTTCAAGGGAGCACCTGTTTTCCTTTCCTACCTTCAAAGTGACATATCATAGCTGGGAAAGGAACATTGGAGATTTATAATGAGTTCCATTGTTTGGAGTTCATTGTCAGAGGGGTAGTATCTCCTGCCCCACACAAGATTTCAGAGAGTAACAGACCTCTCAGAGGTTCTTTACATGTTGTCTACCACTTCTTCCTCTTCATGTAACACAATCGATATCCTGTTGTCCAATGTTTTTTCCAGTCACACCAAGCTTGCCTCTTCTGCCTGGCTAGGCTAGAGTGAAGCATAAGGCTGAACCAATCCCACTTTTTGCCTTCTCAGGACACAGGAAGTCTCCTAATCAAAACTTATCCACTTCCTTTTTTCCCCACTATTAAGATGTAACTACAAATGAAATCCTTCATTCTCTTCTCCTTCAGTCATAATAAACTAAGGCAGATACTTCTACCAAGCTTGAGAAGTACTGTAGCTAGAAGATATTCCACATGTGACAGATAGCCCTTCATTGATTTAAACATTTTTTTTTAAAAAATGTATGCAACCACTTATTTAACTTATATATTCATCATGTGATCAAATTTTCATAATGGCTAAAAATTCTAGGAGTCCTAATCCAGCCCTTTTATAAGGCACCAGGTTAAGAAAAATTGATTTAATAGGTTAATGTCCATGAAGAGGGGAAAATGCCATGGGCCTTAGGGAAGAAATAATGACAATTGCACTGGTAATCCTCTTTTAAAAATCTTGCTGCTTATGAGCAGTTTAACAAGGCACCAAAAATTGGCACATTGGTTTCTCTTGTGTCTTCATTTATATGTCTGGCTTCATTACTGCTTGTTTCCAGTTTCTATTTGTCCTTCTAAAAATAGTTAACTAAGCTGTTAGCTATCTGCCCCCTGCCTTTGGCCAGTCCAATTTAAAGGAAAGCCTTTGGAGACCCAGTTCATTTATTTTAGTTGTGATCTGCTCCTTATCCACGCATTTGGGGGTAGTGCTAGGGAACATTATATTGCTTCAATAACTTGGCTCTGCCTAAAGGACACAGATTCTGCGAAGGTAGAAATGATTACCTAAGGAGAAGCATTAAGAATTTATAATTTAATCATGGCACTGTAATTGGATTTTCTGATGAAAGGAAAAGCATGGGCATTTTTAAAATGAGAATCATTACTTTTTTTTCTTTTGTTGCAAGAGTTAGAAGTAACCTGATTTTTTATTTCTAATTCTTGCAGTAAAAAATAATGAAAGGTAAAGGCCATGGGTAGTATGCTTAAGAAACGTGACGTCAGTGGGACTTATTTTTAAGATGTCATATGGGACTGTGCTCTTCATAAGCAGAGTTATTTTTCTGTATCTCTTTGCTGCCATCTGGTGACCATCCAGATGTTTTCAGATCATATATAGTACCCGTAAGTTAATTTCCATATCAGGAGGCCACTAAAATGCTTCTTTCTTCATTTATTTAATTACAATTTCTTAAAATCTCAGTTGTTTTGTTTATTAGGATTTGTGATTGTTTTACAACTCAGATGTATGTGTGTGTGTGTGTGTGTGTGATCTAGATATATCCATCTTACAACATCCTCTTAGATTGTATACTGCAATCTTCCACTCAGATTTCACCTTCATGTGTTTCTGACTAATAATTATATGGAGCAAATACTGATAACAGAACTTGGTAGAACAATCGTGAAGCCCTTCAAAAAAAATATTCGGCTACTGGATGTGTCTATGTCTACAAAGATATTGTATGGTATTTCCTGTAACAATCTATGGAAGCACAAATTGGACTCTAAAGAAGTAGGTTAGGAAAAATATTGATGGCTTTAAACTTTGCTGTTGGAGATGACGTCTCAGAATACCATGGAGCAGCAAAGAAAACAAAGAAATGGATCAATGGACAAATCAATCCAGAATGATCATGAGAGACACAAATGTCCAGGTTCACATTATTCTACTTCAATCACACCATGTGAAGATCTACTTCTCTGGGAAAAGTTCTAATGCTGGGAAAAGTATAAGGAAAGAGAAGAAGAGTATGACATGTAGCAAGGTGGATGGAGTCAGTTACAGTAGTAATGAGTGAACAGCTGGAAGACCTGAACAACAAGGTTAGGGGCAGTTCATCATAGAGGACATCTATGTGTGTGGCTGCTAATCTTTTCCCAACCTGTTCTTTCAGATCTTCCAGTGCTATACCCATTGCTGCTCTAACAGAGTCCATCCAATTTGCTGCTGGTTGGCCTCTTGTTCCATTTCCTTCCACATTTCCCAGCATTATAGACCTCTTCAGAGAATTAAGTCTTTGCATAATGTGTCCTAAATATGACAATTTGAGCCTGGTCATTTGTGTATCCAACTCAGTAAATTATTCTGACAGGTTTCTGCCTGCTTGACAGTCATACAGGATAGGCTCAAGTTGATTATTTGCTGGGGTCATCTGATCTCTTGATAGCTCAGAGAGGTTTTCTCTTTGGGGTCAGGAAAAAAAGCCATGCTGAGAGTGGAGATATCAGTGCTGGATATCTCTAAAATTGTTTAAATGATTTTAGCTATTGATGGAGAGAGAGATTAAAAAAAGGTGGGTTTCTTCCTCCTTTTACAGTAATTTACACCTGAGGTAAAAGTATTGCTTATCCAAGTAATGCAGTCTGGGGAAATGGGAAGTGAAAAGAGGTGAAAAATGAGGCTGAAAGGGATTTAAAAGGGAGAAGAGTAATGGTTTTCCTCCTGGCTTCAAGAAAAGCATGGCCAAAAAGGTGATGGTCCTAAAAGCTTGTTCATGATTTTGGAACAAAAGAGACTCCAAAGAAGAGATAACAAATAACTGAAACATATTCTTATTGCTTTGACTAATAGAAAGATTGACTCAGGACTAGTTCGTCATTCTAACATTGACTTTTGTTGGATCTGCTACTGCTTTATCAAGGCTTGGAAACTGCCAATGCAAAAGGGAAGAGTTGAAGGCATATTTGCCCCATGTTGTTTGGAAAACCCATCTCTTGGGTCCTCTTCATATTTTTATGTTCCTTGTCGCTACTAGAATTGCTCTACATAGTAGATTACAAAACTAGCTATCTGATGATACTTTTCTTGAGACTGGGATTCTTTTACAATTAGATGTGCCTATCAGAATACCTTTTTTTTATTGAAAAGTTTTACAAAAGTTTACAACAAAACAACCCCAAACCCCCTCACCCCCTCCCCCTCCCACACTTCCGAGAGCTGAATACAGGGTTACAAATATGACAGTCATAATCTAAATAACATTAACCAACTATATAAAAATCAAATCCATAATACACTTTAACTCCCTTTTAACAAAAATAAACAAATTCTAAATAAGCATAATACATAAACAAATTAATATCCTAATTCTTAAACAATTCGATATAATAAAAATTCACTATAATAAACTATTGATGATGATAATAATAATAATGATAATAATAATAATAATAATAATAATAATAGTATTAATAATAATAATACTCATTATTCAAAAAGTAAATGAAACTTTTTATTCCCATATTTATTTTGAATATAGTCTATCCATCTTCTCCAAACCGAAATATATCTTTCTTGTGAATGGTCCTTCAAATAAGCAGAAATTTTCGCCATTTCTGCTAAATTAGACACCTTAAGAGTCCATTCTTCCATAGTGGGCAAAGAATCTTTCTTCCAATATTGCCGACCAATAATCTTGCAGCTGTTATAAGATTCAACATCAAATTAATTTCTTTAACATCACAATCTTCAATAACGCCTAACAGAAATAATTGTGGCGTAAACTTTATCTTTCTATCAGAATACCTTTTAACATATAAGGAGATCAGAACTCTTTCCTGCAATTGATGTTTTCTTATCTGTTGGCTTGACTCTAATATTAAAACACTGCAAACATCGAACCAAGTTGGCAGTACAGCTGGGGGAAAAAGTGGGGGAGAGGGAACAAACCAGATAACAGTTTCAAATAAATACAAGGCCTTATGATTTATTTATTATTTTGCAAAGCTTGTTTGACTATTAAAGGTGAGAGAAAAGTGGAGGTGACAGGGAGGAAGATTGGGCAACTCTCCTCCTTCTCCTCTGTTCTAATATTTTAAAAATCTGTTCCCCCGTCCCTGTTTTATCTATGAATAAGGAAAATATGACTTCCCCGTCCTATGTGGTCTCAACCTGAAGATGCTGAAGTGAAGCAAAACATTGAAAGACTGAGACTCACCCACTGGCTACTGTTTATGTGTACCGCGGCTTAAATTTTCTTCGTTGAAAACTAAATGATGTATTCCACCAGTCCCACATTTTAACCTTAGAATAAATCAGAGAAGCAGAGTTAGAATGAGACATACTGTTCATACAGGTAGTCCTCAACTTACAACCATTTTTAGGGACCATTCAAAGTTACAACAGCATTATAAAAAGCGGCTTATGACCGTTTTTCACACTTACAACCATTGCAGTATCCCCGTGGTCACATGATCAGAATTCAAGCACTTGGCAACTGGCGTGCATTTTTGATAGTCACAGTGTCCTGGGAGGTCATGTGATCCCCATTTGTAACCTTCCCAGATGGCTTCTGACAAGCAAAGTCAATAGGGGAAAGTCAGATTTGCTTAAGGACTGCACAATTTACTTAACAACTGCAGGGATTTGCTTAACAACTGTGACAAATGGGGCAAAACGCACTTAACTGCCTTTTTTAGCAATGGAAATTTTGGGCTCCATTGTGGTCGTAAGTCGAGGACTCCTTGCAGTCCAATTGCCGAAGGGCTGAACGATAACAGCATAACCCTATGAAAGTTTAAATTGTGTTCAGTGAGACTCCTTGTGAAAGTCTATAGACCTGATTTTTCATTCAGTGATAGTACAGAGATGTAGCTGTACCACAAACCTATGTAAGTTACAGACTGGCTTCTGTGATTGAATTAATGCTCCAATCATCCCTTACAAATTTGGTTCCTCAGGAAAAGGAGAATGATGCTGAAGGTTATCTGATTGCTCAAATAGAAAAATACAATCTGTCTGTCTAGGAAGTAGATTGAATCTCAATAGCTTTAGAGAGTTAAATTATTTGTCCTTCCTTCTAAGGTCCTGATCTAAATTGGATGTCACAGATCTGCTATCTGGAGTGGGAAGAAAGCTCCCACTTGTCTCAAGTATGTGTCAGAGTTTAAGATTTTAATTGTCCTCAGTTGTTAAGAGAAACAAGTAACCTGGGAAGTGAAGTGGACTTCTTTCTATTGTTACAAAGGGCAAGTCCTGTTTCTATTATTCCCTGCATTGATCTCCCTGGGCCGTCTTAGTTCACTGCTGTGAGAAAAAAAAATTCAGCAGCTGAGTAAGTATATTGATAAATGGGAGTACAACAGATTGTGAAATTGGCTGAGAAAATCTTTAAAACAGAAATGTAAACAATTCAGTAATTTATCACTTTGAGTAATTGTGTGTTTTATCTGTACGAGCAGAGCATTTCTATCCATTTGTTAATGTGCTTTACCCGTACAAGTCTGCCCAGTTACTCCAGGGCTGAAAATGGAAGGAAGACATTTATTATCTAAATTGTTCTCTCCTGCTCACCCAGGAGAGCTGGGATGACATTTAGGATCCTTTATACCTTATCCTCCCCTCTACGACTAACACTTTTGATAGAACTTCCATACTCACAGTTTCATAGTCTTGAAAATGAAAACTGAGACTGAAGCTCACATCTGATTTACCAGGTAATTGACAACACTCTCAAAGACCAGAGGATTCCACCTGAAACTACTTTTTCCCACATTAATACCTCTATCACTGTTCGTTTGTTTGTTTGTTTTTTACATATAATGACTAAAACTGATTGCCTGGATTTACCTGTTCGGCAGGGCCGTGGCGGCAAGGGAAGTATCTATGTCTGGGCCTCTGGAGATGGAGGAAGTTATGATGACTGTAATTGTGATGGCTATGCATCAAGCATGTGGACTATCTCCATCAATTCAGCTATTAATGATGGGCGGACAGCTTTATATGATGAAAGTTGTTCCTCAACTTTAGCTTCTACTTTTAGCAATGGGAGAAAGAGAAATCCTGAAGCTGGTGTGGTAGGTGGAACAATTATACAAATATATATATATATATATATATACCTTTGTACATTTTATTAGTTTGTCTTCATTCAGCTGATCCACTGAATGGAGGTGGCACAGCAGTTAGAGTGCAGTACTGCAGGCCACTTTAGCTGACTGTTCAGCAGGTCAGCGGTTCAAATCTCACCGGCTCAAGGTTGACTCAGCCTTCCATCCTTCTGGGGTAGGTAAAATGAGGACCCAGATTGTTGGGGGCAATGTAAATATATATATATACATTGCTTACTGGTGTACACCGCTTAGAGAGTGCTTGCACTTAAAGCGGTATATAAGTCTCATAAATAAATAATGGCTTCCCTAATATCTACCCAATAATTTTTGAAAATTCGAGGAAACAACACTAGATGAGAAAAATTCTATTTTACTGCTGTTTAATGAAAGAACTGAATAAAAGTCAGTTCTTTAATAAAAGTCTGGCTGAAAGGAGATTTACTTTTGGAGAGTCTCATTATTTAGTGAGAAGACAAACATGGAAAGGTCATGAATCCTTTATGAAAATCAAGCAAGCCAATCTTCATTTCTCTACTCAACAGATGGTTGGTGACATTTTAGTTATAATCTGAGGAATTATAACTTTAATTCTGTTTTGAATAAAGATTTTCAAGAATTTGCTTTTTTGTATTTTTGTACTTGAGAAAATGCACAAAGTTGGTATCAGATAGCAATTAATGTCAGTCTATATATGCAAATATATTTAGTACAATAGTTCAGTTTTAAAACTAAGCAAAACTAGATATGGGAATTAAATATGTACTTAGTAAAATGTTAACTAATTGTACAGATGTTATAACATTAAAAAGCATTTAATTGTAAACTTGGAAATCATCTGGCTGTAATGCATGTGAATAGTTGCTCACTATCTTAGGAAAAGGCATTTTAAGGAATTGCAAACAAATGCCCTCCTCACTGAATTGTCCAGCTTCACATTTAGTTTAAGAATTTGCACACAGGCCCTACTTTTGCATGTTCCAATTTCTTGCACAGCCTATTAGCCATATGTTGAAAAAAAACTATGGAAGAAAAAGTCTTCATAGAAGTCGGTCTTCGATTCTATCTGTAACAAACAATGTCGAGATAAGGATATCCTGATAAAGATATAGAAATACTGTTGCCAATTTCATGATTTCTTAGGTTTACCTAAGAAACTTATTCAAAAAGATTCATAACATATCACTCTGTAGTGATTATGTAATAAAAACAAACAAATGTACCACGTGATAAACAGGATCTGCTATTCTGGAATAGTCTATTTGTGTCCTATACCAGCACAAAATTTAGCCTTGCTTCTTTCTGGTGTCATCAGCATTTGAATAACACCAGATGCAGCCCTTCAGATAATGGAGAGTGACTTGTGGCCCTCAACCCTGAGAAAACTATCCAGTTCTAATCCTCATTTAAAAATCCTTGATGTTATAATGTGGTGAATTTTATCCATAATTCCCATGAATGGAATTCATTCACAGGAAGTTGCCATTAAGAGCAAGTTGGGAGACATGATATATGGCAATCCTCCTTTACCCAGCTTTATCCTAAAATACGTCTCCGAAAAATGTGCTCCAGAGCAAGGGAATCCAATCTTGGCAACTTTAAGACTTGTGGGCTTCAAACCCAATAATTCTCCAACTAGCAGGGAATTCTGGTAGTTGAAGTTCCACAAATCCTAAAGTTGCCAAGTTGGACACCTCTGCTCTAGAGTAATGTTTATCAGCCTTGGCAGCTTTAAGATGTGTGGACTTCCCATATTTTCCATGTGGGCTGGAGAATTCTGGGAGCTGAAATCCACACATCTAGAAGTTGCCAAGGTTGACAAACCCTGGAGCTGGAACTGACAGTGACCTGACAGTCTTGGAGGATGGCCTGGAGACAAGAAGCTGCAGAAGGCAAAAAGCAAGAAACTAAAAAAACAAAAGAAAATGAACCCTCAGGAAGAAGTGATTATTCTTTTTGACCTCTATTTATCTCTTTATACACCTTGAGGACTCAAGTATCACTTATCTAATTAAGTTTGTTGTACTTTGTTGCAGGCTACAACAGATCTATATGGCAACTGTACATTACGCCACTCAGGAACATCTGCAGCTGCCCCAGAGGCTGCGGGAGTGTTTGCTCTGGCCCTGGAAGCAAAGTGGGTGAAAGCAGCCATCTGTTTATTTTGTTATAAATGAAAATAACTCCACTCAATGGCTTGGTACCCAGCCTGCATGAACTGAACATCAATTGCTATCTAAAGCAGGCTGCACGTAGAAGCCTGTTTTATGTTTTTCAGAAAGAGTGCAAAGAGAAGAAGGATTTTATTTTTATTTTTTTTAAAAAAAAGATTTTAAAAGGATTTTAAACCATGCAGGTTGCTTCTATATCTCTTGATTTTCATGTATTGACAGAAGAATCTGAAACCACTTTCCATGCAATTTACTCCATTATAGCCTTTTTTTCTCCTGCACATATTCTTGAAACTCATCAAGAGGGCTTAATTTGTTGGAAAGCAGTTAGGTTAACTTTAGAGGAGGTACATGGAAGATGGCACTTATTCTTGAAGAGGCATTGATTTCTCTAATGCATTTTTAGCACAATGGTCTCTTAAAGATCTCTCTCCTCCCATTCCATCCCACCATGACTTAGTTATTTCCACCTTGATTGCTTTTAGTTGTGTATATTTTCTTAATACACTGTATGGCTTTCTACAGTCTTCTAGCACACTTATTGAATATGTAGGGAATTGTGCCTCTGTGGTTGAGGTCTGAAAAATCAGCTGTCAAAGTATTCTAAGAATAGGGCAGAACATTTCTCAGATAGTTTGATTCAAGCAAAATCTACTACAGTCTCGGTCTGTCTGCCTGCCTGCCTGCCTGTCTGTCTGCCTGCCTGCCTGCCTGCCTGCCTGCCTGCCTGCCTATCTGCCTATCTATCTATCTATCTATCTATCTATCTATCTATCTATCTATCTATCTATCTATCTATCTATCTATCTATCTATCGTCTAACTTCTACCATCTTCTGTCCCATGTCTATCTACAATATATATCTGTATCTATCTCTGTCTATCTAAAACTTCTATTTTCTCTTCATTGTCATCTGCAGGGAGCGTGTCAACATCTGCAAGATTATGTCATAATCCAAGACTTGTCATGCATACAAAAGGGGCAGGACTTAAATAATGGCATTATACTCATTTTGTGAATTTTCTTCCCCCATCCCAGGCAGAAGCACCTGCTTATATAGTACTGCTATTATTTATCCACAGAACCATGCATTTTAAAAAGTGTATTGTTTTTATTGCAGAGTACTTTATCTTTGATTGTTAAATCAGAATGTGTTCACCATAAGACATTGTTAGAGCTTTCAAGGTAGTGAGAGGAAGACAGATGAATGAAATGACCCTCTAGACATTCAAATATATTTGAATGCAATTTTCATATTGTTTGGTTTTGCCAAGATAGGGTTGATCATAATGCAGATCTTTCTTTGAAAAACACAGCTCTGAGAAAGTCCAAAATGAATCTTTGTTAGGACCAGCTATTGAAAGGCAACTGTTAAAGTATTAAGCAAAGAGCAAATCAAAGGAGAAGGGTAGCCTGATGTGGATAACAATGGTGGTAATACTGGTGGAAGAGAGATGCTGCAGACAACATTTTCAAAAAAATCTAGTTTGCACATTCTGCACATCTTAAAATGAAGGGCAAGTGTATGAATGGAAGAATTTGCCCTCTCCTTATGATGATTCTTTGAGCTTTAAAAATGAATCCTTTCTATCTTTAAAAGTTTTGCTTATACAGTATATGCCTAGCAACTGTCTGATATTTATAATTGTCTTTGTCAAAGTAGATTTTCTAAAGTTGTCATCTCTCTCTATTTTTCTCTCTGGCAGTGTGGATCTGACTTGGAGGGACTTGCAACATTTGACTGTGCTCACATCCAAAAGGAACCAGCTTCATGATGAAGTTCACAAGTGGAGAAGAAATGGAGTTGGCCTTGAATTCAACCACTTGTTTGGCTATGGGGTCCTAGATGCTGGGGCAATGGTTACAATGGCTAAAGACTGGAAGACAGTTCCAGAGAGATTTCATTGTGTAGGTGGATCAGTCCAAGAGCCTCAGTAAGTAACAATAAACATATGGGTCTTAGAACTTTGCATAGATCTTTTGCTGTGCTTTCGTTTCATCCTGTAGCTGGGAAGAAATCACACTGACATAAATTACATTGCCCCATAGGAATAAGACTATGCTGTGCTTTGAGAGCAAGTGTTTGGTGGTTTTCTCTGGATGAAATTTAAACATCAACTGTTAGAAAAGCTAAAACCAATTATATTACAGAATGTCTTCTGACGTGATATTTCAGCCAATCCCTCCCTTCTTTCCTTTTGCCCCTCAAAGGATCATCTACCTGTCAGCCCATTGGCAGCAAAAAATTACAGCTTTCTTAGTTGTAGTGAAGATGCTGGCTGAATTTGGGTAGTCCGGATACAGTTGTTGAATGAACACTTTAAACCAAAATTCAGGAAAGGTGTTCTGTATAAGAGAGAAAACTCACCAGCTATGGGGTAATCTCAGATCGACATATTTTTTCCAACACAATTATTGACCTGGTAGACTATCAATCTATCAATCTATTAGCCATTAAGATTCAACATCAAGTTAGAATGTTTGTCTCTCCTGGATGCCCTTTAGTGGTCGCCTGGATTTATGTAGTTGAGACAGATGACTATGGTTGAAAAGCTGCAGTTTGAAACATTACTACACAGATGTTTGTGTCAAATCACAGCATACATAGTTTGTTACATTATCTTCTTCAAAAGGTGTTTCTGTGTGGGTGATCTTCTGAACTAGTCCTTGCATTTTTCTTGGCAAGGTTTTTCAGACGTGGCTTACCACTGCCCCCTTTTTAGGACTGAGAGTGACTGGCCCAAAGTCCCCCAGCTAGCTTTGAGCCTAAGGTGGGACTAGAACTGCTGATTTCCCAGTTTCTAGCCTGATGCCTTAACCACTGCACCAAACTGAGTCTTCAAAAGGTAGCGGAGGAAAAATGTATATGTCGAAGCCATACATGTGCCAAGTGACATTATGTGGCAGATTAAGCCTTTTAAAACAAGATTCAATAAAGAGAAGAAGGGAGGAGTCAGCTCAGCCGGTGCTAGAAGCCCAAGAGCCAAGTCCTTCAGTTGCATGTGTTAGGCTGAAGAGGGGCTAATCAATTTCAGATTCTCCAGTTTCTAGGTCCATCTCTTAAAAAAAAAAAAAAGACAGAAAAAAGGAAGCAATGTAGTAGTCAGTTTCTTGTCTGACTTGCAGCCAAACCAGCACTGCAGGATTGGTGACAAACCCCCACACTGAAGAGAATGGGGCAGACCTGTCGGGCTATAACCAAGCAAATCATAGCCCTCAATTGTGTCATTTAAGCCTCCTTCTCCATGTGCCACAGATTGTCTGGATGAGAGATCTTTCATTTTCCCAGAAAAAGCATTAATTTCATGCCAAAACACTTTGACCCAGCTTCAGTCTGCCTCAGCTGTGGGCTGTCTATAAGAGGAAGGTTTGATCCACAGTAAACATCTGTACTGATGAGTCTTTAATCCAATTTAAACTTACAAAACTGTTTCCTCACTTCAATGGATTAGTTATCCTTCACTAATTTCCCACACGTAGGAATAAAGAACAGGGTTATTCAATATGATTCAGATTACCCATTCTTATTTAGAAGGAGAAAATTGGAGTATTAAAGCCAGTTTGGCAATTACATGGCATTTTCCTTTGGATATAAAGCCAATATGATTGGCTGAACCAAAAAGTGTCAAGAAATGCTTTCTGAAAAAGAGCTTGGTGCTACATTCCACACTTTTAATAGCAGAAAATAGATTTCATGAAAAATTACCAGGTAGGAATTCTCAAAGCACTATACCAAGCAGCTTTCTATGTGTATTTCAATATGCAAGACCCATGGGAAATAAAAAGGGCATGCTTTTTCCATCAGGGAAACCCAATTATTATTTTGCTTGTCTTCATTTACACCTTCCAAAAAATCAGAAAATAGTTCTTCCTCCTCACCCAAAAACTGATGATAGAAAGTAGGAAAGCTGTAGTCCTTGCATTGTATTAGCTGGAATGTAGCAGAATCTGAATGTCTTAATGTCCTTTCCAATAAATCTTCTTTCACATTGGATCATAATCTATGATGCTTTGCCCAGTCTTTTTCCCGGTGTTGGTAAAAACAACAGCAGCAACAAACGAGCATCATTTCTGTCAATATTCCTTTGTTGCGACTAAGACGTTGAAAGCACAGTATTATAGTCATCTCTGAAGTTCAGTTTTTCAGGATGTCTTCCTGGTCAAGTATGGCTCAGGTAGAAAATAGCATACCTGAATCACAGCTGGAAAATATAGGCACAATATGCATTTGTATCCAGCTGGGAGTAAGAATAGGATGACAACATTCACTTTTACACTCAGTGATGTGGCTATATTGGTAATGGGTCAAGCAGAAAGTTTGGATCTGCCCAAGATGCTCTTTGTAGGAATGCTCATTACAAACTTACATAACAAATAGAATACTATAAACCAGTTATGACCTGAAAAGGCAAGCACATAATTTCATGATCCCACAAAGCTGTAAAAACATGGTTTTGTCAGAGGGCCTGGAGATCACAAATGGAGACAGCCAGTCGAATGGCTGATTTGATTGTGCTGTTGATGCCAACAGAGATGAGAAGTGGTTTTTCTTCTGAGTTTTATTATATGATGATTTTTTAATGTTGTAAGCTACCTATGTGTGAGTTTGGATAGTTACATAAATGTGTATGTAAAAATAAATCACCTATTAATTATCTTGATTCAGTCTTTCTGTATTTGCATTCTAAGTCTTAATCTGCACTTTCTGATTGATAGTACTATGGAAAACATGGTATTCAGCATTGCTTTTCTTTACAAATCCTAGGAAAATACCATCTGGTGGCAAGTTGGTTCTGACACTTTCGACAAATGCCTGTGAGGGCAAAGAGAACTTTGTCCGTTACCTTGAACATGTTCAAGCAGTTATCACAGTGAACTCTACGAGAAGAGGGGATTTAAATATCAACATGACCTCACCAATGGGGACAAAATCCATCTTGCTGAGTCGGCGGCCAAGGGATGATGACTCCAAAGTGGGCTTTGACAAGTGGCCTTTCATGACTACACATTCTTGGGGAGAAGACCCCAGAGGTACTTGGGTTCTCGAAGTTGGGTTTGTTGGGATCTTTCCCCAAAAGGGAGTCCTGAAAGAATGGACATTAATGCTACATGGAACTCAAAGTGCACCCTACATAGACCAAATAGTGAAAGATTACCAGTCTAAACTGGCCATGTCCAAGAAGGAAGAGTTGGAAGAAGAATTAGATGAAGCAGTAGAGAGAAGTCTCAAAAGTATATTAAACAAGAATTAGCACTGCTTTGCATGCCAAATGGCTAGATTTCCCCTTTGTCCTTTCCTGTATGTTCCCATTAGGCATATATCATTCATTGTCTCTTAATCACTATCCCAACCTTTTCATTCTACAATGGTGCATTGTCTAATTTAACTGCAGTGGAAATTTCTGAATTCTGAGCCACAAATATATGATTACATACCAATCACTTTGTAAGAGTGTATGGCTGTAACTATTTTCATTTGAAGACAAATTATTTTGGGGGGGGGGGTATTTTATTTTGTTTTGCTATATCTGACCTCATGCAACAACCAACTAGAAAAGTTGCAGTCACATTTCTTTTTATATTTTTATGGCAGATACATAACGTACAATTCTATTTTAAATTTATGAAGAGGGCTTGCTGATGTAGACTTGCTGAAATACTGCCAGTTATTTAAAAAAAGGGGGGGGAATGAATGTTAAAATTTGGGGCTCTAAATTATATTTTATTTATGTGTCCATGAATTGCTTTGAAATTAAACAAAAGTAGCTGCAAAATCTTGCATCATTCTCCTGTTGAAAATCTTTCTCACTGCTGGCTACTATTGGCCTTTGAAAAGTCTACATTCACTAACCAATATCTTCACCAGCATGTAGCAGTAAGAGAGAGGGTTTTCTTGGCAAGAAACTGGTGCATCTGTTTATTTTATTTATTTATTTATTTTGTTTGCTGCCACTGTTTATGTAGGGGGTTTTTTTCCTTAAAAAGAAACCCCTTTCATTCCCAAAAACTTAACAAAATATTAAGCACAGGTTTTTTTTTTTTTAAAAAAAGTATAAAATACAGTTTGGTCCTAAGATCAGTTCAAGCACATTCACAAAACCAATAAAATAAGAATCATAGCTTGTCAATAGTTATAGAATACTGACTCTATTATGCATTATCACAAACTGCAAGCCTGTAGTATCCTAGAACTAAGCCCACTGAATTCAGTGGAAGTTCCTTTTCACTATGTAAGAATGAAATTGCCTTGAAATAAATAGATGGGAAATAAAGTCTACGGGAAAGCTGGTTTTCTGAGCTATAATGTCTACCCAGGTTCACACCCACACCTTCAAGCTATTTTAGGCCGCAAAAAGTCACCAATCAGTATCAGAAGTGGAAGTATTGATATCAGTAATAAGCGCCTCCCTTTGCTTTATTATAGTTCTTCTGCAGACCAGTCTGTACAAATAATTCCCAGTTTGTATAGCACATTCTGAGAACTGAATGTGTTGCTTGCTAAATAATTTCCTAAAGAGCAGGGAGATGTGTCCTTTTTGGAAGATACATCAGAATGAAACACTAGTAGAGTTTCTGCTACATTCATAATCCCCACATGAGCTATAGTGTGGCTGTTCTTCTGAGGTCTTGAATTCTAAGTTAGAAGTGATAATTGTGTCCATGGCTGCCAGCTCATAGTCCTGCTTAGATTACTTTTCTGATGTCCTGCACATGAACAGATGTAAGATTAAAAGATAGATCAGGCAAGCTAAACTGATCCCAGTTTGCAAAAATCATGAAGTAGGAAAACAGTGCAGTGACAGAGGTAGTGACTCTGGTGGGATCCCCACTAGTGATGAGAAGCATATTCTAGTGATCAATTGCTGTTGATGAAGCAAAATATACCCTCTCATTATTATTGTTATTTCAGCACAACAATAGTTGGATAAGATGCATGTGTATTTGAGGATCCAACCTTTCTCTTTCCAAAGGCAAGGAATGATTAAGTTGATTGGGGAAAGAAATAAGCATCTGCCCACTTCTCATCTTTTCTCATCTCTGTCCTCCCACCTAAAAGAGCTTTGACCAGATACACCAACCTTCTGTTTATGATCATGAAAGTTGCCCTGTTGGATTCCACAGGAATGAGACCCATTTTACATTAAACACATGAAAGGGACATGCATAAAAACCTGCCTGGCAAAATTTTGAGGAGAAAATACTCACAAATGAATCAATATCCATCTTTCTCCTCACTCCTCACTACTCAATAATATTCCCACAGTGAGGAGAAATGATGGGTAGGACAGTTTACTTCTTCTTTGCAGTGTCTGGGGGGAGGATGTTGCTGAAGCTCTTCTGTTCCATAGAAATTCCAGAGTGCAGAAATCACAATGGTGTCTGCAGTTCAGTGTAAATAGAGTTTGATGCCAAGGAGGTAGTGTTAGCTATTCCTTGCCTGCATTCAGATTGGAGTATAGCACCACAATGTCACTGAACACTTCTGAGAATCTTCATTCAGTGTAGATATTGCAAGAGATTGGATGGGGAAAGATTTCTTATGTGAAAAGTTGGACAACGTGAAATGAGAGCAGAAGCAAGCACAATTTGTTGCTCACATTAATGGCTTCAAAACCCAGCAAGTAATGTTGTTTTACCCTTTCCTTGATGCTTTCATACTGGGCTTTGGATTCTTAGCAGCATCCCAATTTTTTTGCTTCTGCTAGCATTCTGCATGCAAATAATGACTCTAATGAAATGTGGAATAATTAGTGTCTAATGTTCAATGCAAAATGATTAGGGCACACATGATTTGTGCAATTTTTCATACAAATTTATGGGCTGCAATAATGTTTGAAACGTCTCTCATGCTTCTTCATGGTTTTCCAGTCTATCTTTTTAATGGGTATTATTTGCAAAGTTAAAACCTCAAGCATTTCTATTACAAACCTGGCTATTCTGAAGTGGGTTTTGGAAATTTATAAATTTAAGACATGGTTAATGAAGCCTCAGAACCAAAATTAGTCTGGAAATATATATGTAGATCTATCCCTTGAGTTCCCAGATACAAGAATCAGTGAACAATATGAACACCAATACTTCAAATTAAAAACTAAAATAAATCCAATCATTCAAAAAGAAAAAAGGAATAAAAGCTGTACAATATAGAAGAGAAATATAAGTAATAATACAGAACTAGAATAGTTAGCGGTACAAAAATAAAGCAAGCAGTGAACCAATCTCATTTCTCTTGAGTTTTGCAACTAAAAGACTTTCCTTTTTCTATTCACTGATTAGTATCTCAGGTGGCCCAAAAAAACTCAGTATGCAGGTTTGTAGACCAAAGCCAGCACCTTGATATAATCAATCCTACAAAGGCACTCCAATATATACAGTAGGTGTGTAGAAGCCATGTTTTTCACCAGCTCAAGTTCCAAAACATTTCATTGGCAATTTTCTGTTAAGTATGTAATAATAATCTAAATAAAGTAACTAAAGCATGAAGCAGCCAGATTTTCATTCTTCAAAGAAAAGAACTACTGGTTTATTACTAAAACTGGGCACAGATTGTCCTAGCCCTTTTATTTCTTGATTCTGCAAGAGCAACTTGGGACCCCCAGATTAAGTACCTTATATTTTTTGAAATAATGCCACTTACTCCATAAAATATTATATTCTCAATTCTATATCAGTTTATTGGCTGATTAATGTCTCTGACTTTCCACTCTCCAGCAACATTTAGGATCTTCATGGAATCCTAAAGCGTATGTTTCTTATTACATGTCTCTGGTACAATTCCAATTTTTTTTAATCAGGATAATTATGAGGGACATTACTTAAAATTTAGTTTGAAAATGGAAGACATTGGCTATACAAAGTTGAGCTTTTTGAGAGTTAACTCATTCTGTCTCTTAAGGAAATAGATGCTTAAATATTTCTCAACAAGTCGATACAACTTGAAAGAGTATAATTTTGTCAGGGATAAGATCACATTGCACCATTATTTCTTTTTTTTATTAAACCATTCCTTGATTAACTTCATCAATTGTATCATTCCATCACCTTATTCTTTTTGTCTTTCTGCCTTTGGGCTCAGAAGGCTTATGGCTGTGGTGGCGAACCTATGGCACAAGTGTCACAGGTGGCACGCAGAGCCCTCTCTGTGGGCACGCACGCCATTGCCCCAGTCCTAGGCCTTCAGCTGGGTTTTATAAAACCTTTTCGCTTTAGGCCTCTGCCGCCATGTGCAAAAAAAAGGTTCAATCAATCAATCAATTTCAACTTCTCACGGGAAAAAAAAAGATCTCGCAAAGTTGGAATTGACTGATTGAACTTTTTAGTCCCACCCAGTCTGCTGTTACCACCACAGCCATGTCCACCCAATTGGCCACAGCCACCCAATGGGCCACGCCCACCCGGCACCCGATGATACATAAATGGGTTTTGGGTTGCAGTTTGGGCACTCGGTCTCTAAAAGGTTTGCCAACACTGGCCTATGGGATGCTTCCAGAGGAAAATCTATTTTTTCTTTAAGAAAAGCAATGCTATATAAAACTCTGAACAGAAAGGTAAAAAGTATAAGACAAACAAATTAGAATAAATTGGGTTTATGGCAACTAATACTCAATACTTCATTTGTTTAGAGTTGAGAAAGAGAAATGAAAGAGATAGAGACAGAAACAACTGATACTGCACAGCTTCTTTGATTTAGCTTCTGAAATCTCAAGTAAGAAGAATTTCAAATTTCAGCTCTGAGAAAGCCTCTGCTATTTGACACTTTTCAGCCCCCTTCTTTCTTAACTTAACACTGTGTTACATTGGCAGCATCAACTGCCAATGTAATTTTCCTTTATTTCCTGCTTAATTTGAATAAATAGGAGTGCTCATTCTTTAATAACTCTTCAAATTATATTTTCTAATTCTTGGGATTATATTTCAAGGGTTATATTTTCTGCCTGTGAATGACCGATCTATCTTATTATTTCCAATACTAAATCATACTTACAGCATCACCCTTCATTTGCTCCCTTCGCCTTGCCTCGTGTCATTTTATTTATTTATAACACAAACAATTTATTCTAATTTGTTTGCCTTATACAATTTTTACCTTGCAGGTTCATTGCAGGCACCAGGTTGTCTGTCACTGAAGTAGAAAATGTTGAACTGACTCAAAATGCTACATTTGAGCTTCCCAAAGTATCTCCCTAATCAGACCTAGAAAATCTACTAAATTTCAACAAGTGATCCAGAGTAGAGAGGAATTATGTTATATAAACTATTATAGCACAAAACAGAGCCCCCCCCTTTACATCTATTTACTCTAGTAATAGAGTTCACTGCAGGGGCCTTCACAGTAAAATGTTAATTATTAATTTCCTACAAAACAGAAGATAAAACTAAGGTTAAAGTGCTTGCCAGATGGCTGACTAGACACAGGTAGCAAATTAATGGACAGATGATAAAGCAAGTGGAATCTTCTACTGGAATATCTGGAAGTGATTTTCGTGCCTCAAGATCATGGCATGTGCAGCTGTCATATGTACGGAATAATGCTCAGAATGCTTCCTTTGCCATCTTCAGATTTTATTGCAGAGCCAGGCCTCTGAATCTATGTCCCTTCAATGTTAACAGTTTCTAGTACCAAAGTTTTATGTACCTTGGAGTATGGAGTACAGACTCATGAGTATCTCAACTTTCCCTATGGGAAGCCACAGGCTATCCAAACTAGTTAATACTCTTTGCTGCTCCAAAATGTGACTCTTTGCTTGGAAGCAGAAGAAATACAGTTTGCTATTTTACTCTTTTTGCCAGGAAATTTAGCCACACTTGACTTCACTTGAAACTTTTAGATCTAAAATTTAAAATCTTAGAACTTCTTGGATTTAGCAATAAAGGGACATTAAAACAATGGATTTTGGATGTAGATTGGGCGAGAAATTGGGAGTATCAGGCTAATCAATCATTTGAAGCAATGTTTCTCAAACTTGGCAACTTTAAAATATGTGGACTTCAGCTCCCAAAATTCCCCAGCCAGCCATGGCTGGCTGGGGAATTTTGGGAGCTGAAGTCCACATTTCTTAAAGCTGCTAAAGTTGAGAAACACTGTTTTTAAAGCATTTCAAAAACCTTGTTTTTGCTGTTTTTAGCTCTGTACTCCAGCTTCCTGGCTCCAGCTTCCAAACTTTACTCTCTGAGGAGTCCTTGGTGTTCTCTGAGCTTGGCTGCTTTCTTGCAAACTAGCTAACATAATCAGTGCTAGTAGTACTACTAGTTTGGGTCATGAAATATCCATCAGAAAGCAAGCAATCTCAGAGAGCACCAAGGACTCCTCATTTCAACCTTGAGCTACAAATGTTCTCCTTTATTGGTACTTTACTCTCTAGAGCAGTGGTTCTCAACCTTTTTAATGCCGCGTCCCCCAACCGGTCGTAAGTCGAGGACTACTCAACCGGTCGTAAGTTGAGGACTACTTAACTGGTGCAGCACCGTTTGCAGAATGGGACTTTTGGCGGGCTCAGCAGAGCAGAGACAGCCTGGACAATTCCTATTGGCTTGTTTTTTATTGAAATTTTTATAAACATTTTACAATAAAATCCCTCCCCACCTCTTTCCTTCCCCCCTCCCATTAACCCTCCCCCCCTTCCCAGAGCTGAGTACAGAACTAAAAACAGCAAAAAAACATAAAAAAATTAAATAAACATCAATCAATTATACATAAATCCTGAAAAATTTTAGAACCCCTTTTGAAAGCCAATAGAATTAGACTCTATTCAAGAGAGTCTATTCTATTGGCTTTCAAAAGCCAAGAGAATAAAAGGGAGTAGCACAGCTAAGGAAAAGGGGGAAAAATGGCGGACTGCGTTGTTTGGCAACCCCCATGAAATGGTTGTTTGACCCCAAATGGGGTCCCGACCCACAGGTTGAGAACCATTGCTCTAGAGCCCCAGGAATTAAGAAGATTCTTATTGCCAAATTTGCAGAGAGTACCAGTGAAAAAGACCACATCTGCTTTTATGGTTTGGATCAGGCAAAGACTTTACTGACTTCTTTCTACATTGCTCTTATTACAATGGCAGTGGGTTGATTCTGATTGTCCCTTTACTATCTGAGCTCCCAGGGTCCACGGGCGCCTTTTATGTAGTTTATCTATTAACCAGTAGAACTATTAATCACACATATAGGGGTTGCTTGCTTTTGTGCTACTGGTTTGCATCCCTCAAAGGTTAATGATTGCTTGGCGCTGAATGCAGGCACTGGGTCACCATGGTTCTTATCTCTTTTATTTTTAGTTCAATTTTTTTATTTATATTCTTCCTATTTTCTTTCTCTTTTTAAAGAATGGATTGTGTTTACTCTCCATAGTGCTGGTCTTGTGATGGTAATAAAATGAGAATCTGTTTCAATTATTTCATGATTTATTTGCACTTGTGCCTTGTGGTACTGGGCACAGTCAAAGATAGATTTCCCTTTCAAAGTGAAAACTAATTGTATGCATTTTTCAACTGAACATCTACTTTTCTTTGTTCATTTGCAATAAGTGATTATTTGAGGATAACTGTTACAGTCACTACGTTGCATCTTTCAAACCTCCCAGTATGGTTTTAATTTATGAAACTTCAATGCTGGACATCAGAGAGGCATGACTAGTTACATGGTTGAACATGTTTACATGAACAACTTGTAAACAATTAAGATGCACAATAGACAAATTTGAACTTTATTGATCAAATCAAACATGGAACTTAAATGTGTATTTTGATAATATGTAAACCATGCAAATTAATGCAGACAATTTTTTTTTCATAACCTAAAGCTCCATATACATAGTAGCTCCTTATTTTTTTGTGATGGGCAATGTCCATAATGTGCAGAAATGGATAATAAAATAAAAAATAAAATAAAAAAATAAAAAAATAAAATAAAATAAAAATAAAATAATAAAATAAAATAATAATGCAGGGTCTGGGACTGTAGGGATCCTGTGAGTGGCGAGACTTGCAGGAAAATAGAAACCTTTGCATATTGTCAAACTGGTTCTGGATTATTATTATTTTTGGTTTGCTGTTATGAATGGAAATTGGTACACCTTTTTAAACCTATGAATGTAAAATAGAGTTAAAGAATATATTGGGGCTTGTTCTATTCTCAGACTTTTGCATGAATGTGAGTGTTGTAATAACCAAAGGAGAAGGATTTTAATAACCAAATCCTTCTGAGATCAGCAGGAAAATTCTCAGCCACAATTGAGCACACTTTAAATTCAGAGACTTCCATTTCCTTTGATGAGAAAAGCACATCAACCATATGCATCAGCATTTGTGGGTATTTTTGCATGAAAACACTTTTATAGAGGAAAACAAGAGAAAACCTTTGTGTAAACAAGTTGCACGGCCATAAATTTTCCCTAAAACTAATTAAAAACAGACTTCCTTTGAATCACATTGTTTTTGTTTAAATCATAATTTCTTAAAACTTAATGAGCATACAGTATGAACATGCATATCTGAAAGTAGAATTTGCTTCTACTGTGATGACCATCAACTCTATTCTAGTCCTGCAAGAAATAATTGCTCCATTGGAAATGAATATCCCTATTGGCATAACACATTTTCATCACATTCAGAAAGGAACTGAATAGTGTAAGCATCGCAGCTATCCTTCCTTGCTGGTTCAGATCATCTATACTTACTTATGTAACTATTTAAACCTTTGAAATTTAAACATTTAAACCTTTTCTATACTATATGGAATGTGTAATAGTAGCATACTGGCATATCATATGTTATATATTTATATAGGCACATCCTATTGTAAATAAGAGTAAGAATTTATTGAACATATGCATACATATGTATGTACTGTATGTATGCATTTCTAATCGATATGCATAGCTCATGCAAATTTATTTATTGTGAAAGCAAAGATCACAATAATGTCTCAGAAAGCCTTCTAAATGGTAATGGAGGGTCGCATTGAATTATATATTGAGATGCCATTGAAGTGATGTAAGTTTTCCATTTGAACATTAAAAGTCTTATATTGTAGCAAAATAACTAAATGGGTGTATATATTTTCATAATCCCAATGGAAAAGCAATTCTAAGGAGCAATGGCATATTTTGATATTAATAGAATTATTATGTAGATAGATTCAATTTGTAGGACTTTATTGTATGCATCAGAATACAGTTATGAGTCCTTTTTGTGATACTGCTGATGCAAAATAATGTTTATTTATCATAACTGGTTTTTTTTTAAAAAAAGTGGGAGTCATGGGATAAATTGTGTACAGGCAATGAACTATGAAGCCTTGTGCTAATGTTTTATAATATGAGTAAAAATAAAGAGATGTTGTAAAGCAATAGATCCCAGTACAATTGCTTATCAGTAGTATGTGACAGTGTAGTCTTTACATTTAGATAAAAAAAAAATAGAGCAGAATATGCTGGTATGATTGTTTAAGAGGTTAGGCAAAGGAAACTTGCACTTTCTCAGAAAGGAAATCTGTCTTTTTTTATATTTAGACTAAATATAATCTAAGAACAAATGAAATGAGAAGCTGAAATCCCAAAACCTCATCAAAATATCCACTGAAACCGACATCTGAAATTAGTTTGTTATAGGAATAGGCTATTTTATGTATTAACTAATATGTTTATACATGGACCTTTACAAACTCTTTTCTGGGGCAATCTAAAAACTGTACAGTGAAATATCTACATTTTAGAACTGCATAAAACCAATAAAGCTAGTTATGTGAAAGGACTGGATTACTTTGCACTAAAACTTAGTAAGGTGGACATCAGGAGAACTTCTACAGCAGGGGTGTCAAACGTGTAATGTCACATGACGTGTTGCGACGTATCGTGACTTTTTTGCCATTGCCAGCAATGGGGTGGGCGCGGTTTCACTATGATGCATCCGGCCCACAGGCCAGCAGTTTGACACCCCTGTTCTGCAGGAAGAACATTCCACAAACTTGATAGAACTATGGAAAAGGCCCATCTTTCATCTCCTTGACACAGCTGGCAGATCTTAAGGTAAGAGAAGACTAATAATGAGGTACATTGTTTCAAGTACTCAAGCACCAGGATTAATATTTTGAAGTGTAGTAACAAACAAATCAGGAATTATTGGATTCTTTTAAAAAAAACAAACACTGGGAATATATTTCTGTTCTTCCAGAGCAGCACAAAACACAATACATTCCAATCTATCTAGGAGTCTACATGAGCATGACTAATAACAGCCAAATTATTTATGTGCAACAGGAGGGTTCCATTGTCCCTGTACACCAATATGGACTTTCCATTAGCATCTAATTGGACACTGTGGACAATATGTAGCTGGATTACATAGTCTAGGAGTGCAAATTCTGTTACTTTCAAGATGTTATGTGATTTCCATTCTCTTCAGTCATGGATAGTACCATGGATGATCAAGCCTAATTTATTACTTTGGAGATGGCCTTTGTGCTTATACAGTGGGATATTACATTTTCTCTTTTTTAATGACTGGTTCTATTTTCAAATCTTTGAATAAATAAATATCTGCTTTGTATTGCGTAGAATAGTCTTGCCTGGAGTGGCCTTGACTTTGTAGCCAAGATTATAGGCATGTGAGAAATGACCCTGAATCCATTTTGGAAATGGGAGGATTTTAAATCATAATGTTTAAACAGAAATGTGAGACACAAATGTGCTTTAGGCAGACATTTATATTTCCACTGAAAACATATTTAAATATATTTTGAAGGGTAAACCTGACTAAGCAGTGGGGAGCAATAATGCCCATGCTGCTACAACACAATTACCTAATTTAATGTCCACATTTTGTGGAATAATAAAAAGAAATCAACTGATTCTGCCAAGGATACTCATAGAATTAAATTTACCTCAAACAAATCCCATCATATAGAAGATTAAAGTAACTCCATACGGTCAAAGGAGTGGGATCTAATCATCTACTGAGCCATTTTCAATATGATGTCCTCCCAGTAAAAGAGCTGGGGAGAAATAATGCCTTTCCTTATAGAACTCACTGCTAATACTAGACAACACAGAGCATGGTTTCCCAAATATTGGCTGCACCTATTGCAGCTGGCCTGGCCAATGGAGAAGGGGCTAGTGATGTTGAAAAGCCTATTATTCTCCTGGTGTAAGACCTTCTAGAAAACCAGATAGTTCCTGAAGAAAATGGATAGCTCTGTATTTCCAAAATGGTGATACTTGATTCCCTTACCATGATTTCATGATTCTAGAAATATCACGAAAGAGATTGAATTGGGTTAATAGCTAAGAGTTTTTTTTAAGCATAGTGTGGGAATAGGGCCTATGTCCCATGGCTTCAATGAACTGGGCAGTATCACTTACTGGAAACCACTTACTGCTTAGGAATAGTATTTCCCCCATCTGGTGGCCTTTAGAGGAACTGGTTTTCCCTCAGCCCATTCCTTTTGGCATGCTGGCTGGAAGTTGAAGTTCAATATATCTGGAAAGCACCAAGGAATAATAAATACAGTAGATAAGGGAGTCCTTGCCAAGATATGCAAATACTCCCAATAAGAATAGTTGACATTATAATGGCCTGATTTTTTAAAAAATAAATATTGTGTTAGATGTACATCATCTAAATGCAATTTTCTTCTAAGAATTTATCATCCAGGAATTTCTTAGCAATTGAGGAACATGAAAACTTACCATGGGTGAAGCCCATTGCTTAGAGGGAGTCTACTGTTAGTTTTGGTTTCATCCACTCATCTTCTTTCAGAGATGTGTATGTAATCAGATGCACACCTATTGTTTCTTTCATGTGTACAACACCCTTTTCAATTACAAGGAATCTCCAGCTCTATAAACAGAGTCAAATGAATTTCTTTGAAAGTGAGTAAGAAGGTTATGTGGACAGGAAACGCCACTTAAAGTACCAGATCTGTATTTCAAAGATTGGATTAAGGTAACTATGAGTTACAGTGGATTTTTTTTACAGCACTCCGCTATGAATTTTTAGATATACTTCAGCACCGTGACCTCCAGTAGTTCTTAAACCTTTGCTAAGAAATTCTCAGCAAAATGGATCTGCACAAAAATCAGACTCTCTGACAACAGACTATGCTGCCCGCAAACCTGGGATCTGTTTTTCTTGTGAAACTTGAGCCACTGTATGCAGGTCCTCATGTTAAAACATTGCTCATTTAACTTTATATGTTCCATAGTTGACCCAAATTGGAAACATACAACTTAAATTCCTATACAGCTACCTCACTGTAGATTGCTCAGCCTTCTTATCACGCAACAAACAAAGAACAACCTATCGTTAAGCTTGCAGTCAAATGTTTATAACTCCTGTTGGTGGCAACAGAACATAAAGGCTTGGTAAACCTACAAGAGATCTAGAAGTACCCAACCTTTTCACAACTGCTTGGAGAAAACATGATGCAGAAAGTCTCCTAATGTCCAGTGATTTGGTTCTTTTGTCACTCTTATCATTTAAAAAGTTATCTTCGAGTTCCATCTGGTAATGTTGGTTTTGCATCCACCAGCTTAAAGCAGAGGTTGCTCCATTGTGTGTCATGACTACTGAAAAGGCAATTGGTGCTACCTGTGCCTGTACTTTGTATTTATATTTGGTTTTACTTTTAACCTTTATGAATGGTAGGAAGAGTTGAAAACAGGTTTGCTGTTTAATTCTCACAACTATCTGTTTAGAAAGGGGCAAGTGAGTTGTAGAGAAAACATCTCTGGACCAGCATATACAAATATTCATATCAAATAAGCAGTTAACTCAATTTTCTAACAGAAAATTAAAGCTATCAGTATTTTAATTTCTATGCAAATGTTCAGAAAAAGAGGTCCTTGGGCAATAATTCATAATTCTGTATCTAGTCTGGTCCCTTGGTTAGATTTAGAAGTGAGAGTCAATGGTTCCACTGCATTGTGCATAGAGTTCCAGGTGACTTCCTAATATTCTGCCTTTTGTGATTAAATGGCAACACACATCCTCTGAGCAAATATCTATGGAAGACAAAATGTTTATTAGGCAAAAAAAAAAAATCAACCAAATGGTACCAGCTAACATTCAGATATTTGCATCATCAGAAACTCAGGTATTAGTATAGTCCAAGAATCACTTCAATGAAGACATCAAATCCATTTGTATTATATTTGATACACTTTGGACATGCAATGGCACCAAGCACAATGGCCCCAATCCCTTGCAAGTTGATATGATTAAGAAAAACTAGTGATCTTAAAAGAGATGTACTTCTCCCCTATTATTTTCCTTTGATCATCAATTTAATGGGGAATAGAGGATATTTTGGTTCTTTCCTGGAGGCTTGGGACAGTTTAATTCCAAACAAGATCTTGTGAACATATTAGATCTGAAGTAATATTTAGAGCTGGGGATACATAAAACCAGTTGTTCGGGTCCTTCTTTCTTTTGATGGTGTGGCTACTCTTCCCTGTGTGCATTCTTCTAACTGAGGCCAACATAGGAATGATCTTGAAAAATTGGGGCTTCTGTTCAACAACAACCCCCAGAGATGGCAAAAACTGAGGGTGAGGGAGTGACATTTGAATTTCATTTAAGATCCTCAAGATGAGACAACTACAATTTTGCTATTGGCAGAGAAATTCAACTCCACATTCACTATTTTTATCACTCCATCAGACAATATAAGGGGAGAGTGATGAGGAATCAAGCAAAATATATTTTTTAGGCTACCAACATCAAACCATTCACATTGGTAGAGTTCCATTAATCTTTTTTAGCATTGCTATTAAAAAAAATAAAAAACCCTCTGAGGATCACCTCTACAATAATTGTAAGCTGGATTAATTGGCTGTTTGAAGGTGTACTCTAATGGTTTTTTTCTTCCAATTTCTTTTTGCTGGTTTTCTCAGTCATGGTCTCCATAATCATAGCAGTTTCTTCATAGCTTTGGATTTTTTCATCAGAGAATTTCTCAATGGATTCTACCATTTCTACCTTCTCATAACTCACAGTGCTTGGTGAAGTTAGTTCCTTATGCA
Source organism: Crotalus tigris (assembly GCF_016545835.1). NCBI lineage: Eukaryota > Metazoa > Chordata > Lepidosauria > Squamata > Viperidae > Crotalus > Crotalus tigris. The sequence goes on from NW_024096909.1 coordinate 38,961, forward strand.
AGCCATCCTGCTTTTTGCATTGTTTCTTTACATAAATTCCTTCTTCATTTTGTTCACTTGGACATGGTGTGGAAAATGGTTCAGAAGCCCCAGTAAATTCCACTTTTGGGAACGCTTCTTTTTTTCCAAATTCTCTCTGCCACCTGGATACATCATCTTCCTTCTCTTTGCCTATCAGTTTGTACTCATATTTAATGTCTTTCTGCATCCTTGATCGCTCTTGCATTCTATGGACTTCGAATTCACTTTTGTAATGTTCAGGAGATCTGGGTAATTCTGGGATTGGTTTCATACCGCGTGATATATTTCCTTCAACATCTGAAACAATGACTCTACCCTTATAAGGAATAGGTAAAGAATGGAAGCAGGTGTCATCATAGCTGCCTTTTTCTGCAATAACTACATATCCTTTAGCATGGAACCCAGTTCTAGGTTCCTGTCTTTGGTAGCATCTGACTTTCTCTTTCACTATATTGCACAATTTGTCAAAAGCTTTGCTTATTTGTGCTCCATCAGGCACATCTTCTTCAGCTTTGCTGGGCTCAGTTTCTTCCTTTGTACCATTCGATCCATGTTCACTTTCTGTGAGTAATCCTTCCTGTTTGGAATCCATCAGAATTTGGTCAAATCTTTCCTGCGGCTGGTCAAACATTTTTTCTAAGGAAGACCCACTAGTAAGATCTTTTGGTGTAATCTCCTTCCTCTTAAACATTTTCTTTGGCAGACTTCTTTGCCGTAACTTGGCACCAGCAATGTCTTGCATGACTAGTGTAATGTCTACATGAATAGAAATAAAAGAACAACAAATATAGCATGAGATGCAGCCCACTAAACATGAAATGTATAATTTGCAAACATTCCCTCAAACAGAGTTGATGAGAATGGCTTTAATGGCATGAAGAACATGTTAGATCAGGCAGCATCTACACTTGCCCTTTGAGTGATACACTCCAACATGTTGATTAAGCAAAGACAAAACCTAAATGTGATTCAATTTCAATCACAAATTTAACTTGATTTGATTTGTTTAATCTTAGTTTAATGCAATTAGTATGATTACTGCTTACATAATTGCTTACATCATATTTACACACATTCTCAAGAAAATATCTGAATGGATCATTCAAATATGTTGAATATTTAAATGGAGCTACTGTATCGAGAAAGAAAAGGAACATCTCCCTCCCTTTATTTTCTCTCTCTCTCTCTGTCTCTCTCTCTTGCTGTCTCTCTCTCTGTCACAAACACACTTTAAGTGGATTACATTTTTAATTTCGTTAGGTACAGTCTATAAAGACAAAGCTACAGCTTTCAAATTTTACTATTACCTACAAAGATGCTCCAAGACCTTATGGATCATTTTACAATATGGACCTCTGCAATACTGTAATTCAACATTACTAGCATAATTGTATAAGGAAACACTGGCATCTACCAGGGTCCTGTTGGACCATAAATGCATTACTGCAATTCATGCAATAATCAAGAAGTTGCAGGAATTTCAAGGGAGGCTCAACAGCACCCAGCCAACAGTTGATCTCAAAAAGCTACTGTAAATAAATCAGATCTAGTCAGCGCTGGAATGAGAGACCCCAGGAAATCCCAGGGCTACAGACTACAGACTAGTTTAGAAAGTTTCTTTAAAAAAATCCTGGGGAATGAGCAAATAGCTTCCCCATTGTTGACAAGAAACTTACGCAACTTAGAGCCTTCAGAAGTCAAGAAAGTGTTACTATTTTATGTAAGAGTGAAAGTTCATTTTAATGAACCAAAATTCAGGCATAATTATTTTATGGATTTCTCAGGATGCAGGATTTATTCCTGACCAATATGGGTAAAAAACTTCATCACAAATATTCAAGTTCCCAATGAACAGAAGTGTTAGTTCATTTTAAAAGTATTGGCAGTATATTCTAGGAACTATGGGGTTGGAGACCTCTCTCCTTCCTAAGCAATTAATAGATGATTCAGTTATTGTCCATCTTTTTTCAGCAAATGATTTTGTTACTAGTAATCCACAAGAAAAGGGTTAACATAAGTCACCTGTGCTCAAGTAATATGAACAATGAGATCAGCATACAGAAACATGGTACACGTGCATGCTGCTCTCACAGGCTAAAATAATTTCTGTAGAGTCTCAATTACCTGTCCCTTTCAAGGTTGGGGTCTCTGATGGTCTGTAGGTCTGTGTAAATAGGGTTACTGGAGTTCCAATAATAGCAGAATTCAATCTATCACCATAGGGAAAAGGGAGAATCAATAAACTCCACCAAAACAAAACCTAAACAACCATTTAAAATAATGACAAGGCAACCCATCTGGGTTACATTCCTGTGGTTATACATATTTGTAATACTTTCCAAATAAGTTGTTTTTATTCCATTCCAAACCTGTTGCCTTAAGATGGACTACTTGATGTGAAATCCTAACTTACCTCTCTATACCAACTTCCCCAAATCCATTGTCATCAAACATTCTAGAACAGAATGTCATACTCTGGCAGGTTCACAAAACGCATATGAATGTCACTGAAAAATAACTGATGAGTAAGAACCTACGCAGAGAGGAACCCTGCTGGAGTAGCTGAGATGCCCCTAAAGTTTGGCAAACGGAAAACGTCCTGTGGTAAGAAATAAAACAAAGTGCTCCAGATTTCACATATCCAAAGCCTACTCAATCCCTGAAGTTTTCAGTTGTCTAAAAGAAAAGTCAGAGCTGCTTCTGCTCACCATTCCTGAAGGTTACTCTTTCTCTCACTTCCCTTTAAGCATATAATTGGACCATATAGTTGCACCTCCTCCGCCTTAAAAAGATATGTGGATTAAAAAGTTTCCCTGCATGTACTTTCCATGTTTACTCCACTATAAAAGTCTTCTACGTGTGCAGAGGTGGACATGCTTCAGAGAAGGTTTGAAAATCCTCATACTATAAGGCACCCATGATAGAGAACCACAGAGAAGAACGTGGAGAAGCAAAATATGATTTAAATCCAAGAAAGTCAGAGAATGTTAATGTTAATCTGGTTTTGCCTTAAGTCTCTTTGATGAAATAGAGAGGGAAGAAAAACACAGTTAGACTTTCAAGATTATGTTATTATAATGTATATCAAAAGTGTTCCAGTATTTCTTGTGGACTCCATTTCCTGATCTGGCCTACCTCGAAAGACTGGCTGCCAGCATGAGCTTCTAAGCACATCTACCTACACATTCATAAAGACCACATTTAAGTCATCCTACTAAAATGAAAGGGAATGAATCTAATCAGAGTAACATTTGTGCCTGTCTTTAACTCTTACTGACCAGCAAAATGTCTTAACAGGAGTTAAGGAGGAATGTATACCAGAGTACTTTCTGTTCTGAAACGCCATTTTGCCAATATTTATTTATTTATTTTTGCAGTTGTTGTTTTGTGGTCACACATGAATAAATACAGGACAATATATTTGCAAGCAGGCAATTATGATTTATGGGCATAATATTGTCATGGCAGTTAAGAAAAGAGGAGTTCTCTATGCTTAAATCACTTTGATTTAAAAGAGGAAAAAGTTCTACAAACCACAACTATGGTTAGACAATTGGAAGAGAAGTGCTATGAATGCAGATCTTTTCTAGAAGATTTAAAATTATGTGAATGATTAATTCTCTCTATGCACATCTCTGAAACTACTGCAGATTTACTGATTTATTTTTTAAAAGATACATGATTATTGATAGTAGTGCAAAGAGCTACTCTTAATGTCAAAAGAGTTGAAACAGAAAAGCAACCATAAATTAGTTGCCTTAAATCTCTGGTTCCTTACCCAATTAAAAACAAAGTTTGAAGGGGAAAAGCTGGCTTTGTATTCTTACAGAGTTGAAAATCAACAACTACCAACTGTAGCTGGTAGTATCTCAGCAACAACAGAAAGTCATGCAAAAAGCCCGGAAAAAACACCTAGGACATTGACGTAGAAATGCTATTGATGGATGACTCAAGGAATATGTCATGGGCTTCTAAAGTGAGTAATATATTCCATACCAATTAAAATTGGGTGCTGCACAACACTGGAAAATCATGTTTTCGTCTGAGAAGCTTAGACACCCAACAAAAATAGAGAAACCTAGGAAGCTGTTATAAATAGTCGTATTATTTAAAATATTGAACAATATGTTCAAGACCCGAATGTTAACCATTGAAATGATTTCTTAGACAAAACCTAATGAAACTCTAAGCATCACTGTCTATGGAGATTCTCAATCATCCAAGTCGTGGTTGTCCCAAAGGTGCTTTTCAAAAGGCAACTGGACTTCCTTGGTTTTTTCTTGAAAACATTTCACTTCTCACCCAAGGAGCTTCTTCAGTTCTGACAGAATGGTGGGGAATAGGAGGATTTATATTCTTTGCAGTCATCTGTTCATAAGCACTCTGAAGATCAGCCATTAGCTCTCATGACAGACTTCCAGAGTGCTAAAAACCAGATGACTGCAAAGAATACAAATCTTTCTATTCCCCACCATTCAGTCAGAACTGAAGAAGCTCCTTGGGTGAGAAACAAAATGTTTTCAAGGGGAAAAAAAATGAAGGAAGTCCATTTGTCTTTTGAAAAGCACCTTTGGATCTGCTGCTTTTTGCTTCAAGAATATCCATACCTGCTATCTTCATTTTCAATTATACGTTTATAACGCTCCAATTCACTCTCTAGGGACTGTTTATAAATGGACAGTTGGCGACACTGGTTGGTGTATTTCTCCAAGGTCCTTTCAGCATCTTCTATGCCCTTTCTCAGACTGTCAATCTGCTCATTATACAGGTGAATCTCATCATTATAGCTCTGCTGGGTGTCCTTAATCACCTGGTCCAGCATTCCTGTCTGTTTTAAAAAAAAGGAAGATGTGAGAGATTGCCTAAAGCTGGTCTGTCTGCTATGGGGAGCAGCACAGTTCACTAACAGCAAAGACGTGGAATACTATCCCATTTCAAAGACATTTCAATGACATGAAACAAATCATTGATACCTGTTGGTTTCGAGTATTATCGGCATTAAAAAATAGAAAAAAAATGACCAACATTAACACACCATAACAATGAGCAGCAGGCAAGATGAGAAATCATATTTAGATAGCACAACACCCAAAGTGACACAAAAGATGTAATTTCTTAAAAGTGTTCATATGTCCTAATATAAATAATGCTAATAAAAACCTGCATGTGTGCATCAAAGTTTTAAGTTCATACCTACCCATTATATAGGATTAGTGTAGTACTAGTGTTTCTAATATGTAGAGAAGTGAGTTCTTATGGGTTCAATATAATCCTGAATCTGTTTCTGTAATTATAAAGGTTTCATTGGAAAATTAGCAGCAGGCCATCCCAAAATGGTAGCTTGATTTTTTTTCTTCATTTTTCACTCAAAAGACTAGTGTAGTAAGATTAAGAATAAGATTAAGATTTAAGATTGAGACTACTTTTGTAGACTTAGCGCACCCATTTTACCTCACTCCCTTCTCTCAGACCCCAGTGAATTGTTGATAACTTTATAAAGTCACCCTCCTCCCACTCCACTGACAAAGTTCCTGAATGCCATATCCTTTCAGGGAAAAGCAATGATGCAACTACTGGAGTTCTATAAATGTGTAGTAACATGAACCTGGCATCACAAGAATCTGAAGTGCCAAGGTAAGCAATGCCCTTCTACATTATATTCTCAAGAAAAATTGAAGCCCATTCCTTAATGAATCTCCCATTAAATTAAATTAAATGTTGAGATCCTCTGAGAGGGCTCCTGAAAGCCAAAACATCAAATTTGAATAAAACTATGCTTCTTCTTTCTCCATTCCCCCATTCCAGTGGAATACATATTGACCACCAGATGGTGCTCAGTCACCTGAAAAACAGAGATTTGCTTGACAGGAAAATTTATTATGGCTTCATCATTGTTCTTGGAATACAAATGCAAGAAATCAAATCAACTCAAAATGGTTATTATGATCTTTGATCAACTTTTGCAGTAAAATACAAAACCAACATTGGAAAGATTTATTATTCAAATAATTTGGGAAACTCAAGGGTGTATTCTGTAAAATCTTAATTAATTTTACTCAAATGTATCCTCACAGATCCTGGGAATAATTTCCATTCCTAAGACTGAAGAGTTGGGCACAAGTGAATTGCACAGATTAAATACCCTACTACAATGAACCCTCATGGCTTATGATCTCTCTGGTGTTTTTAGCTGATAGAGGAGAAGAGCAAGTAGTGATTCTAAGATATCCAGAGTGCTAAAAATGAAACAGGCATGATGCCAATAAAACCATGTAACATTAGAGAAAGGAACTGATTTTTGTAATAAAATCTGAGCCTTACTAGTGAGCAAGAGGGCCAAAGTGACACTAATGCAAAAAATTAGGATGCCATCTTTTTGCATAAAATGATTGTCTATGATGGTATATAGGTGTCAACACTACAAATGAGCATGGTTGCAGCCATTTTCCTTCTCATTCTAGGTTGCCACATAGAACGGAGGGAGGGGGGTTGCCCAGGTGCTTTGCTAGTCAAAATAATCTTTTGTCCCATGGGAACCAAGGTCATCGGCTGCTCCCGAGACTAGGGACTGGGTATTGCAATAAAAGCCCACCAAACAACCATATTGGGAAACGTAGTTGCTTGCAGAAGCTTTTATGGGTGGGACATTTAACTTTGTATTGGAAAATTGTTACTTGTGTATCCAAATTTGGTTTCACTCTTGACCGTGCCGATACTTTGAATTTGCAAGCCTTGGAGTTCTGCTTTATTCATCCCTGTCTGTCGGAACCATTACAATAGGAGCATGAAAGAACAAACAGTGATCATACCCACTCCCCTAAAAAGGGGGGAGGGGTGGAAATGGGAGAAAACAGAGGGTTTAATCAAGGGATGATGCAATGCCACCTTCTTCAGGGCAGGTGACATTACACTCTCAGAGAAGCACTGTTTGTCTCCGGGTCCAATTGTTCACATCTGTCAAGCCCATAGGAGTCAATAATACTAAGACTTCAGAGAACTCTATTCCCTTACTCAATTTCTCAAGGTCAAAAGAATCCCAGGTTATACCACAGTGTGCCACCTTGCTCACCATACTATCCAACTTGAGTAGATTCTAGCAACTTTATTCTCTAAGAAACTGGTAAATCCATCTAACATAACTGTAGGAGCTTCGCCCTCTCCTATTCTTAAAAGAACTGAGGTCACTCTGAACTGAACCATTAATGGGAATCTGTGGATGGGATAAGCTCAGAGAAGAATAGTTGAGACCTAAACTATTTCTCAGATAACCTCCTTCTTGTGAAACAATCATGACCCAATCTAATAATCTATTTTTTAATTTAATTTTTTAATGGTTTAAAAACTTTAATCTTAGCTTAAATCATAATATTTGTAAATCACTTATTCTAGAAAAAATAACTTTTTTTTCTTGCAATGATACCTCTGTCTGAAGCTTAAGTTTTTGGGCTTGGAGCTGGGAAAAAATGCCCTTGTATTCATCTAACTGACTCTGGAGTATTGGTATCCTTCCCTCGGTTATCAGCTTTTCCTGCAAACAGAACAGAAGAAGGAAATATGAGTGAAATTGGATTGGTAACAAAGCTTTGACTATAGGTTGGAATGAAGGGGATTGGAAAAATATTCCAATTTTCCTCTTCGCCTGCAACAGGTTTTTAGTAGAAATGTGATAAATAACTTCATTGTCCAGACATCCCACAAAATTGGATGTTATAGGGAAATGGTCAGTAGTAAAGCCTACTGAGGGAAACTTGTGTACAAACAGAAAATATTTATAGCCTTCAGATGTGTTGAGCATCCATTATCCTCTCTTTCCTTGGTTTAAACAAATCTCTGTATTTAGGCTCACACTTGAGCATATATATTTCATTTATACGCAACTGCATTTTCTTCTAGATCAACATGTACACCTTTTTGCAGACCACAACATTAGAACAGCAGCATGTACAACAACTGCATTTGTCTTATGGCATATCTAAAGAACCCCAGATGAATTACTCGTGTTTAATTGCAACTGAAAAAAGTTAAGGAATCTTTTCAGAGAGCTGACCAAGTAGAAAATGCAATATTCTTGCCTCAAAGTGCAGCAGAAAAAGGACATCTCCCAGTTCCTTGCACTATCTAGCAATTGCTCATTATAGAATACTGCCCTAAGCAATCAATATCAAGACAATCAGAGGACAATTGGTGTAGAGTTCAACACATATCAACTCATTAATTGTCTGAAGGACTTGTATCAATAGGTCTATATGAGATACTCTGCCTTGGGGACATACTTTGTGCTATGAAGGCAACAATATTTGCCTCATCAAGATGCAGCAGTTATAAAAACCAGTTTCTCTAGGTTCCTTGACTTGTTTCAATGTCCTTGTCCAACTCTTGCAGTAACTTCAATTGTTGGAAGTGCCAAAGAGGACACTGAAACAAGGTGAAGAAAAGTAATAAGGCATCTTTGCATCACGCTTTGAAAGTGGAGAGAGGGCATTCCAGGATCCAATCTGAGTTGGTCACTGGGACCAGCGGTTCATTCTTCCAAGCTTTCAGACTTGTGCTGGAGCCCAACCTCAAAGAACTTCTCTCTCTCCAGAATGTGTGCACTGGACTGTTTTATGTGTAGTATTTATGTGGTGCCTGGTTATGTGTGGCTTTTAGTTGTTAATTGGGGTGTTAATGGCTAGCTATTAAGTCGCTGATTGTTATTCCCTTGTGCTGCTGCAATCTCTGGCTCCTAAGTACCTGGTAAGCTAGTGGTAAATCAGCACTCCTGACTGACAAGGGGTCAGTTTCCCAGGCTTCAATTATTCCTTTGTGAAGTAGCTTCAAAGGAGTTGTAGCAAAAGGAAAAGGGACGAAGCACTCCTTTGTAGCTTGTATAGATCTACAGTATAATCCTCCAAATTTTGCTATCCTACAGTTTGATCTTATCCTTATCTTATTTTAAAACTGAATGTTTCAATGAACTTAATTTTTCTTCAGGCATTATGAAAATGGAAGGAGCTTGAAAGCAGGGAGCAGGGCTGGGCTTATGGCTGAGACCCTTAGCCTTCCTGAATGCCATATGTTCAGCCAAGGCATGATTAGGAGTTTTTGCTAGAACACAAGTAGAGTTCTCTTCTTAATCTGAGATCATACTAAAGCAGGATTCCAACTTCTACATGTGTACAGTATACATGAACATGATCATGCCCCTGCCAGACTTTCTGGCTGAATATATGACAACTGAATGCTCCTTCCTCTATTCAGTTTGAAACCCTCAAATATTCAGATGTATGCCTGAAGAAGACTTTTGACTGCATGATTTGTAAAAGAAAATTCTTACGTCACTGGCACCAGCCATGATGTTGGACACCGGAGGTGCTGCTTGCATGATCTGTTGTAAATTTCCAATATACGTCTGTACTTCCATGAGGTTCTGTAGCCAGATAAAATAATTATTAAAACTTATTACAGCAAGAAGCTTGATGGAAGGAACTGCACTGCTGAGTTTCTATTTGAATTTCCCCTCTTCTGGAAGAGAAGGAAGCAAAGATGTTAAGAAAAACTGGGCTGCTAGACATTTATCCTGACTAGCTTTATCAGAGTATTCTCTAGCATGCTGCTGTAATTACCTTTCTCAACCGTTCTTCATAGATAGTGCCATTTGGTTTTATATATATGGCATATATCTGCTATTGAATTATATTATTACTACATAAAATGATCTTAACTATAGGTAGTCCCCTCTTAATGTCCATTTATTCAGCGATTCTTAAAAGTTGCGATGGCACTGGACAAAAAAAAACTATGACCAGTCCCCCAAGTTACGGCTGTTGCAGTGTCCCTGTAATCCCATGATCAATCTTTATCTCAGCCAAAAAGCTTGGGGGAAGAAGGGTTTAATTATACAATCTGCTAAACCACTTGATAGGATTGAACCAGTATGTTTCATTTCAGGAGAACGTCTATGGAGATTCTCAGTCATCCAGGTCACGGTCGTCCCAAAAGTGCTCCTTTTCAGGAGGTATCTGGACTTTCTTGTTTTTCTTTGAAGACCTTTCGCTTCTCATTGTAGACTAGAGCAGTGGTTCTCAACCTGTGGGTCGGGACCCCATTTGGGGTCGAACGACCATTTCACGGTGGTCGCCAAACAAGGCTGTCCGCCAATTTTTCCCCCTTTTCTTTGGCCACACCCCTGGCACCCAGTGATGTATAAGTGGTTGGGGGTCACCACAACATGGGGAACTGTGTTATGGGGTCGCGGCATTAGAAAAGTTGAGAACCACTGGACTAGAGAAACCATTTACGCTTCAGTTTGAGATGCAGACAACACAGCAACTCATCCCCAGCAGCCTGCACCTGTCTTCAACAGTGAAAGGACACAGGGCAGAAAACATCTTGCAGCCAAGAAGGCTCCAAACCCATCTGCACTAGTCAGGTGACCCTGAGGATACAGATAAACCTCCAAATGGCCTCAATGACTCTCTAAAAGAATGCAAATGACAGCTGTCTGCAAGGAATATAAATCCTTCTATTCCCCACCATCCAGTCAGAAAATGAAGAAGCTTCTTGGATGAGAAGTGAAACGTCTTCAAAGAAAAACCAAAAGTCCTTGGGACATTTCTGGAGAATATGAAGATGAGCAGAAATAACCATACCTTGATGGAAATTGAATCCCAAAAAACCAGCAGGACTTGAATTTGGGTAGGGGCAGAACCCTTCTCATTCTTAATTTTAACTTTTTAGAATAAGGAGGAGCTCTGAACAGCTATTTCAGTTTCTTTGTAAAAGAGGCCTTATAGAAGTATTGTTGGTAGGAATCTCAAGTATAGGGGAAAAGGTAATTGTTAACAGAAGCAGGAGCAGAGCTGGTTAAAAAGTAGATCTCCATCTACTGGAGGTATCTAATATATTGTCAATGATTTTAAAACGACCTAATATTTATAAATTGTTATCACAAAATAACACCCAAACCTAAATTCCTGCCAAAAATTAAAAAAAAAAGTATTAAGAAGGCAAGCTCATGTTTTGTGCATGAAAGAACTCTGAGTTTGGTTTATATCTGATACTTGAAGCAAATTTGTGCGTTAAGAATTCTTTTACTCTAGATTAAATATGGAACTAAAAAGTTCCATTTATTTTATGATTAAATTTTAAATAATAATTATTATTAATAGCATTTTATAATGGAAATTATTTAGTTTATTTACTGTTATTATGGTTCTTTATAATAATTGTTTTAAAATGGACTTGTTTATAGTATTATGATATTAAGGTTTAAAGGGAGTTAAGGGTTAAGTATGAATTTAGTTATTGTATAATTTGTTAAATTTAATTAGATTTTGTTTAATATGTTTGTAATAACCCTGTACTCGGCTCTGGGAAGTGGGGGGGTAGGGGGTGGGTGGTTTGTGGGTTTAAAATTTTTTTTGTTAATTATCAATAAAACTTTTTCAATAAAAAAAAATAAAGAATTCTTTTACTCTGTGTAACTTTCATTTTCCACCAAATTGTAGATGATAAGTACCAGTATAAGAAAAACCAAAAGAAAACAAACAAAAAAAAAACAACATAGCAGATCTCTTCAATCCATCCCTAAGCAGAACAACCCTTTTACCAGGTATCTCTCTTCTTTTTTTTGCCCAGCATGGATTTACATATATGAAAGGAGACTTGTATTAAAAGGGAAGGAACAGCTTCATTTGTTAAAATTTGTTTGGGAAATATTGATGAAAACGAGCAGCTATAAGACTTACCTTCTTATATCTGTCTTTCGTGGCATTTACATCATCTTGCAAGAACTGTGATTCAATCTGGAGTTCTAAATTACATAACAAAGCTTCATCAGCTTCCTGATATAAAAAACAAAACAAAATATTATTCTCTTTTGTCCTTTTATTTCTGATTTTAAATAAATATTTGAGTCACTAGTATTCAATGGAAACACTGGACTTTAAAAATCTATAAAGTCATCTCTTGCCATAACTTATATAACAGATTGGAAATTGATTAATGTAAAACTAGGACGGATGACCTTCAAATAATACATTTATTTGCAACATGCATATACAAAAATTGAAATCTAAATAATCGATAGACATTTCAAAACTGATAGGCAATTGGACTGAATAGGTAGTCTGCTGCACTTAGGTAGAACTGCATACCAAATAAATATAACAAGGAAAAAACAGTTCCTTGAATCAAAGGTGATTCTTAAAGATTCCAAAGTCACATTTATGCAGTTTTCTTGGCAATAAGGTAGAAGTGGTTCACCGATGCTTTCCTCTGGGATATGTTTCAACTTCCCAGTCTAAATGACCAAGCTGAGATTTCATGGTGGTTTCTCCCCCTCCAAGTACTAACAAGATCTGGCTCTACTAACCTTTTTTCACTTATATCTCCAATCTATTTCATTGGGCTTCCATTTAGATCCATTAGATGCATTTTAAGGAGTTTTGCTTTTAAAGGAAAATCATTATATAAAGAATACTTATTATCCATGCTTTGTTTGTCAGGGGCTAAAACACTGGTTTGCTATGTAATATTAGGACAAATGGACAAAAAAAATACCCTTTTTGAAAAGAACAATCAGAGGACTTTCTCAATTTTGAACACACCTGTAACAGCTAGTAAACTGTGCAAATCACAGTCAATGCAAGCACATCAGGGTCCATTTTCTCATTTAGCTAATGAAATGTAGCTTGTTCAATTTTCAGTAACATCACCTCTATCAGCTGTACTACAGTCCCATTTCTGGTTAGGCAATGTGATGGGGAGTTATTCATAAGTTTTGCTTTTGTGATAGGCCCAGCAAACTAATTCCAAGCTCTGTGGTGCTATTCAAAAATGTGTAGATGCTTGCTGTTTCCATTATACCCATGGATTGTAAAAGTAGCACTGCTGTTGTGCTGGTAATGATAGTAAAAATAAAGCATAGAATTTCGCTACAAGCCTAGTTATCTGCTTTGTGAGCAGATAAGATTTATGAATGCAAATGACAAGTGGAATATTCTAAGCCAGCAGTCATCCATTTGCTCACTGTTTCTCTATTTTCCTACGGAAAGCTGAATCGGAAGCATTACAATGAGACCGTGAATCCACTGATGGGCTGAGAAAGACAGTTAGATACTGCTGATGGGTACATATTTAGGAAAATAGAATAACATTAAACTTTAGCTTAAAAAAAATTAGATATATTTCTTTGGGTATTCATCAGACATCTGGAAGCCAGGATTGATGATGCACTGCATACAGAGATACATTAGGTGACAACTAATTCAAACAGTATATGAAGTTCTAACCCCAGTGATCTCATCATATGGATGAGAAGAATCATTTTCAGTGTTATTGTAATTAGTTGAGCCTGGTTACAATTGGCTCAGGGTTTTTCATTATAGTAGGTCTGTTTTGTGTGTGCGTCTGTGTATGTGAGAGATTCCTTAACATAATTTATCAGCATTTCTTTCCCTAGGCCAAGGATCCCCAACCCCTGGTCTGTGGACCAGTACTGGGCCGCGGCATGCCAGGAACCAGTATGCACAAACAAGCAAATCCCCATCCACAGGATGCAGGCAGCACACAAAACCACGCACCCTCCGGTCTGTGGAAAAACCTCTCTTGTGCTTAAAAGGCTGGGGACTTCTGCCCTAGGCTATAAAGGTGGTTCTTGACTTATGAGACCAGAATAAACAAGGGGATTGATAAGTGAATCACACCCAATTTTACAATCTTTTTGCTGTGGTTGTTAATGAATTGTTTAATGAATCAAGCAGTTGTTAAGGAAACCCAGCTTATCCTTCATTGACTTTGCTTGTTGGAAGCTGGCTGGGAAGGATTGCAATAGTGACCAAGTGGCCCTGGATGCTGCAACCACTGTAAGTACATTCCAGTTGCTAAGTGCCCAAATTTTGATAAAATGACCATGGGAATGCCGCAGTTGTGAGGACTGGTCATAAGTCACTTTTTTCAATGCCATTATAACTCTGGTCACTGATTGAATAGTTGTAAGTTGAGGACTACCTGTAAAAGTTAGTCAGGAATATGTTGGCATTGTGCAACTGCTGATTAATGTTTCCTCCCATGCTTGGGTCTCAATTTCTAACGTATATTCACTTATCTCCTTTGTGGTAATACAATGCTTATCAATAAGGTCTGAAAGAAATTTGTCATCTAAAAACATTCTCAGCTCTTCATAAACCATACGTTGTAATCTTGACTCTTTGCTTGCCTCCCCATCCCCAAATAAAAGTGACGGATAGGAAGATTTTGCATCTCAGTGCATATGATATTATCAACTGTTATGTCAAAGAACATAATTCTGAGCATTAGCTATATGGAAACTGCCAAGCACAAAACACTGGGGGTGGGGAAGAATTATAAAATATCCTGTATAGACATCAAAAACGCACAAGAAAAATACTAATATTTGTTTCAGTGTAAATCTCATTATAGTATATTTGCTTTCAGGAAACAGCAAGCATCTTTGGTGCCGTTTACCTACTCACCTAATGTTTACAAAAGTAGAGTATGCCTATTTCAATTGTTAGGTTGGGCCTTTAAAATGAAACTGAAAATGTAATAAATAAGACTGGGATCAGTCATTAGCACATATAGTTCATGAAATCTGGATAAGATTCAAATCCTAACTCATCCAAGAAGCTCCCCACAGAGACCTCCTTGGCCCAATTATTTTACCTTATAAAAATGAAGACTACATTTTCTACTTAAATAGGATAATCTCATGCATATGGTGCTGGTATAATATTTAAAACTGGACAACAAAACCACATGTTGGATTTCATCCAGGTTTACTTAGTTGTAAATGACTAAAGCCAATAGAAATGAAATCAGTCATGACTACGTAATCAACATCCCATAGATTTGTGGAGTTAGCAGGAATGGCAATGGTTTTCTGAGGCAGGTAGTCCAAAGAGACAAAAAGTAAACAGAGTTCATAAGTGTTTTTTTTTAAAAGAAAGGATAAAGAATCCTTCAAATCCCTCCAATATCTGAAAATTCCAGCCCCACCTGCAATTATGACACATCTTCATTTCAAATAGCAGTTATCTACTTCCTTTCTCTATCACAAATGTTAAGAACAGCCACCTGTGATCAAAACACAACTCCATTCTTGGCAGCGCAGACCGGCAGTGGGCTCTCCTGAGCTCTTTCCGCAATGTGTGCTATCCCTCTGCACCCCTCCTGCAAATGCTGGCTTTCAAAATATGAAATTATTGCACAATCCACTGGGTGGAATGTATGCCTATGTATGTGAATGCATGCATACATATAGGAAGGAAGGAAGGAAGGAAGGGAGGGAGGGAGGGAGGGAGGGAGGGAGGGAGGGAGGG
The DNA here is from genome assembly GCF_016545835.1 of Crotalus tigris. NCBI lineage: Eukaryota > Metazoa > Chordata > Lepidosauria > Squamata > Viperidae > Crotalus > Crotalus tigris. Next base: position 54,305 of record NW_024096909.1, read on the forward strand.
AGGGCACTGCAGTGCACTTCTATGTAATCTCTGTACATATGTTTTAAGTCAGGAAACATTTTTAAAAACTTACACAACAAGCTACATAGATTTGCAAGATCAGATGGCCTTTAAGAGTATCAGTATTATGCTCCATCTCTTTCCCTCCAATATTCGTTCTGTATGAAAGCATAGGATAGGCCATGTTAGGACAATGATTCCAGTTTTCTGTGTAACTGATTGCATTTGATGATTAGCAAGTTTAATAAATTAATTGACCTCCCTCAATAAACCACTTATTTCTTGCCTTGCTGAGCAAACTTATCTTACAGTACATTCAAAATTATTTCTGTACTGCAAATGTTCTTTGGTTTCAGTATTTTTAGGGATGGGATAACTTTTGCCCCCAGATTTTTATCTTGGCTGATTATTTTTTCAGATGGTCTAGAAGCCAAATTATTTGGACAATGTTGTTATTTATTCACTATGTATGTTCTGTGACAACCAATTTCAACTAATAGCTTGTTTGCAAGCTGCCATTTGTGAAAATTGCATTAGCTGTATGGTATTTACAATCTGTGACAGGTCAACTCATGTCAGCTGAAAGGATATGTGTCCTTGATTGAATTACATTTGCAATCAAAGAAGCCCTAAATCCCCTGGCCTCTTGTCTAATGAGCAATTCATTACGTTTCTTTCATTCGCAGAATCTACACATTGTAACCTCCCTTGCTGAGTTTCTTAGTTAAATGGCTGGATGCTTGAAAGCCCAGTTGGAGAGAAATGGGCCAAAAGGGATTGCTGCAAAAAATATCAGGAAAGCAGAATGGGGATGCTACATTGCACTGTAGCCTGCTTCCTTCAAAATAGCAAAATATCCTGATATGTCATGATAGTGGGATCCCCAAATTTATACCTTGTTTTTGATGAGATAATTTTAAGGATTCCTCAGGCCTCCAGCCCATTTCCCCATCAATCAGCTGCCAATCTTACATTCAGGCCATCCACCCTGGTCTTCCCACTGCACACGCATCAACCTTTGCAGCACTTCTTTCCCTAGCTCCTTCCGTCAATCAACCCTTCCCCAGTGATCTTCCCAGTTCTTTCAGCCTTCATTTGAATTTTATTTTAACTTTTTATGCTAATAGGTTTTCAAAAGTTTTCATATCCTCAACCTTCCTTGTGTGTCCACAATTTGGAACACTTCCTTGCATCAAAGGAAGACCAATCTGGCTGCAAATCTACACTTTTAAAGATGAGTTTTGTTGTAAAACGAGAATGGCAATTGATGTAAAGATGCAACATTAGGATGACAAAGTAAAAGCCGAAAAATTATATAGGACTAAAATAAAATGAGCAGTAATGGGATTCAGTTGCCTTTGTCTAGTGCAGGGATGTCAAACTGCCAGATGCATCATAGCGAAACTGCGACCATCCCATTGCTGGCAATGGAAAAAAAAGTTGTGATATGTCATGACACATCACGTGACATTGCGAGTTTGACGTCCCTGGTCTAGTGGAAAAGGATTCCAGGCAGCAAGAGTGAGATGGAATTAAGAAAAAGAAGTTGATCGGAGAGGGAGATTTTGCCATACCAAGACTGATTGGCAAACCATGAGTGCATAGTTTTGAGATACTAATACCATAATTTCATAAATGCTTACTCAGTAGGCAGAAATGCTGAAAAGGGGCTCACTCACAAATAAATATAGAATTGCAAACAAAATTGGGGTGGGTAGGGTAAGAACTAGAAATATACAAATATGCTTATTTCATCTATATGTCCATTTGCTACATACACAGAACACCCTGGTTGTTGTCAACTTATGGTAAACCTCCTGAATTATACTGTGAAATTAAATTTTCTTGGAATACTGGAAATTGAGGTACCATCGTGTTGGTGTCAACTCTTAGTGCCCACAAAGATAAATTTTCTCCAAGATTATCTGACCCCCAACCTGACATCTTCTGTCAGTGCACCATTGTCAATGTCATAAAGTCCACATACCTCTTTGCTGCTTGTCTTCCTCTTCTCTTTCATTTCACCTGTCCCAGAGGTTTAAGGAAACTAAATATTTGCATAATGTACCCAAAGTACAACAAATATTGGAAATAGTATTTGTTTATAGCAGAAGCATTGGACTAAGCCAGGCCAACCAATTTATTGCTTGGACCCTCACGCTACTGTCTATCAAAACACTTACTCATTATTAGGCAAGGAGAGCTAAAGGCTGAGGCCAGAAAGCACATTTTTTCTGTTACTGTGGAACATCCTCCCCCAAAAAGTTAGATTATATTTAGGGTCACTCTTCCAGAAGTCTTTTTCAGAAAGACTTTTGGGAATGATCTTATACCAACAGTATTTGAAAATCTTTTTAATGTATCCACCATTTTTTATTTTATTGTATTGTTTTACGACATTATTTGGAGATAAATTAATTTTCATTTTTCTCATCATGAGTGTTTTATTGAATTGTGCTGTTATAAACCTTGGGATTCAATGGCATACGTATTATTATTGTTATTATTCAGATACACTTTTAGTTTCTTTTCTGATACTGAATCTTACTTATTCTCTCTCTCTCTCTCTCTCTCTCTCTCTCTCTCTCTCTCTCTCTCTCTCTCTCTCTCTCTCTCCATGATGAAATAGATATTACTGAAAAAGGTAATTGAATTGAACTTGTTGAGGTGGTAGAAAGAAAGACGAAGAGGTACAGAAGAACAGTAGAAAAGGAAATAGGAAGAAATGTCATATGAATGTGTGTCAGGAGTGAAAGATCAGATCACACATGAAATTCTAATTAAGCCGATTTATTGCTCATGCCTATACACTGGAATCTACTCAACTAATGGCTAGCACTATTTTGCTGCTAGATAAGGGTTAAGGGAATTTAAGAGGGTTTGGATTTAATCCATTTGTGACTATATAGTGACTCTAGGCTGATTCCTCTTTTGATTCTGCCCCCTGGTTCTGTCATTCCTCCTACACAGTGTGACTGATAGGAAATAAGACAGACCAAAATTATAGTAGATTCTTCAGTTGAGCTGTCTGTTTAACACTAGTAATTTCTTAGTGTTCTGCTCTGAAATAACTTCCCCTGAATTCAGCACTGTTTATTCTCAAGAATGTGACTAGAACTTTCGCCTAAAACTTTGCTCTTCTTAAAACTATAAAAGAAATATTAGGATGAATTACATCAACAGAATATTTCTCCTTGTATTGGATTTCATAGTCGCAAATAATAGCATTAGAGTTTGATTAGTGTTTTTGCCCAAATCAAAAATCCACAACCCCCAGGTTTGATGTAATACCACTCCATCAAAAGTTACATATAAACCATAGCTATATAAAATAAAAGTTTACATTGATGGACTAATCTTTCTCACTCAGCCCTTAGAGTTTTTATTATGGGAAGAAAATCAACAAGAGAGGTTGCTATGTATATTCACTTTAACTTTTGGGGAAAAAACAAGATATAATTCTAATACTTTTTTTCAACATGTAAGAAAAGCATAAAAGTCCAGAAAAGTGAAACAGCTAATTTTAATTCTAACACATCCTCCCAAAGGGAGGTGGGAGGAATAATTGAATATTAAATTATTAATATTAAACATTATAGTATTTAAACAATTATTACATTTAATAATTGTTTAAATACTATGAGAGCCAACTTGGTATAGATGGTTAAAGGTTAGAAACTGGGAGAGAGTGAATTCTAGTTGTTCTTTAGGCATAAAGCCAGGTCAGTGACTTTGGGCCAGTCAATCTCTCTTACCCCTGGGAAGAAGGCAAGGGAAGTCATGTCTGAAAAATGTTGTCAAGGAAACTATGTGGACATGTCCAGGTAGTCACAAGGAGTCAGGATAGTTCAAAGGATATCCACCCACACAACTCTTTATGTATCATTTGTTTGCCAAGGAAACCAGGTTTTGTCATGGCTCCCTCAAAGCCTCTTTTGGAGGAGGAAGAAGAGTTGGAGCTGGGACAGTCTGAAAGGGAAGGCATGTCAGGGGCTGAGGATTATGCTGTCCTGAGCCCCCTCAGGCACTGGTGGGGGGGAGTCGACCAGATGGTAAGTTGCCTGCCTGCACAGACACAGGGGAGCATCACTGACCGGCAGTGATGCTGATAGGCAGCCAATCTTCCTCTGATGAGGAACAGTTGCCTACTCCACTCAATCCAAGGGCAAGGAGAGTGGAGCATAGGCAAGCCCAGAGAAGGGCTGCAAGGGAGAAGGTCAATCCACCCCTCCTCACAATGAACCCCTGGAGGGGAGTAGCTTAAGGAGAAGCAGTGGGAAGCTAGTCTTTGCTAGGAACAATTGTTTACCTTGGCTTACACTCCCCCCCCCCAGGTTTTACTCATGCCTGTTACTGTTTGCCTCGCCTTGCTTGGAAGATTGCTCTTTGCATTTTGTTTTGGACCTCGCCCTTGTGATCTACATTTGGCCTTTGTTTCACTGGGGATTTGGAACTGCTTCTTTTCTGGGACCTGTTTCTTGTCCTGAGGACTGACCTTGTCTTGTGCCTGGATCCTGCCTGGTGGATTGGAACCCTGGACTTTGCCCTGTGAGCATGCTCTACTCTGTGGGCTTTCTTTGTACTACTGGGGCTATGTTTTGGAGTCTGAGGGTGGCTGCCTTCAGGATAGTGTGAGGGTGGAGCCTTACCAGTTGTTGGAGGGCCATTGACTGGAACATTGGTTAAGAGAAATAAAGAACTCTCTAAAGGCTTGCCTTGCCTTGACCAGCTGGGTCATAACAAGTTTTGTTTAAAAAGACAATTGTTGGATGATGGAGGGCACTCAGATACAGTATGTGATTGATTGCACCCTCTTTTTCTATGTATATAAGTAAAGTGTTATACTTTACTTTCTAATACCCTTAGATTATATAAAAATGGCATTTTAAGCTTCTAAACATTTTAAAGCTGGAAAATGCAATTCCCCTCACACAAAACCAGCAGCAGCAAATGCAGATACTACTGCAAAAGTGATAGTATTAAACATGCCTATCTTTGTGTTACTACTGGCTGTCAGTACTAATAGCAATAGCACTTAGACTTATATACCACTTCACAATGCTTTACAGCCCTCTCTAAGTGGTGACAGCACATGAAAAGCAGCACTTATGAAAAGATCCCCCGGTAAAAAAGGATGAGAATATTACATTTGATATAATGAATTTACCTTATTAAGCTGTTCAAGAGTACTTTTCTGCTTCTTCTGATATTCACATTCATTTTTATATCTAAAAGAAGACAAACAAAAATGCAAGTAAACCCCACTGATACATTAGAAAGAAAATTTCATTCAATTCTAATTGGAAACCATTCTTCCTATTTGACTTAAGACATGGCTTCATACCATATTCAGAGTTTGAATTTATCCCTGCATAGAGTCTATATTTTAGTTTTACAGGATATCTATATTAGAACAGATTTCAGTGACATGGATTGAATTTACCATAGTATAAAAGATTACCTGGTGAATGATGCTGTGTTGACCATGGTTCTTGGTATTCATTTAGAGTGGATTATTCAAAATTAATTGATAATAGACTGGAAAACTATGATCTCTGAGATATTTTTACTATTTAGAGCACTTTTAAAGTCCTTGTTTATTAACTTATATTTTATTCCTCTATCTTGGTTATGTCTATTTATAGATCTTCTTTAAAATGTAATAAGATTTTTTTTAGAAAAAAGTTTTTAAAAAGAAAATAGCCAAATGCCTCAAACATCTTTGCATTTTCATACAAAGTTTATGGATACATTTGGACATAATATTAAACTAGGAAGGGAAAACCCACTGGCTGAGGAATTCTGGGAGTTGAAGTCCACAAGTCATAAAAAGGCCAAGTTTGAAGACCCCTGATCTAAGAGGCTGATATAAGTGCAAATCTAACATCCTGCTGGCCTTGGGCTTTCCTCCATTTTCTCTCCTCCTCCTGCATTGCTGAGAGGAGAAATATAGAAGCTGCTGCTTTTACTTAACTGTGGGATTTGTCCAAAATGGCAAATTATTTTTTAGTTTAAAGCAAGCCAATTTTAAACCATGGCTTATTAAGTTAGCTACATTAAATGAGCTATAGTTGCCAGTTTAGCTGAATCCACAAATTGTGGTTGATTAAAACCAGAGACAAATCTTTCCAAAAGATTCTTTCTCTTGTTGCACAAAATTTGCAGGAAAAGAGAAAGGTAAGTCATGAGCCCAACAGGAAGCCAAGCATAGGAGCTTAGAAGAGCCTTTCTTAACAGGGATTCCATAAGAGGTCATGAGGGTTTCCATGAGAGATCATGACTGGGGGGGGGGAACTGACATTCATGTGTTGCACAATGCTAACTTCTGCACAAGTAGGAATCCTTATGGACTGCAACCTAGCTACCATCCTGCCATTTTGTTATTGCAGTAAATCTTATAAAAGTTGGATCGTGAAAGTTAGAAGTAAATTGCATTATGAGGTTTTGGGATTTTCTACAAGGGTTCCCAGTAATCTGATCATTATTTCAAGGATTCCTTTCCAGAATAAAAAAGATTGGCTTAGGCTAGGGTTGTGTTCTGTATTTATATGTTTATGATGTCCCATATAAACTGTGGAAGAAAATAGAATAGGAAACAATCCAAAATATACGACAGAATTTAAATGGGCACACTTTGGATCCTATCAATTAAGGAATATTGTCAGCCTTCCCTGTAGCAGTGCCTGCCTTCTAGAATAGAGGTCCCAAATCTTTTGGGCACCAGGAACCGGTTCTGTGGAGAGGGGTTTTTCCGCAGACCAGAGGATGCATGGTTTTGTGTGCTGCCTGCATCCCACGGATGGGGCTTTGCTTGTTTGTGTGGACCGGTTGCTGGTGTGCCACGGACCGGTACTGGTCCATGGACCAGAGGTTGGGGGTCCCTGTTCTAGAATAATACATTTCCAAAGGGATCCAAAATAGACTCGCATCCTGATGGTAAAAATCAGGAAGCTGTTAAAAAGTTGGCCATTCCCCCAGACTATGGGATCAGGTGATAGTTGAGCTTCCTTAGATGAGTTTGTTTCAGAACCACACATAATTTCTTGTTTGTGTTTTGTATTTTTCTTATTTTTTTTAATTGTAAGCCTTCCAAACACACTGGAAGTCAAGTAGTCTCTAAATTGTACACACAAACAAATTACAGCACTTTGCAACTGGCAGACCTGTATTAATGACCACTGCAAAAAAGGTGTTAAAATCGGTCGTGGTCTCATGGTGATCTGCTTAATGACTGCAACAACCATAATGCCAGGCTCAATTGACTGTTTCCTTCATTTTTCTAAACAAAATAAAAGAAAGGAATTATATCTGAAAATAGAATAAATATTTTCAATCGTTGTAAAATAAGTATTCCATACTTTGGGGATTTTTTTTTGTTTGTTTGTTTCTTTTAACTCTGTTACTACAGAAAGAAAACAGGAAAAAAAACACAACCCTTTGTTTTCAAAGATATAAGGAGCCAGATTAAGAAAAATAAATGAACGATGCTAAGAAACAAAGGAGAGATTGGGCAGGACATGTATACGTAGCAAGAAATGAAATGATCCGAATGTCTTGAATGCCCTCAGGATAGAAAAGTCATTTATAATTTGCATAAATGGTAAAAGAATAATAATCACAACATTGCTACATACATTCAAAACACTCCATAAAGCATTGGAGGTGATCACAATCTGTGAAAGCTATTGATTGGTTAATTGAGTGCATTTCATATTCCTTTTCAGCATTTTTTTTCCAAATTGAGAAATATTTCCTAATTAAGTATTTTCTATGGAAATACAAAATTTACTTTCAAAGCACCAACCTTACGACTCCATTCCTGATACAAACTCATTAGATTAGCTCAGTAGCCTAAATCCTTCCAGATATTTTTTTTCCTTTCTGCATCACTATTATATTGTACTTATTTATGAAAATTTACAGAGCATCAGATGCCACTGCATTTCATACTTAATTATTCTAACTTTCTCCTCACTGTGCCTTTATGAAGGAAAAATTTGAATAGATGTGCCCTGTACTTTTGATTGCTAATATTTTCTTTGAGCACACAGATGCAGATGAGAGCTATCACTGCTACTGGAAGAGAATGTTGGACATCATCACAAAATGCCACGAAGACCCTTATTTCTTTTCACTTTCACAAGCGAAGTTCCTAGGATCCTTGTTTTGCTTTTGTGGGATTGCTTACCCAAAGCCACAAAAAAGATTGTTTTGTACCTCCATTTAGAAAAAGCCAAAGGTAGATGACACAGTTTTGGAGAACCAGGAAACTCTATGCATCCATCTGCCATAATGAAGGCATCTACTTCATCTCCAACCAACTTACTTGTTACAGTATTCATCCAACATGCGCTGAGCGTCTTTCTTCTCACGTTCCAGCTTAGATCTGTTGGTGGACAGGTCACGGACTCGCTGGTGATTGAGATCAATCTGAGCAGCAAAAGCCTCTTCTAATCCAGCCAGCTCATCCATGCGTTGGAATGTCTCAAGTTGCTTGCGGAAGATGGCGTTACGCTGCTCAAGCACCCGAGCCCTGTTGATGTAGTTTGAAAACTGTTGACTAAGTTCCTGCAGGTTTTCCAGGCCTTGGGCTTGTGCAAGACCACCAAATTCCGGTGACTCTGGAAGTTCTTCATAAGCATCTGATTGTTCATACTTCTCCTTGTGGATTGCATGCAAGTAGCTGCTCCTATACATGGCAGAGTAGGGAGCGGTGGGTGAGCCCAGGAATCTCCCTTGTCTGTGTCTTTCCAGTTTGAAACACCAAAACTGGGTCTTTTCTGCTCAAATGTGTTTGAACCCTGGGTAGACTCAGTTCTCTTGTGAAACCCAAAATAACAGCTCAATCTAAGACTCTACAACTCCTAAGCTCACTGCAAGAGAAACAAAACAAAATTAGACCATCCTGCCTTCTGGTTCTTGATAGTGGTGGTTTTAAATTCTGTCAGCACTTTTTGCTTTCTTTCCCACCAGTTTTTTCAACTGCATGTGATGCCGGGGGTGGGGGGAGCAAAGGGAGAGAGCTGTATAGTTTTTGCTGAATTGATTACAAAGCAAGAGAGAAGCAGAATACAAAAGACATGTGGCTTTACAGGATGGCTCCCAAACATTCCAATGGGTTTTTGTTCTATTTTGTCTATCACAGGGTGTTTGACTGAGAGTAACACATTTAACTAATGCCTGGAGTAATTTTGACTTGGCCTGGCTTTAGAAACTGAATCCTAGTGACAAAAAAAAAAGATATTTAAAACTTAAAAAGAACCACACTTCTACCTAAGAGCACTTTTAGCATCTAGATTATCATGATTCCTATGCTTTTTCCTTGCATAGCCTCACTTCTCAGAAGTTCATATGCTGTTCCAGAGAAAGAAGCCTCTATTTTTCAAATAGCCCAGGACTGAGGTAAACTCTGAGAAATGTATAAAGTGATCTCCTCTCATTTTATCATCAGAGGTAGGGCTGAGAGTGAGTGTCTCAAAGTCATCCCATAAGAGGGACACAAGCCAGATTCTCCCTGCTCCATAATAAAAGAGACCCCTTGGTCAACACTTAAAGGTAACTAGATCCATTGTTACTGAAATTAAGTAATGCAATTGATAGACACTGAGGCCATGGAATCTCACAATTATCTGAGGTAGATAATATAAGGACACTGTAGGGTTAATTCCATTTTGGAAGCTAAGAAAATCCAGCTCCAACTCAAGTCTTCCTCCCTCCTGCACACACATACATACACACAAAAAGGAGAATCTGCTTCCCAACAAATTAAAGGCAGCCACAAACTAACAACAACAACAAATCAACCAAGCTCAGGATGTTATATAACCACAATTTATCCAATATTTGAATGCTGTCAATATTAAAGCATGGCTTCCGGTGACGGCGACGCCGATGGCGGCTGTTTTCAGCCGTCCGCCCTGGAATGTGTCAAAGCCAGCTGAGACAGCGAGCAACAGCCATCTCGCGGCTTGGAATCTCTCTCCCTGGGCGAAGGGGAGGAGATGAGTTTTCCTCGGATAGTGGCAGGGCTCCCTGAGACCCCAAAGTTTTTTTTCTTTGGTGGTTGGAGGGTGAGAGCTCCCACGGAGTCTGAGGTGTTCTCCACATTCCAGGATGCCTTTGCTCTAATTTTTTTGGGGGGCAAAGCTAGACGCTGCTTACACATCTGCTTTTAAAATGAACTTGTGAGTAAAATTTAAAGCAGACAGAGCTGACCAGGGAGATTATATCTGTGATTATTTTGAGACTTTAACTCTGGAAAAGATTTCATCTTCTCTCTTTTCTTATTTGAGAGGGGTGAAAAATGGTGCTGAGATGTTGTTTTTAAGAGTGAAAGGACCGGAACTTCAATTTGAAACAATGTAACAGCTTTCTTTCTTTTTTTTATATATACAGGAGGCTTTTGTCTTTTTCCCCCTCCTTTTGTTTCCTTTCTCTCTCTCTCTTTGTTAAAGGTTTTCTTTTTTAAGATGGCTTCAAAGCATTTTGGAGCTTTTGTTTCTAAAGCCTCAATCTCCTCTTCGGTAATGCAGACAGCTCAGCAAGTTGAGTCTAAATTTCCACCATTTTTCTCAGCTTTACCAGCAGTTTTACCTAAAGACTTACAGGATGCTTTGAAGATAGTGTACGACGGATTGAAAAAGAGATAAGTGAAATTATTGAAAATAAATTTAGGAAATTGAGAGAAGATATAGCGTCTGTGTTTCAGAAGTTTGCTGATCACATAGATCGTTTGGATCAGCATATTGATGTTGCTGTAGAAAATTCTGAAAAATTGGAAGATAAAATAGAAAATAAGGTGGAAATAATTCAGGATGAAATTACTATGTTACAATACAGAAGTATGAAGTTTGCTTTAAAAATAAATGCAGGAAAATAATCAAGAAGATTTGAGACAAGTGGTTGCAAAGAATATAGCTCTTATTTTGGAATCCGAGCCTGAAGAAATATTGAGAAAGACAGAAAAAGTTTTTAGGGTTAATTCAAGGGTTGCAAGACAGAGGAATCTGCCACGAGATGTGGTTATTTATTTTTTTAGTAGATCACTTCGTAATAAAATTTTACAAGCCTTTTACAAGCAGAGATTTCAAATTGCAGCCCAGGATGTTATACTTCTGAAAGAACTACCTTCAAGAATTCTCAAAGTAAGAAAATATTTTGCTTTTCTGGCTGATGAGCTTAAGAGGCGACAGATTCGTTTCAGATGGGAGATACCGGCTGGAATAGTGGTGAACTATGCGGGGATACGTTATAGACTTGATACAATTTTAAAAGCGAAAGATTTTTACACTTCTGTTTTGAAGGCGGGCTCTTTATTACCTACAGCTGAGATATTAGAAGAAAAGTTGGAAGAGCAACCAAGAGAAGATATGCAGGTTAAACTTTTGCAACAATCTCTCTTGACAGAAGATTCATTAATGAAATTGAGTATTTGTGGAGCTTTTAGAAGTAAAATAAAGGTGGAAGAAAAGCTGGAAGAGCAGCTGATTGAAGAAAATATGCAGGTTGAACTTTTGCAGCAGTCCTCCTTAACAGAAGATTCATCAAAGAAATTGGGCATGACTCGTGCAGCTTTTAGAAGTAAAATAAAGGAACAGCAGAAGGTTCTTTGTCATTTTCTAAGCAATAGATAATAGAAGGAGAAGTTGGAATACCAGCCGGCTAGTTATAAAGAGTTTTGTTAAATCTTTGTTATTTAGGGGAAAGTTTAAAATTATGATCTCTGCTTGGGAGAAGACTTGATAGGTTTTAATTTAGTGATTTAATATCTGAGAGTACTTATTATAATTTTTAATAAATGTATAAAGTTAAATTTTTGCTGTTTAGGGGAAAGTTTAAAAGCTTAAAATTATGATTTCCGTTCAAGAGAAGAGTTGATAGGTTTTAATTTGGTGATTTAATATTTGAGAGTACCTATGATACATTATGATATATTAAAAGTGGATAAGAAGCTGTAAGGTTTTGATTTGGGAGAAAAGGTTATTAACAAAATTTATTTGGGTTTGGGAGGGAAAGAGTTAAGAGCCAAGTTTATATTGTTTAAAAGAAATACACATCTCAGTGTGGAGAAGGTGGATAAATTATATGAAGAATAAATATGAGATTTAATGGGTAAATTATAATTAGAGCAGATATGATTAAAAGTATTGTTTGGATTATGAATAATTTTTGTTTTAAATTTGGAATTGTTTATTTGATTTTTATAGTTGATTTTCTTTAATTTGTTTAAATTTGTTTTTTCTTTTAAAAAAAATTGTTTTGTATTTGAGTTAAAGTACTTATTGAGATTTAGTTTGTATTAGTTAAAGTTAAAATAAATATGGGATTTAATGGGTAAATTATGATTAGAGTACATATGATTAAAAGTATTGTCCTGATCATGAATAATTTTTGTTTTAAATTTGGAATTATTTGATTTTGATAGTTGATTTTCTTTAATTTGTTTAAATTTGTTTTGTAAATGTATCTGAGTTAAAGTACTTATTGAGATTTAGTTTGTATTAGTTAAAGTTAAAATAAATATGGGATTTAATGGGTAAATTAGGATTAGAGTAGATATGATTAAAAGTATTGTCTTGATCATGAATAATTTTTGTTTTAAATTTGGAATTATTTGATTTTGATAGTTGATTTTCTTTAATTTGTTTAAATTGTTTTGTATCTGAGTTAAAGTAGCTTACTGATTTTATTATTTGTATAGTTGGATAGGTTTAGTTAGATTTAGTTTGCATTAGTTAAAGCTAAGTAGATTTTGTTTAATATGTTTGAAAACCCTGTGCCAAGCTCTGGGAAGTGAGGGGAAGGGGAGGTTGAGGGTGGGTGGGTTTTTGGGAGTGGGAGGGAGGGGGGTTGGGGTGGGGGGGTAAGTAGGTTAGACGATAGGATTAAAGTAAGATAATAAGGGATAACTTATGAGAGAGATGTTGCTTGGGCATTTCCCTGGTACTGTATCCGAAGAGGGATGAGAGAGGAGGAGAAAGGTTAGGGAGGAAAAAAATAAAATAAAATACTTAAATAAAAAAAGTAATAAAAAATAAAAATAAATAAATAAAAATATTAAAGCATGATAGAAAGATTTACTAATCTGCCCATTGATATGTACTATAGAGCAGTGGTTCTTAACTTTTTCTTCATCACAGACTCCCTTTAAATACCCTTTGTGGCCACTGTTCATGGCCACAGACTCCCAAGACTTAACTTAAGATTTCAATTGTAATATTTCTTCAAGCCTTCAGGGACCCCCTGGGATGACATCCCAGTTCCCCCCCCCCAGGGGTCCATGGACCACACATTGAGAACCACTGCTATAAAGTAATATTTGGGTTTGTTGGTTTTTTTAGATTCTATAGAAATACCTTGAATTTTTATTAGCACTTGTTTCAAATATCTTACTAAGATTACCATAATGTTACTTCTTGTTCCCTTGATTTGTCAGGGGGCAGACATGCAAATTCTACTAGAAAAGAACAGTTCCAGAGGTAACTAGGGCTGAAACCATTTTAATCTGAAAATCTTTCACAAATTCAGTTAATTTTAAATACCGTTGGGCTGTATTCAAATCATAAAATGTGTCCTCACTTGAGGTACAAATGTCTCAAATTCCCAAATTTTGGACAGATTACATGAAGACCTAGCTCTCTGAAGAAGGCTCTGATGCCTGGAAAGTTGGAAAGAAGAAGAGAACAATCAGCAACAAGAAGAATGGACTCAGTTACAATGCTGATGAGTGTACTGTTGGAAGACTTCAGGGACCAGGTTTTTCACGGAGAAAACCTATTTATGTGGTCACTAACAGTTGACATGGATTTGATGGTACGCAGTCAATCAAATGTGGGCTCGTGGTGTGCACTGAGTTATTCATCCTTCCAGTAGTTTTCAGTGTCTTCCATCCAGATTCCATCTAGATTCTCCCTCTAACATGAATTTGATGAGAAAGTCCAATGCCATAATTCTTTTTTGATTATAGTTTCCCCAGGAACTGTCATTGGAAATAATCTAGCTTGCGGTTATGCTTACATTCGTTCATCAAATTTCTACACCACCCATCTCACCTAAGTGACTCTGAGTAATTGACTTTTGTATAATACAGAGGAGCCTTTTTTTCCATAATTGCTGTAAGATGTTAATCCTACAGTCAGCTTTACCATCTAGAATGATAGAAACAACCAGGTCTAACATTCCAACAAAGTCAAATTTGACAGGTTCTTGATCAAGTCTCTAACTCTCAGAACAATATCCATTAAATCATCCCTATCTCCCTTCCACCTTATGACAACTTGTATTGTATATATAGCAGCGGTTCTCAACCTATGGGTCGCGACCTCATTTGGGGTCGATCGACCATTTATCGGGGGTCGCCAAACAAAGCGATCTGCCATTTTTCCCCCTCAGGGGGCGGCGCCGTGCATGCACAGCACATTTGTGTGACGGGGGTCGCCGTCACACAAACGTTGAGAACCACTGATATATAGTATAGTGCAGATGTATCATTCTAACTGTAGGATTAGTAATGTCATCCTATAAGAATTATGGAAAAGAAGGTTCCTTTATGATCACTAAAAAGCATTTCTGACTTCTTTTACTATGAAAACCCAGAGACAAAATGTTCATATGCTTATATACACACATACATATATACTTACATCCTCTATCTATACAGAAATGTTCTTCCCATTATATCCCACACCAGTTTAATTTCTTTCCCTCTGATTTTCTATTGAATCCAATAGTCAAATAATTGGGGGAATCTGAAATACTAAAACTCTTGGTCACATATTGATATCTGAATGAAAAATATTGATCCTTCTTAACATTTTAGATACTTAATGAAAGTCCTCCTTTGAGGACTTCTGCTCCCCTGTCTCCATTAAAAGGACTCTTATTTCATTGTACTCCTAAAAACTGATTGATTCTCATAAAATTCAGATAAAACTGCAAAAAAAAAAGCCAAATACACACCACCAGAGGGCTGTATCACTGCAGCATTATACCCTACCTCAAAATGCAACTAATTTAACAAAGTTAGGATGGTAACTTTTGTATGAGAGTCTCTGCAACAAGTTCTCAATTTCAAGTGTACATTTTTTAATACATCACCAATCTCTTGGGATAGACACTCCAGTATTTTAACATAATGATGGCAAAGTTAGATGCCAGCTTTTGATTCATCAGTGCTCCAGAATTAGAGGTAGGCAATTGTTTTGATGAATCAGACTAAAAGTCCATGTAATCTAGTATTTGTTCCCATAACAGCCCAGCAGATCTGCCTCCTGTAAATTTGTTTAATCCTACAATATTTTTTTTTTTAAAAAAATGCCAGTTCTCTGCTATAAAAACCTAGAGTTGCAGCTGATTGGCTCTAGTTATCAAATCGTTTTGATGTTTTGTTCTGCAAATCTTCTTTAAACAATAGATCATCGTCATGCCATTCATACAATTATACAGAAAGTCCGGGCAAGTTTCAGAAGTGGCCTACATCCATCTTGTATTTTCTCATTGCTTCTTCCATCTTTTAATCCATTGAGAGACTGGGCAGAACAGCAAAACAATCCCTTTCCTACTTGTACAGAGGAACATGCACATTGAAGGCATGGTGACCATGACTGTCCTTGTGTGCAGAAGGGCAAGCGATGCCCTTTCTCAATATTCTGTCTGCATTTCCAGGTTCAAAGTCATTTCATATTTTTCATTGTTGTTTCAATCTCTAATCATGTTTAATCCAACTAACAAGTAGGGCAAAATGAGCCAGTGGGATTTTAAGCCAAATAGTAAAATTGTTGATATTGATTTCTCTAATTTAGAACTTGTTTACTGATCCACTTGATAACTAGACAGATATTACTCGGCAACATTGGTGTGACGTAAAACACAAATACTAATTGTGAATTAACATTATTTGCTCAGAAGTAAATTTAGTTGCAGTCCCCTCAACTTGTATTGCTGACACATTCATTTATTCATTCTTGTCCTATAATGAAGTAGTAGGAACTTTTGGAAAATCAAACACTTCTCTGGGTGATAGAGTGATATGGACAAACTTCCTATCCTTAGTCATATAAAAGCCCTTCCTTGACAAGTAGATTAAATCAGCTACTATTCCACTCTAATTTTCATTTTTGAAAGTGAGGTTCTTGATAGGTTATGATGGTGCACTTGAAGGTGAGGACATAGGAGGCAGTTAAAGGGTGGTTGTACAAGCAAGAAATTGGGAAGATTGGGTGGATGGTCTGTTTAGGTAGTCCACAAATGAAACCAGTACTGTGAAACAAACAAATGGAGGAGTGCCTTCTTACTCTAGGCCAGAATTGTTTGTAAAAAGTTTGTAGTATCAAGATACCAGAAGGGATGTCACAGCCTTGCCTGAAAAGGTGAGTTCCAGGTTCTCTCTTCCACTTCTCTTGCTATTAATAGGCTTAAGGAGAAAGTGCCCTTCCCCCGGACTCCAAATATTAACATTTGGAAATAGTGAAAAAAAATTGCCCACTCTGCATTTCAGCAGAAAAAGGAAAACAGAACAAATTCACGTAGCCCTTGTTGAGAAAGATAAAGAACATAAGACAAACTTCAGCAAGTCCTGATTTGTCATTTGCTGCTTCCAGCTCAGTGTTTCAGAATTCTCAGTGAATTTCATCAGCCCTTGAATCCTACAGTGACAAACTGGATTTAGAATTGGATACAGATCACACGGCCAAGTATTTATGCCACGTCAGTAACTTTAGTTTTAGTGTGCAGTTGTTCTTTTTTTTTTTTAAGGATGGCAGCAATGCATTTTTTCAGAAGGAATAATATTTTTAATCACAGTCTTGGAGTAGGCAAACAGCAGGCTCATTCACTGCACTTTCAGGCAACAACAAATACGTACATACTTATCAACAAATATCAACATTTTTAATTCCTGCGTGACTTCATCTCCAGCATCAACTTCTTGAAACACATGAATTAAGGTGACCAACTTTTTTACAATGAAAAGGAGGACACAAATAAATTGAAGAAAAAAATATCATAAATAAAAGAAACATTTTATTCATTGCAACAATAATACAGAATACACTATAATATGATAAATGCATAATAAAAACCATTTGTAACAATAACATTTTATATTGTAATTATGCTTACATGCTGCGCCCCTGCCCGCAGCCACCCCACCAGCACTACTGCCCCGCCGTGTAGAGCAGGCCCCATGGCTCCAGCCCCGGGGGGCAGCCCGCTGTCAACACACCCCACCTGCAGCCACCCTGCCAGCACCACTGCCCACCCTGCACAGCCCCGTGTAGAGCAAGCCCCACAGCTCCCACAGTATGGGGGGCAGCTAGCCACCACTGCCCCTCACACTCCTGCCCGCAGCAGCCCCACTGCCCCTTCCTCTTGCGCCCGCAGCTATTATTGCCCTAGCAGGGCCGAAGATCAAGAGAAAGTTACCTTGGCGTCTCCGCTCCAGTCTCCTCCAAATATCTTCGGGACTAACTAGGAGATGATGTAGTTGGGTAGCAGGGAGGGGTGCAATGTTCCTGCCAATTCGCCTTCACTGCAGACAACTTACATGTGCAAAGTTTGCCAGCCCGGTGTTTTGGCGTGCTCAGCAGCAATTCCTATTGGCTTTCGAAAGCCAATAGTGGGAGTAGCCCAGCTCATGCAAAAGTTGAAAAAAAAAACATCAAAAAAAGGTGCCGTAATGCCATTCTGAGTGTTCTATGAAAAAAAAAAAGCCCTGCAGATTAGTCTTCAAATATCGAAAAGGAGGACATGTAGGAGGACACTTTTTGAGGGAGGATAGAATTTACAAAAGGAGGATGGTCCTCCCTAAAGGAGGACGGTTGGTCACCTTACATGAATGCTCTTCAAAGATCATCCATGAATGTTTTAAAAGTGCCCAAGTTTTTTAATTAATTAGCAATCTATCCTTTATTCTTTTTTTTTTTTTTTTGCTTCTGGCAATCAGAAGTAATTAAAGCTAAAAGGAATTATTGGAGGGGAAGTGAGGAGTGGAGCAGTATTATTTGGTGTTTACAATTAACTAAACATTAAATGTGAAAATGAATTCCCTGGAAGTGTTGCTTTTTCCCCCTTAGAAAAAATAGAAGCTCATAAGGTAGCTTATAGAATTTCTTGTTTTTACCTGACAAAGCCTGCTTTTTTCCAAAGGAAATAAATGCTGTACCTTTGATATCTTTTCAAGAAATAAATTCCTTGTTTTCCTTTAAGGCGTTCTTAATGACATTCAGCAAACGACATGCTTTCCTAACTCTGTTTTCTTAGAACTGTGGTTATTTTACTTTATTTTTTGTTCCTAGTAATTCTTCATTCAACCATAAGCAAAATTTTGTTCACCATTTTCCTAGTAAAGTCCCAGATTCTGTGGAAATTTGTCACCCTAATTATTCCTTATCTATGACTGTGACTTAAGGGTTGATGGCTTTAGGCGTCTTGTGGTTTGCATGCAGTCCTCTATCTTCACATTAAATTAAGAAGTAGATTCTACAATAATAGAGTTTAACCATTCTACCTGGCTTTTCATTAAATGATCCATCTCCTTCAGCTAATCATCTCTTTTCTGTAGTGAGTCTGTAACACCTTTTACTTTCCATACTGTGAGGGCAAATTGTGGAATTCCAGATATTGTTGAATTGCAATGATTAACTTTGTGACCGGTTGCTTACCTCTTTGTCTTCAATGTTCAGTTTTCAAGGAATCTGACAGGCTTCTTGTTCTTTTCTATTATAAAAGGCATTTAGTTTTAAAACTCTTCTTTGGCTCTTTTGGTACTCAAGGTTAGTTTTCATCAAATGTTCTGGCCAAAAATAAATATACAGAGATATATTCATGAGCATAGGAGAGTTTTCTATGCTGGACCTCTTTACATTTTTTAAAAAAAGATACCTCAGTTTATTAAGCTAAATAAATATTACAATTATTTTTCTTAAAGAAATACTTTTAGCTATTAATTTGTAAATTATAACACACACACACACACACACACATACACACAATAGCAATGTAGCTTATTATGTCTAGGTAACCTTTGCAATACAGGAAATGAGCAGGTTGAGCCCAGGGGCGGGGTTAAATGCATCACCAGTTTGCAGTTGCTAACCCCCCCAAGAGGTCCCCCATGAATTTTGTTGACCCTTATCTAGCACCAATCTGACTTGACAGTTAGTAGTATGTAATAAACCTTTAGTGCTTTGAACTCAACTCCTGTTCCTAGTTACTTGTGCCTGACAGGCAAGTTATTTCCTCTCAGCCCTAGGATGGAGGCAGGGTCAAACCACTTCTGAAAACCTTTTGAAAACACACACACACACACACACACACACACACACACACACACACACACCATATATAAAAATACCCCATATAATACACTATATAATTTATATAGATTAAAATAGATATTTCATTTGCAATATTATAATACCATTTTAAAATATTGTTGAGAATTACATCTTGATTTCTTTGTTTCCTATCTTTCTCCTATTTTCTATGTCCATAAGTATCTTTCTTCCTCACATATTTCCTCCTCCTCCTCCCCCCCTTTCTCTAGATTAGTGGTTCTCAACCTTTTTAATGCCGTGACCCCCAACCGGTCATAAGTCGAGGACTACTCAACTGGTTGTAAGTCGAGGACTAATCAACTGGTGCAGCACCGTTTGCAGAATGGGACTTTTGGCGAGCAGGGCAGAGACAGCCTGGACAATTCCTATTGGCTTTTGAAAGCCAATAGAATTAGACTCTATTCAAGAGAGTCTATTCTATTGTCTTTCAAAAGCCAATAGAATAAAAGGGAGTAGCACAGCTAAGGAAAAGGGGGAAAAAATGGTGGACTGCATTGTTTGGCGACCCGCGTGAAATGGTCGTTCAACCCCAAATGGGGTCCTGACCCACAGGTTGAGAACCACTGCTCTAGATCCTTCTGAGGATTCTTTATCAATCTTAGTTAAGGAACACCCACACTATATACTAAGAAAGATTTCCTCCCAGAGAAACATATTTTTTGCTTTTCTTTTTATGTGGTCAGTTCTATCTTAGCTTATGGCTCACAATACATAGTTAAACATCATATAAGAGTGATATATTAGAAATTGGAGGCAATAAAAGCTCTGCTTAACACAAAAGATCTACTTGTAGAAAGCTTGGTGCAGGTGGAAGAATTGCCAGCTGCTACTTTATATTTTCAGCATGTTTGTGCCTAAAATTTCTTTTGAAATTTTCTGTGCCTTGACAGCTGGACAATCCAGGCTTGCAAATGTATCTCTCTCAACTTGTGAGGGAAAATAAAAAACAGTACCTGTTCTTTTAGATTGCACTGGCATGCATTTTAATAACATACTCTCAATATTTTTTTAGACATTTAAGACTTGTTTCATAAAGGAGGGAGAGAGATTCCAAAGGACATTTTATATTACTACGATATTATAAATATTGAGGTATTTGTAGCAAGAAACAAATAATGGGGATTGTCGCCAGAAGATTTAAGTCTTGCGGATACAATAACCATTAAATCTTATGGAGGAAAAAGATGTGTTTCTATCTTTGCTTGGAAGACAACTGCAAGCAGTGTGTTCCACTTTGGTTTCATAGATAGAAAGGGATGATCATGTAGCACCTAGTCTTTCTTATGCCATGCTTCCTGTATTTGTTATTTGAAATTGTATTGATTAAGTAGAGCTATACTGGAGCAAAAAGAACTGAAATCAAACACAACTCACTTTTCTGAGTCATTTGCAAAGTGAGGGGTCTTTGAAATAAGCCTATACATGTCAGTTTCATTAGGTTGAATGAAACGTATTCCGTAGGAAGGCTAAAGCTACTTTTATTGAGATTGACTACAATGACAAAGTCTTGTTCTGTATCTCCTCCTCCTTCTTTTACTTAAGTGAACAAGGGAGGTGTCTGCTGGACCCACTTCTGAATATAATCTATCTATTCTAGAATTAAAAATACTTCACCTCCTTTTGCCTAGGTCCGTGGTAGCGAACCTAAGGCACGTGTGCCACAGATGGCATGCAGAGCCCTCTCCGTGGGCACGCGTGCTGTCGCCCCAGTCCTAGGCCTTCAGCTGGGTTTTATAAAACCTTTTTGCTTTAGGCCTCTGCTGCTGTGTGCAAAAAAAAAAGGGGGGGGGTTTCAATCAATCAATCAATTTCAACTTCTTGTGGGGAAAAAAAAGATATTGCAAAGTTGGAATTGATTGATTGAACTTTTTAGTCCCACCCAGTCTGCCGTTACCACTGCAGCCATGCCCACCCAGTGGGCCACATCCACCCAATGGGCCACGCCCACCCAGCACCTGATGATACATAAGTGGGTTTTGGGTTGCAGTTTGGGCACTCGGTCTCTAAAAGGTTCGCCATCACTGGCCTAGGTGATAGCTCCTGCATATCTCTGTCAAAGTCATCTTCCTAACTCTGCAGTAACAAGGGTCACTTGATAAGATGGGCAGTGATAATGAGAAAAATAAGAAAGGCAAAAATAACTGGATAGTGAACATGGCAGTTTCCGGAAGCAGCAGAAGAGAAGAGAAAGAACTGGAGAAATTTACAAAATACAAAGACTTGCAAATAGGAGTAGAACAGCTAAGGCAAAAGAAAGCAAAGATAGTATCAATAGTAATAGTATAATCCCCAAACATCTGGAATACCAGTTAACACCATCAGCAATGACAAAAGCACCAGCAGTCAATTGCAAAAGGCAGCTTTACATGGAACAGCTTACATCCAACAATGGTACCTTTAACACCATCAAGCAACAACATCTGTGTATTCTAACTCCTTGGAAATAATATATGGATGAAAAGGCCAAATCCAATGTAAACATCTCACTAATACCCTTTAACTGGATGCAGGCTTGGAATAATCTTTTGTCCCAGTATGATTTAGACAGCTGATCTGAGGATATATTTTTCATGTGAAAACTCCATGGATGGATCATCTTGCTGTGATGGCCAGCTTGTTCAACAATTGAACAGTCAGAGAATATATTAAGGTATATATCACAGGGGAGACAGCCAAGAACCATACCCCAGCAGGCCCCCTCTTGATGATTTGCTGGGTGGGGAAATTCCCTGCATAAAGATACAGAAGGGATGGGAATATAAAAAGAGATATGTGAATTGCTATTAAACCAGTCCATTTTACCATCCACTTAAAAAAAAGCATTATGCCAAATTACCTTTCTAAATCATTTTTTTCCTAAATAAGATTTATTTTTAAAATTGACATACATTTTCATGTTAATCTTTGGCTAACAAGTGGCGCCTTTATATACTACATTCCCTAAGGTATCCTGTTCTCAATATATGTTACATTCAACAAGATATTACTTTTCACCCACAGGCATCAATTCTGTTTTGGAACAGTTAATAGAATATCCTGCTATGGAGTAGTAGAATGAGATATAGAAACAAACAAAACAATGTCATCTGCAAATAAAACCAATTTGTGTTCAGATGAGTTGTATATACTCCATAGATCTCCCTATGTTGTCCAAGAGCACAAGCCAAGAGTTCCTTGCAGATATCAAAAAGCAAGGATGAAAGTGGCCATTGTTATCTAGTTCCCCTAAATAGTGGGAAAGTAGGAGAAAAGTGGGGGAGTGGTGCTCTCTGAGCTTGGTTGTGTTCTTGCAGATGTTTCATTGCCCAAACTAGGTACATCATTAATGCTAATCATAATGATGTTACCTAGTTTGTGTAACACCTGCAAGAAAACAACCAAGCTCAGAGAGCATTTCAACCCTAAGCTACAAATATTCTCCTTTATAGGAGAAAACATACCATTAATCTTCACTTTAGACATAGGGGAGGATGAAGGCTTCTTCTGCAGGTTTTCAACCAATATGGTGCTGAGCTCTCTTTTGCCAATTGGGCCAGCAATACTTGCTGATATCATCAATCCATCTTGTTTTAAGTCTTTTTCATGGTCGCTTTTTATCAAGTGGGATCCATTCTATGACTGCCTGGGTCCACCTGCCATCAGTTCTTCTTGCTCTGTGACCAGCCCCATTTCTATTTCAATTCTTTCACTCTCTTGATGATATCATATACTTTCATTTGTACACACATGTATACATATATATTTTCCAGTGAAGGGTTTTTTAAGTATAAAGTTTCCCAATATAGGGCTTCCCCTCCCCACCTCTCTTTGTACATTTTTAGAAACATATGGTCTTTTTCAGATATATTTTTCCCAACAAATATTTTTCTTCTGTAGCTTGTTGATTGGAGAAAAATAAACACTAGCAAATTATTTTCAGTGTCACCATCTGTGCCAAGCAGGGCCTGCCATGTCTCTTGGAAATCTCAAAAACCTGCTCACCTAGTTTTACAAGCATTCTTGCAACTGAATTCCTCCTAATTTCCCTTTCTTTCTTTCCCTTTGCCCTTTTCCTTTTCTTATCCCTTCCCTTTTCCATTCCCTTTTCCCTTCCTTTCTTTTCTTTTCTTTTCCCTTCCCTTTCCCTGTCTCTTCTCCTTCTTTCCTTCCTTTCATTCTCTTCTCTTCTCTTCCCTTCCCTTCCCTTCCCTTCTCTTCTCTTCTGAATTTCTTATAGCTATAATTCTAATGCAAACTTTGCTTTGTTTAGGCTGAGCTTTTTAAATTTGTAATGGACTTCTTTTCCCTTTACTAATTTACATTATGTACATTAGAAAGGAGTCACTCCAGAGAAAAAGACATGGTTAAATGCAGAGAAGTGCTAAACATTAAAATCCAGGATATGTTCAGGAACAAAACTGTGGCAAATGCTGGCTCAGATGGAATTTCTGTTCCATCATATATTAGAAGAAGGCAATAGGAATGCATTTCATAGAAGAAGATGTCTGCTTTATCATTTCAACTACAGCTGTCCATAAATGTACATGGATGAAAGCATTCTGCTCCAACACAAAATAAACACAGCCCATACAAACATGAATCTTTGCAACTGATCTGCATTTGAAGAGAAGAGAAATTAATTTGCCAGGTGCGGTTGTAATTCCCTTTTTCTTTGTACAACAAAATAATCCACCACTTATTATTATGCACAGCACTACTCAAATGGTACACACTGTACATTCCTTAGAAAAAGCTGACAGCAGATTTCCAAAGGCCCCTGAAATGTTTATTTCAATGTATGTTATTGACAGCTGCAGTTTGTTTAAAGGAATTTAAATAAGGAGAGACAAAGAAGACATTTCCTAAATTTACTCACTACAGTGACTAGCAAAATCAAGAAATGGGACCTTATAGATGTTGGCAAACCATCACTCCCAGCAACTTTACCTTTGGCCATGTTCGGTTGGATTGTTGACAACTATGGTTCTGCAATTTTAGAAGGGCCTACATGTTCCGTTGCTCCATAGTCTACCTGACCACCCAATCTTCCCCACCTCTACAAACATAGTAGAAAGTGCACCTGTCTTCTCATTTTCGTTTAATTAATAGATTTTGATATGTCTAGCATATGGTTCTCCATCTTCTCCTACACTAGAAATAGAGATAGATGGAGTTGGACAGTCTTCTGCAGTGGGTTTGTCTTCTTGAGGGGAGAAGACCTTCTTTTAGGCTTCTCTCTCTTCCCCTTTAAGTGATTCCTCCCCTCTGCTTCTCTACATTGCTTTCTTCTCTTCCTCATTAAAAGGCATGCGCATTCCTTTTGAGCCTGATGCAACATCTCTGTCATAATTTTTGCCCATGATTCTCTTGGGTTGATTTTGCTCTCATTAGATTCAGAATTTTTTGCAACAGACATATTTGCTTTTCCTTGCTCTGCTTGCTGGTTTCAAGTATATTCCCTGGTCTGCTGACGTGCTTGCATTGCCAGAACTCTACAATTGCATGTATCACAGAGTATTGGCTTCTGCTTGGCATCCTGCTTGATGTACAAAAGCTGTTTGCATGTTCCAGTCATCTCATCTCTGCCAACAAAGTGGGAGGTTCTTTTGATTATGATTGAACACACAGCAATTGAATGAACGCTTCATATAAAATTTTCTTGCATGTCACATTTCCACAATGAATGACTTTTGCTCTTGTTGGACAGAGTTAACTTCATCCTCCCAGTTCTAAGGAGATGGTCTAGCCATTAGCTGGTTCTTAATAATAATAACAACAACAACAACAACAACAACAACAATAATAATAATAACAGCAACAACAACAACAACAACAACTAGGAACTGCTTCCATCCTGCAACGATATCTGTAATACCATCAATCATCCACATCTGCCTATCCCAGGTCCTTGGTAAGGACTCACCAGATCAGCGGTTCTCAACCTGTGAGTCGTGGCCCTTTTGGGGGGTCACACAAGCCTTTCACAGGAGTCGCCTAAGACCATCGGAAAACATATATTTCCGATGGTCTTAGGCAGGGCTTGTCAACTGCCTTCTCTCCCTCCCCCCCTCACTTGTTTGTGGAAAATATGCTGCTTGGCAGCAATCTGCACGAACTCTACCAAATGTGCCCTGCAGGGGGCGCATGAAGAGCGCAGGTGCAGAGCAAGGCCTCGCCCTCCCCAGAGACTCATTGTGCAGCAACCGGATTGACTTCTTCTCATGCACGCAGGTCAGCGAAGGGGAGGTTGCCACAGCACCCAACTCCTGCGCCCATCATCTGGTGACCCCTGAACTTGCGCTTGTCAGCCGAGAGGTCTTGCGACAGCTGCTGGTCTCCTTTGCCACCCTGCCCATCCTTAACTCCTCCTCCACCTGTTCATGTCGAGCCCACTGGGGCTTGACAGGGAGAGAGGGAGGGAAGGAGGAAGGGACTCTTCCTCCTCTCCTAAGCTTCAGAGCACGATCGGCTTCCCAAGAGCACCGCAATCCTCATGAAAGGGGGGGAGGAGGGGAGAAGCAAAGGGGGCGAGAAAGCTGGCAGTGGGCTCAAAGGAGCACCTTTCAGTGTTGATGATGAGAAATTCCCCACAAACCCAGGGAAGAGGTGGAGAAAAGGAGCCCCCTTTGGGAGGAAACTGCCACCTTCTTGTCCTTAGCTTTGTGCTCTTCTGTTCCTCGGCAGCCGGGCTGCCAAGCCTCTGCTGGCTGGAACTTCCTTTCCTTCCCTCCCTCTTGGTCTCTTCCTCCTTCCCTCCCTCTCCCATTGTCCCTTCCTTCCTTTCCTTCGCCTCCCTCTTTGTCCCTCCTTCCCTCCCTCTCTCCCCTTGTCCCTTCCTTCCTTCCTTCCTTCCTTCCTTCCTTCCTTCCTTCCTTCCTTCCTTCCTTTCCTTTGCCTCCCTATTTGTCTCTCCTTCCCTCCCTCTTTCCCCTTGTCCCTTCTGTTCTTCCTTCCTTCCCTCTTGTCCAGGATCAGGGAGAACCTCTACAGCTGATCCGCTCTTTTGCAGAGCAGCCAAAAAGCAGGTCAGCTGTAGCAGCTCTCCTTGGCTCCTGCCCAGCAAACTTGCTCGAGCTTTGCTAGAAAACATGCTGCTTGCTAATTTAGCAGAAGCACAAATCAGCTGTAGCCCAGCGCTGATCCTGGAGCTTCTGCTAACTTAGCAAGCAGCATGTTTTCTGGCGAAGCTGAGCAAGTGAGCTGGGCGGAGCTCTCCTCTGCCTCTGGCAGCCTGTCCCCCTCCCCTTGTTCCTTCTTGGGCACGGAGGGGGGGAGGAAGGAAGGGATGAAGAGGGAGGGAAGTAAGAGACAATGAGAGAGGGAAGGAAGGAACAATGGAAGGGAGGGAAGGAAGGAAGGAAGGAAGGAAGGAAGGAACTAAAAGGGAGGTGAAGGAAAGGAAGGAAAGAAGGAAGGGTCAATGGGAGAGGGAGGGAAGGAGGAAAAGACTAAGAGGGAGGTGAAGGAAAGGAAGAAAAGAAGGAAGTAAGGGACAAGGGGAGAGGGAGGGAAGGAGGAAGAGACTAAGAGGGAGGTGAAGGAAAGGAAGAAAAGAAGGAAGGAAGAGACAAGGGGAGAGAAGGGAGGGAAGGCAGGCACCCACCCCAGTCCCATCCCAGAGACCCACAGATTCCCCCCCCACAGGCACTCTGCAACCTGAGTGATCAGCTGGCCACGCCCCCTGGCCATTGATCACGTGACCCTGGGACACTGTGAACGTCATAAGTATGAATCAGTTGTCAACCATCCGAATGTAAATCACATGACCCTGGGGATGCTGCAACAATCATAAGTGTGAAAAATGATCATAATTTGCTTTTTCAGTGCTGTTGTAACTTCAAACAGTCACTAAGCGAATTGTTGTAAGTCGAGGACTACCTATACTTTCCCATTTTTTCCTCTTTTTTTGGTCAAGTTTTTGATAACCACCCCCCGGCCAGCTGGATGGGGGGATTGGGGATCACTACAACATGAGGAACTGTATTAAAGGGTCGGAACATTAGGAAGGTTGAGAACCACTGGTGTGCCACATCCCTGCAAGGCAACTAAGGTTTCAGGATATTCATTAATTCATCTATTATATTTCAACTTTGTAATTTGTCTATTTATAAAGAACTTTGGATGTATTGAAACTGCACAATTGCAAGAAAAGCAGCTCTTCCTTCTTGGAAGAATGCCTTTGTATCTGATTCAAAAAGTTGAGTCAACAAAATTGTCAGTTCTCTGCTTCTGAATTAGCTTTATATCAACTCAGAGAGTTCTATGAAGGAGGACAGGATACTTTGTGCCAATAAATGTTTCATCATCTTTTATACTGTACATTGGCCATGGAGGTATGACTGAGACCGATTCATGCTGCGACTCCACTATGTCATACCTCCTTGCTAAGACAATTTTAATAGGCTTCTTGTTATTAATATCCAAAATATACTGGCTAGCAAAATAATCTTACATATATCTTCTTTTAAGATATATTAATATTACCATCACAACTTGTTTTTTTTTTTTCCTTTCAGAATGAAGGGGTTGTAAAAAGGGAGCCTGTCCCCACTGAGCAAGGATTTGGCTGCTTTGATGATATGCTTGGCTGATTCTGCTAGCCTGGGAATGTTTTGATTTTAAAGAAGGATATCCTGTTTTGCATCTCTTTTGATGCAGGTATTCAAAGCATGATATTTCCATCCAGTGTAGCTTTGTAGCAAACTGGGCATCAAATAATTTTAATAATAATAATAACAACAACAACAAATCAACAATAATAACAATAATAATAATCCTATGATGATATTTGTAATACCATTAAACATCCAGATTTGCCTATTCCAGGTCCTTGGTAAGGACTCGCTAGGTAGACAAAAATGCCAAATCCAATCTGAACATCTGGCTGACTAAGCGATGATAAATTAAAATAAATTAAAAAGTATTTAATTAACACCTGTTAATTAACTGTTTTTCAAAACTAATATATCATTTTGGTAGCAAAAGCTATAGGTGCCATGAAACACACTGCTGTATGCTGGACAAGCTAGGAATAAATTTTCACATGCTGGTTTGGTTATTTAAAATTGTCCTTTTCTGATGTTGAATTTTGCACGGATATTGTTGGCATTCAAGGAATACTGGAGAAATGCATTTGGCACAATGATATTTGAGGTGAACATTTGACAGTTGATACTTTGTAACATTTGGCAGCCAATAATGTGATGTGATAGTGTTTAATAGCAGAAAGCAATAACATTAAAAGGGAAAACTTGGAAAGAAAGCTAGAAAGTAAATGCTTTCCCAGTTTGTTTTGTTTTCTTTTTTTTTTCTTTTTTTCCCTTTTCAGTCAAACTTCAAAATAGAGCACTGATCTTCAGCAACCTGACACTTTCGTTGTGTAAGAAAGCACCTGTGCTATAAATATACCCCAAGTGATGGCTTTACACTGGCAACATACAATCAGTGGTGGGATTCAAATATGTGAACAACCAGTTCTCTGTGTGAATGCTGCTTCCAGAAATCCATTTTGGGCCTGGGCAACAAAAAATTAGCTACCAGTTCTGCCAAAATGGTGCAAACTGGCTGAATCCCACCACTGCATACAATCTTATAGCAAATGCACAATAACTGCTTATTTGTAACTTCAATGGAACTTATTTGTCTCATCTGTGCTGTTTAGGACCATATCTCCTGCGATTTATTGAACTATTGATAAACGTATAAACTCTATCTACAGTAGAGAGGTAGAAGTCAGAAGTGAAATAAGTTTATACTCTGCTTCTGAACTAATAGAGATACATCTTAACAATTGCCTCGTTTCAGAGCCGTTCAATGGATCATTTGAAAAAATTTTTGGAGAACACACGTTTGCACTCCCATCAAGCACCAACAGCCTCAGGGGAGGCATTTGGAAATAGTCATAAAGACTAACAGAGTATAAAATTACCACTGTCTGGGGAACTTAAACTCAGGCACCTCTGAGTTTGGAAATTATGCACTGAATGTTGCCTCCCAAGGATCATGTTGACTATCCAGTGTTGACTCTTGCGGGGGAAAATATACCCCCTTCGGAGCGGGTTCGCAACTTGGGTGTCCTCCTTGATCCACAGCTGACTTTGGAACATCAATTGATGGCTGTGGCTGGGAGGACCTTTGCACAAGTTCGCCTGTTGCACCAGTTGCAACCCTACCTGGACCGGGAGGCTCTCCTTACAGTCACTCACGCCCTTGTCACCTCACGTTTGGACTACTGCAACGCGCTCTACATGGGGCTACCCTTGAAAAGTATTCGGAGACTACAGTTGGTCCAGAATGCAGCCGCGTGAGTGATAGTGGGTGCTCCTCGATACACCCACGTTACACCTATCCTCCGTGAGCTGCACTGGTTGCCTATTGGTCTCTGGGTCCAATTCAAGGTGTTGGTCATTACCTTTAAAGCCCTATATGGCTCAGGGCCAGGCTATTTGCGATACCGCCTACTACCTCATAGTTCCCTATGTCTGGTTAGTTTCCCACAGGCTGGGCCTCCTTCAGGCCCCGTCAGCCAAGCAGTGCCATTTGGCGGGGCCACGGAGGAGGGCCTTCTCTATGATGGCACCCACGCTTTGGAATCAGCTCCCCCCGGAGATTAGGACCGCTCCCACCCTGTTGGTCTTCCGTAAGCTACTTAAGACCTGGCTTTTCCGGCAGGCCTGGGGTTTATAAAACCTTACCCCTGGATGATTGTTTTTGTATTGTTGTTTTGTTATGTTTTATGTGTTTTTTATTGTTAGCCGCCCAGAGTCTTTTGGGAGTGGGACGGCTTATAAATTTTAAAAATAAATAAATAAATAAATAAATTCATGCTGATATTTATATATCATATAAAAGCTATTTTATACAAAGATCTCTGAATGGGGATGTGGCAATATTAGTTTTATAGCTCTCAGGGTTTTTTTAAAAAAAATATGACTAGTGATGACATACAGATCAAATATACAAGGAAGCATTCTAGCAGTCCCATAAAAAGTAACATTGCCATAATGTAACACTTACACTTTTTTAAACTATTAATTATTATAGTGTTGAAAGAAAAGTCTTCATCAGGGTCCAGTCCAAGCTGGGAATAAACAAAATGGAGACTGCTTTAGAAAGAAGGTTGTAGTTTATTGAAGAGCAAAGCCAGACAGAAGCATGGCTCTGGGAAAGCTAACCACATGTAGCTGGGAGTGGTAGTTTTTATACCTTCTGGGGCTCTTGAGGTTGTTTACCATTCCAGTTTGAGGCTTTGTATTTTCTATGTCATGCACTTTGACCTGAGTCTGAGTGTGCCCGTTTGGTATTGGTGAGTTAATCCTATTATGTCTTTAGAGTTTGGGTGGGGTATGTAGATTTTAGGAATCTTTGTCTTCCTAATCTCAACAGCTTCCTGGTTCCAACCTTTCTGAATAAATTATTACATCTGCATTTCTGAAAGCTAGTTTCTGCTAAGTTTTCTGGCTGGGGGGGAGGAGGGAGAAGTTTCTCCCTTTTTAAAGATCTTCTCCATTATTCCTTTGGAAAAATATAGTCTGCCTTTTTAATATTCTCCAAAATATTTCTTTCTCTGGATTCTTCCCACAATAGTATAAGTTAAGTTCTAGAATGGAGAAAAATTGCCAAAAGACCTCCAGTCTCCTCACTACTTTACCAGCTTAAGACAAAGTTGCCAATTTAATTACCATTAAGACCAATTACAGTAGTTGAGGAAATTGCACAAACTTAGCGACATATAATTCTTGTTTTGCTATTTGCTTTGCCTCTATATGCCAAACTTTTAAAAATACTTTTTATAGATCCCCTGAAATAAACCTCAAATGCAAGAACAGTATTGCAATTATCATTCTAGGTAGTGTTCCTTTTTTTTTTCCAAGTGGATTAAACGTTACAGCTTGTTCATTGGACATCAACCATTATTTTCCCATCTGCTCTGCTTTCATTTTTGTTCATCTATTTTCCTTTCATTTGTTCTTTCTCAGTAAGCAAGACGTGTTTGTTGCAGTTCCCATTCCAGTGGTTATAATCAAGTACATGGCATTTGAAGGGAACTATCTTACTGGGGGTTGTTATTGTTGTTTTTGTTTGGTCTAAGTTCCTTTTTCTATCAG
Organism: Crotalus tigris; assembly: GCF_016545835.1. Classification (NCBI taxonomy): domain Eukaryota; kingdom Metazoa; phylum Chordata; class Lepidosauria; order Squamata; family Viperidae; genus Crotalus; species Crotalus tigris. Next base: position 85,725 of record NW_024096909.1, read on the forward strand.
CCATCCATGTGTTTTCTCGACCCTGAGAGGAAATAGAAACTTATCTCACATAATTTATCACATAGAATTGTTGCTCTTCCATTTCTACTTAGGCCAGTTATCAATTTGGTAACTAACTCAGATGTGCTTTTATGGATTATATATGGTTGCATATATGTATATATATTGTATAAATTAGTTATGCAATTGAGCTGACTACCAGGTGTAATTTACAAATGTTCCCACATGAATCTAATGGCTTTTTTTTTTAAAAGGCAATAATTTATTTATTTATTTTTTAAATGAAGATAGATGCAATTACAATTGACTTTCTAAAGCATGGGATTTCTAAATGCAGTTTAAGAATAGATAATACAAAACTGAGGTCTACTGACTGAAATGCAATTAGGCAACATTTGGTAATATTCCAAAGTGTATAATTCTGTTTCTTCTTCTGAAAATATAGGAAGGATGAAAATATAGGAATATGCCTTATACTGAACCTGGCCATTAGGTATCTAACTATGGGCTACATGGAATAGATAAGTGCCTGGCATGTTTCTGATCCATTGTTCCACTGCTTGGTCGTCACTGGAGAAAGGTATCTTGCATGGGATGAAAGCAACAGAAGTAAAGCAGCTGCTACCAGGGTTCTTTTCCCTGGTTCAATGCATTTCAAGAGAATATGCTTCCAAGAAGGACTAAAAGACAATGTAAAAAAAACCCAAAACAGATGCAGTACAATGCAATGCAATAAAGTCTATCTAGAACAGTGGTTCTCAACCTTTTTAATGCCACGACCCCCAACCAGTCGTAAGTCAAGGACTAAACCGGCCGTAAGTCGAAGACTTGCTTGGCGACCCCTGTGAAATGGTCGATCGACCCCAAATGGGGTCGCGATCCATAGGTTGAGAACCGCTGATCTAGAATTTGGGATGTTCAGTATCTCTTATAGGTAAGATAACATATGCAAAGCTAGTAAGAATTTAAATTACACCAGTGGAAACCTCTTATCCCAAGTATAGATCTATATGCTGCATGTACCTCCCATTTGGCTTGATGTGGACAATAGTATGTGGGTACAGCAACATATAGATTAAAGACCCTAGCTTGCACAGAAGGGAGGTAAAATGGGGTTTGACTGCATTTGTGGCATATTAACCAAAATGTATCAGAACTTACCCACATTGTCCTTATCATTAGCAAGGATTAATGCAGGTGATGTGGGTAAATTAATGCCGGTAATCTACCTGAAATTCTCTGTCTTTCTAAAAAAATGTTGTGCAATACCTTGATTAACAAAAGATGTGATGGGTAATGAATGTTAATATTTGTGGCTCTATCTGTCAAACATCGTGCAATATGAAGGAAGTGAATTGGCATTTAAGAGAAGTGAATTATAAAAGCGTACGAATTAATCAGAGAAAAGGAAGAACAATAGTGTCCTGTGTTTCTTTTGAAACTGGTATGTAATGGAGCTGAACGAAGTTAATTTGAAAATTAAATATAAGAATCTTTTCCATGGGAAACTATCCATGCATTTGCAATTGAAAATTAAATATCATAAGTTGAGATGAACGTGGAACACTAGAAAATCTCAGAAAGAAAGAAAACAAGGAATATATCAAGAGATATTTTGGAACAATGGGCTCAGAAGCCTGTTTTTAAGATTCCCACTGTTATTGGCAGACTAAATGATATTATGGAAGAGGAATATGGACGAGACTGAAATATATTCAAATATGGACTTGAAAATGATAGCCTACACAAATAATATGGGAAAAATGAAATACTGAAAATAGAAATTATACTGGCTGATGTTTTAGTAATTAAAAAGGATGTACAAATAAAGGACCAGAAGAATGATTTGAATAACCTATATTGAATTTACAAAAGGGATTTGTTAATGATGTCAGCTATTTTGTGCAGAAAGGTCAAGAGAAAATGAGTTAGGGTAATAATCTCTTAAACGAATAACCATTTTTCTTTTTGTTGTTAGTTTTCTATACAGATTTTCCACCCTTGTAATAAGGTAATGGAAAGGCTATGAGCTAATAAATCTCTCCAGAGCTCTCATTTCTCACCTTAATGATGCCTTAAGCAGTCAGCCTTTCACTAATATAGGGATCAAAATATTGTCCTATCTTGTTAAGATGGTGGATGTGGAACATTTTGAATACACAAAATTGCTAAATATTATCTTTAGTCTCTCCCTATTGCTGTTTATTTTCATAAATATTTTACAGTTGCAGCCTTTTTTTTTTCTAAACACATACCTTTCTGAACTACCGCTGAGAAGTGTTATTGGACAGTTCAACTAAAAACGCTCCTTTTATAGACTAAGATACAAGGGTTTTTTCCTTGAAAATAAATCATGCTAATCTCACTATTCATTAAATTATTCCCCATCAGCCAATCAATCAATCTTCATTACTTAATAGACCAACATAGAAATTTAGGACGCAATCATAGGGAAAGAAAATTAAATGATAAAGATAAAAAGTTGCACAAAATTAAAAAGCTAAAAATTTAGAAAAAGTGATCTAAAAAGATTATATGCCAAAAAACTAACATACATGCATGTGTACATGTATGTTTATGTAGGAGTAGATACAGATGATCAAAAAGGAGACATTAGACAGGAGAAGGGTACAAGGGAGCATAAAACATTAGCAGATGAACAACTATGTTTATTAGGTTAAGAACACTAGTATTGATAATGTTACCGAGATTGGTAATGAAATGTCTGCAAGAAAGCAAACAAGCTCAGAGAGCACCATCATTGATTAAGAACACCTTATATAGCAGACTAGATGCACATTGAATCTAGTTCATTTCCAAGCATAAGCCAGAAGTCATCATACAAATGTGGCAATGTATGTTGTAGCAAGATTAGTTTCTGAAAGTAACACAGATGTCTAAAATTGTTTCAGTTCCAATTCCTGAATATATTTATGTAGCAATGGTAAGATCAGGTTTAGACAGAGTACCGGATATATTTAGGAACTCAACATGAAAATTGAGGACTGGATATTTTTACACATTGTTTGACAGTTGCTTTGGCCAGATTGTCTTCCATGTTGAACAGAAGACTAGAGAGAAGCTGAAATGCAGCATGCTATTCCATGTTCAATGTAATGAGAATTAATCATTTCCTGTAATATGAAACAGTCATGACTTGTCTTAGACCTGCATATTTACTCCTTTCTCTTCCTCTTTCAGATCAGGAGAAGAGACCACAACATTTGCTTGTTTCTAAATAATCTATGTGTTTTAGGAAATCCAAACTCACAAGTGATTCGTTTAATTTGGAGGGGGGGGGGTGAGACGATCATTTCAATAGCCTACATATCATTGTTTCAATAGCCTACACTTTTCCAAGATTAAACTGCCATGGAGAAAAGTTATGAGTTAATTTTGCAGCACCTCCTCTGACTGAAAGGATAGATATCAGATGAACTTCCAAATCAAAGACTCTTCATGGTTTATTGATATAGCAGGAAAGTAACTAACACTCTCATCACTAATCAGACTAACAAGGAAGCAGTGTTTCTGAATGAAAAGGGGATTCCTTCATCAAAACAGAAGGCTCCCCTACAGATTCCTTCCTTATTCAAGATTGGATCAGGACAATTCTGGACAGAATAGTTTAGGCATAGCTGACCAGGATGGTTTCCCAAAGGGGATCCAGAAAGACAAATGATATTTTGTTCACAAGCTGCTTGGAATAGGACATAAGCAAAAAAATAATTTAAAAAAACCTCCAACAGTTGCACAAATATAAGTCAGAGGCATGGATAAGATGAAAGCAATATTTCCTGCCAAACATATTACTTCAGAAGTATGCAATAAAATTTAATATCAAACCTATCAAAATAACCCTTGGAAAAACATCTTTTTAATCCTTCTTTTTCTCTGGTGACTTTTAGAATAAAGTGAGAGCTGAAATGTGGACTACGTGGATTTTTCTATCCTGTTAGTTCTCAGCTACAAATGACCTAAAGCAATGTTGTGCTCCCGCAGATGAAGAAAGAGTAAAATTACATTTTCTGTCACTTTAAACAAGCACGGTATAATTTGTTAAATGCAATTCTTCACTGCCTCACAGTCTTATTTTTTTTTCCTAATAGGAGCCTGTTAGTTTGCACTTCAGTGCTTATCTGTCATGGCATGAAATTGGAGAACAGTATATGTTTTCCCTCCTCCCCTGCTGGATTAAACAGCATTGACTTCTCTCTCTCTCTATCTCAGTGGCTCATAATTACAATCAATTAGGCTATTTAGACAGATTGTAGCAAGTCAGGGATTCATGGCAGCAATCAACAAATGAACAAGAAGCTTCACAAGAAGTAAATTGGGTTAGCAACAGAGGAGAATCATATGATACATTTAGTGATAGACATATGGTTGGGCAATTCAGGATTTGATGGGAAAGTTCAGTTCGCATTGTGTGTGTGTGTGGGGGGGAATTTATATCTCTTTAGTTCTCTCTTATATTTGCTTTTTCATGGTTCTTTATTGGTTTTGTCTTCTTTTATTTGTTACATCTCAGGATGCATTTTCCATGCCTATAATAGAACCACATGTGATTCCTTTTCCTTCACTGCTCACTCTAAGAATGCAATGTTGTCATTCTTAATGTAGCTGCGTCCTTTACTGAATCAGGAAACTAACATATGTTTTACAGAGATAAATACAAATCATATTTTTTAATACAGCACTGGTACAGGATTAAGGCCAAAAGAGCCCCTTGAGGCAATGAATTGTGTCATAATCAAGAAAAGTGTCCCTTCATTAAAAATATGTTGCTTGGTTATATTACATACACAAAAGAAACTCTCTGTGAAAATAATAACATTGGCTCAAATAATAAAATTATTCAAGGATTTTAATGGAACAATATGAAAAATGGAATTGCAAAGTAATCATTGGGAAAGATGTGGAGTTGATACATTGCTAAATATTTAGACACAACCTATTGGTACTCCAAATAAGTACAAATTATTGTTCTTAGTGGTAATACCAGTATCATATGTTGAAGTTATCTCAGTTTCAATAAGTTTATTAAATTATTTATTAGAAATGTACCCCACCTTTTATTATGGAGGTCAAGGTGGCACATACAGGGCTCCCTTCTCCTATCTTGTCCTATAATAACCCTGTGAGACAAGATACACTGGGAAAGAGTGATGGGCCCACGGCCAACATTGACCTTCCATGGTTGAGGTAGATTAGAAAAGGGTCTTTCTACTCCAAGCTCTGTGATACTTGGAGGCACATAACAAACTTCATGGCAAAGTGTGCCATTGAAGAAATTATCTCTACTTAGATTTTCTCTACTTAGGCTTTCAGCTGACAACCTCAGTATCTTTAACCTCTGAGCCATCGCACCCACTCTTATTTTATAGCCTTATAAGAATTATTTAACTATACTTTTTTCATTTTGTTGGCTGCTATCTAACAAAATGAAATTCAGTTGTGAAAAAAGTAAGGTTCTACATTTAGGCAAGAAAAACCAAATGTACAGGTATAGTATAGGTGGTATCCTACTCAGTAGTAGTAACTGTGAGAGGGATCTCGGAGTCCTAGTGGACAATCAGCTGCAGCTGCCAAAAAAGCCAACACAGTGCTAGGCTGCATTAACAGAGGGGTAGAATCAAGATCATGTGAAGTGTTAATACCACTTTACAATGCCTTGGTAAGGCCACACTTGGAATACTGCATTCAGTTTTGGTCATCACGATGTAAAAAAGATGTTGAGACTCTAGAAAGAGTACAGAGAAGAGCAACAAAGGTGATTGGAGGTCTGGAAGCTAAAACATATAAGGAACGGTTGCTGGAATCGGGTATGTCTAGTTTAATGAAGAGAAGGACAAGGGGGAACATGATAGCAGTGTTCCAATATCTCAGGAGTTGCCAAAGCACCTGAGGGCAGGACAAGAAGCAATGGATGGAAGCTAGTCAAAGAGAGAAGCAACCTACAACTAAGGAGAAATTTCCTAACAGTTAGAAGAATTAATCAGTGAAACAATTTGCCTCCAGAAGTTGTGAATGCTCCAAGACTGGAAGTTTTTAAGAAGAGATTGGACAACTATTTGTCTGAAATGGTATAGGGTTTCCTGCCTGAGCAGGGGATTGGACTAGAAGACCTCCAAGATCCCTTCCATCTCTGTTATTCTATTCTATTCTATTCTATTCTATTCTATTCTATTCTATTCTATTCTATTCTATTCTATTCTATTTTTAATATGCTGCCACATCTAGTGATTTGCATTTTATTATTTTATATCAACATATAATATTTAATACAATAGTAGTCTTTACTGAATCTAATAATTCTGTGAAACCTTCTGAACTGTTAATTTTGTTATGTTAGTCCTTATGCTATTCAAAAAAACAAACCCAAAAAATGGAAGAATGAATATATAATAAATTGCATGTTTCAATTGTATTACTTCCATACTGAAAGTTTAAATTAAATATTTGACTTAGGAATTATACTTGAGAAGGAATTCAGCTTGGATGGAGAGACAGACTACAACCAATCTTGCCTCAGATGGATAAGATACTCAACTCAATTCAGCCACAGAGAAGTAGATAGAGGATAAAACGGGGTTGACCTCAGCCATATGAACTGTTCACTTTTAAAATTGGGTTTATATAATTAAATGTTCCTATTTTGGGTGCATAAACATTGGCTAAGTCAGTATAATTAACTCCAAAGCGCAAGGGTGACTGGGATCTTGTACAGTTAACCTCTTGGTGATCACTGCTTTCCATCTGTAGTTGCAAGATACAAATCCTTACAGGGAACCAGACTAGTATAACCCTTACATTCCTGAAACAATTTCTCATCAGACCATTGTTGTTGTTCAGTAAAATTGCTAAGGAGACTGGTCTTTTTAACAGAGTTTAGCACTATATATATCCACCTGCAGACATTATTTGGGGGAGAGGTTTATACATTTAACACCCTCCCATGATTTGTCCCCAAAAAATTTCCATATTTTGTAAAAGGACTATGGGGAGTTGCCTTTTAGTGACTTTGTGTACAGTAGCCAGAACCTTTGGTTGGCAAAGCAAAACCTCCAATCTGAGTTAAACCGCTTCTCTTCATCTTGAGAACAAGGGTTGATTTTCTGCAAAGAGAAGTAATAGAGATTGGCCTGCTGCATTTTGATGTGATGATCACAATGAGATAATGATAAACTTGGTCATAGTTGGAAGTTTGGTTTGATTAGTCAATCACTTTTTTTCTTCTGCAAATTTATTTTTTCATTATTTGAATTTTCTACATCATATAATGCTCTTGGAACTGTATGTTTGTTCCTAGAATAACAGGGTTTCTGTTTGGATGCAAATTTCATAAAAATGCCCTGATAATATTAGATGAGGGTTTTTTTTATCTTTTCTCCTTGTTTTCATGATTGAATAAGCTAAGCTTCAATTTCTTTCCTTTCCAGTATTTGCTATTTCAAATAGTCTTTATTATATGTGTTGATTTTTACAAAAACAAATTTAGAAGTTAAGGCAAAGGGGGAAATTATAAGATAATATCAGATAAGAGTTTTGCAGTGCTTCTGAAAACACGTTGTCAGTTTAATCAATAAATCTTTTACAAAAAGATAGCAATAGCAATAGCACTTAGACTTATATACCACTTCACAGTGCTTTACAGTCCTCTCTAAGTAGTTTACAGAGTCAGCATATTGCCCCCAACAATCTGAGTCCTCATTTTACCGAACTCGGAAGGATAGAAGGTTGAGTTAACCTTGAGCCAGTCAGGATCAAACTCCTGGCAATGGGCAGAGTCAGCCTCACTACTCCATTCTAACCACTATATACAAAATGAATTTTAAATTATTTATTTATACATCCAATTATTCTGACATTATTAATAGTATCAGGACTTAGTAAATTCTAAATCAATTAAATTAAGAAAATAAGAATCACTTAATCAACTAAGAACTAAGGCTGATACAAATAGCGTCATAAAACAATTTAAAATGATAAAATTTCACGTTCGAAATACAAATATAATGAAGTTTTTAAAAATTAATTTTAACTGTAGCAGTCAAGTATAAAATGATATATTCACAGATACAAAGATTCTAGACCCATTGAAGGAAATATAACTTCTGGTAATCCTAAAACAAAGGAATAATCTCAATACATATCTTTATACAGGACTCTTGTACTAAATTAAGTTTATTTCTAAGTAATTGCCTCTCTTCAATCAATCTCTTCCAAGAAAAAATAGATTCAGTCAAGATATTAATATACTTCACTAGAGACATTGTAACTCTATTTAATTTTGCTGTCTTTGGATAATTTTTTTGCCGATGTTTTCAAAGTATTTAATGGAATGGTAGGTAACATTCTTGATAGTGATGAAACAAGATTTAGATGTAAGGATCTCTGTTATGTAGGTACATGTAAGACATGTTATTACAGGAAAACTCCAAGAACTTTAGAATGTTTTGCTTTTTCTCTGGACCATAATTTAACATGGTCCAGTGATTTTTTTTCCCAAAAGTGAATCTGCCAAACTGCATGCAGTGTTTTAGACATTGATGTTCCAGATGAAACAGGCCTGTTTGGAAGCCAGTCTAGGTCCAGAACTCATAAACCATTTCATGTTCAGGGGATGAACTTTAAAAAGAAAAGAAAAGAAAGCACTGGGTCACATCTAGAGTAGACAAATCAATATTGTTAAGAAAAGAAACAGAATGTTCTATTCCTAGAACAATCCTATCCTTAGTCACCTATTACATTCATTGGAACAAACAGTAACTAATACCAGTGGACAAGCGCCAATTGATTGGTTATATTTACCAGAATATGGATATCTACTCTCAGCTACATTTTGCCTGATCTAGAAGTTTTAGCATGTTAGAGAAAATAAGAATATTTAAGGACTTATTATAAGGTAAAACATAGTGCAAACAGTTCAGCAAACAGCACCAAAAAACCCAGGAATGAACCTTATTTCTTTCTGGCACTAAGTATAACTCTGAAAATCCTTATTTAGAGATGTCATCTAGGCTTTCCTCCATTCTTGATGGAGCTGCTCTATCAAAAACATTGTATGACAGGTGGACCTGGTAGGAAGCTGTAGGAGTAGAACCTGAATATATTACTTACCATATTAAATGAGAATTTACTTATCCTCTGCCTCAAATTCAAAGCTGAAACTTTAGAGTGGAAAAAGTGGGAAGAATATTTGGTTCTTGTTCTGAGATTTCTTTTCCCATCCCTTAATCATTGCCTTTTTAAGCACAAAGTAAAATTTGTTCAATACAAGAATGTGAAAACAGTTACTTTTAACAGATTGCTTGATTTTAGTTAGAAACTTCTAATTACAATTTGCAAAACAAATCGTTGCAAATACCAACCAGGTTTCAAACGAATTAAATTCAATAACTACCGGTAGGTCTCATTAACTAACCATTTTGGGAATGGTGCTTATTTACTTAATTTAACAGAAAGGAAATTTGATTAATATTATATATGATTCTTACAGTGCTTTTTTTCTTAAAAAAAAAAAAGTGCCGGAACTCACACACATCATACAACCCGCCTTGCCTAAGCTACAAGGTTCCATCCAAAGAAGGTGCCGGAACTCCGTTCTGGGCGTTCTATGAGAAAAAAAAGCCCTGGATTCTTATAATAAGCATACCATGTTCTCTTGAAATTCTTAACAACTGGGGCAATTTGTTCTGAAATGTGAACCCAGTGAATCTCACTGAAACAGATTTCTTTTCAATCTGTTTCACCAAAAACTGGCCTTGAAAATAATCAAGAGGTAGCACTGCAGCTTATTAATTCAAACCTCTGGCTATTGTCTTGGTGGAGTTATGAGTAACTTGGCATATAATGCCATATTTGGTGGTAATGCTCAATTAATCCAGTACTTGAAATTGGGAAATCTTTTGTAATTAGTCCTACCTATAGTTTATTGATGGATTTTCCTAATGAAAGTAAATGGCTACAACATACGGGATCACAAACGTTCCAAGTTTGTTATTGTAAAATTTCAGAGAGTAAAATCTATTGGACAAATAATGTTTTAAAATATGAGAAATTGCTTTGGCTGTGAAAGTGACACAACAAAACAGGTTTGAAAAACTACAATGAAGGATACATTTACTCTGTACTTATTACTATTTATTACTTGACCTTTCAAATTTGTACTGAGCCTGAAATACTGTTTCAAGTTTGTTCCAAATATTCAGGCTTGAAGTAGCTCTGAGTTCAAAATGCTTGTTTTTAACCCAAAATAGGGTAGTTTTAGTTACAGAAGGTTTCCAGAATGACTGGGAAAACCTGCTTCAGAACAAATTTGGAAGAACAATGGACAGAAACATTAATTCTCATTTCTCCTGAAGAGGAATAGCTGCCATTTGCATGAGAATGAATTTGCATTGTATCACTGAGACATTTCTTTGCAAAACAGATTTATAGTGACCCACCTCACACAAACGGCTTCAATTAGCAATGTCCATCATTTAGATGAAGGGGCAACAGAAAAGGGAAAGAGTCTGCCATGTAGTTATTGTACTTGAGCTGCAAAAACATACGTGACCACTAGATGGGAGCAAAGTGTTACTTTTTTTCCACCCAGATTTGCAGTGCAGGTATGGTAGCCCTATCATCATGGCTATCAATTCATGGTTATCAAACATCATAGGAGGGAAGCCATTGCTTCTCATCACTTCATTCTCTGTCATAGATAACTGATCGTGGGCTGATTTATGGAGCACTGCAGCACTGAGTATGGCACCAAGTAAACTCTGCTACCTTATGGGGGGGGGGGCTACATCTTACTAAAATCCATGACAGTGATTTCTCAATCACTAAGTCAAGTTTTGTTTAAGTGAAGTTGATTGAATACTGTAAGTCATAATTGTTTGGGTTCATACAACATTCTAAGTCACAAATAGGCAGACCACATTATAGCTTAACATGTCATGTGAAGTCAATTGATAAAGTTAAGTAGTTCCTGTACACTAACTTAAAAAAATTAAGTGGAACCATTATTTAATGCTCCAAGATCCTTATGAGGCAGAGAGAAGCACATAAGTTAGATTATAAAAACAGAGAAGTAAAATGTTTCTCACTTGCTGGAAAAGATAGGCATTATTTGGCTATGAACTATGGAAGACGAACTGGAGAAGGTTAAACTGCAAGGAAGCACTTAATGCTAACTGTTGCAATTACATCATTCTCTGTGATGCATCAAGCAGATCATGTCTCCATACACTGCTTAGAAAACCAGAGATCACTCCCTGTATATTAAGTAGTCTGATTACAAGAACCCGAGATTTTGGACACACAGCATTTGTAAGGCTCGCTGAATCCAAGTCTGAAGTCTAATAAGCGTCGGTGTATTTTCACAGAACATTCTGTCTCACTTGTTTTTTCCATCACTGTAGTGAAGTCACTGGATGAAGTCTGCATGTAAGAAATGGGAAGAAGTAAAAGCAAGGGGCCAACATCCAGGAGCATTTGAGCAAAGGCTCTTTCTGAACAGATAATTAGCAGCTAAAGGTGGAAAAACAAAAGCTTTTAACAAGGGCATGAATATCCAGGTAGATAGTCAATAAACTGATGCCTTCCTCCTTAAAATAAAAATAGTTTTCTTTTGCAGAGTCATCTTTGACCTCTCAATACAATGTCAGGAGCTGAGTTCCAAAATCAGAGGTCATGAGAAAAAAAATGGTGTCATAATTTCCCGTATTTTATATTAGCTCCTCACTCCCACATTTGTCATCTTTAAAATAATTTGCTTTTCTTCCAGCCACAGACTTTTAATTAGAATGAATTTAATGAAGTATAAAGTACACAATTAACTAACCCAATTAATTAAATCCAAAGCGTGCACATAGATTATAAGAGGGTATGAATAAGTTCTTGCTATTTAAATCTGTTTTGAATACAGTTTTCATATTTCACATCCTTAAAACTGAGTTGAATCACAACATAACTGTTCAGTCTCTGCTAGGATTCCTGGAATTGCAGTTCTGATAAATCCAGAGAGTGTCAGGCTGGGAAAGGCTGTTTCAGATTACCTCATCTTAGAAGAGACACAGTTTGTTACAAATAGTTAATGGGATCCAATGAAGAAGAGATGTAGGTTTGTTTGTTCTCTCATAGAAGAGGATGAACTTCAGAACAAGAACATGCTTCTCCTCTGACTGGTTTGTTACAGCATTAAAGAACACACAACTTCCTTTGGAGAGAATATTATAGCATTCCATCTTTCTACTCCTACAATACAAAAAGAAAACAGGAAGATGGAATATTATAATAATAACTGCTTCCTTGAAGTAAATTCAAACGTCAGCAAAGCCTAGATTATTGTTCTTGGGGGGGGGGGAGAGTGAAATTAACAATTTCCACATTTTCAAATGTGTTCCACTGGTACAATAATTATTCATTCTCTCAGATTTAACATTGTTTCAAAAAGGGTGAGGCTTGTTATAAATCTTATCTTTCCAGGTAAAAGTTATACATTTCTTTTTTGAGTTCACCTTCATTCACTGGATCATGTGAGGGAGATATAAAATAAATAGTGAATATCATTATTTTGAAAGGGCTAATGTGAAAGCTATCTACTTTTATTAAAAATTGTTTACGATTATGGAGACAATTATAATGAAAAATGATGAAAGGATTTTTTTCTCTTTCAGAAAAGTACAGTCCCATTCATCTTTAATTCTCCCAACACTGAAATCTCCATATAATTAACACCTATCATTTACTAAATGTTGATTACTTTTCAATATTCTGAAAGTAGATATACTCACGACTATAAAATCAAACCTTGTCCGCCCTTTCCACCCATGTTCTTGATAGTTTTCGTTAATCTGACTCTCGAAAGAGTATAGAGAAGAGCAACAAAGATAATCAGAGGACTGGAGGCTAAAAATATAAGGAACGGTTGCTGGAATTGGATATGTCAAGTTTAATGAAGAGAAGGACTAGGAGTGATGAGAGCAGTATTCCAATAATTCAGGGGCTGCCACAAAGAAGAGGAATTCAAGCTATTCTCCAAAGCGCCTGAAGGCAGGACAAGAAACAATGGATGGAAACTAACCAAGGAGAGAAGCAACCCAGAACTAAGGAGAAACTTCCTAATAGTTAAAACAAATCAGTGAAACAACCTGTCTCCAGAAGTTGTGAATTCTCCAAGACTGGAAGTTTTTAAGAAGAGACTGGACAACCATTTGTCTGAAATGGTAGAGTTTCCTGCCTCAGCAGGGGGTTGGACTAGAAGATCTCCAAGGTCTCTTCCAACTTGATAATGATGATGATGATGATGACATAACTAAAAGGGAACAAACTAAATAAATTTAGTTCAGATTCTCTAAAAGAAGTTCAGATTCTGTTCAGTGTCCTACTATTTTAAAAGCCAAAATATCTTACAAACAAGGAATATTTACAGCTATAGTAATTTATGTATTAGATCTATAACCCATCTGTCATTCACAAGCTCAAAGTGGTACCTATGGGTAGCACTAACAGGATTTTGCTTGCAATTCTACCAGCTAGGTCAGTCTGAGTGTGTGTGACTGGCTCAAAGTCATCTGGGAAGTTTCTGTAGTTGAGTTCTGATCTCAGACTCGTTGAGTGGCATACGGGTTTTATGATTATTAATGATAATAATGGAATGATAAAGTGCATGTGAATATTGAATTCATCTGACAAAAGAAAAAGACAGGTTTCTATGTCCACCCCTTCAATATGGTTGGGACTCTGGTTGGTAGTGGGGACCAAATTCATTTTAGAATTTGATGTTTGCTGTAATTAGTGCTGTAGTGACATTGGTGCCTATGCATGTCTCATTGACTTTGGGGGGGGGGGTCCAATAGCTACACTTGGTTCTTGAGAGGCTCCAAGGCCTATCCTATACAACTTGGATGACCAGGTCAAAGTCCTATAGAGTACCAGAGCAAACTTAATTTGATAATATAAGTGATTTAATTTAAGCTGAACTAATCTTAAAATAATACAATATAGTTCACCTGATTACTAATTACAGTAACTAGTGTTTTGTTTGTACTGTCACATTAACAGTTACAGCTCAGCTAAACTTTTCAAAGGGCAGTGAGGAAGACGCCTAAAGTTTTGAAGGCCTTGAAGCTGTAACATTGTGCATCTCTGACTTATCTCAATTCTTTTTTTATTATTATTATTAAAGAGTTTTATAAATTTTACAAAAAATAAAAAACAATACAAAAACAAAAAACAACATATACAAATAAAAAACAAACATTACCCAACAAAACCCCCCTTCCCCCACCCCTACCCAAACCCCCCCTTCCCCCCCCAGGACCTCCCAGAGCAGAATATAGGCTTAATTAAAGAAAAAGTTAAAAAAATTTATAAAAAAAGAATATAAAATAGAATATATATATATATATATAAAGTTAAAAATTATGAAAAAACTATATAATATTTTTTATATCAAATTTAAATTGTATGAATTTTATCCATTTATCCCAAACAGCAAGAAATTTCTCTTGCGTTTGTCCCTTTAAGAAAGCCGAAATCTTTGCCATTTCCGCCAAATGAGACACTTTAAGAAACCATTCCTGCAATGTAGGCAAAGATTCCTTCTTCCAATATTGTCCTACTAACAGCCTCGCAGCTGTTATCAAGTTTAACATCAATATAACCTCCTTTGTGTCACAATCAGTAACTATACCTAACAAAAATAATTGTGGAGTAAATTTTACCCTCCTTTTAAAAATTCTCTGGATATTCCACCATATCTTAATCCAGAATGCTTTTATCTCTCTGCACGACCACCAAATATGATAATAAGTAGCATCCATACAACCACATCTCCAACATTTAGGTTGTAAGTCAGGGTACATAAAAGACATTTTTTGTGGATCAAGGTGCCATCTATAAAACATTTTATAAAAATTCTCCCTTAAGTTCTGTGCTTGTGTAAATTTGACATTTCTCACCCAAATAATTTCCCAGGTGTCCAATGGAACTGGCTCACCAAAATTCTGCGCCCATCTAATCATACAATCTTTAATTAGTTCCGTTTCTGAATCCAATTCAACTAAAACCCCATAGATCCTCTTAATGTGGGTTTGTCTTTGATCCTTCACTTGCTTAATAAGATTTTCATCTTCTCTGTAAAAACCCACCTTACAGTCCATCTTCCATCTATCTAATAATTGCCTATATTGGAACCAAGAATAAATAATATTTTCTTGTGCTAACTCTTCCCGTAATTTTAACTGCCAGTTTTGTCCATCCCATTTAAGTAACTGTCTATAGGACACCATATCCATTTTAACCCCTCTTTTTATTCCTTCTATTGCATGCCAAGGTACGGCCCATAATGGTACTTTAAAATCACTTTTGTAATATTTTCTCCAAACCCTAAGTAAAGAAATTCTTAAGATATGAGATTTAAAAGCCCAATCCATTTTTTTATTAAATATTAAATAGGCATGCCACCCAAAAAGTAAATTCCATCCCTCTAAGTGAAGTATATCAGAATTTGTCAAATTTACCCAGTCACTAACTAATGTTAAAACCACCGCATCATAATATAATTTCAAATTCGGCACCTTGAGTCCTCCCCTCTCACGGAAATCTTGCATAATTTTAAATTTAACCCTTGGCTTTTTCCCTGCCCAAATAAATTTATTAAGGCCTTTCTGCCACTCAGTTAAATTGATCTCATTCTTCAAAATCGGTATCATTTGGAACAAAAAGAGAAACTTGGGTAGAATATTCATTTTTATCACTGCAATTCTTCCCATGAGGGATAATTGCAACTTTTCCCAATTCTTCAAGTCTCTCTGTACCCTAACCCACAACCTTTCATAATTATTTTTAAATAATTTTGCATTAGAAACAGATAGCATCACCCCCAAATATTTTACCTTATTAACAATTTCAAAACCCGTCAAGTTAACCAAAGTCTGCTTCTCCCGACTAGTCATATTTTTAGGTAAAATTTTTGTCTTATTAACATTAATCTTAAAACCCGAAACCAAACCATAATTATGAATCAGCTGTAATAATTTTACTACAGAATAAGTAGGTTGCGACAAAGTGATAACCAAGTCATCCGCAAAAGCTCTTAACTTATACTCTTTTTTATTAACTTCTATTCCTTTAATTTCCTGCGACTCTCGAATTTTGATCAACAGTATTTCCAGTGTTAAGACAAACAGCAACGGTGATAATGGGCAGCCCTGTCTAGTACCTTTCTCTATTGTAAAAACCTCTGACAAACCTCCATTAACGATAAGTTGTGCCGTTTGTTTTTGATATATTACCATAAGAGCTTGCAATATCTTTTCACCAAAATTCATCTCTTCCATTACTCTTAACATAAAATGCCAATTCAATTGATCAAAAGCTTTTTCAGCATCTAAAAATATCAGCCCTGCAGGAACTTGGTTGTTTTTGTCTAAATATTCTAATAAATTAATAATTTGTCTGACATTATTTTTCATATACCTTCCAGTTATGAACCCAGATTGATCTTTATGCACAAGGTGGTGCACAACCCTCATAAGCCTATTTACTAAGATTTTTACAAATATCTTGTAATCCACATTTAAAAGAGATATAGGCCTATAATTCTTAGGTAAAGTAAGATCTTGATCTTCCTTTGGAATCAATGATATAAAAGCAGTACGCCATGAGGGAGGAATCTCTTGACCCTGTAAAATGCCATTAAAAAGATCACCTAATGGTTGAGTCATCTCCTCCAGTAAGGCTTTATAATAAACAGCTGTTAACCCATCCGTACCCGGTGCTTTCCCTGGTTTCAATTGTTGAATTGCTAGCGAAATTTCCTCCTTAGTAATTAAACCATTAACTTCATGTTTCTGATCCTCTGTCAATTTAGGGAAACTAACCTCACTTAAGTATTTATTTATCTCTAAAATTTGCACATTAGTAGATTTATATAATTTTTGATAATAATCCAAAAAAGATTTCTTAATCAATTCCTTCTGAGAAACTAATTTACCCTTGTAATTTATTTTATCTATTGTTCTCTGTCTCTGTTTCTTTCTCAACTGATAAGCCAACCATCTCCCTGGCTTGTTAGCATTACAAAATGTGTTTTGTTTCATAAACAATAAATTGGTTGCAGCTTGATCTGCTAACAACATATTAAATTGTGTTCTTAACAACTTTAAAGATTCTTTAATACTTTCATCAGAAGGATTTAAAATCAAAGACTTTTCTTTTAATTTAATTTCATCTTCCAATTCTTTACGTTTCTGAATCTGTTTTTGCTTATGACAGTTATTCATTTTTATCAAAATCCCACGCATAAATGCTTTCCCTGCATCCCATACCATTGACATTGAAGTCCCCTTATACATATTCAAAACAAAGTAATCCTTTAAACACTCCTTTAGTTTCTGAACATTTTTTTCTTGTCTAAATAAATTCTCATTCACCCTCCAGGATCTTCTCTCCTCTTTTTCTTGAGTCAACTCCATCCAAACTGGACTATGATCCGTCAAAGACCTAGGGAAAATCTTGACATTCTTTACTCTATTATATAAGTCCGTTGTAATCAAAAAGAAGTCAATTCTTGAGAAGGATTGGTGTCTATCTGAAAAGAAGGTAAAGTCTTTCTCCTCTTGATTACATTCCCGCCAATAGTCCCGTAATTCCCAGTCCTCTTTCATATCAAAAAAGGCTTTAGGTAATTTTGCCTGCTTAAAAAGAGGAGAAGAGCCTTTTTTGTCCCTTTGTACATCTAAAACACCATTCCAATCCCCCATTAATACCACGGATCTGTAGTCCAGCAGATTTATTTTTTCATGTAAAAGTCTATAAAATTGTTCCTGTTGCTGATTTGGTGCATATAGTCCCACTATAAGTACTTTCTTACCATATAAGCCCAATTCAACCATCACATATCTCCCTTGGGGGTCAGACTCCACCGGACAAACTGGTAGATTTTGCTTGACATAAATAACAACTCCCCCCTTCTTCCCAGGAGCAGAAGATACGAAGTGAGATCCCAGACGGGCATTAACTAAATATTTCTGATCCTTAAGTAAAATATGAGTTTCCTGTAAGCAAATAACATCATTATTACGTTGCTTCAAATAATAAAAGATTTTTTTCCTTTTCTGAGGAGAATTCAATCCATTAACATTCCAGGTCAAAAACTTTGCCATCTCCCTTGGCCCGCAGCCTGGAGAAGACACCTTGGAGATCTGAAATTGCAACATGTGTTGCATGACTCTTGGGTCTTGCTCCTCCCACCGGCGGTGATACATTTCCAGGAGAAATCTCTTTGGCCTCTTTCTTACGTTGCTCCTTCTCTTTACGTTTATAAGCTGCACGAGTCATTCTCTGCTCTTTAACCTCCGTCTGGCGTTGCCATTCAGCTTGCAGCATCCCAGCAGAAACCGAACTTAATGCCTCAGACTGCTGCTCCGCCTCTTTGCCACTCAGGGATTTCTGAACAGGTAAAGTTGAGCCTGCACCTAGGACTGAAGTATAGAATTCTCTAGCTTTATCAACCGTATTCAATCTATAACGTGTCCCCGCATGGCTCAGAACAATACCCATCGGGATTTCCCATCTAAATGGCATCGATCTAGCTTTAAGCTCATTAGCTAAGAAAGCAAAATCTTTCCTGCTTCTTAAAATTTTTGATGGGATTTCCTTTAGTATAATGACATCTTGGGCAGCTATCTGAAATCTTTTATTATAAAAGGCTTGTATGATCTCATTACGCAGAGACTTCTTCGTAAAATAAATCACCACATCTCTAGGCAAATTCTTCTGCTTAGCAATCCAAGAGTTAAGCCTGTACACTTTTTCAACTTCTCTGCGTAATTCTTCTTTGTCCATGTCCAAAACCACAGCCAAATCAGTAAGAACCACCTCCATCAGATCTTGATTCATATCTTCCTTGAGGCCTCTAATCCTCAAAGCATATTCCATCTGCCTATACTGAAACATCAGAATATCTTCTTGTGAAGTCTCCACCTTCCTTTCCACATCTTGAATTTTATCATCAAAGGAATCAACTTTATCTTCAACTTCCTCGAGTCTTGCATTCAGCTTAACCACCACTGTAGCCAAACCTGAGACTGCTGCAAGTATATCTTGTCGCAAAATATTATTGTTCTTTTCCAATTGATCCTTCATCCCACTTATCTCTTCTTTGAAGTCAGATTTAATTTCTGATTTAAGCTGTGTAGAAAGTTGCTTCATTTCCTCTCTCATTTGAGCTACAGCCTCTCCCATTATACCTCTAGCCTCTTGTGCTGAAAGTCCAGGCAAAGGAGGGGAGGGTGGTGGCTGTGCCGGTGGTGCATGTTTAAGTTGTTGTTGTGGTTGTGCAGTAGAAGCTATAGGAGAGGAAATCACCTTGGATGTTGTAGAAGGCAGCTGTCTCTTTGAAGCCATTTTAAATAACACAGTTCTCACTTCCCTTTCCCCCCCCAAAAAAAATGAGGGGGAAAGAGAGAAAAATTTTACTTTTAAAAGAGGCAGCAAAAACACTATAATCCTTGAAAATCCAGAGAAAAAAAACCAAAAAGAAAAAGAAAATCAAAAAAGAGGATTCAATACCAAAAGCAAAAGTAAAGTCCAATCCTTAACAGGAGAAAGTGAAACAGGAGAAAGTGAAACAAAAGACAAGGAAAAAAAACTCTGTCACTTTCAAAATGCCATCTTAATTCCTTCTCCACAATAATAAAAAAAAAAAGGAGAAATAGTCAGAACTAAATAAAAAAAAATAAACACCTAAATTATATAAGAAAAAATCCTTTAAACTGCTGTCCATTTTTTAGGAATTACTCACCAACTCTCTATAAGCACGGAGATAGAAGCGGCAGTTTCTTTTGCTTCCTAGGAAGCAAAAACAGCTGGGAGGCGGAGACAGCAAGAGCTCCGAGGGAACACTCCTTTCACCCCCTCTAGGATTAAATCCAGAGAGGGTTCAGGGGTTCTACCTCTACTCTTGCACTCTCTGTCCCTTCCCTTTGCCCGGGAAGGGAGTTCCGAGCCGCGGACCAGCTGATGCACGCTGTGCTCCGCGGCTCTGACACTTTCCCAGCTGGACGGCTAAAAGATAGCCGCCATCGCTGTCGCTCCGTACCGGAAGTTCACTTATCTCAATTCTTTCAGCATGTCTAGTACCATATGGAAAATAATGGAATATAATGGATATAAAATAATGGAAAATAATCCTTTTTAAACAATACAGAAATGTGATGCTCAGGCCATAAGGAGCAGTAACCTTATTAAATTATTTAACTGTTTTAAAACTAATGATTTTACACCTGTAATAACCAAAGGATCAGAAAAGTTTCTTTGGTACTAAAACATGACTGTTTCTTGCATGTTTTTATATTCAATACAAAATACTGTACTATTTTGATATTTAAAGCCCTAAATAGCCAGGGACTAGGATGTGGCAGGCCAAAGCGATGCCCAGAATATTAAAATATGAATTTGAGATCCTTCTACAAATTTCATAATCTGATCTGAATAGATATGAATTGTGCACAGGGTCTTTATCAGTCAGGGGTATTCCAAATTCTTCCTAGGGAGGCTGACTTAACAGCGTCAAATGAAGAAAGACCATTTTTCTCCCTCCAGTATTTAATTTGACTTGTTGTTTTCACCTTATTTCTTTTTCTGCTTCATAGTTTTGCTATTATTTCTGATATATTTATGGATTTGGAGTCATGGGAACTGGTTTGCAGAATGATTGATTTATAAAATACATTGAAATAACATGCAGTTACAACAATTAATTATATAGTAATAGTAGTAAAGTTGGAAGGGACCTTGGAGGTCATCTAGTCCAACCCCCTGCTCGGGCAGGAAACCCTACACCAAATGGCTGTCCAGTCTCTTCTTAAAAACTTCTAGTGTTGGAGCATTTACTGCTTCTGGAGGCAAGCTGTTCCACTGATTAATTGTTCTCACTGTCAGGAAGTTTCTCCTTAGTTCTAGGTTGCTTCTCTCCTTGATTAGTTTCCACCCGTTGCTTCTTGTCCTGCCTTCAGGTGCTTTGGAAAATAGCTTAATTCCCTCTTCTTTATGGCAGCCCCTGAGATATTGGAATACTGCTATCATGTCCCCCCTTGTCCTTCTCTTCGTTAAACTAGACATACCCAATTCTAGCAACCGTTCCTTATATGTTTTAGCCTCCAGTCCCCTAATCATCTTTGTTGCTCTTCTCTGTACTCTTTCTAGAGTCTCAACATCTTTTTTACATCGTGGTGACCAAAACTGGATGCAGTATTCCAAGTGTGGCCTTACCAAGGCATTGAAGAGTGGTATTAATACTTCACGTGATCTTGATTCTATCCCTCTGTTAATGCAGCCTAGCACTGTGTTGGCCTTTTTGGCAGCTGCAGCACACTGCTGGCTCATATTTAGGTGATTGTCTACTAGGACTCCGAGGTCCCTCTCACAGTTACTACTATTGAGCATGGTGCCACCTATGCTGTACTTGTGCATTTGGTTTTTCTTGCCTAAATGTAGAACCTTGCTTTTTTCACCATTGAATTTCATTTTGTTAGTTAGTGCCCAGTGTTCAAGTCTGTCCAGATCCTTCTGTATCTTAAGCCTGTCTTCTGGAGTGTTGGCTATTCCTGCCAGCTTGGTGTCGTCTGCAAATTTGATGAGTTCCCCATCTATCCCTTCATCCAAATCGTTGATGAAGATGTTGAAGAGTACTGGGCCCAGAACAGAACCCTGGGGCACCCCACTACACACTTCCCTCCATATAGATGCAATTCCATTGAGGACCACTCGCTGAGTACGGCCGGTCAGCCAGCTATGGATCCATCTGCTAGTGATTCTGTCTTATCAAGTAGTAGGTTGTGATCTACTTTATCAAATGCCTTACTGAAGTCCAAGTAAATTATGTCCACAGCATTCCTCTGATCCACTAATTTTGTCACTTGGTCAAAGAATGCAATAAGATTTGTCTGGCATGATCTATTTTTGACAAACCCATGTTGGCTTTTAGTAATGACTTTATTAGCAACAGTACTCAAATTACAGATTCCTATAGGCCAGTGGTTCTCAACCTTTTTAATGCCGCAACCCCCAACCGGTCGTAAGTTGAGGACTACTCAACTGGTCATAAGTCGAGGACTACCCAACTGGTCATAAGTTGAGGACTTTCCCTGCCCGGGAGCACCGCGCATGTGTGGTGCTGCCCCTTGCGCCGGCCGAGGCGTAACTGGCAAGGGGCAGAGACAGCGCAGGGCGACCACCAGCTAGGCCACCAGCTGGCCCAGCCCAAGGGAGGTAAGGCACCCGCCAGGCCCCACGCGCGCCAGCAACCCTCCCTGCGCCCGCTGGCCTCCCACCCCTGGCCCTCTTTTACTTACATTTTTAGTAGTTGCTCAGCAGGGAGGGGTGGAAACTTCCAGACAGCTCGCCTTCGCTGCAGACAACTTGCAGCACTGTTTGCAGAATGGGACTTTTGGCAGGCTCAGCAGGGCAGAGACAGCATGGACAATTCCTATTGGCTTTTGAAAACCAATAGAATTAGACTCTATTCAAGAGAGTCTATTCTATTGGCTTTCAAAAGCCAATAGAATAAAAGGGAGTAGCATAGCTAAGGAAAAGGGAAAAAAAATGGCGGACTGCATTGTTTGGCGACCCCTGTGAAATGGTTGTTCGACCCCAAATGGGGTCCCGACCCACAGGTTGAGAACCACTGCTATAGGCTATAAAAATCAGAATGACCACTAGATGGTAACAAAGATTCATAGAAAACTCCTTGCTTCCATCTAGTGGCAATTGTATGTTTGCAGTCTCATTTTTATAATCATAGCTCTTCCCTTTCTTTCTCTCTGTTCACTGTACATATACGGTACTCAGTGCTTTTTTCTAAAAAACAAAAAAAAAGTGCCAGAACTCACACACATCATACAACCCGCCTTGCCTACCCTACAAGGTTCCATCCAAAAAAGGTGCCGGAACTCCATTCTGGGCGTTCTATGAGAAAAAAAGCCCTGACTGTACTTATACTATATATTTGAAGACTGAACAAGAAGACAATCTCAATTGGAAGAAAGAACATAACAGAGCTTACCATATTTTACCTTGCATTTCTACCTTGAGACCAACAAGAAAGACCCAGATGAAAAACAGACTGTGAAATTCTGTGTATCATCATTCTAAACCTAATTATCAGTAAATGCAAGAGTGTAGATTAAAGTGCCAGACAGCTCATTATTACCACATCCATCGGTGATTACAGAAAACAAACAATGAGTCTTATTTTATTTATTTATTTATTTATTAAAAAAGAAAAAAGAAAATTTCACAATTTTCAAACCAAGTTCCAAGGAACAAAAGCAAGACCACTGGACCTAACGACAGTGAATTCAAAAGGGTTGATTTGAAATAGGACTATGCTGAAAAAAAAGAGAGGTTTTAGCAGTTTGGGGATGGATACAGTGCTTTGACAGAAAGTTTTCCAGACTAGAACCCAGTCCATTCAATGCAGAAGTGTTTTCCTAAGTTGGTAACTATATACGAGTGTGATCTTGGCCAGGGTGATGGTATGGGATTGGAAGCACGCAGTTAGAAGGAAACTAAATGCCCACAAAATATACAATGTAAACAAGTTTAAATATGTGTGGGATTCTTTACAATAGCAATTCATATTGCCAAGCTGATAGTAGCATAATTGTGTTGTTGCTGGTAAGCTAATTAGTTCCTGTGGTGGGATCAGGATTCATAGTTCAGACCACATGTGATATAACTGACTTCTTGATCAACTATAATCTAGAGTTTTTATGCTGGAGTTCCTTTCTTGTGGAATGTCTCCTAAGAATGTATCTTAAGACCGTCAAGTTTTCTCCCAATGGTTTCTGAGTACAGGTAGTCCTCGGCTTACAACAGTTTAATGACCATACGATGTTACAACGGCACTGGAAAAAGTGACTGGGGACCTTTCCCCACAATTATGACCTTTCCAGCATCCCCATGATCCTGCGATCACAAAAAATCCAGATGCTTGGCAACTGGTTCATATTTATGACCGTTGTTTTGTCCCAAGGTCTCGTTAGTACCTTTCATGACCTTCTGACAAGCAAAATCGATTTGGAAGTCAGATTCACTTAACAACTGGGTTACTAACTTATCAACTGCAATGATTCACTTAACAACTGAGGTAAGAAAAGTTGCAGAATGGGGCAAAAATTCACCTAACAAATGTCTCGCTTAACCACAGAAATTTTGGGCTCAACTGTGGTTGTAAGATGAAGACTACCTGTATTCACCTTCAAGATACCCGATTCACCTACCTGCCCTACGTAGATCAGGGAACAGCCTTGGGACAAATGAATGAACTCTTGGTGTGGCTGACTGGGAATGTTGTAGTAAATGAGTCAAAACCCCATCTCCAGAGGTTCAGGCACAAAAGAGTAACACTTTTAAACTTGAACTGTCAATCAAACTTTTAAACCTGAACTGTCAATCAAATCTAACCTGTCATCCTAAGATAGTAGGTGGAGGCCATCAAAATG
This sequence comes from Crotalus tigris, assembly GCF_016545835.1. Classification (NCBI taxonomy): domain Eukaryota; kingdom Metazoa; phylum Chordata; class Lepidosauria; order Squamata; family Viperidae; genus Crotalus; species Crotalus tigris. The sequence goes on from NW_024096909.1 coordinate 110,231, forward strand.
TGAAAAAAATCCAACTCTGAGCAGCTGCTCCAGAGCAAGGGGCTTTCCCTCTTTGAAGTGAGCTTTCAAGAAGAGGGAAGGGCATTTGCATTTTGTATTTGTTGCGCCTTCTCTCCCACAGGTGGATCAGAGTGTTTTGTTTTGAAACTGGTTCCTAGCCAGCAGCGCATCAATCTCCAGGAATCTGAGGTCAGTTATCCAGGAAATATATTGCACTCTAGAAACTAGTAGAAGCTAATTAGGAAAGAGAACATTGATTTTCTTTTATGGGAAGTATCTGATTTTGTCTTTATTATCTCTGCTCTCCTTTTTGTATTTCATCCCGCCAATGTGTTTTTGGTTGAAGGAGCAAACAAATGGGAATTTTTTGAATTGTTGTGACTTTTTTCTTCCTTTCTTTCAGCTTTAAACTGCCATTTAATTCCTTAACCTTGCTATGGGTAGTCCTCAGTTTACAGCCATTTCTTTTAGGGATGTTCAAAGCGACAACTGTCCCCCCCCAAAAAAAAGTAATTTGCAACCCATTCATGCACTTACAACCGTTGCAGTACCCCCAGATTCACATTATCAGAATTCAACCACTTGGCTACCAGCACATATTTATTTATTACATTTTTATACCTCCCATCTCCCCTACAAGATGATGTGGGTGGCTTGCAAGTTTGATTTACAATGGTTGCCATGTCCCAAGGTCCTGCGATCACTGCTTGCAACCTTCCTACTTGGCTTCCAGCAAGCAAAGCCAATGGGGGAAGCTGGATTCACTTCAGGACCACGTGAGTCATTTAATGGCAGTGATTTGTTTAACAACAATTGGAAAAAAAAGAAGTCATAAAGTTGGGTGCAATTCACTTAATAATGGCCTTATTTAGCCAAAGAAATTCTGGTCCCAGCTGTGGTTTTTAAGCTGAGGACTACCTGTATACAGGGACTCGCATTTCTTCCTGAATCAGCATTTTTTTTCTGAAAAAAAAATATTGACTAGACTAGAGCATATACTTGTCACTAATTCCTGATTAATTAAGTGATAGAACAGGGAGGAAAGCAACAGATGGATACTTATCATGTCCTTCTACCCAGTGGTGGGATTCAAATATGTGAACAACCAGTTCTCTGTGTGGATGCTGCTTCTGGAAGTCCATTCTGGGCCTGGACAACAAAAAAATAGCTACTGGTTCTGCTGAAGTGGTGCGAGCTGGCTGAATCCCACCAATGCTTCTACCCAACTTGAAGTAGAAGCTAAGGTGGTAAACTAAAAAAGGGTATGCGAGGTTGAGTCCTCTGCTAGGCATGGGAGCTGGCTGGGTGGTTTGGGGGCAGCCACTCTCTCTTAGGCCAACCCATCTCACAGTTTTGTTACTGTGATGGATAACAGGAAGAGGAAGCATTATGTTTGCCATCTTGGACTGTACAAATTAAAAGTAGGATATAAATTTAATAAATTGCACAGCTATTCCCATGTGGCTTTTATGCCATTCCATCCCGATTATTATGAAATGGTTGGTAGTCTCCTACTCATTCAAGCCCAATGTACTTCCTCCAACTCCTCTGACTCTACTTCTTTAGTGCTTCCTAGACAAGAAGAGTCAAAGGAGGTGGAGAAAGTAGACGGGGCTTGAATTAATAGGAGACTTCATGGCATAACAATTGGAATGGAATGGCATAAAAGCCTAGCAAAATAAGATAACCTTTATTGTTTATTATTCTGCCATCCTCACCACTCTCTGCACCGCCTTTCTGCATGAAGCAGTAATGCTTCTAAACCAGACGTAATGCAATATGACAGGATGCTCTCGATAGTCCCTCTATAGCAGGGGTGTTAAACTCAATTTCATTGAGGGCCGCATCAGCATTGCAGTTGCCCTCAGGGGGCCGGGTGGGCGTAGCCAGGGTGGGTGCGGCCTACTGGGTGGGTATGGCCAGCTGTACATTGTTCGTGTCAAGGGAGCCTGTGGGGGCCTGGGCAGGAGTGGGATAGATCTGAGGGTCTCTGGCAGAAGGGAGTGGGACCAGGACAAGTGCCGAGGCATGGTCCACTGGAGGAGCCTTACTGTTCCTCTCAGGCCATGTGGGGGAGGGGCTTATAGAGTTAAGACTGAATGCGTTTCAGCATAGATGGCCACCACAAAATTGTACTTTGACTCCCAGCTGGCTGTTCCCTCACTGTTTCCAGGATGGCTTCGTGGGCCACATGAAACCACTTCACGGGCCACATTCGGCCCACGGGCCTTGTGTTTGACATGTCTGCTCTATAGAAAGTAAATACATGCATAAATTACATTAGGTGATCTTCCGTTTGCCCTCTTGTTCCAGCAAGGGTACCCTGCAGCAGATTCCCAAATTCATTCACAGTGATATGCATGGCATGAGTTCTTTTAAGTCCTTCTCTCCTCAGCTATTTTATTATCCAAAGTAGCTCCATCTGAAGTTGGATTCTCTCATCAAAATGGAAGAAATACACAAAAGGCAAAAAAAAAAAAAAAAAAAAGAGGGGATGCATATTTTGCTTTTACTTTCAGAAAGGAAAAGAATATATTTACTGCCCAGAAAGAAAAAAGAATAGATATATCATTTGCATCAACTTTTCTTCAACTTTCAGGACTTCTTTTGATCTTTTGAAATTATTTTTGTAAAGGCTCCAGAAGATGTTATATTTTTTAATGTATATCAGTTTGTTTATCTGGCTTTTCACTTCTTTTTCTTGCTGCCTTGGTATTTGAGATACTCTACCTTTAATCATTTCCATCACAATGAATTCTTCAAAGGGTCTGTGCTACCATGGGAAATATTCTCCCTTAAGCATAATAGTAAAAAGCTCCAGTGCTTGCAGTTGCACAGATGGAAATAATGTCACCCTTTTTGTATGAAATCTTACATACATACACACACACACACGATTTCCAAAAAGGGTGCTTTTGAACTGTTGATATAAACTCTGGCTTGGCAAGGGACTCAAATTTTAGAATCAACTATTGGAATTAACTATTAGAATCAAATTTGGAAAGATTTAAATTGTGCAAAATACCTTATTTAGAACTGTAGATATACAAAGTAATAGAATCAGATTTATAAATCTTCTAATTTAAGAAAAATAACACTCTGCATTACACACTATTCTTTTAAACAAAAAGAAACATATCAGAGCTACTTTCTTATAAACTTTCTGGATGCCAGTTCAAGTGTTTTTCTGTATAAATCAGCCATCTTCTCCACGACAACAGAAGCTGCAAGCAACAAAACATCAGCAGTTGCTAAATAGATTAACATATGCCACCAATCCATAATGTGATTTATTTGATTGTTTGATTTCAAGTTAATGTATTATATCACTGAGACTTGTAAACTGTTGCATCCCCAAGAAGCAGACTGGCCCATATTTCAGTTTGGAGAAGATGGATAGATTATATTCAGAATAAATATGGGATTAAAAAGTTTCATCTAGTTTATGAGTAAATTTTAGATTAGTATTGATAGTATAATAACTCATTTTAGATTTGGTATTATTATGGTTTAATTAATATTGACTTGTTTATATTATTCTTTTTGTTTTAATTTGCTTATATTTATCTTAAATGGGAGTTAAAGTATTTTATGGATTTGGTTATTTATATAGTTGGGTAATGTTAATTAGAATTTGATTATTAATTTGTAACCCTGTACTCAGCTCTGGGAAGTGGGGGGAGGGTTAGGGGTGGGTGGGTTTTGGGATATTGTATACTGTATAAAACTTTTCAATAAAAAAAAGAAAAAGAAACAGACTGGCCCCAACTTGCTCCCTAGGAAAGAATGACCCTTGACTTCATAGATGTTAGGGAAAAGGTACTTTTATTAGAGATGTTGAGTGCAATGTCAGTGAGGCAAGCTCTGAAGAAAAACCACGCAAAAATCATATATTGAAAGCAATCCCCAATGTCCAAAGCCCTCCCTCCAGGAAAGTAGTCCAATCAGGTCTTGTTCTGATGTGTTGGGAACATAGTGCCTCTGGCGCCACAGCAAATTGCTTTCCCAGGGCCGATGTCCTTGAAAAGGAGGAAGATGGCTCAGTTTAGCACCTCTGGTTCCTGTCAGTGTCCATACTCCCCAATTTCCCACAAGATTCCATCACACTCCAGCATTCTTCCCTTCCCAAGTGTCCCCCCCACCACCCCGGGTTATGGTAATTGATAGTGAGCTTCAAAGAAAGCAAAGATAGGCAGCTGACAGGAATTTTAAAACATTACAAAGCATTGGCTGGCAATGTCTGAATACTATGGCTGTTGATAAGGACCACAACCAGCAACCTATATTACTAGTATTGGCAGCAATTGCTTCTGCAATACCTTTTTAAAATGGGCTTTGATAACTTATGAGCCGCATTGGGTAAAAAGCAACAAACAATGGAGTTTATGATGATCATACCAGAAAATCTCCTTTGAGAACTCTTTCCCATTTTTTAATACTGTCTTAAAATATACACATAAAGCACTCCTGGATTATCATTTTTTAGTAATAGTCCTCCTCATTCTGTACTTAATATGTCTGGAGAGGGGAGGGCACATGGGAGAATGAATTAGCAGAATAAATTAGGGAGGCACCAGATAGAGAAGTGCAATCAATGGCTGGAGTGTGGTTGCTAATATAGGAGTGAAGTCAATGCTTTAAAAAAACAACAACAACTGATCATTGTTCCAGTCCTGTGCATTTTTTATACAAACACGTTTTGTTTCACCATATCCAGAGAGAAATTTAATCAAAACCTTAGTGCAATAACATCATCCAGCTCCTCATACTTTATGCAGGTCTGAAGATTCATAATGCCACCCAGAAAAGAAAAGGCCATTCCTTTTGTGGTTTTATTGTCATGCCAGTGTGTGCTTGGGCATACACTGCTAATCTTGGAACAAGAGTTTGCAACTGGCAAGATTGACCAGATCCTCATGGAAGATTGCTCCCACAGTGCTCAGATGTACTTCTTTCCTGTTGCTAAATTCTTGCTCTGGTGGATCCATTTATTGAGGATTTGACCAAACAATTAGTGGACACAGTGAAGGGGAACATAAATAAGGAACTGCAAAACTGTGTTGCAAACTGAATACATCATCTCTATGCATTTGATCCCAATGTGTTAACATAATGGTCACACTAAGCCCAAAAGAGATTTTTTCAAGAAACTTCAAAAGAATGCATGCAACAATGAAGAAAATAAATGGAATAGTTTTATTATACCTTCTGTTATGTCCTGAGCCTGCTGAATGATTCATCAGGCTCAGAAATGTTGCAAAGGGTCCCGGGCAAACCGCAAGGCTGCCAGGGACCAGACTGACTGTCTCAAGCCTTGCACACATGCACAAGGTGCGAAAACAGCCTTGCATTCATTGGCTGATGCTGGCTTTGGCAAGGACACTATAAAAGGCCTGCCCGCCATTTTTCCTGTTGCTGTTGTGTTGGAGTAATCAATAAAGAGACTTGCTGTTACACCATTTGTTCCTCGCAATGCTTTTAGTCTGCGGATTTAACACCTTCTATTGTACTTATTCCATTCATTCTCTTAAACATGGTAGTCTATTCATTTTGCTATGCTCCTTAAGTTTTATGTGTGTGGAACTGAGAGGTGACAATGTGATTTATCGGGGCAAATATTGGATAGTAGCTGCTATGAAAGTGTGCACACAATTTTGATTTGCTTCTCTGATTTAAGAGGTTTAGTTCTAACCAATCTTAACAAAATCTTTTATGCCTCTTCCCATATGATTTGACTCACTCCATATCCAAAGCCCCCCCCCCCAACATAAAAAAGTAGGGCAAATATGCAATAGTGGCAAATATCTGTAACTCAGGTGTAGGATGAGGATGAAGGTTTGTTCTCCGAGCTTGTGGGTTAATTTCCGAACATTTTGTTACCAGGCTAGGTAACAACTTCAGCAGCATTTAGAGGATGTCTGTGTCAGTGTTCTACTGTTTATCAGGGCTTCAGCTGTGAGTGTGTCAAATAAAAGTCTTGTGATGGGTCAGGTATGAGTCATCAGAGAGAGGCTTGTGATGGGTCTTGTGATGGGGAGGTTACTTCAGGTCAGGGTCATTGGGAAGTGAATTGCTGGGGGAAGAGGGGGGCTTGCATGGGTTGGTTGAGGGTTGGTGCTGTCTCTGGTTGGCTGCATGGATACTACATAGGCTGTTGCTTGTGGAGTGCCAGACTTTGATGAATTCACGAGCACGGTGGATGATAGTGTGGCTGATGGTTTTAGTGTTGCTCCAATCAAACTGGTGTTGTTTGGTGTCAGTGTGGGTAGAGATTAAGGATTTGGGATCATTGCGTTTGACTGCCAACTAATGTTCGTGGATCCTGGTTTTTAATTGACGTGATGTTTGTCCCATGTAGAATTGCTTGCAATCGTTAACAGTTGATTTTGTGGATTACATAGTTTCTTTCATCCTTCTGTGTCTTGTCTTTGGTTCTGGATAATTCCTGGCTGAGTGTGGCTGTGGGTTTGTGTACTATTGCTATTCCTAGGGGTTGGAGAATTCTGGTTGTCATTTCTGATACCCCTTTTGTGTAGGGTAGGGTTAGTTTTTGTGTGGCGGTCAGCTGTGTGGTGTGTTGTGGTTTGGGTGCTGTGTGTCAGAACGAAGTTTTTTGGATAGCCATTATGGAGAAAGACATCAAGCAGCCATTTCTCTTCTGTTTTTCTTAGTGTTGTGCTGCTGCAGTGTGTCCTGGCTCTTCTGAGGAGGGTCTGGATACAGCTTTTTTTGTGTTCAGTGAGGTGGTTGCTTGTTTAATTTTTTGATTTGGGACAGAAGCAAGATTAGGTGTATTTGATCTAGGCTACAAAAATTCAGATGGTTATTATATAACAAATAGGAAACTTTGCTGATATGCCTAATGATGGTACCTTAGTTAGATGTATATTTACATGCCTAGGTAACAAAGTTGTGGTACATCAAAAAAATATTTATAACCTTAGGTAGCACCTTCCTGGTTCAGACCTCCATGTCATGGCTAACACAAATGAAATTCTCTAACAAAATTACCAAAGCAGATTCTAACAGAAGAAAAATGATTTAAGAAGCTTATGTGGACAATTTCATATATGACCTTCAGCTTCTTTAAGAAGACAGACTTCCCCCACCCAACCTGTTAGCCTTCACATGAATTCCCAGAATTCCCAGTCCACCTGGCTAGGAATTTGGAAAAGTGTCATCTTTTTCAGGCCAGAAAATGCTACTTTAAGAGTTTCCGGTGGCAGAAACTATACAAATTTGGTACATGAATATCAACATTCTGAATCTAAAATGTAGCTGAACTCTTTAGAAATAAATTCTAAAGATACACTTCCCATTCATCATGTCATTGGAATCACTAGCTAAGTAGTCACATACATATATGCAACCCACAATTAACAAAAAAAAACCAAAAAAAAAAAACTGGCGTAACCTACAGTTCTATCATCTATAAGGGATGTGGAACAAAACAAATGAAAGGGTATAATTAATTTGCCGGTTGATTGCTTCAAGTCAACTATAATTTGCCCAGCACTTTTCTAACATTTTTAGCTCACTAAGAGTTTAAATGTGGTAGAGTTTTGGGTTTGATGGGGGGGCTGTTCACCTGTGATATGGAGAACCATTTCGAAGATTTGATTTGGAAATGGAAGGTTGTCTAATTTCACTGTAGTTCTATAGGGCTGCTTAAGGAAATGTAGCATGCTATCTCAGCAGGGGCACAGAAAATTGCTAGGAAGCAATAATATGTAAAAAGCTGAGGAGAAGCTATGATAAGTCACATTTGTCATTCATCTGTAATTAGAAATTCCACAAGGCTCTTTAAGAGAACAATGAAGCATTCCCAATGTATGATATAAAAGCATATAAGTAGTCCTCGAATTATGAATGTAATGGAGCCTGTCCATTCCACTTGTAACTAGAAATTAGATCAATCCCTTGCTTGTTAAAACACACATGGTTCGTTAAATGAACATGAGATATCTTAGGGTGGGGAAGGCCATGGAGGGCCTAGTGATGGAACAGGCCCCCAAGAGCTCCCCGACTCATTAAGATACCCCATGCTTCCCCCTCCCTTCCTCTCTGCCACCCAGATCTGAGGCCAGGGGACACTTCCGTGTGCCTCCAGAGACTGGTCCTGGACACTGGAGGCCTTCTCCAGGCCGCTACTGCCCAGAAATGGGCCACCAGAGGGCCATGGAAGCATCCCCGGCCTCAGATCTGGGCAGCAGCAGCCTAGAGAAGGCCTCCGGCACCTGGATCAAGCCACCAGAAGGCCGTGGAAGCATCCCCCGGCCTCAGATCCAGGTGACAGCGACCTGGCAAAGGCCTCCAACATCCCGATCCAGCCTCCGGAGGCACATGGAAGCACCCCCCAGCTTCGGTTCCATTCTCTGTTGCAGAGAACAGAGGCCTAAAGTACCATGAGATCATGTGATATCAGTAGCATGAGATCTTACCCCATTGATCTCGCATGATCATATGTTATTTTAGGCCTCCATTCTCTGTGAACTTACTGAAGGCTTAGAGCAGCCAAGAAAGTGAAGGATCTTGATCTTTGCAGGTTGAGTATTGAAGGCTTAGTGTCCAGGGAGACCCAGGACGGGGGTGCAGAGGGAGGGAATAACCAGGGTGAATGTTGCAGACCCTCTTCAGTCACTCATAAGGGTGAACGACTACCGTGGTGCTGCAATATTTGTAATTTCGGGACTTGCTCATAAGCAATAGGGGGCACTAATCACATAATTTCGAGCAAGCATTACGTGAACACTTGTAACTCAGGGATTGTCTGTAGAGCTTTCATACAGCCCTGTTGAAAGATGGCTTACTTAGGAGGCAGAGATCTAAAATGAAGGAAGATATTTAAAAAGAGCAGGCATCCAGAGCAATTCATTATTGCAAAAAGAAGTTGATGAGTAAAAGGGAATGATTAAAATCTATTGGAATATCTTGCTTGGGAAATGGGGAAGATGAAATTAAGGAACCTGAGAAAAAGGGATTATGCATCAGGCCCCAAGAGCCAAGAAATCCACATAGAAGTACTTCTGAGCAATTTTCTTTATTGTTCCTCACTTTTAGACAGAAATCTTACCAAACTAAAGCAATCATTAAAGATATATTCTGAGAATTGCTAGGAAGGAGCTGTCTTAACTCTCTTTCTCCCAACCAAATTACCTAAACTTTGCTGTATCTTGGCACTCTGGAATGCAGCTCCTCCCTTCTGGGAATCCAGACTACATTTCACCACACTATGTTCCTTCTTGGATCAGAAAGGCAAGAAGTATATTGAGTTTTTGAGTGACACACTAAGGGGTGCACTCCAAAAAATGTTTCTCTTCTGTCTCTTTTGGAATTTGTTTGCACTATTTTGTTCTAGTTCCTCCCTTGTTTTGGATTCTGCTTTTTGCACGCCACTTAACTGCCAAAGGCAATTCTTATTAGAAAGAAAGGTTGCCCATCCCCATTTTACATGGAAAGAATAAAAAAGAAATGTTCAACCAAAACAGCTTTAAAAAAATTAAACCTTATAAAAAGCCTGCATGTGATTTGTTGTTGTTTTTTTGTTGTTTTTTTTTTAATAAGGGGTATTTGATCTCTTATAAAAGGATGCCAGAGAAAACATTTTCATTTAGAAGGTTCTTATTAAGCTTGGGGGGGAAAGAGGAGGTCATAAGATGGAGCCATAAAAATATGTTAACCTCACCCACATCCAAAAAGAAAACAAATAGGCAACCCATTTAGCAATAATCCAGCCATGCAAGTTAGGTGAACTAGAAACAGCTGTGTTAAGTTGTACTTCCATTCTCTCCCAGTTCAGAAGTTTTAGAGATTCATGAATTGCCAAGCATGATGTGTTAAATATCATCTCTCAAAGACTTTTAAAGTCTTTTAAAGTCAAGGGGTAAATTCTCTTCTATGGTAAAACAGGTCAGGTCTGTTCAACATCTCTAAAAGGTGGATTACATATTTTAAAAATGTGTCTGGTCATGGGCTTATCACCCCTGGGAGACGGCATAGAAAATAAACAAGGTTAAGTCCACAAAGCAATTGTTGAAATGTCAGCTTGGTTTAGACTGTTCATTGATCACACTTTTCAAACATTTAGTCTGTGGTAGTTAAACCAAGAAAGAGGCACCTTCAAAAATAATAAATATACTATGCCTAAGCTTTTGGGAACTACATTGTACAAAATGACATTTTTGGGGCATTATATTCTATGGGATATATAAGAGGGGGGAGAGGGAGAGAGAAAGAGAGAAAGTTGAAGGGGAATTAATAAAATGATAGAGGAAAATGAACAGTAGAAGCTACACTGTAGGTAAGACATATACAATTTCTAGTAAAAAGCAGCTATTCACAAAATACCTACTGAATTTGACACTGACCTTTCAAACTGCTTAAATGCATACTGTGTAGTAGGAAATTCTAAATTTTAGGACACATCTACACTTACTGTTTAATAATAATAATAATAATAATAATAATAATAATAATAATAATAATAAAGAACAGAATAGAGGCATGGGAAGACAAAGCACTACATGGCCAATACATGAAAAAAATAGCTGGGAAAGCAGATAATAACAAGACCTGGCAATGGCTAAGAGCAGGAAAATTGAAGAAAGAGACCGAGGGACTAATTCTGGCTGCACAAGACCAAGCCTTAAGGACAAATGCATACAAAGTCAAAATTGAGAAGACAGCAACAGACAGTAAGTGCCGCCTATGCAAAGAAGCTGAAGAAACAGTGGACCACTTGGTAAGCTGTTGCAAGAAGATTGCACAAACTGATTACAAGCAGCGGCATGACAAAGTAGCAACAATGGTGCATTGGAAGATCTGCAAAAAATATCATTTGCCTGTAAGCAAAAACTGGTGGGATCATAAAATAGAGAAAGTCATAGAAAATGATAAAATTAAACTGTTCTGGGACTTCAGAATTCAAACAGACAAGCACCTGCAACATAACACCCCAGACTTAACAATTGTCGATAAGAAAGACAAAAAAGTCTGGATAGTGGACGTGGCAGTGCCTGGAGATAGCAGAATAGAAGAGAAAGAACTGGAGAAGATAACAAAATACAAAGACCTACAAATAGAAATAGAAAGACTGTGGCAAAAGCAAGCAAGGGTAGTACCAATAGTCATAGGCTCCTTGGGTGCAATCCCAAAACAACTGGAGCACCACTTGAACACAATTGGCATTGACAAATTCGCTATTAGTCAATTGCAAAAGGCGGCCTTATTAGGAACTGTAATACCATCAAACATCCACCTCTGCCTATCCCAGGTCCTGGGTAAGGACTCGATAGGTAGACAAAATGCCAAATCCAGTCTGAACATCTGGCTGACTGTGCGATGATCGATAATAATAATAATAATAAAGTTGGAAGGGACCTTGGAGGTCATCGAGTCCAACCCCCTGCTCAGGCAGGAAACCTTACACCATTTTGGACAAATGGCTGTCCAGTCTCTCTTTAAAAACTTCCAGTGTTGGAGCATTCACCACTTCTGGAGGCAGGTTGTTCCATTGGTTAATTGTTCTAACTGTCAAGAAGTTTCTCCTTAGTTCTAGGTTGCTTCTCTCCTTGATTAGTTTCCATCCGTTGCTTTTTGTCCTGCCTTCAGGTGCTTTGGAGAATAGCTTGACTCCCTCTTCTTTGTGGCAGCCCCTGAGATATTGGAACATTGCTATCATGTCCCCCTTCGTCCTTCTCTTCGTTAAACTAGACATACCCAATTCCAGCAACCGTTCCTTATATGTTTTAGCCTCCAGTCCCCTAATCATCTTTGTTGCTCTTCTCGGTACTCTTTATAGAGTCTCAGCATCTTTTTTACATTGTGGTGACCAAAACTGGATGCAGTATTCCAAGTGTGACCTTACCAAGGCATTGTAAAGTGGTATTAATACTTCACCTGATCTTGATTCTATCCCTGTTAATGCAGCCTAGCACTTTGTTGGCTTTTTTGGCAGCTGCAGCACACTGCTGACTCATATTTAAGTCATTGTCCACTAGGACTCCGAGATGTCTGGTGCTCATGATAGCCTGACTCTAAAGCATCTTCAGAAAATCCTGTCTGAACTGAGACACATCAGCATTCAGTCTGCTAAGTGCTTTCTTTTCTGGGTATATTTGCATACATTTATTTCAATTTGTATAGAAGCTCATCTCATCATCATCACTCCAGGTGACTAATGATAGTTAAAAACACATCATAACAACAAATTGGCAGCTGAGATAAAACCACAACTATCAGGATAACTATCCCATGGGCTCTGCCACATGTTCTGATTTCCATGGCAGGTGATATAGTCAAGACTTCAAAGCTTTGTGAAAGGACAATCTAATCAAATCTCTGGGGAAGGGGGATAATGTCCCAAAGAACAGGCACCATGACTGAAAAAGCTTTCTTCCAAGGTCACACCAGATAACACTCTTTAATAGCATTGGTCTCTTGCCAGAACTGATGGGACAGGTAGAGGTAGTTGGGGAAGAAACAGTCCCTTAAATAATTTAGCTGCATGCCAGGGCTTCATAGATAACTACCATCAGCTTGAATTGAAGCTGGAACACACTGACAATCAATTCATCTTGCGGAGTGGAGCTCTAACATGGTCATAAAATTACATTTTGGATTTTTAGGCTGCTCTTCAAGGACAACCCAATATAAAATTTATTTAGGGGGTGATTAAGGAATGGGTACAATTGGTACACAATTCAAAGCTGTGCAAAAATTCTTTTGGCCATAGCTGCCACCTACTTCTTGAACAGGAAAACGAGTCCAAGGGGAAGCTCTAAATTCTGCACTGGTTCAATTTGGAGGAGTGCAACCCTTCAGAACTAAAGATGCAAAATCTGAGAACCTAGGCCGTAAAATCCAGATTCATTCAATCTTGCTAGGGTTGACTTGAAAGCTGTTCTTCCCCATCCATATCCACTTAGCTTCCAGAAACTGAGACAGAGTATCCACAGCATACTTACAGCCAAAGGGTGAAGATATAAAACTGTGCATCATGACCATTCTCATATCTCAACCCCTTGCCATCAGATGACCTCACCATGAAGCCTTAGTAGAGGGGTCTTCAAACTTGGCCCTTTTATGAATTGTGGACTTCAGCTCCCAGAATTCCTCAGCCAGGCATGCTGGCTGAGGAATTCTGGGAGTTGAAGTCCACGAGTCATAAAAGGGCCAAGTTTGAAGACGCCTTTGTTAAGTAGAAGTGGGCAGAGTGCTGAGCCCTGGGGGAACCTAAAGAGCAGGGGCCTTCAGCTAAACCTCTCCCTCCACCATCAACAGCAACTGGAGCCAGCCCTGGAGGAAACAAGAGAACCAAAGCAACACACTGCCGCTCTTTCCCAATTGCCAAAGCTGGTCCAGAGGGTTGCCATGATTGATGGTATTGAGCACTACTGAGAGGTCAAGAAGAAAAGGATGCACCAGTTTAAACCACTTTAAAGATCATCTGCAAATGTAATCAGTGCTGTTTCTGACTCCTGACGATGCCTGAATCCCAACTGAAAGGGGTCCAGACAATCTACTTCCTCCAGCATTCTCTGAAACTGCCATGTGATCATCTTTTCTGTTTGTAATAGTAGTTTTATTAAGGATTATAATTACAACAGTAAAACAGTAAAAGTAGAAACTGAAAAAGACGGAAGAATAAAAAATAAAGAGCTGAAAAGAAGGAGCAGAAAAAGGAGAAGAAAAGTAAGAATATTTTATGTGTTTGTTTATTTCCCACTTTTATTATTTTTATAAATAACTCAATGTTATTTATCACCTATTTTTTCCACAACAACAACCCTGTGAAGTGAGTTGGGCTGAGACAGAGTGACTGGTCCAAGGTCACCCAGTTGGCTTTCATGGCTAATGTAGGATTTGAACTCATGGTATCTTGCTTTCTAACTTGACTATGGTGTATAATGTATAGTATATATAGTGTATAGTGTGTAGTATAGTGTAATAGATACTGTAGAATATAGTAAAGAAAAAGAAAAAATGAAGTGATTTCCTATCTTAATCACGTATAAACAATTTTAGTTACTTATCACTTCCTCTTAAAACACAACAAATGTGCTCTTCTCCCATATCCCATCCCTTTATTTATCTATCTATCTATCTATCTGTCTGTCTGTCTGTCTGTCTGTCTGTCTGTCTGTCTGTCTGTCTGTCTGTCTGTCTGTCTATCTATCTATCTATCTATCTATCTATCTATCTATCTATCTATCAAATTTATTGGCCATTCAGTGTAACTCTGGGCGGCTTCCAATATTAAAAGATAAATTTCTATAATAAAATACTACAAAAAGATAAAAATACAAAACACCATAGCTAAAGGATGAGGAGGGTGGGAGTTGGATGAGCAGGGGGGGAGGTGGGATCTGATATTAATCTATCAGCCACCTCCAATAAGAACTCCCTTTTTTGGAGCCCCAAGCCAACGGGCAGAGCCAGGTCTTCAGGCTCTTATGGAAGGTCAGGAAGGTCAAAGTGGACCTCACTTTGGAGGGGGAGTATGATTTCCAAAGGACAGGTGCAAAGCAGAGAAGGCCCTTCTCCTGGAGCCCACCAGCCGGAATTCCCTGGGGGAATTCCCAATGGGGCCCTCAGCATGAATCTTTCCATAACATATCTTTATAAAGGCAGATGTCTCTACTGGTACTATTAAAATTAACCTCTAAGCCCAAAGTTCAAATATCAATGTTAAGATATTTTGCTTCATTCTGTAATTTTAAATCAGGTTCACATGCTCTTTGTTTTTAATTGTAATCTTTAATTCCCTCTAGTGTCCATTTTTTAATTTAAAAAAAAATCAAAACAAAAGCACTTTCCCATGGAAAGGATTCTTTATCATTAATTCCAAAATCTTATTTCAAATTTATCTGGACCACTAGTCTTTTTAACTTTTTAAAATCAAAGCTTTAATCTTCCTTTTTCTGTTTATTCAAAAAAACAAACAAAAAAAAAACAAGTTCTTCAATTTAAAACTTACTTTCACTAAGGATTGAAGGAAATTCACCCAGTGCAATCAAACTTGTGATCAAAGATTTCTAATGGCTAAAGAGTAGTTAACAAACAATATCCAAAAAAGATTAGAAAAGGAAGTAGGCAGACATAGTATCAACCATGGTTTGAACAAGATGGTTAGTGCCTCATCTCCCAGAGCACTATATACCCCAGAATCTGCTACCTTGCAGTCTTCTCAAGAGAGGCAGCTACCAGGAGCACTCACTCACATTCATGTCAGAAGCACCAAGGTGTTTCTAGGTTGAAAGGATTAACTGGTGACATCACTGTTGCCCAGGGGGATGGCCAGTTGGGGCTCCTTTCATGTCCCTGTTAATGTGCCCACCCAAGTGGTACCCATCTATTCACAATTACTTGTTTTCGAACTGCTAGGTGGACAGGAGCTGGCGCAAATGATGGGAGCTCACCCTGTCAAGCAACAGCACTTGAGTCTCAAACACAGGCTTGCTGATTGTCAACCCAGCATCCTAACCACATAAGCCACTGCACCCCTACTGCTTGGAGCACTGATGAGCTATCTCAAGTCCTTTCCTTGTCTAGGAAGGAATTATCAGTATACTCACCAACTCTTCATTCCATTGAGATGCCACTTTTTGTGGAGTTGCCTTCAGTCTGTATTTCTTCCTCCAGAAATCCCCCATGTGTTTCCCTTTCCAACAATTCTGTTTTTCATGAGTTAAATTAAGCAATCTGTAGGAAGTGACTGTGCAGCCTCTTTAAAAACTTCTAGAACTGACCATCCCGTCATCATCACTCTAGGCAGCTAACAATAGAAAGCACATTTGTTCTTCTCTGATCCTTTGGATTCTCTCTAGTTCTTCAGCCGGTCCTGACAATTCTTCTGCAATTTTTTTTCAGATTTTTCTGGTGTATTTCATCAAGCCCTGATTTGAAGGCATTCAAATTAATTAGAGGTTCTTTTTCTACACCTTTATTATCTGTTGTGTTCATTTCTAGTTTGCACTCCTCAAATCACAATTTTCTTTGGATATAAACACCCAGGCAAAACAAGAACTGAGTTCCTCTGCTTTTTCTTGGTTGTTTCTCACTTTGAAATATGCAGTTGTTCACCATCTCTATTATTATCTTTTTGCTGTTCATATATTTGAATAGCAAATTTCTGCTGGATTTCTTCTCTTTTGCTACCCTTAATTTGTTTTCTGTCTTTGTCTTCCTGATCTCAGTCCTTTTTTCTGGGCTGAAATTTTGTAGGTTTTTGCTGTTTTTAAGCCCTTTCTTCCATTTTCAATACTCTAAACATCATTTTCAGCTCCTTTGTGAGCTACTTGTTCAATCACATTGGCTTCTTTGAATGCTTCCATATTTTGTTTTCTTCATTGGAGTTTCTCTTGTCCTTATTTCCTTTTTCAAACAGCTGGCTACAAGACCTTTTCATTTGAGGTTGTCTTTCCTTGGGTATCTTCTTTTGACTGCCGTTTTGATTCTTCTTTATTTACTGTTAACCACAATAAACTTTCTTTCTGAAAGATCCATATATTAACCATAAGGAGACAATTATAACACTAGTTGGAAGTAGTAAGATATTCCATTTATGGATACTAATAACAAATGAACTGAAAAAGAAAAATGAAAGGGTGTAACTTATCTTGCAACTTCAGGAAAATTTCTTGGTTGACTGTCTGGCCCAGAGTTATATATTAGAATAGGGTTTGTTGTAGATTTGGTCTTCTAATAAAATAGATGTAATTCTGGGTTTATTTATTTATTAAAAGAGAATATCTGGAGTTCATACAGAATACTATGGTCCTTTTGACTATTACCAGGTGTACTTTTGACTGGGTCTCTTTAAATAAAGTGATAATGCTTCCTAAGCATTTATTCTGAAGCCAGAATGATAGCAACAATCAGTGTCATTTATGCCTGAATAAGCAATTGTTGACATTCCTAAAACTAGGAGAAGCTGAAGAACCAGTTATGAGATGCAATACCAGGACTTTTATTTTATTTCAATACTTCAATCAGAATAATTCTTTGGAGATATAACAGATGGCATTACCGTGTGAAGCGTTTACTTATTGCAAGGGAGGGGTGCAAATAAAATGGAATGAGTTTGCATGCATAAATAGAAGCCTTTCTATTTTGCTGAGTTATCAAATGATTTTATAGAGGTAGATCCAAAATCTGGTTTCCAGGAACAGGAGGACCCTGATCTACAAGAGGAATCGTCTTGATAGTAATAGCACTTAGACTTATATATCACTTCACAGTGCTTACAGTCCTGAAAGCAGTTTACAGAGTCAGCATATTGTCTCCAACAATTTGGGTCCTCATTTTATTAACCTTGGAAGGATGGAAGCCTGAGGCAACCTTGAGCCGCTGAGGATCAAACCCTGGCAGTTAGCAGAATTAGCCTGCAATACTGCATTCTAAGCACTGTTTCACCACAGCTCTTTCCTCTGATAAAAGGGGAAAGAATGTCCACTCTGATTTCCATCTTTCTCTGCAGTTTCCTATTCTCTTTGAAAGACAGAGGAGCCTCCAGAACAGCAGAGGAGATGACAGTAGGGACTGCAAAGTGATTAAGAGAGGTTAAGCAGACATGTGGTGCTAAACATAAGATAAAGATGTAGTAGCATGCAGTTTAGACCATTTGCAAGTGAAAACAAGAACAAAGAAGAAAACAATTGGGGAAGACAAATATAATTGGACATTTATGGTTGATGCTAAACAAAGTACAAATATATTTGTGTATGTCTTTGCCATTTGCTGAACCAACAATCTCTTTTTGGCAGACTTAAAATTAAAAACAGCGGTTTACATTCCACTGAGATTGTTATCAAGAAAGTTCTGAGGCATTTCTTGGCAGTAATAAAAAAATAATAATTTTATAGCCATTTCCAATTATGAAAGCAATTTAAAGGATTGGCAGTTTTTCTAGTTTGCCGCATGCAGTTTAGCTCTCCCTGGGATATTTTTTTTTGCTGTTCCTAAACACAGAGCTACTTAGAGAGCAATCAGTAAGCAGAACTCATTCTGATATCTAAAAACAGAAAGAAAATTGTAGTTGGCTTATAAATAGAATTCTGTCTCATTTTTTACCCACAAGAACAATTTTATGGATTTATAGGATCTATACTGATTGCTGGAATTCAGTGAGGTAAATTGCATTTTCTTTTACTAAAATTCAAGTTGATTACCCCAGCATTTTCAAACCTCATGCCCTCCATATGGGATTACAATTCTCATAATTTCCATAACACGATTATGAGAATTATAGCTAACACATCTGTAGGATATCAAGTTTGAAGAGATTTATTCACTATATTTATTGTCATTATTCTTGTCACTGCTATCCTTTTTCTCCTTGTTTGCAACATCATTTTGATTGCTGTAATTGATTTGTTTAGTTACTATGTTATTGTGATATATGTTTGTATCCTTTTCTGTTTTCTTGGCTTTGTTCTTTACTCTATTTTTCAGGGTTATGTACCACTCCCTTCAAATCTACTCTGATTTGGGATTTTCAAATATAAATTTGGCGGGGCCGCGGAGGAGGGCCTTCTCTGTGATGGCGCCCATGCTTTGGAACCAGCTTCCCCCGGAGATTAGGACCGCTCCCACCCTGTTGGTCTTCCATAAGCTACTTAAGACCTGGCTTTTCCGGCAGGCCTGGGGTTTATAAAACCTGACCCCTGGATGACTGTCTTTGCATTGTTTGTTTTGTTATGTTTTATGTGTTTTTTTATTGTTAGCCACCCAGAGTCCCTCGGGAGTGGGGCGGCTTATAAATTTTAAAAATAAAATAAAAATAAAATAAATTAATAATCAAACAGACAACCTAGCTAGCAGAAGCAAGCTAAACTTGAACCCCACTAGAGTGTGTACAAAACAGTTCACTTTGAACATACAATAATAGTTATAATGAAAATTGTATTATACTCCCAACTACTCTTGTTCCTTGGTAAAGATCTTCAACTAAGCATTCAGAAACAGAGCTGCAGTATCTAATCTCACTAGTCTAAAAGAATCATTTAACCTAACAAACTGTAATGGAATATTGTCCAGATTCCCGAATGAGGGGAAGAAGTGCATTACAGAGGAGCAAGAGAAAATGCAATTTACATAGTTTGTTGTGAGAGAAAGAGGGTAAAGACAGCTCCTCCCTAATATTTCCTAGAGTATAATAAGTTTTGTGGTGCAAATAGAGTGTAGTTTGACAAGATTTCTGTCTATAGGTGAGGAACAGTAAAGAAAACTGCTTAAAAGAATCTCAATGTGAATTTTTGGCTTTTTGCAGCTTCAGACAAACCCTGAGCTATCCAGAAAGCCAGAAAGAACAGCAAAGGGTAATTGAGTTTTTATCACTGATGCTGGTGTGCTAAGAACTTATAATAAAGTATGTGTGGTATTATATCAGAATTCTCAATGATGAAAAAAAATGAATTCATAATAGAATCTAACAGATCCACAATTCTGTTACCATTTACCTTTTCTTGTGTATTTAAATGTTGTCGAGATATCGCCAGCCCTGCAATACTCAAGAAATAAAATAGTTTTTGACCTTTCTAGTAACTTCACAGATATCAGCCCTTTATTCCTTATTTCAAAATGGCATCCCAGACTAATGGATTGATTTTTCCATTTATAAATGCCATGTTTGCTTCAAGAATTTTTTTATGTAGTTTCTAAATTGAAGAAGGCTTGTACTTTTACACTGGGGAAAACAGTAGGCATCAACTTAAGAAAGAATTCATAGGCTCAGTCATAAAGAAGTCAATATATTTTTTGTATTTAAAACATAATATTATACATCATGGAGGTTAGGATGGTTAGGTTTTGAGTGGCTGGCAGTATTCACACAAGTGGCATAAAACTAACATGAGGTCTCCATTTTTCTCTGTTCCAATAAACAATCAATACACATCAGAAATGTTTGCCAACAAGAAATATCAGGACATTGCAAAGAGAAGCACCTGAAATGAGTTCAAAGACAGATCCCTGGATTTAAATAATGCATCCATAGTTGCAATAATAAAATGATTTCATTTATTGTCCCAGGTCACATCTCTCCTCCTTAAAAAACATCTTGATGTGCTTAATTATACTTAGAATTCCTTCACTACCAGAAAAAAATTGCTTTCCATAGGCTAACATTTCATTCTTTAGGCAAGTTCAAAGAATCAACAGGTGCCATACTCCCATCCACTTCCTTTGGGAAACTTTATATTTTTTTCTAGACACAATTCAGCTTGATGATGATTACCCTACCTTGTATTCAGGCGATGTGATGGCTCAGTAGTTAAGACATTAAGCTCATCAGCTGGAAAGCTGACAGCCCAGATTTGAGTCAAAGCACTGTGAAATGGGGTGAGTGCCCATTATTTGCCTCAGCTCCTGCCAAACAAACAGTTTGAAAGCACGTAAGTGCACATAGATAAACAGGTACCACTTTAGCCGGAACATCATGCATTCTATAGTTTCATGCTGGCCACATGGTGACAGAAGCATCTCTCAGGCTCCCTTGGCTGAGAATTGGAGATGAGCACCACTCCCTAGAGTCAGTCACAACTGGACAGAGGAAATCTTTAACGTTTTTATGTATATGTGTGGAAGAATTATATGTGTGACATATGTCTATATGAATGTGATGTGACTGTGATTTTGGCCTTGCCAGCTTATTCCCAAATAGCTCGAAGCTCTTAGGCCAAAAATATAATTAATATCTATTGATCCCTCCTATTTTTAATAATAGCAAAATTTATGTTACAAAGCTTATATGTTCTGCATGTACAAATTTGTAACTTCCACATAACATCCTTCCCCCCACAACATATAAATATGAATTCAGATCTACACATATATAGATGCATAACTCTGTATGTCTTATAATAAAATAGATAAAAACAAACAGAATATTTAATATAGAATAAAAACACATAGCAGGCAACATGATAATAATCCTCAGCAAATTTTATATAAATATAAACACAAATATAGTGTTTATAGGAGCCCAATACTATTTGGTAAGTTAGTTTATAAATGTTACCTGAACAAAATGGAAATGAGTGAATTAAGTAAGTGTGATAAGACAAAAACAATTACTGTCAAGGATGAATGAGCATGTGATGAGTGTGAAATGAATTCCAAAGTGATCTAGTAGCACAATGTATGATTTGATCATAGAGAGAGAATGAAAAAGTGCAGAATTGTTTCTAAGTGTTTGTGTGTGAGAGTAGAGTGAATAATAGGTTGAAAAGAAGCAAACTGAGAAAACCAGAATGCCATGAAGTTGACAAGATCATCAAAATGAGAGAAGTACAAGTTTTAAAGAACTAAAAGCAACGTATGTTTCTCTGTATGAATGTATTAGAAGCAAAAATGATTTGCAAGGATACAGAGTTATGGAGAAGTATAGTAAACGGTGTTGATGTAAATTAAATATAATTATATTTCCTTTCCCTTTTCTTTGTGTCTTAATTTCTTTTCCATAATATTTCTTACTTTTTGTGCTTTATGCAGTCTTATTTCTCATGAAGGGAATAATGTGATGGGTATGTATTATATGGGTCAGAATTTGGAACTGCCCAGACTTTTGACATTTGAAATAGCTGTAATTAACACCTCAAATGTCAGTGAAACCATTTTTGTGCAAAGGATTAGAAACAAGGCTTAGTTGATTGGCATGTAGAAACAGTTAAAGAAACCTTTCCCAACATGGAGGACTTCAAAGTTTCAACTACTATAACCCAAGCTTTGTGTCCTCCAATAGAATAGAATCTCAGTTCAGGACTAAACTGTAGAGAACCTGGTGCTCTCTAAGCTTGGTTGTTTGTTGTAGATCTTTTAAATTGTGAGTTCTAGTCCTACTGCAAATAAACATTCTAGAAATCTACTACTTGAGTGGCCTATCAGGGGAAAAAAGGTATGGCTTTTGCCCTTTCACAGCTTACCCATTTTGTTGGTCGAGACATTCCTGTTAGTAAGAGATTCAAGCTACAGTGAGAAGGGAGAACTTTAAAAGAAGTTTGCATGTGGATGTGATTCTTTCATGAGATTTAACTTTTTTTCAATATTTTTCCAGGTTAATAAATAATGTAAATATATCATGTTATCTTTCTGTTTGGAAAATGGAATCTGTTTAAGTGAATTAAAACTTCAGGGCAAATCATTTGTGTCACAACGTGCATGGATATGTTTACACCAACATACCTATCATATTATCACAGGGAGTAAGCAGTATTATGGAAAGGGCAAAAAAAAAAGAAGTGGGAAGCGGTGAGAAGAATACTCTGTCATCTCATTTTCACCCAGTCATTCGTATTATCTTACAAATATATTTTGGCCAGTCTGCCACTAGCATAACCATAGCTCATTTGTACTCTAGGCATGCTCAGGCTATTCTATGCAAGCCAGCATTTTTAATCTTGAGACAACTTGCAATCCATTGACCATTGCCTACCAAGTAAGAGATGCTATATTCTATTATATTCACTATACTGCATCTGCTATACTTAATATATAATTTGCAAAACATCATACTGCCGGACTGAAGGAACAATTTTCTTAACTGAGGAAAAAGGGGGCCTTCCTCCCTTCTCTTCCATATTCAATCATTCTTTGATTGTCTTCATCATTTCCTACTAAAAGCTCAATTATATTGGAAAAAACATGTGCAGCCCTTGGAACAATAAAGGTTATGGAATTCTATTTTAAAGATCATTTATTTTATTCTGTTGCCCAGAAAAAGGTAGGTTGTATCACTGGCTCTGAGCCAGTGTATTCAGCATATAACTTTCCCTACTCCTTCGGGTTTCTTTATCCCTTCCTTAAGAAAAAATCCAGTATCATTTTCTGCATACAACTTTAAGCTAGCCACAATGGATGCTAAGAGGATGATTAGCAATCATGTCATTTAAAAATAAAAGAATAAAAATCCAAGTGGAAGCATCTTTCACATTTAAATATTTCCTTCAGGATGCAATCTAAATAAATAAATATCACCTACCCACTCATGAACCAATTGCCCTTAGGGGAAGAATCTCTATTGGTGCTAATCAGATTTTTTTTTCACGTTAATTCATATTTATTTTAATTCACATATATGTGAATAGAGGAATAGAGGACAATTCTGAATTTAATATAACCTTTCCCCATAAATAGGGAAGAAACAAACAAACCTCAAATACCTACACAACATCCAATTCTATCATTTTGTCTATGGTTGCTCATGACAACTGAAACCCGTCTTGTAAATCCACCTAATAAATGTGAATGTGTATTACTTGCATATGTTTGTACATATAGGTGTGTGTGTGTGTGTGTGTGTGTGTGTGTACAAGCGTACATATATATAAACACACACATTCTGATTGGTCAGAATCTTTCTGGGGGGGGGGGGTGAAACAGAGCCAAAACAACAGCAGCAAAAGAATGAGAGATTAAAATGATTTGTCTATAATGCCCCCATTTGTAGGATTAATGGCCCACCCACAGCTACATACTGTATATACATATTAAAAAATTCTTTCTCATATAAAAAAAAACATTCAGGGTAAAGGGAAAGAAAGAGAAATCCAGAGGGAAAACCCTATATGAAAATCAGAGACACGAAAGAGGTAAGTTGACAAGAGAGGGAAAGAAAGGCCACTGAGGTCTGGACCCAAAAGGATTCAGAGTCATTAAAGCAGTGGGGATTAACGTCTCCTTCCGCACTTCCTTGTCTCATCTTCAAGGAGTCCATGCTTTCTGCAATGAGGAAAAGTTTCATGGGAAAGCTTTTCATTTTTTGTACATTGCCCAGAGGGGGCTAGACCATTTTCTATTTCAGGAGGAGAATTGTCCGCAGTAAACTGGATGGGCAAAGAAACCACCACCATTCTTTCTGCCTCCCCTTCATGTTTTGCTACAGTTTCCACTTTCCATGATACAGAAGGGAATCTCTCTCATTCAGCAGCATCAGCTCCTCTTTAATAAAAGCTGTATTCGGTCAAGTTGTGTCAAAGACCCTTGTAAATCAATCTGGATCATGTGGCTTCTCCATGTACTGCACAACTGTCTGCAGCAGAAAGGATAACATTAAAAAGAAAAGGGACTGCTCAATTCAGCAAAAGTATTGCAGGGCTAACGACTACCTACTTAAATAGGATTTACCACAGAAGTGAGGGCAGGTGAGAATAGGCTCAAATAAAGGTTTTTTAATTTGGCTCCCCCACATGTGGAAGAGCTCCCAAAAGAGTTTTGGTGGGCACTCCTACCCTGGCAATTTTGGAAAAGCAAACCTTGTCAAAGATCATTCGCAACTGTGATTATTGAATGTGGGGTTGGTATCAATAGTGAGTCATTACTTTATTGATATTTTAATATTACCATTCTATTGCTTTAAATGGTCAGTTAATGTGATTTTTAGCAATAGCAATAGCATTTAGATTTATATACTGCCCTGTAGCACTTTACAGCACTCTCTGAGTAGTCCCCCAACAATCTGTGTCCTCCTTTTACCGACCTCAGATGGATGGAAGGCTGAGTCAACTCTGAGCTCTGTCAAGATCAAACTCCAGGCTGTGGACAAATTTGCCTGCAATGCTGCACTTTAACCACTGTGCCACCAGGGCCTCTGCCTTTTTAAGATGAAAAGATCTTAACTTTCAAGTAAATATGTATGTAGAACCTGAACTCACAATGTGTACTAGAAATCTCTCCTAATAATTGCCACTTGAGTAGATCTAATGTAGCATAGGGGTTAATCTCTTGGACTAAGATGTGGAATTCATTCAGACACAGCAAGTCATTGTTTAGCTGTGGGACTATGATTGACTCTCAACCTAATCTTCCTCATAGATAGGAATAATGCAGTTATGGTAAAAGGGAGTATCCCATGTAAGCCAACTTGAGTTCCTCAAGAAAAGACTGAATCTAAATATAATAATAACCAGTGCTTTAAAAAAAAAAGGTGCCAGAACTCACACATGTCATACAACTCGCCTTGTCTACCCTACAAGGTTCCATCCCAAAAAGGTGCCGGAACTCCGTTCTGGGCGTTCTATGACAAAAAAAGCCCTGATAATAACAACAAAAGCTACTTAAACACACATACAAACACTTTAGGTAAATCAGTCAGTTTGGGTAACGAAAATAAAGCCAACAGAGCTCAAATAGTCCATTTTTCTATGGTAAGATTTAGTAGTCACATATTCTTGGGGGCAGAAGACCCACAAGTGTTTCTATGTATATTTAAAGGCCAGTGGACTAACTATTTGTAAGGTTTTTTTTTCTCACTTCTGTTGCATGTCTACAAAAGGATGTAACACAAATCTTATGGCAAGGTGGTAAAATTAGGGAGTTTGAGAGATCAGAGATGGGAGAGTGAAACTGGGAATCTGACTCAGATTTTAATTTAAAGGGGGAAAAGATTTCAGGGCTTTATATTTTTTTTTTACAAATGGCCTTAATGGTGCCTTTGAGGCACCACAAATTCCACAAGGAGCCCTTAATACTTTTTCATTCAGTGCAGAGTCATGCTGATTTAAAATCAATCATGTCGTAGGGTTTGTGATGTAGATTTAATGAACTGATAGATACAATTATCAGTGCCAAGATGTCTGAGAACATTCATTAAATATTTCACCTACATACAGGGGACAAAGTAAAATGAACATAAAAAAACAAAATTGTAATCACTCGGTGGCATAGTCAAAGGCTTTGGGTTGGATGAAATATTTCTATGTGTACTACTCATCTCTTATCTCAGTATTTATTTATTCGGTTAGAGGTTGAGAAGTTGGGAAGGCAGCTTTCATGCAGGAAATTCAATCACACGAGGCTCCAGGGAATGACCAACCTCCACATACCTTTGAAATGGCACTAGCTGCCTAAAACAATTTCAATAATTGAGACTTCTGTCCAGAAAAGCAGTTTGGAAAACCATAGTATGCTCCGATTTTCAGCAAGAACCACAATTCCTTTCGGAGAGGAGAAGGAAAAAGAGAGGATCTCTGTGGCTGTCCAATTATTTAAGGAGATCACAAGGACAAGTGTTCTAAGATAATATCCTTTGTCAAAGGCAAAGACAAAAATTTTCCATTTTCTTGAAGACTGGGGAAAATATACACATGGATTCTTAAACATACATCACATGTGTATCAGAATATGACATACAGAGTACTGCCTCTTTAAAATTACATATGCATAAAGATGCCACCTACTGAGGATAGACTTTAGATGCAGACATACAGAGAGCCGGACTTCTGTTCATGCTCAGCTCTAAAGAAGACCTGCATTCTGCAATTCCACTTCTAGAACCAGACAGCATTCTTCATTCCACTATCTCTGCAGCAATTTTCAAGACTCTGCAATTATTCTTGGGATTACAGCATAGGAAGAAGTCAGAATTTGTCCTAAGTACAAGCTCTAAAACAGGTACAGTCTGATTTTTTTTTTTTAAAAAAAAATGGCTTTGTTTTTATCAGCAACATGATAACAGTACATACAATTTACTAGTTTGTTTGAATTATATCTTTGTTTATAGTCA
Organism: Crotalus tigris; assembly: GCF_016545835.1. Lineage (NCBI taxonomy): Eukaryota > Metazoa > Chordata > Lepidosauria > Squamata > Viperidae > Crotalus > Crotalus tigris. Next base: position 136,731 of record NW_024096909.1, read on the forward strand.
AGGCATGCACTGATTTTAAGTTTGGATTTTTCTGCTTTTTTATTTCCTGCCAGAGAGAGAATAGTTTGACATAACACTCTTCTCAGACATTGTAGCGATGAATCTTTAGAAATTTACACTTCATTCTTAAGGCTATTTCTTTGGGGTGGAATTGTAGGAAACACTGAGATAGTCAGTGAAACTTAGTTCTGATACACATGGTGCTGTTAGACTTTTTTCTCTTAAATTTCACACAAAAAAGTACGTGACTGCCAACTGAACAGTAATGAAGATTTGACCTGGCAACAACCTAATGCTTCATGAAGCTTCTAACAAGTCTGCAGTTTTTACTTTTTTCTTTAGATGGACTTAGATGAAAGGTTTTCCCTCTTCGTTTGCATCACACATTTCTACCACAGATGAAACATGATAAGTAACTGAACTTTCCCAGATATATTTCTTATACAAAATCTAGCTGCTCGTTGCCCTGAGAATTAGGAATTATGCTTAATTATTTGTTTAGTTATGTGATTGTTTATGGTGGAATTTATAGGCTGCTCCAATCTATGATGACTTGTGTTTGATTGCCATAAGCAGAATCTTCATTACTACCCAGACAAAATACCTGAGGCTGTTTGACATCTCCACAATGCAAAATAAGTCCAACTGTTTTGCAGCATTTGGGATCCAGTTGTTCCACTGGGTTTGGGTAGATACATAATTATATGTAAAATATATTATCTGATCTTGCAAATTTAAATATCAGTCTTCCTTCCAGTAATGGAAGCATAAACACGAGACTACATAAGATAATGTCACTTATGAACTGTTATATACAATTCCTCTTGTTTTTAATCCCTCTTTTTTTTTCCTTGGGGAGGTTTGCACAATTTCTAACCAAATGGATTTAGGATATTCTTTTCCATGGAGTCCACAGACTATTTAAGCAGCCATAGCACTGCTGATTTTGTTGTAACCAACCAGGTTGTATTTTTGCAAAGCATTTTTCATTATATAAAAGGTCCAAAACAGTGGTGAAGTTTGAAGTTCAATTAGCTCTATGAATTCAACTTATAGATTCACTCGAATGGTCCAATATAGAGGGCACAGTATACATTTGAGGGACCCAATATTGAAAATCCTCCTTATTCATGAAAGGGGAAAGCTCTTCCTATCAAGGAAAGCCATTCCTATCAAGGCATCAGAGAACCTTACCCAAAACTTTGGGTGACCGTTCTTGATTTATATAAGCATAGTATCTCCAAGCATCTGAAGAATTTGGTTCCTTTGTCCCTACAGGATGGCATCATTGATTCCATTGCACAGTAAGACTCTCCAACTTCCCTTTACTTTTGTGTATTTGGATTTATTGAGCCTTCGAGGCTGGGGTAGTTTATTCATGTCAGGAATCAATCAATCAATCTGTTTTGTTGACTTCAACAAAAGGTTGAGAAATTTAAACTGGTACTGGGATTATCTACTTACAAAATAAAATCTTGCTGGCATGAAACTGATCACACTCAATTGAATTACTTGGGTTGCTAAAATGCAAGAGTGGCAGTTTTGTTCCTCCACGAGCCTTTCACAGACTGCAAAAGGCCAAAGGAAATTTAACTTTATTTCTTCCCTCTCTTCACTGTCAATCACCGAGCTCTGTCTTTGCATGGAAACTATTCCTACCTGAAAAAGCCCCTCATGTGGATTTGAAAACTGACCTTGTTTATGTCTGAGCATAAAGAAGTGGGAAAGGATCTTAGAAAAAGATTTGTCCTTCCCAATCTTTGGCATGCCTCAAGATAAGCTTTTGGGGGGAGAGAATGGTATGTTATCCATTCTCTAAGTGGGTTTACTTCTTTCTTGTCTTGAAAGGTAAAAAGTGATAGTGCTGCTGTTGAAGATGTTGAGAACATGACTTGCAGAACAGTGAGATTTCTCCCATGGATGGTGGTGAAAAGATAAAGTTCAATAAAGCATCACTGAAGAAAAGAGACAAGAACAACACCATGAAGCAAGAAGCACATCATCCCAATAACACATACCCACATACCAGCTTTGCTGCTATCTATGGCAACCATATTGGAGACTTCCCTCCTTATCAGAACTTCACCTTCCCTCTCAACTTCAGCTACAGTGACTATGATCTACTCTTGGATGATGGTGATGATATGACAAAGACTCGCACTTTCTTTGCTGCCAAAATTGTCATTGGTGTGGCACTGGCTGGCATCATGTTGGTCTGCGGTATTGGCAACTTCATTTTCATTGCTGCTCTCATCCGTTATAAGAAGCTGAGGAATCTCACCAATCTTCTCATTGCCAACCTGGCTATCTCAGACTTCATTGTGGCCATTGTTTGCTGTCCATTTGAGATGGACTATTATGTGGTGCGCCAGCTATCCTGGGAACATGGCCATATCCTCTGTGCATCCATCAATTACTTGAGGACTGTCTCCCTCTATGTTTCAACTAACGCACTCTTGGCCATTGCTGTGGACAGGTAAGGGGGCTAGTGGGAAACTAGGGTTGACTGGACCCAGGAATTGCTGTATCTATTGTTTTTGCAATTAGGTTCCCTATTCCTCTTTTCTTTTTTAAAAAAGTACATGATTTATTGGAAGCCTTCTTCCATTTCAGAGCCCTTCACCGTCATTGCACTGAAAGATAAATCACAGTTATCGTTTGACATCAAAAGCTGAGAGTTGTAATAAAAAGCTGCTAGGGGAAACACCTGACAAAGGTTGCTCGATCTTGGCAGAGTTATGTGCAGATTGAAAATGGGGCCATAGACCTGCAATTTAGCAACTTCCACCACTATCACCTCAGGTTTGAGCAGAAGTCTTCCACGTATACCTCTGCTTGGGATAGTCTCTTCTGGCTTTCTGAGAGTGATATTGATGGTTTTTCTAAGGTTACTCACCTCTGGAATTCCAGTGATCCTATGTTACTACATTAATGAGAGGTGATGGATGTCTGCTCTTTAGAAGTGGTTATGAAGAAGGGAGGAACACTGTGGTTGCTGGAAATGGTTCCAAAGTAATAAGCTTTTTATTTTCAAAAACCCAGCTCTTTGTTTGCTTCACATGCTGATGTTATTGTCATTTGCAGAAGAAAGCCATTTGCAGAATTAAAGCAAAACGTTTTTGAGAATTGTGTTTTCCCAAATGACTATTAACCAGAAGAAATAAGATTTGATTTTGTAGTTTTAGAACAGCATCTTGCACACATCTCAGACATAAATCCAAATGCTTTTGCTTTGTTTGTCCTAGGGGGACTTGACGACCAAACCATTCATTGCATTTCAAACATCAGGTTTGGAAATATCTAGAAGAATTTGAACAGCGTTCAAATATGGAAGGCAGGCAAGGCTGAAAGGAATATCTTTTTGGTGTAATTATTAAGGAGACTGCAATGAAACACTAATCATGAACAAAGATTGCCTAATTTCCCCTCCATAAGAGAAGCTATTGTTTCAGGCAACAATCCTACATTAAAGCAATTATGTAAATCTGCAGTCTTTTTTTCAAGATTTAAATAGAACCCCAAAGTAATTACTGGGATTCTTTTGCATTTGAAAATGGCCAAGTTTGGATAAAATAGGTATACATGCTCTATTAGCAGCAGCTCTTAGTGTCAGTTAGATACTTGTATGAAAAATGTTCTTGGTGTTAGCTTCCCTTCAGATTGCTAAACTACAGTCCCCATCTCCTTAACCAGTACAGGTAGCCCTCAACTTATGACCACAACTGAGCCCCAAATTTATATTGTTAAGTGTGAAATTTGCTGAGTTTTGCCCCATTTTACGACTTTCCTTGACACATTTGTTAAATGAATCCCTGCAGTTGTTAAGTTAGTAACAACACAGTTGTTAAGTTAATCTGGCTCCCCCCCGTTAACTTTGCTTGTCAGGAGGTCGCAAAAGGGGATTGCAGGACCCCGGGATGCTGCAACCGTCATAAATATGAAACTGTTGTCAAACATCCAAATGTAAATCACGTGACCATGGGGACGTTGCAATGGTCATAAGTGTGAAAAATGGGTCATAAGTCACTTTTTTTCAGTGCTGTTGTAACTTTGAACGGTCACTAAACAAACCTTTGTAAGTCAAGGACTACCTGTACTGCTCTCTGACATGCTATCTATAGCTGGGGATAATGGGATTATAATCCAACTCATATGGAGAGAATGCCAAATTGTGGAAGGCTTGCCCAGAGGACCTCCTATAAGGATAGCAATCCTTTCTGTTCAAGCATTAATCTTGGAATGAGCTAAGAATGTTTATGACATCAGCCTTCAGTGGCCTTTGACATATCAACATCTGACAGCATGTTTGCAATATACATCGACACATTCTTCAGCACATAGGCAATTATAGTCACGTGATAGCTTTGCAATATAGGCTAAAAAATGTGGCAGAATTGGAATTTGTCGTTCCCTTCTAAAATCTGGATCCACCCTAGAGATATCGATCTTATATTTGAAATTACATGGTACTCCAACATGATTCTCTAAATATTTACATCTTTAAATGTGCCAGATTAATAGCAATGTGTAGGGAAACCTATAGATAAGTGTATACTCCATTCAGATAGTTTACTCTGTGATGTATCAGAAATAATTTTTTTACAGTTATTTTATACTACCTGTATCACCATTTGAGATGTTGGATTTGATGTACAAATAATGGGAACCACTTGCTCAGCAAAGGTCAGATAGAAAATATTGGAGAGCAGTGGCATGGAAAATATTACGCTACAGCAGAGAAGATTTAGCAACAAAGGAAAGACAAGATCAGATTTTTTTATTTTTTTTATTGTACTGCCTGACTTTGGAGAATGTCACTGTAATGTAGAGAGAAAAGAAAGGATATAAACTTACCTCTAATCATTCTCTTTTAAACTTCTGTGAATAGAAACTAATCTCAGTGTACAAAATGAATTTTTAAAAAAAAAATCGGAAGAAGAGGTTAGTACAGTCTGATATTTCTTGAAGAGCTAACAGAACGATGTTGTGAACGTTGACAGATAATTCTCTAGGGCTATGCAAACTTCAGTCCAATCACCTAACTGAAGAAGAGCTATGACAACCTCCACCACCCTCCCACATAAACCCTCCCCCCCACAAAAATATATTAAAAGTGAAGCAATTGCATTATGGCCTTACATCATTACTGACACCTTCCCTAACTATTCCAAATGGGAGCTGAGACTTTCCATTGTTGGAAGAGTCTTCCTGCTCAGACTCAGAAGCCTCTTCAGACTATTAGAACTGAGAGGTCCTTGGTGCTCTCTGAGCTTGGTTGTTTTCTTGCAGATGTTTTATTACCCAAACTAGGTAACATCATCAGCCGAGTTCAGAAAGCACCAAGGACTCTGAACTACAAATATTCTCCTTTATTGGTACTATCAGAACTGCTGTCCAAGTCTTCAAGATGACACAAAGTGGCTCATCAAGGGAAACCACATTAGCTCTGAAACTCAATGAGGCAAACTGTATCATCTCCCCAATGGAGATCCAGACCTCTTCAGACAGGACCATAACTCTCACACTGTCAGTCATCCAAAGTGTACAGATTCAGACTTTGCACATCACACTAAGCCAGGGGTCTTCAAACTCAGCAAGCCTGGCTGAGGAATTCCAGGAGTTGAAGTCCACAAGTCATAAAAGAGCCAAGTTTGAAGACTCCTGCACTAAGCCATGGCACTATAAATAGTGGCTTGATTCACACGTACATAAAATCATAAATCATGTATTACAAACTTCAACATATGGATTTTGATGTTGTACACAGCTATAAAGTGTAAAGGGCTGTGGGAATAATCTTAGGAGTCAAGAGAAAGTGGCACAGCCTACAATCCAAAGGACAAATGGGGAATAGAAAAAGCATCTCAGAATCGACTCTCCATAATTCTCCAGAATTAAAGGCATGGGAGGGCAGGCATTGTGTATGATTGTGACCAGTGTCTGCAGGTTTATCTGAAGTCTGAAGAAATTACAGAAAATTGATCTCAGATTCCTTTGAACAAGTGGTATCTTGCTAACATATTTTTTTCTGGAGTTATCATGCCACTTCCTTTGAATCTTTAGGGGGTGCTTTATTATTGGATGCTATGTAGTGCAACATTAATGGAAGAGATCTTTTAATCAAATATTAGGGCAACGTCTTCTATCTTTGTGGCCTGCAGATGTTGATAAAGTATAGTTAACCACGCTCTATTGTGTCGAGGAACGGTGGGTGTAGTAGCTCAAAAGACTGGGGTATGTGAAGTATGTAAAGCTATATTTGGAATCTACAGAGCAATGATGATGATGGGAGCTGTGTTGAAATAAAAATTATACTACAGCTTTGAATGCAGGATAATGCTTTTTTGCCAATTGCTCAGAATTAGTAGCATTATGTCAATGATACAGTGTCTACAATTCCATTTCTTAAATATTGGAATAATAGCAGCACAATGACCAATAAAACAACGCCAATTCTATTAATTATACTATAAGCTACTTTGAAGCAAGCAAAACAAGTGGATCTTTTCTAATACAAATTTGAAACGTCTGTGTTTTGCAGGTACCTTGCCATTGTTCACCCACTGAAACCTCGGATGAATTACCAAACAGCAACCTGTCTAATTGCTTTGGTGTGGATCGTCTCCCTAATCATTGCAATACCATCAGCCTATTTTGCAACGGAGACCGAACTATTCATGATCAAAAACCAAAAGAAGTTTTTCTGCGGACAGATTTGGCCAGTCGATCAGCAGATGTATTACAAAACCTATTTTCTGTTCATCTTTGGGGTTGAATTTGTTGGACCAGTCTTCACCATGACTCTCTGCTATGCCAGGATCTCACAGGAGCTTTGGTTTAAAACTGTGCCAGGCTTCCAGACAGAGCAGATCAGAAAAAGGCTTCGTTGCAGAAGGAAAACTGTGCTGGTGCTCATGTGCATCCTAACTGCCTATGTTCTCTGCTGGGCACCCTTCTATGGCTTCACAATTGTCCGTGACTTCTTCCCCACTGTCTTTGTGAAGGAAAAGCATTACTTGACAGCCTTCTACATAGTGGAGTGCATCGCCATGAGCAATAGCATGATAAATACCATGTGTTTTGTGACAGTCAAGAACAACACCATGAAATACTTCAAGAAGATTATGCTGCTTAGGTGGAGGTCCACCTACTATGGATCCAAGGCTAGTGTAGATATGGATATCAGAACCAGCGCAATGCCCATCACTGAGGAGGTGGACTGCATTAAACTAAAATGAAGTCTGGATAGATATTGTCTAACAGCCAAGGTTCCCTAGCCTCATTCACTCACTGCTTTGCTTTCTTTTCTTCTTTTTTAATATGTCAAAATTTACCAAGGAAGTTGCTGTCCAGCAGAGCACAGACTAAACAAGGTCCTTGAAATGCTCCAGAAAGCAGAACACTAGGGCACAACCAGCTTTATCACTGTTATTCCACTTTGTTGTGACTCATTTTCTCTGGTGTGAAATTATATTTACTCTACATCTAGACTGGAAATCAGGATTTGATTAAAAAAAATGGGATTATTCCAAAATCTAATATTCTTTCTTGACTCTCATCAAAATTCCCATTACTCCATATTGGGACAGAAGCAAACAATATGCCAACTCACTCCATGTGTAAGACAGAAAGGCAAGGAGCCTTTTATGATCAACCAGTGATTATGGATCAATGAGCTTCAAAATGTTTTATATTATCAGAACCTACACATGCAATTCCAGTAGTGTAGTAAGGTCCCTTACGATGGACACTAAAATGGCTGAAATTAGTTGAAATTTCTGTAAAACTTCTGCTCTTTTCTTTGTAATAGTATCTTTTTAGACTAGTATCAGTGATATCCCTTTCTTGCAGAAATCTTGTAGCCTATTGATGTTTATAGATGTATGAATGAGATGTTTTTATTCCTACTGCAGGCTTGATAGAGCTGCTATATTTTCTTTCAGTCTCAAATCTATTTAACTTAAATTTACACTAGGGAAAAAGAAAACAGACCCCTATATTTGTAAAACACAATGGTTTTTTTTCATTGTTATGCTTATCTTTTTATTTTTATTTATTTATTTATTTAAACTTATAGGCTGCCCAACGTTATTCTAATTTTGATGCGATTGCCCGTTGTTTACAGCTGTCTAATAACAAGCTACATAGGTAGATAAGGATCCATTTGTTTTTAAAGTTCTTCAGAATATAATGAATTTGCCACTTCATATTGCCCTCTGAACCATAGTTTTTTGAGATGCCCTATTTTTCCCCAGAACTTTCTAAAATCTGAAGCTGACTTGGTTCAAAACAGCTAAAAAGGGAAGGCCTTTCTGCCTCCCTGTAATTCAAGTGCTGAGTAGAGGTGTCAAGTATGCTTGTGGTACCCAGATAGAAGGAAAAGCCATAGAGATCAGTTAGCTCACATATACATAATTAGGAGAACTGAAAATATATTCCTGGATAGATATAATTCACAGAACAAACTGGGAAAGCTGAGAGGTAGAAGAAACCCAAAGTTTGTGTATTTTATGTAAAGTGCATGTACTCATCTGTACTTTCTTACAAATACTATATTAACCATGACTTGAAAAATGCAAAGTACACATTGCAGATCTGAAACACAGAACAAATGTTGTCTGATAAAAAAAAAACAACCATCTCTACTATTTTCCTGAAACCGAAATGGCTTTCCTCTCCCCCAAAATAATATAGTCAAGAAAATCAGGGAACTTACCAAATAGTATGAACGGGCTTTCCTGAATATGACCAACCTTCTGATGGGTAGACTTTGACTTGCAGAATTCCCCAGATAGCCTTAAGTATCTGTGGGTTCAAGGTGACAAATGGCAAATACATCCTGCCCACTGAGTATGATGTTATAATGCATGTTCTGTGAGTCAGTGCTTGCCTCATAATGTCACAATGCTTGAAATGATACTCCTGCCTTTAGCATGGCCATTGCTGACCTGAAATCCCACTCAATTGGAGGGAGCCCCAGATTGGGTAAAAGGGTTTTGGGCTTTATCCCCACTGTCTGCAATATAAGAAAGGGTTACCCCACTTGGTAAGAGGAATCATGACAGACTACACACTGTGAGATTTCTCCAGGACAATTTATAAGGCATTAACAACATCTTCAGCTAAGGAGCTTATTTGAAAGAGCCAGTAACTTTGGATGCCCTGAAAAGAATCAGGTTTGTAACTGAATAGTTGGGGAGTTTTAATTATTGTAACATTTCTACTGTTCCCTCCAAATAACATCATCCCAGGCTAACATTTGGAGTGTGAAAAGAGATGGTCAGTTCTAGATTATGATCTTTGTTAGTGTGGTCATCTTTTTCTTTATAGCCAAACATGGAGGTTGACTCAAAATTATCCCATCAAACCTACTGGGACTTGTTCCAAAATAAAGTAGGAGTAACCAACTAGGAGCTAATTGTAGACTCAATTGGCTCTAATTATTACATGCTTTGACCACACTGTTGTGCAACCCACCCTGACAAATTCTGTATAAACTTCCACAAAACCAATGCCATTGGTTCATCATACTCTTTTGTGAGGAACCCACATTTTGAAACATACAACAGCAATCAATGAAGCCCTCATTGCCAACCAGGATAGTTGGCTTCATTTGTTATGATCTGAAAATTTCATTTTGTACTGCTACAGACATTGGTCATTTTGTAAAACTAGTTTTGATGTCAAGTGGAACTTTTGTACCTTGGTCTTGTGTATTTATGAATCAGTGTGGGAGAAGAGGTTCACAATAAAATGTTATGATGTGACAACCTGCAAGAGGTCTATCAATAGGTTTTAAGGGCAGCAGGGCTCATTGGAAAGGGATTTATCTCAAATACATGCATTTTCCAAATTTTATTTATTCTTGCACCCTGAACTAGTGTTAATAACAATCCCTTGATGAAATTGGTCCCCCTCAGTTCTAATTTTATCTCGCGTGGGGAAAGGGGAACAAGTCATCTCTACTTGGTTCTATGATACACCGACAGAGAAGTAGTATACTGCATCTTCATATAGTCTTCTTCATCTAGTAATGTGCAAACACTTGGTCATCTCAACCACATTGCAAAAGAAATAACCACTCTGGAGAATATCAGAAAAACTATCTTCCTTCTTCAACTATCTTCCTTTTTCAAATTCCACTTGCAGTCCTGCTTTGAAGAAGGGTAGCTATGCTATTTGGCAATAGAAAAGGCACAAGGCACAAGAAAAGAATTTTGTGTTACCTTAAGAGAAAGGAGCCTTGGGCTAGGTTTCAGATTTATTGAGCTTTATTATGAGAATTATTCAAGGCACAAAGTATTTGCCTCAAGATGGTGTGTGTGTGTGTTTGTGTAAAGAGAGAGACAAGATTCAAAAAACATATGCTATGACAATAAATATATAAAAGTTAAACATAATAATTATAGGTGTCTACAAGAGTGGGCAAGGAAAACTGGTAACAAAACTTTCACCACAGCAACATAACACAAATACTATAACTTATATATTTACATTAGATGTCAGGACTCAAGGATAAGGTATATGCCATCCTTTTTCTACCATCATGACTTATTAGCAGAAGCATGTAGCAGTGGCTATCCTTAAAAATACTTATGCCAATGATGACACTAACTTTCTAGCTTTACTGGATTCATTTAGCAGTGGGAGAGAGAAACAATGGTTCAATTAAAATCTATTTAATTAATGATTCAGCCATGGAACTAATTACACAGAGAAGCGGGAGTTTAGATGCGTTCAAGTAGAAACTGCATAGCATTCATCATGGTGTAGAGGTTAATTTAAACACTTATTCTTCCCTATTACCCATCATCTGTAGTCTTGCCCCAAATCCCCAACTCAGGAATTAACTGTGAGTGCTGTGTGTGTATTTTGAATGTTGATGTATCAAACATAACACACAAACACAGCTAAACAGTACAAATAACTTTATGAAAGCTGATAAACAATATAATAAAAATTGTTCTTAAGCCAAAGTCTTATGCTTCATGCATGATGATGCAGTTCATTGTTAGAAACAAATTAAAAAATATATAGATATTAAAATGTTTCTTCCAGTCACAGCCTTAGACCAGAGGGATAAACCCTGGAGATTTATTAATACTTCACTCAAAAATCCATCTCCCAACAATGCATAAAACATGTACTGATAAGATCTCTGAAACGCAGCCTTCTCCCTTCGCTCATGCTTAGCAAATACAGATGGCATACCATGGTATATCCATAACTACCTCCACTACTGCATTCTGGATTAATTGAAGCATCTGGATGGTTCAAGAGCAGTCCCATGTAAAAATTATTACAATAGCCAAACAGGAGGTTACCAAGGCATGAGTAACCATAGGCAAGACCTCCTGACTTTTGAACTGGTACAATGAGTTCATGGCCATGGTTTCCACGTGCTCTTTCAACAAGAGTGAGAGTCTAAAAAAAACCTCCAAACTGTGCATCCTTTTTATCCAGGGGAATTCAACCCCATCCAAATTTAAAGATGAAGAATCTCCAAACTGGGGGGATTCAAAAACCCATAGTTACTGTGTTTTGCTTGGGTTAAGTCCAATTTAAGCATAGAACTAGTTAGTATAGAAAGTTGAAGAAATCCCAATTCTCAAGGTCAAGAGTGACAAACCTACCCTGCTCATATGTTGTGATCTACAGTACAATCTCCATCCTTCCGAGTGTGACTGATAGGAGCAGATGTTCAGCAACCTGCGGAAGCTACAAGCTCTCTACCCTTTGTCTTGATGAAATACACCGTAGGGTGTAACACTCTCGTTTTATCCTTCTAATCTAGTGGGTATTTCTTTAATTGAAACATTACCATTCAAAACCGGGTGTGTTCCATTCTTTACTCAAGCACTTTCCTGTCTAAATCATATTCTTCAAGAAATTTACTTCATAGAAAACAGTTTTCTATGTACTCCCTAAGAAAAGGGTGTCTCTAGTGGAGAAACAATGGATTGGGAGATTAATCTGATGTGCTTCCTCCTGCTTGATTCTATTATCATCACCACTGGGAAAGCTGGTCCTGATCTTCACGTTTGAAGAGAAAATCAGGCTGATTGGTGCATTCCTTTTGTAGCCAAAAATGGCCTTTTAGCATAGTCGTCCTTTAAAAAAAAATATGCATGCCTAACTAATGCCTTATTGATACCCAGATTATCTGGATAAACCATGATAATATTTTTTCTTGTTTTACAATGCCTGCTTGTATTTTGAAGAATGTGCCTATAGACAAAACCAGGATTGACATTCCAATGCACTTGCCTGTTATGAGCATTTATCAGGGCATTTGTCTATTTGGGGATCGGTATAGACAACTTATGAAGACCATTATGCGTTGACCAGACCTTTTAAAAAAGCAATTTATTCCGTTTGAATATTAGTCCTGCACCATCTTCCAGCTTCATTAACTAACTCAATCTGGGATGATTCATAAAAACAAAACTCTCTTCAAAGGGAATATTCATTTCCTCATAATTAGCCAACATGTCAGCAGCAGGTTATTCACCATAGACAGAAATTTTGTCTGCTGTTGTAGCACTTGAATGCTCCAACATCAGCCCAAAGGAGCATTTAGTTGCTTTTACTAGGAAGAAGTGCTTATTAATAAAAGATTGCTGAATGAATATGTGCGAGAAAAAGAGCGAGAACATGAATATGCATTTGAGCTTGTGTTGTATAATTACCACCAGTTGCTTATAAGCTGCCTCGAAAAACATTTGATTGCAAAAAGAGCAAAATACTTGAACACGTCAATATTTTGACATTCAAAGCACTCCTTCTACCAGAAACATTGCCAGACATATCGTTGGATGCAAAATAAAATATACTCCAATGAGTATAAAGATATAGAGAAATGGAAACTAAGCTGGTTTAGAAATGTTTTTCCTGAAAAATGGCAATAAATCTTCCAAAAGTAAGACAGGTTCTTCAGTTGCCATTTTTCTTGATTATTTTCACCGCAATAATTCAGAACTCAACACTGGGCATGTTGACATTTTTGTACTGTGTACCTGATCGCCCAGGCTGGTTTTGTTAGGTTTTGGTTTTGTTTTTGTTTTGCAAGAAATGCAGACACAATCAGCAGATTCTATGAAAGAGTACAAAAATGTTTTTAATTTTTTTTCCCTTCATCCACTATAACTGCTGGTTATTAAAAAAAATAAAGTTTCATATTATGCTCAATTCTTGGTGACCTCACAGACATATCCATGTGTTTCTCTCTCCCCCCCCCCCCCCACTGCATCAAAATGTTTTTATTGCTTTTTTCCAGGGTCATTTTTCAACTTTCCAATCTATTTGGGACTTTTAGGTGGTCTCCCATCTGAGTAGTATCATTTCTGATCCTACTTAGTTTTTCAAAATCAGCCAAGGTGAACTAGCTACTGCCATCTCCTGAATATAAATGGTTGTTTGTCAAATCAACTCTTTTGATTCCCATTTTGTTGAAAAAAAAGAGAATCTATAAGAGGGTGGGTACTGATTTCTGGCTTGCAGCTAACTTCACAAAGAAATAGTAATCAAGTGTAAGTTTATTAAAGTTTGAAGGACAAAAAGAGAATCAAGAAATTTGTTTCTCATCCCTCCCCACCCCCCAAATCTAAATAATCATTGCTTCCCACAATTTCTGGGCAACCTCCTTCTCAGTCATACATGAATGAGACACACTCCAAAAAAGTACATATATTCAGACTCCATTCCAGCCTTCGGTATTTAAAGAATAAATTGCTTTCCATTCACAATGCATTTGAGTTAAACATGCTCATTGAGGCAATATATACCACTCCCCAAAGAAACTTCTAATATTTTTAAAGCTGTGCCCTAAGAAATTAATTACCCTTCGGCAGCCCAGCTGTATGCAGTGGCAAAAATCAAGAGGGAAAATCATATACCTGCTGGAAATAAATAATGCATTTATAATGTAAAATAATAACATAACCAAAATTAATATGACAGGCTGGGAAATCATTATGTTTAGGCCCATCATCATTTATTCATGGTGTCAAGAAAAAGACACAAATCATTCTGAAATATATTGTTCTGGATTGTCATAAATTATGCCGGTATATATCATATGGTTAGCCTGCTTAAGAAATGTCCTACCATCTTTTGTGCCAGGATGATGTTTATTATATCTACCATTTTTTTATTTATATATTTTATTTAAAACATTTTAAAGAGCCACTCATTTTAATTGAACTTTGAGTGTCTTCCAATCAATAATGAAAACATCAATAATGAAACAAAATATTGCATATATCTGTTCATACCATAAATATTAAAAACTTGTCACCAAAGTTAAGCTTCCCCATGCAGTACATTGTTAAATTCTCCTACTCACCTCATCCTATCCCATTCTTGATACTTCTTCCTGTTTTCACAGAACCTGGCTGGGTAAAGCACGAATTGGTTAACATTGTTATATATCCACAATGTCAGGTCTTCAGAACAGAAACAGTATAATACTTTATTATACAGGGATGAGTAAGGAAATGTTACAGTGTATGAATGTCATTTTATGCCAGCAAATGTTTTTTGTTTTTTTAAAGTTGACTAACCTCTGGGTTGGAGGTTAAATCACAGAGCTGGAAAATTTTTTTGAAGATTGTCAAACAGACTATTTGCTGAGTGCAAGATCCACAGGGCAAGATGCATCTACACCATTCTGGAGATAGCCTTTATTTCCGTCCATTGAAGAGCTTATCACACAATAAGGAAAGAATATTGTTTTCTATACTTTATGTATTATATTAAATATACTTTATATATTTATATTAATTTTACTTTCAGCCTCTTGCCTGCACTTTGTCATTTTGCCCTATCACTACATCGTCTGCGTGATCATAAATGACACTTTTATTGCAGCAAGATTATTATATGCACAAAGATGGAGAAATATTGAAATATCCAGAATGGAGGAATCGATTGTGAAGATGACAGAATTAGCATAAATGGCAAAACCTATACAGTCAGGGATAAAAGAGTATGAGAGCAAGTTTGATGTAGTGATTAAGGTACTAGGTTAGAAACTTAAGAAAGTGTGAGTTCTGGTCCCACCCCATATGAGTGGGGTGGTGTAGAATTTTGATTTATACATCATTTATATATCAATAAATAGGTTTCTGCAAACAGAGGCATCCCTTTTGTCCCTTACAATTCTTCTAAACACAGGAGGGAAAAGAAAAACAACTGGCTGAAAATGTTAGCTATGCCTGTTAAAGGCAGTGGGAGAAGACATTCCAGATAGTCCAAGCCAAGGGATCTTGTAGTTTGTATGTAGCCCAGGTGGCCCAGCTCTGCCCTAAGACATTTCTTCCCATGTTGAATGTCTCCTATCACTGAAAAACGTGTTCTAAATTCTAGCCCATTTCCCTGCTATTTCCACTGAATAATTCTATCCCCCAAAACCAACCTGCTTCATCTTCTACATAACAGCAGTATAGCTCTATTAAAAACACTATAGGAATCCACTTCTCTTCTCCATCTATTGTTGACAAACAACTAGGCCAGCATGTAAATTTGTAGCTAATATAGCTACCTCCTGAATGGCAAAATCAACAAAGGGAAGCAAAAGAACACCGTGTCCTGACTTCTGTTTATAGCTTGAAGCAAATTATATGCAAAGCTCCATCCTGAGCAGAAGTGAGTTCAATCATTTAAATAAAGCAGCCATGCTTTCTGTAAAGCATCATACAACTGATAAACAAGAGAACATCCCATGAATAAATTCCTGTTCTAATATAGAGCAGATACTATAAAAATAAACATCAAGTACTTGTTGTTTTTCAAACATCTGTGCTTTTGCAGATGTTGGCAATACAGTCTTTCTCCTGCTAATATATATGTTTTGGAAAAGCTCAGTTATGCCTACTCTGTACATGGAGTGTCTTTCATGGAATTATGGATAGAAGCAAGTGCCTGCTAGACTCACCCACTTTTATATTAATCAAATCAAAGCTTGGAAAGAAAAGCAAGTAATTAAAATTCAGAGAGAAACAAGTAACAGCTATGGATCTCTTGGGATGCCTGCTATTCAATGACCATCCAGCTAACTCTTCCATTCAAAGTATGTAGCCATTATATTGGTTACATAGTTGGTTTGCTTAAACCACAGGTGTCAAACTCGCACGTCACGTGACGTATCATGACTCTTTTTGCACTGCCAGCAGTGGGGTGACCGCAGCTTCGGTATGATGAAACCAGCCCATGAGCTGGCAGTTTGACACCCCTGGCTTAAAGCAAAAAAAAAAAAAAAAAGGGGGGGGGGGAGGGGGCAATGGACATGAGTAGAAAGTTTGCTCCCAAAGGAAATCCGCTGGATGAATTCAAAATCACCAACAGTTGTAGAATTCAAAATAAAATAGGAAATACAAGCAGGAGTTTTGAGACTGGACTCTGGGGAAGAAAGACTTTTAAAAAGCCTTTGGCTAGATGATTGGGTTTAAGAATTGCTTGATAGGTCAGTTAAAATTTTATAATACATTTTCTTCACATTTTCTCCTGTATCCTCTGGCACCTAGCCCAATGATTCAAAGCTATGGTCCACAGAGAACCATCAAATGGGTTATCATAGCTTCCTTCCCCAAATTCATAATAAGTCAGCTGTTCACAAAGAATTATCAGTGGCCAAAAAGAGGTTCATTGAAACATACCACCCAGTAGCCCTATAAGCAGAGCAGTGTTGTATGCTTCATTACATTTCTTCAAGAAAGAAATGATGAATTCAGCTCTCAGTACAAAGCTAGCTAAAGGCTACAATATCATGATGACTATTAGATGGAACAAATGAGATACAGACAACTTTCATTGTAGCTGTTGAGTCCTCGAGTCAACGGCAAATGAATACAGCACATTCTGTAATTCCAACAGCCCTTTATTTTAAGTCGTTCTCTCTCCGTCACAGCTCTGAGGCTCCCAGGCCTCTCTGACTCCTTTTAATAGCATCCCCGGGCAAAAAGGTAACATTCTGGCACGCTTCCGCGCCTCGCGCATGTGTGCGAAGCCGGCGCCACTCAGTCTGGTCCTGGGCAGCTTGCAACTGCCCGGGACCATTGCAACGTCCCGAGCCTGCCTTTGCAGGCTCAGGACACAACAGTAGCCATTTCATGATTGCTTGGAGGTTTGCAGTTCAGAATTACTAGTCCTAGATAGCAGTGACGTTCAGAAAATTCAACTTGGTCTTGAAGCTAATCTTTGTCTAATGCTCAACATGTCACACGTCAGTCTTTCAGTATTGCTGTAGAATGCATATCACTGGGCTGATTGTGTAGGATCAAAATCTAAGCATTTGAACTTGATCTACCATGTGAATTAACAACTTGCACTGTGATATTGTAGAACAATGTTCCTTTGTGATCGTAACCAAGCTATTTTCAAGTTCCACCTAATACAGCAAAGTTGAATTCAGGAAACTTCCCAACACTGAGAGAAGTCTTCTATCTCTAATCTCTTAAGAGCTGTGTCATCACTGCTGCAGCTTGGAAAAGCACCATAGAAATATAACTATCTCTAGTGGTAAAAAAAATAAGTGAGTCCTAAATCTGTGTATATGTCTGAGCTAATTCTGTCACCTCCACTTTTCTGCCTGATGGTGAGATCTTCATGCTTTGAATGTAATGACTTTGAATATAAGATGCAGTCAGACTTAGAGTCCAGAATCTTCTATTATCTTTGGGCCTGCAAAATCTAGAAATTCAGCAAAAATTCTCACTTTCCTAAACCCTTTCTGCCATGTTTACAAATATGTGTAGCACTAAGCATTCCAGAGCCAGAGCTGCTCATATTGATGGTAGTATTGCCATGGATTATGTCGGCACAAACGTTTCCTTTCTAATACAGGCATAATCCTTTTCACAAATATCAGGGTGCTGTACACAAACGCATTAACTTGGTAAATTAATGAAAAAATCCTTCCTTTATAATCAATGCTCACTTTTATCTGTTATATCTCATACAAACGCAGAAAAGCACACTTGTGTTTCTGTTAATCTGTTTAATCATTTAGAATTATAGGAATAATGACAAGCATCAGGATTTGGAATCTATTTATCTATTCTATTTTAATATACTCGAGTTGGTATTCCAATCTTTGTCTTTTCACTTAAGTTACAACATGTTCATGCAAAGTCACATACTGAGACAGCTTTACAAGGCTACACTGTAATCACATACATTTCCTGCATAATACGTTCTATTACATTCCAAATAACCAATCAGTACTTAACAATGTTGTATCTGAAGACAATTATATACCTTTGTATGCATCTGTACAGTATTTTTCAGGCTTAGGGTCTATATAAAAACATCTTTAGTTAGAAGTCAGTCTTAATAGTAGAGGAATAGAAAAAAAATAAAGTGGGGAAAATAAATCCTGTTTTTTATAACGTTTTGCTGAGAATAATCTTAAGAGGCTCCCTAGTTAAGCAGATGCAACTTACTGTATATCTGGAAAAATTGAGAAAAAAATTATTGGGACAAGCAAGAATTTTGCTTCCGAAGTTTTTTCCCATATGAACTAAAAGGAAAAGAGTGTTTGACAAATATAACTCCATTGATATAGAGTAGAATCCATAAAATGTACTTGCATAGAACTTGCATAAGTGGAATCCAAATGACAAGGAATTGAAATTTCTACTAGTACTGACATCAAAGTATGAAAGGAATTATACAGAAGTGTTAAGATTGTAGGAGTAAATTAATTGCATTCTCAGCCATTGAGGATAATTTTGTTTTGTTTTTGTTTTTATTACTAAGACTATCAACTAATGTTTAATGATGAGAAAGAACTTCTAGAGAAAGAAAAGGGATGGTCACAAAATAAGGTTAAGTATGGGCCTCCTTCACATAGCCCACACCATATGACAGTGCTTCAGACCCAATAAAACTTGCCCTGCACTTATTAGAACCGATCAAACCAGATTTGCCTGGACCGTAGCCTCCAAAACTACTTTCAGATAGATAATACTTTTACTATGACCCAATCCAATATGCACAAAATTATGCAATACTTTCAGGATCATCACATTATTTAAGTGGACAGGAAGCTACAAAAAGCAGAATAGGAGAATCAAGAGACAGAAAGAAGCCTGAACTGGAGAGACTTTATTCACAAATTGCACTGAACTATAGCTTTAACCATTAGTATTGAAAGACCAGCAAAACAAAGCTGTGTTCATAAATTATCACTAGAACTGGCTGTTGTCTAATTTACATAGCATCCTTGACCTTCTCCTTTCATCCCACAGTGTAAGGCTATAAAACTGTGGTCTTAAATGACAGGGAAAGCATACTCCAATTTAATATTAGGAGAGAAATGTTTCTAATTCTAAGAGCAGTTAGACCAGTGCTTCTCAACCTGTGGGTCGGGACCCCTTTTGAGGTCGAATGACCATTTCACGGGGGTCGCCAAACAATGCAGTCCGCCATTTTTTCCCCTTTTCCTTAGCTGTGCTACTCCCTTTTATTCTATTGGCTTTTGAAAGCCAATAGAATAGACTCTCTTGAATAGAGTCTAATTCTATTGGCTTTCAAAAGCCAATAGGAATTGTCCAGGCTGTCTCTGCCCTGCTGAGCCTGCCAAAAGTCCCATTCTGCAAACGGTGCTGTACCAGTTGAGTAGCCCTCGACTTACGACCGGTTGAGTAGTCCTCGACTTACGACTAGTTGGGGGTCGTGGCATTAAAAAGGTTGGGAACCACTGAGTTAGACAGTGAAACCCAACTATCAAGAGAGGTAAGACCTCCCTCTTTCTGAAGCGTAAGCTCAGGCTGGGTAGTTTTAAGAGAGGCTTTAATGGGTTGAGTGGGTTTAAAGTTTGTTAATTGACTATTCCTTCCATCTCTCTGATTCTCTCTTTGCTTGGTATATTTCAGATTTGCACAATAATTTACCCACCTGTTCCCTTGAGTCAATCAAACACCCAATGCACATCTTTAAGCTTGGAGGCAATAAATACATTTATAAAGTTTTTGGAAGACCAAAGCAAACAAGATTTGCTACCACAATAATGGTAGTTGCCATATGTTGCAAAGAATCAATATTTCTGGCTGCAGCAGTCTTTACAGTATCATCAAATTATAAAAAGCAGCGTTATCCAATTGCTCCCAATTGCACCATTAAGGAGAAAGAGCTAACTAAATCCTATTAATAGATGTAAACTCTATTGGTGGGACTTCATTAGCCACAGTTCAGCTGTTTCTCATACTGTAAAATTACACAGTCTACTGGAGCTAGAAATAGAAAATCCCTGCTAGGGTTTATGAAATGATACTCTTTCTATCCCTTGCCTTTCAGATGTGTGATACTATAAGTCCCATAACCCCCAGTTGGATGCATAATCTATACTTTCTGATGTGTACCACATTAAGGAAGGTTATCGAGCATACCAAATTTAAGTTGGGTTTTGAAGCATTTGCATCCAGAGAATCATTTGAAACACAACACAGCATTGGAAATGAGTAGTCCACTAAATAGTGCCTTGATAGACCACAGGTGAAATAGTTCCTTTCCTGGGAACTGGGATAAAGACATTAAGCTGCAATTGTATCCTAAAGCTTCACACTTTTCTGAGACATGGTTTTTTTTTCAATCTTATTTATCCAACAACTCTTCCTGCCCCACCACTGGGTCACCCATCATCTTTTTTATCCAATCCCTATATTTCTTCCTCTTTTCAACCATTAGATTGTTACTTGCCTTCCTCATTTGTCTTATTGTTCTATTATTGTTCTATTTAAACATTTCTCTGACAAATAATGAATGATGTTGTCATTGGCAAAGAAAGTATCAAGTCTTCTGAGTCTTTATACCTCCAGGATGAACTACGGTCACAAAACACTTTGTTCTTCCAAACACAAAAACAGGATCTGACTTGAGACTTTAACTCCTGAAAATGTTTTAATAAAATAGGAATATCCATTTATTTTGAAAAAAACAAGTCTATGGTTTTGAAAATACCAATTGTATATGTGCCTTAATTTATAGAACACAAAAAAATTACATTATCTAACAGTAGTACTCAGCAATTGTCAATATCTATTGGACAATTGTACTACGGTATAGAGAGGGCAGAGGGAATGGCCTTGAGGGATAGGAAGAACAGCTGCTACCAAGGCAACAGTAAGTTAAAAAGGGGGGTGAGTTTGAATCATGAAAGTAACTTGAGAAAACATCTCAGGCAAATCCCTGCCTAAATCACATGAAGAAATAGGGAGGGGTGTGGGAAGCACTCTTAGACCTGCAAGGTTCTATTACTGTGGTTGTTACAAGTACAGTAGTACTGACTAACATGACATTGATTTCTTAATCTAGTTCACTTAATAGGGCTATTAAGCTGTGTGCATCTAATACTGTAAATTGTAAATTACTGTAAACTAGCGTAAATGTTTAAATCTGCAAGATTGGCTTCCCATTTCTATTTAAATTAATAAAAATTGGTTAGAGCTGTCTAATACAGCAGAGATCCCTGCTACACTTCTTTTATGAAAGAAGAACTTTATGGTTCAAATGACAGGAAATCTTTAAATGTAATGGCTTTCCACCTGCCATAATATCTATTTATTGTATTTCATACAGTTTTTAATAGCAAAGTTTTGGCAAAGTATCTGAATAACAGAAAAAATATTTTTCTATCTTCAAAATAAAGCTGACCAACATATTAATGAAACATAGTGCCTAAAATATGAGAATCATCTGCTTTGATCTTTTAAAGAAATTTTTGAGAAATTTGCAGCCAATGATGCATTGGAAATAATAAATTTGTGATAATATGATACTATGATCATTAATAAATAATGATACCTTTTTCCAAGCATGTGAAAGACTGTCACATATAAGACAGGACAGATGTGTTCAGAATTATTCAATAAGATAGAGCAAGAAACAATGGCTCTACATTATAATAAGTAAATTTCTCTAATACGTTTTTGACTAGGCATCAGGACTTGGTCCATTCTCTTTGCTGGAAGTGTTTAAACAAAGGGCTGGAGGCCATTTCTTAAGGATGCTGTAGAATAGGGATCTCCAATCTCTGGGCTACAGACCATACCAGGTTAGGATCAAGGCTGCACAGCTGGAGGTGGCCAAGTGTGCAAAACCCAAACCATCCCCCCCCCCCCGGTCCATGGAAAAAATATCTTCCACAAAACAAGTCCCTGGTGCCAAAAAGGTTGGGGACTACTGCTGTAGAAGTTGATCCAAGTATTGGGAAGAAGATGGACTATTCCCTTCCAATCTCTACACTGTATAATTCCTATGACTCAGTATGCCAAATAGGTCTTTTTCCTTAACTCTGTCTGTAAAGGGCTTTTTGGATGTTTTTACAATTCACTATCTAACCTTCCCCTCAACACAACACAATTAGGATATATAGAGGATATTATGAATAGACTCAGGATTTGGTGAGCTGTAGCTGGAACACATTTGTACCTGATAGTTCACAACACTATTATATTAACAGAAATCTTCAGTGACTTTATTAATAGGAATGTTATCGACAGATGCTTTGTGAGTTTTTTATTTTAAACAGTGTTCCCCATGGCGTTTGTATAATTTCTGAATAGAGCCATTTCGAATGTAGCTATATATGAAATTAGAGTAATGACTAATTAAGCAAAGGTTGCTTGATTCAAACCATTCATGATTTTATTGAAAGTCAGATAGCCTGTTTGTCCACTGATCAGTCCTAAGATTTGATTACAGCAGTAATGAACAGAAGAGTCTGTAATAGTTGGGACAGCTAAGATGAAAAAAGGTGGCTGATAGTTTTCTCTCCTATCTTCCCTTTGGCATTTTGAAAAGGTTCCCACTGACATCGAAGTACTGGGCCTGGCATACATTTGCCATGTTTGATCTCAAATTCAAAACTAATTGCCTGTGTTTTGTTCAGATTGCAAAAAAACAACCTCTTTCTCTCCTTCATCTTTGACATCTGCAGGTTCCAGAAAGCTAATTTCCAAGTCAACAAGCTGTATAAGCTTTTCTAGCCCCCTCCCCTCCCCACTTCAACTAAGATGTGTTGGTAAATGCAGGATTACTTTTCAATGTGTCGATAACAAAAATGCATTAATAGATGGGTTGTAGTTGATTCAGTGGCAGTCATAGAACAAGGGAGTTTCCTTTTTAAAAATATCTGTAATTGAGAGAGAATCCTTTCAATCCCATTCAAGGGGAGCCTTGATAATTAATCATTTTACCTGCCGGCACTAATCTTATGAAGATATCTAAAATAAGGAACTCATTGTGAGACTTTACTAAAATGACATTACTAAATATGTCAAAACATGACCAGTACTTTAGCAGAATATACTGTAATGTGTTAACTTTATCATATAGATAGATATATCTGTCAGAGTTTAGAACAGAGACAAACTCATCTCCTTACCTGGGCTTTTCAGATTTTTTTAGTGATTTTATACTGCTATATAAAGCTATAGGTGCTGTACATGTCTGTGTCCATTTGTATAAAATGTACATTTGTAAATTAAAAAATGACACCTAATATACACACTTTGTTTCCAGATGAAATTAGTGGAACTTGAATCTGCCATAAGTTTCTTCCTGGCTCCACTTGGTGGAACATATAATAAATCCTGCAAGATTTTTTTTTTAAAAAATGCAAAAAACAAATAAGGTAAAAATAAGATCCAATTATGTAACCATAAATCTGTGGATATAAGTTTTAAAGCAGGAATAGCCTACAACAGCTAGCTAATTATTCTAATCATCAGAAGGTATGTGAAAACATTCACTTTATGATTAAAAATGAGAGATGTTATTGGTTTACATATTTCCATAATTTTGTAACTGTGTGAGGTACAGCAACATAACATTGTATTTGTCATATGGCAAGAGCTCATCTTTTAAATTGTCTTTGAAACAATCCCCAGGATTGTCGACTATTATGCTTTCTCTTCTGGTTTTGAAAATGTGTTCTACTTCAGTGAACTGCAGAAGGTCATTCTCTGTAGTTATAATTCTGCTGACCTCACCCAAAGTTAACTGCAGTTCTAATCTTGTTTTGTCTGGTCAACAATTTAGTTTACACAATGTAATTTGTGCACTCGGTAAGGTGAATGCAAGTGGACCAGCTGTTGCTGGAAAAGTAATAGTGCATTTAACTCTTTTGAAATATTTTGCTTCCCAGAACTTCAAATGAAATACTTTCTGGAGCAGTCTATAAATTTTTCAGATGGATGCATATTTATCCAGTGGTGGGATTCAGCCAATTCATACAACTTTGGCAGAACCAGTAGCTAATTTTTTGTTGCCCAGGCCCAGAATGGACTTCCAGAAGTGGCATCCACACAGAGAACCGGTTGTTCACATATTTGAATCCCACCACTGTATTTATCCCTCTAAAATATGGCAATGAATACCCCTGAAGGTTACAATCTGCACAGTGATGGATTGGATCCAAGTTGTTTATTTCATGAATAGAAAGGGCGTTGTCTTACCTGAACGCCTTTTCTCAGCATGATGATGGAGAATCCACGGATGGGTTGTCTTAATCTATCTGCTCCAATTAGACTAAGTCTGAAATTTAGTACCGCCCCCTCTGTGCCAACTGCACCCCAGTTTTAGGCTAAGGCGATACCCAGACTTTAGTCCGACATGTCTGAACAAATGGGGACCAGGCCAACTGACCTAATGGGAGGGAGTGGATTCTCCATCATCATGCTGAGAAAAGGCGTTCAGGTAAGACAACGCCCCTTTCTCCAGCATGATTGGATGGAGAACCCACGGATGGGACATACCAAAGCCCTGTGTCCCTAGGGTGGGGAATTAGATTGGGCCTGGTTCCCACCCAATGTTAATGCGTGTTCTAGGACCTTGCGGCCAAATGAAGCCGTAGAAGATGCATATATATCCATCTTGTAGTGACAGACAAAGGAGGAGGGCGATGCCCATGTTGCTGCCCTACAAATTTCCTTTATGGATGCCTGGGTAGACCAGGCTGCTGTAGTGGCTGCGCCCCTGGTGGAATGGGCCGTGATATGGCTGGGAGCTTGTAGTGACTGAGTCTGGTATGCCAGAGAAATACAAGCTCTAATCCACCTGCCTATAGTGGGTGAGGAAACCTTCTGTCCTAACGACGAAGGGTGAAATGACACAAACAGAGCCTCAGTCTTGCGGAAGGATGAGGTTCTCTGCATATAGCAATATAAGGCCCTGCGAACATCCAATCTGTTCCACTGAGCCTCTATGTCATTAGATGGGTTCGGACAGAAATCCGGCAAAACTATGTCCTGTGATCTATGATACAAGGAGTTGACCTTGGGCACGAAAGAGGGATCTAACCTGAGAGTAACCGTGTCCCTATGGAAGATACACAGGTCCTTTCTCACTGACAGGGCAGCCAGCTCAGAGATTCTTCTGGCTGAAGTTACAGCAACCAGAAATGCCACCTTCATTGATAATAGTTTGAGCAAACAAGTGTCAATTGGCTCAAAGGGTGGTGAGACAAGAGCCTGTAAAACCTGATGAAGGTTCCAGGAGGGATATCTATGTACCGCTGGTGGTCTGGCATTGTTAGCTCCTTTTAGGAAGGAGCGTATCATAGGGTGCTGTGTTAAGGGTTCCTTGCCACAGGAAATAACCGTGGCGAGTGCTGCTACCTGCCTACGGATGGTGCTTGTGGAAAGCCCTTTGTCCAAACCGTCCATCAGGAACTCCAAGATAACTGGCACTGCAGCCTGTAAGGGTTCAATTTTGTGAGCTAAACACCAATTACAGAAGCTCTTCCACGTGGCATCGTATATTCTATTCGTCGAGGGTCACCTGGATTGCTGGATCATGGCTATGACCCTTGACGAATATGAGTCTAGGCCTAAGGCCTGCCTCTCAAGTGCCAGACGGTTAACTGGAGCCATTGAGGGTCCAGATGATGTAACTCCCCCTGAATGAGGGAGATGCGATTGGCTGGAATCCTCCATGGAGGGGATGCGGAGAGCTCCATCAGGTCGGCGAACCAAGATCGTCTCGGCCAATGCGGGGCGACGAGGAGGATCTCTGCTTGTTCGCGAAGGATCTTCCTGATCGTGGCAGGTAGAAGGGACAGGGGAGGAAAGGCATAGAGCAGTTCCCTGGGCCAGGGGCTGCAGAGTGCATCTGTTCCTTCCGCTGATGGAGACGGGAACCTGGAAAGGAATCTGGGAAGCTGTGAGTTGGCTGGGGAGGCAAACAGATCTAGGGTTGGGGAACCAAACCTGTCCACGATCTCTCTGAAGATCTTCGGATCCAGCTGCCGTTCGGAATGGTCCACGGTGGCTCTGCTCAATGAGTCCGCCTGCTGGTTGGCCACTCCGGATATGTGCTCCGCCCTGATGGAGGCAAGATTCAGTTCCGCCCAAGACCCCAGCAATCTGGCCTCCTGCATGAGTGGCTTGGACCTTGTTCCCCCCTGTCTGTTGATATGGGCCTTGGCTGTGATGTTGTCGGTTAAGACCAGGACGTGCTGGCCCTGTACTAAGCTGCTGAATCTCTTTAGGGCCATGTGTATGGCTCTTAGTTCCAGCCAGTTTATATTGTTCTTTAGATCTTGCCTGGACCACTGACCTTGGGCCCAGTATGTGTGGAGGTGTGCCCCCCACCCAAATAGGCTTGCGTCTGTGGTGATGGTGATCCTGTCTGGCCTTTGAATTCTGCTCCCCGTGACAGTGCCGGAGAGTCCCACCAACGAAGGGAGTTCAAAACCGACCGTGGAACTCGGACCTTCTGGTGGGATGTGCTGGTATGAAGTCTCTGAAATGGAAGGAGAAGCCACTGTAATTCTCTGGCATGGAGACGTGCCCATGGCACAATTTGCACGCAGGACACCATCTTCCCTAGTAGTTGTGAAAGGGATGCCAATGTGACTACTCTGTCCTTTCGGATCCGACGTACAAGAGTCTGGATAGAGTTCCGTCGGTCCTGAGATAGGTAGACCGTGCAGTTGCCTGTGTCTATAACTGCGCCCAAATGGAGGAGCCGAGTTGTTGGTACAGTATGACTTTTCTGGAAATTCACAGAAAAACCGTGCTCCTGCAAAACCTTGATGGCTAGGGCGAGGTCTGCTTGGGCACCTTGCCATGATGATGACTGAATTAGAATGTCATCTAGATAGCATTGAACTCTGATGGGAATTTGTCTAAGGTGGGCTGCAATCACTGCCAGTACCTTTGTAAATACTCTCGGTGCAGATGAGAGGCCAAATGGAAGGGCTCTGTACTGGTAGTGGCGTCGGGCATAACTGAATCTGAGGAATTTGCGGTGTCCAGGAAAAATTGGGATGTGCAAATATGCCTCAGTCAGGTCTATGGAGGTAAGAAAGCCACCTTGCCTGACGCCAGCCAGGATTGATTGAAGTGATTGCATCTTAAATTTTTTATATCTCAAGTAGAGGTTTAGACCTTTTAAGTCCAAGATCGCCCTCCAGCCCCCTGAAGTCTTGGAAATGACGAAAAGGTTTGAGTAAAACCCTCGTCCTTCTTGGTCTTGTGGTACTGGTTCAATTGCTTGTATTTGCAATAAATGAGCTATTGCCTCTGACATAAGTTCAGCTCTGGTCCTGTTCATTGAAATAGGACAAAGCGGAATCTGTCAGGTAGATGGGAACAAAATTCTAGTCTCAGACCTTGGGAGATGGTGTCTAACACCCATGCGTCCATAGTAGTGGCCGTCCAAATGCTGGAATAGAGGGCCAGCCGGCCTCCTATGGGAGGTAAGGCTGCAGGTTCACTTGCCTCGCTTAAAGGAGCGGCTCCCTGCGCCTCGAAAGGACCGCTTGGTCTGGAACTGTGATCTGCCTCTGTATGCTGAACGATCTTGTTGTCGTTCCTGTCTCTGAAAGGAGGGGCGAGGAGCCTGGGCCCAGTCCCAGGCTGGCGCTGGCCGAAAGGGCTGCCTTCTGTAGTTACTCTGCGACAAGTTCCCCCAGCGTCTATCTCCCCTCCTTGATGTATTAACCAAGGTCTTGCGTTTATCCTTACCTTCGGTTAGGTATGGCTCTAGCGCCTTACCAAAGAGTTGTCCACCTGTATAAGGTTTAGAGGCCAGACGCCACTTGGCCTTGGTGTCTGCTCGCCAGTTTCTGAGCCAAAGGAGCCTTCGTGCTGAAATGTCTGCTGCGATGGTCCGGGCAGTGTATCTGATCGTGTGAAAGGAGGCATCGGCTAGATACTGGGACTTGGCCACCAACTTACCCAGATTCTGGTGGGCTCTGAGCTGGTCCGGAGGGATCATGTCCTGGAGCTCCCGTAGCCACAGGACCAAAGCCCTGGCAAAGAAGGCCATGGAGGTTGCCGCCCTCGTTGCCCAGGCTGATGCCTAGTGGGACCTACGTAGGGCGGACTCAATCTTCTTGTCCTCTGCCCTTAGTGCCTCATTTATGTCCCCAGGGATGTTGGACTTGGGAAACAATGAGTTCAAGGGCTCATCAATCTCAGGAATCTCCAAAAGGGAGGTCAGGGAAGGAGCAACATTGAACAATGTTCTCTCTACCGCACCAGGGCTTAAGGGGGATCCTAGTTTTTCCCATTGTTTCTGGACTATATTTAGAAAAAGGGGAGGGCAGGGAATATGATTCTGTGAGACAGAGGGCTCAGTGTATATGGCATGGGGACCCTGGGATGTTGGTGGGTTCTCCTGTTCTTGGGCGAGGTTTGCAGTGGTGCAGGCCTTGAGAAGCAGGGAATTGAAGAAGGAATGGTCAAAGAGACCGACAGGAGGGGTGGGTTCGGATGGGGCGATGCCCTCGTCCTCAGACAAAATTAGGCCAGCTTGTTCAGCTCCTGTAGATTCCAAATCCGATGCGGGATCATCCATCCAATCCGGAGATTGTGAATGATGTGTGGCCTGTGGGGGTGGCTGTGGGGTGTTGGAGGTCATAAATTGAGCCACAGCCTGGACTATCATGGACTGGAGGAGGTTCGGGTTCAGGGCCTGGTTCTCAGGAGGGTGAAGTCCTACTGCAGTGGGAGTGAATGTGGCCTGGGGCCCTGAGGTGTTCTGACCGGTTATACCCCTCCCTGAAGCCACTGTTAGATTTGAATCTGACTCAGGAATTCCCCTGGGGGGAGACCAGGCCCCTGGGGCTGAGGCACTGTGCGAAGAAAGGGGCTCAAATATAGACCTTCCCATCGTGGCTGTCAGATCTGGGGAGGCCGCTCTCAGTCTTTGGCACCCTTCCTCCCTCTGTGGCTCCCTGCTTGGCCGGGCTCGCTTGGTGGTGCTCTTACCACTTGCCTCTGATTGGCGACTCCTCTTGGCCGGCTCGCTGCCTTTCTCTGCCATGATGAGTTGCTCTGGTCTCAACCTTGGCAAAACGCCCCCCCCTCGGTGCTGTACTTCACCAAGGGAGTCTACAGAGATACTTCAGCCCAAAAGGGGGTGGGCGGGGAGTTAATGGGCACCCCGATCATTTAGGATCGATCAGGCCCTCCCCGGTTGAACCTGCTCTCTCGACGATCCTGCCACCGATGATGTAATACTGCCTTCAGAAGAAAGTTCCAGGCAGTCTGGGCCTCAGCCACACACAAAATGGCCGCCAAGGGCTTTTGCCACGCACAAAAGGGCCTCCGAGGGCTTCAGTCACACACAAAATGGCCACCGATGACTTCAGGCACACTCAAAATGGCCACCGAGGCTTCAGCCCCACACAAAATGGCCACCAGTGACTTCAGCCACCCACAAAATGGCCGCCAGTGACTTCAGGCACACTCAAAATGGCCGCCAAGGCTTCAGCCCCACACAAAATGGCCACCAGTGACTTCAGCCACCCACAAAATGGCCGCCAGTGACTTCCACCACTCACAAAATGGCCGCCGAGGGCCTCAACCCCATACAAAATGGCCACCGGGGGCTTCAGCCACACCCAAAATAGCCGCCAGGAGGCAATTCAAAATGGCGGCTGCCAATTTCGCGCCCTAAAAAAACGGCCGTTGGAAGAAGGCCTTGAGGCCTAGGGTCTAAGCTGCAACGAGCCCTCGTTCGGGTGAATCGCCTGGGCTCCTAAAGCAGCTGGTGGCATGCGATTAGGCCGGCTGGAAAAGCTGTCGTCCAAGGCCTGACAGGCCCTCCCGGCTCCGAAAATTGGGCCGCGCCCAAATTCTCACCTGCTGCTCTTTGCTGGGGCCGAGGGACCTGGGAAGGCTCCCTCCAGGCTTGATGAGGCTCTGAAAACGACCTAAATCAAAGGTTTGATCTTGCTGTCCCTAACTGAGGGAAAACAAAGAAGGGAAAAAAATTTTCCCCCCCCCCAGAGGGAGAGGATTGTGAGTCTGTCAGCCTGAATAGGCTTCAGACTGGGATAATTGATCTTTCTTCTAGATATAATTGATTCTGAATCAATAATAAAATAACAAATAATAATAATAGCCTGAGCTAAGTAATTAAATAGAATTAAACAGTCTTCTGCTCCAGGAGCGAAGACAAAACGCGTCTTGGGGCAAAGAGACTAAGTCTAAAACTGGGGTGCAGTTGGCACAGAGGGGGCGGTACTAAATTTCAGACTTAGTCTAATTGGAGCAGATAGATTAAGACAACCCATCCGTGGGTTCTCCATCCAATCATGCTGGAGAAAAGCCATTCCGCTCACCAAAAGCATATGGGATCAATAGCAATGTCTTAATGGAAGGAGGAAGTACGAAGAAGTCATATTGCTGGTTTATGCTACATGGTTTCACATGCTGTATGTTTTCCAAAGGCACAGGGAAATGCAGATGAAAGGAGACTTCATAACTTTTACCTCCCTCCTTCTTTTCAGGCAAGCAGCATTCCACAAACTCCAGTTTTTTACCAACCATTTCACTCTTTGTGGGCATCAGGTAGACATCAGACTATCCCTATCATTATCCTTTAACATTGGCCTTATTAAATAGGGAGGGATGGTGGGAGCTGTAAACCAGTAACATCTAAAGCAGTGGTTCTCAACCTGTGGGTCGGGACCCCATTTGGGGTCGAACGACCATGTCATGGGGGTCACCAAAAAACGCAGTCCGTCATTTTTGTCCTTTATTTATTTATTTATTTATTTATTTATTTATTTATGAGACTTATATACCGCTTTAAGTGCAAGCACTCTCTAAGCGGTGTACACCAGTAAGCAATGTGTATATATATTTACATTGCCCCCAACAATCTGGGTCCTCATTTTACCTACCTCGGAAGGATGGAAGGCTGAGTCAACCTTGAGCCGGTGAGATTTGAACCGCTGATCTGCTGAACACAGTCAGCTAAAGTGGCCTGCAGTACTGCACTCTAACTGCTGCGCCACCTCGGCTCCTTTTCCTTAGTTGTGCTACTCCCTTTTATTCTATTGGCTTTTGAAAGCCAATAGAATAGACTCTCTTGAATAGAGTCTAATTCTATTGGCTTTCAAAAGCCAATAGGAATTGTCCAGGCTGTCTCTGCCCTGCTGAGCCCACCAAAAGTCCCATTCTGCAAACGGTGCTGCACCAGCTGAGTAGTCCTCGAATTACAACCGGTTGAGTAGTCCTCGACTTACGACCAGTTGGGGGTCGCGGCATTAAAAAGGTTGAGAACCACTGATCTAAAGAGTCACTTATTGCCTATCAACTAGCATTACTCAGAAAATTCTGTTCCATTTTGCTCAGGTCATGCGTTCATTTTTCATCCCCTTCGCTGCTTTTTTCTTGCATGTCCATATTTCTTCTATTCTTTCATTTATGAATTTACAGAGTAGACATTATTTGGATTCCCTGTGGTCTCAGGGATTTTTGTTTGTTTGTTTGTTTTCTGCCTTTATTATTTTTACAAGTAACTCAAGCACACGAACACATTCAACACACCTTTCTCCTCCTATTTTGCCCATAACAACCTTGTAAGGTGGGTTGGGTTGAGAGAGAATGACTGGCCCAGAGTCACCCAGCTGACTTTCATGGCTAAGGTGGGACTTGAATACAGTCTCTTACTTTCTAGCCTGGTGCCTTAATTGCTAGATCAAACTGGCTCTCTTTTTCTTGAAAGGTAGACAATAATAGAAATAGAATCATCAACAAGTAAAAAAAAAAGGATATGTATCATTGTCATCTAAGTTATTGATTTATTATATTGATACACATTATGAAACATTCTCACACTGCTACCAGGGAATAATAGTGTGGCTTTCAAGATATTATTAAAAATTCCATTGCTAGTTTTTATATGGAAAAAATTCCCTGTATATCACTCTTTATAAAAATGTGGAATGGGCCAACGTATGTTTGGCTAAACAAACAACTGAGAAAAAGCACTTTCTCAATAGTCAGGACCTCAGAGCATCTACAGATAATCCATGACTAACAACTTTAATGGAGCCTGCCCATCAGAGAGAACACCTATCCAACCTTGACAAATATAAATCACCAGGACCCGACAGACTACATCCCAGAGTTCTGAAGGAGCTGGCACATGTTTTCTCAGAACCATTGCACCATGTCTTTCAAAAAATCCTGGTGCACCGGGGAAGTACCGGAGGATTGGAAAAGGGCTGATGTGGTTCTCATCTTCAAGAAAGGGGGGGGGGGGAAACAGACCCAGGACACTAGAGACCAATCAGTTTAACATCAATACCTGAGAAGATCCTGGAAAAAATAATCAAAAAAACAGATTGCGAAGAACTAGAAGCAAACAAAGTTATAACTAGTAGTCAGCATGGGTTTGTTAAAAACAGATCATGCCAACCCAATCTTATTTTATTCTTTGATAAAGTGACTAAATTAGCAGACCAGAAAAATGCTATGGACATATATGCTTAGATTTCAGCAAGGCATTTGACAAAGTAGACTACAACCTGCTGCTTAGTAAGCTAGAAAAAGGTGGGATAGACAACATCATCACCAGATGGATTTGTAGCTGTTTGACAAACCATATTCAACGAGTAGTCCTCAATGGTACTACATCCACATGGAGAGAAATAAGCTGTGGAGTACCACAAGGCTCCGTCTTAGGCCCAGTACTCTTCAATATCTTCATCAATGACAGATGAGAGATGGGGAACTCATCAGATCTGCAGATGACAATAAACTGGCAGGAATAGTCAACACCCCAGAAGACAAGCTCAGGATCCAAAACAATCTTGACAACCTTGAACAATGGCCCTATCCAACAAAATTAATTTTAATATGGAGAAAAGCAAAGTTTTACATGTAGGCAGGAAAAATCAAAGTACAGATTAGGTGAGACCTGGCTCAAAAACAATAACTGTGAGAGGGACCTTGGAGTCCTAGTGGATGACCTCTTGAATATGAGCCAGCAGTGTGCAGCAGCAGCCAAAAAAGCTAATACAATCCTGGTTTGTATAAACAGAGGCATAGAATCAAGATTGTATGAAGTATTAGTACTGCTTTATAAAACCCTAGTAAGACCACACCTGTAATACTGGAACCAATTTTGGTCACCATACTACAAAAAAGATTTTGACATTTTGGAAAAAATTCAAAGAGCAACTAAAATGATGAAAGGCCTGGAGACTAAAATATATGAAGAATGGCTGCAGGACTTGGGTTTGGCTAGTCTAAATAAAAGAAGAAACAGGGCTGATATGATAACAGTATTCCAGTATTTGAGGGTCTACCACAAAGAAGAGAGAGTCACGTTATTCACCAAAGCACCAGAGGGCAGGACAAGAAACAATGGTTGGAAACTGATCAAAGAGAGAAGCAACCTGGAATTAAAGAGAAAATTCCTAACAGTGAGGACAATTAACCAGTGGAACAGCTTGCCTTCAGAAATCATGAGCGCTCCATCACTGGAGATTTTTAAGAAGAGACTGGACAGTCACTTCTGAAATGGTAGCTGAAATGGTAGCTGTCCAGTCCCCTGCTTGAGCAGGGGACTGGACTAGAAGACCTCCAAGGTCCGTTTCTATTCTATTCTATTCTATTCTATTCTATTCTATTCTATTCTATTCTATTATCGTTGTAAGATGTGACAATTGTGAATAAGATCACTCTCAATTCACTATGGATTTCTTTTGCTGAAAACTGGAAGTAATTGCCACTTTTTGGCAAAACTGTTGTAAAACCAACCAGCTATAAATATGGGCTGCTTGCTGAGCACCTGACATGCTGTTATGTGATCTCAGGGGGGGGAGGGGGCAGTCGTCAGAACTTTGCAACTGAATTGTAAATACCAACACAGAGGTCGGTTGTAATGAGGAGTTGCTAAGCAACCAGCCTTAAGTCAAGGACTACCTGTAGTTAAGAGATATAATGAAAAATTCAAAGCCAATGTATTTTCAAGTTCAAAGCCAAGTTCTTGTTATGTATCACTTGATGCATTGTTTGGGAAAAAACATCAGATGCTCACAACAAACAGCATGATAAACCTGCTTTCACTCAGATTCCAATATCTGATATGTGTATTCAAAAAGAAGAAAGGATTGTAATTCTAAACAGAATCTTGAAAGCAGAGAAAAACTTTTATTTTTGACAACTTTAAGTAAATTATGGCAAACCTTAAGAGGTCAATAGCATTACACTCTATCTCTGATCCTGGTTATCCTGTTGAACAAAAACTGGCCAAGCCAGAGGAGGAGTCAAATAGGGAAATAATCTGGAATCCATATATGGGCACAAAAGTGAGAAGTCCAACCATGTCCCCTTTCTAGTCTTATCTTGGTGCAAACCATCAATCTGAGAAGATTCCTATGTGTAGGCTTGTGCAATAAACAACTAACTGAACTCTTCATATATGGATCTGGTTGATCACACCTGACACATTCAAAAACAGCTGTTTTGCTGTTCAGTTCCCTTTTCCTGTTCCTTGTTTTAGTATTTGTAAACCACTTGGAAGGAAGGAATAAACATTTCCCTCTGTTTATTTGGAGAAGAAAGTGGGGAAGAACTACAGCTCTAAAATCTCACTTCTTGTGGCTGTGCTTTTCAATTTTGACTTTTATAAAAGTCTCAATTTACTTCTTCATCTAATGGCTTTGTTCCTCAATTGTTGCAAGGGTTGATTGAAAACTGATGCTTCCAACATTATAAGCCACCAACAGTGGGTGGGATGTTCTTGTAAGAAAAAGCTGTGCTGCTATTATAATGAATTAGCAACTGGCAGTACGCCCTTTAAGCAATATACTATGACTGACTGAATAAGTACCTACAATTGAAACTCATTGGTAAATGCAGCTTGCTTATAGGGATGATATGTTGACCTATGTATTGTGTGTTGCTGGGCTAAAAAATGTGAAGATATTAAATTGGGAGGAGCTGACTTAAATGATTAAAAGCCAAATAGATGATCTTTGATAGCAATCAATGAGTTTTATATGAGAAATATTGATTAAGGACAATGAGTACATTGCTCAGAGAAATTGTTGTCAAGCTTGGCAGTTCACTGAAATGTGTGGGTCACATTATTGATGGTCTCAATATCAGAAACTTTGTGCAAGATGGGTTCTTTGTATGTTGACAGTAGAAATAAAATCTTCAAAAGCTGATAATTTGCCAGCAATTGTTGTGATGCTACAAGAATGAAGATGGTAAATTGTGACAGTAGGGGAAACTTCAGTTCATCACTGTGAACCAGAAAGAAAATGTTAGTTTATAGAATATAAGACCATCCAAGAGGCAATTACAAAGTTGGATCTTACCCCATTGCTATAGAGTTTGGATTTGGCACCATGCAATTTCCACTTTTTCCCCAAACTGAAGAAACATCTTTATGGAGCATCTATTTCACTTGAATGAAGTGGCAAAAAGTATTGTCAAGACTGGGTTAAAGAGACAAACTGTGGGGCTTTTTGTTTTAAGAAATTCATCATCATCAAAAGTATGGAGAATTGTGATTAGGTGGAGAAATAAATACAAGTATCAGAAAAATTCATTCCACGGATTATTATTATTCCTGTTAAAATCTCTCTCTCTCTCTCTCTCTCTCTCTCTCACACACACACACACACACAGCGCAATTCTGTTGGTCACTTCTTTCCATGCTATAGAAATTCATGGAAAAGCACAGGAGGAAAGAGAGCACAGGGGGACATGGTTGCAAGCATCAGGAAATTCAGCTGCTATCAGCATTAATAAAAGTCAGAGCGAGACCAGAGAAATCAATATTGCAAAACCAGACTTGCTCTTATCTGGGAAAAGAGAAAATGTGCTCTGTTGAAAAGTAATTGCCCCTTCTTCTCCTAATAAAAAAAACCAGACCTTCCTGCAAAAGGACCCAAACAAAAAGTGCAACTGTCAGCCAACACTCCTTAATACATGATGAATATCGTGGGGCAGACGATGGGATGGAAAATTAAAATTTATATAGTATATTAGGTATAAAGTCAAGCTCCAGGCTTCACTGCAAAAGCATTGTAGCTCCCACAATAAAGACTAACACTGCAATTAACAGCTGAGAGGTAGCCATGTTATCTGTAGGAATGTTAAGAGTGAAGTATGTATTCCTTTATCTTGGAATACTTTTGCTTAATTATATAAAACCAAGCAAGCAAGGAAGAGTTGATAGGCATAATCTAAAACCTATTTATCTGTGAGTGATATTGCCTCTTTTCTTTCAGATAAAACTCTTTCCCAAGACTCACACTCTCAGCATGAAGCTGTTGAATTGGACAATGCCCTCTTGCAAAAGATATTAAAACTGCCAACTTAATTAAAATGGTGGAACACTTCTGACCATAAAGTTAATTCTCATCATACCTCTTAAGTTCAGGGCATCTTTCCAAAAATATAATAGCTTCATATTTCCAGGGCATATGACATGTTCTTCTAATATAGAAGATAATATAGTCTGATGTACACAGACACTTATGTTTTATAGAGAAACTGGAAAATTCCATCCTAATTTATTTCATTATGCAAATGATATCATTTTATCTTTTTTGGGAAATGGTAGTTAATCAGAATTAATGTCAATAGTCTCAATAATAATCTGAAATATTTAGAGGTTTTAGACTGAATTTTATTCCTTTATCTTAGCATAAAAGTTCCTAGGAAATGTTCTCTACTAAGAAAAAATGAACCTAATCCCATTTGGTACCAATTAAACACAACCTAGATTTCCATTCAGTAATTAATATGAGATGAGATGAGATGAGATTCACTACAATTCACTGTATTTTAAGTCTTTTTTTATTCCTTCATATTACAAATATAGTTTCTATCACATAACTTTATTTGGCAGAAGCAGCCTTTGATATTTCACTGTGTAAAATAAAACTGCCTATTGGAAAAGGCAGACTTTATTTTTCATATGTTCGGCCTATTTATTTACACACACACATACACACACACACACACACACACAAAATTTGGAGCTACAGAATTATTTTTCTTTCTGCTGAACCATCTGATGCAGCCATACTGAACATTCCAAAATGACTTGAGATTTCTAGAAACTGCATATACCCTATACCAGGGGATGGCTGGCTCAGGAATTCTGGTAGTTGAAGTCCACGAGTCATAAAAGAGCCAAGGTTGCCTACCCCTGCCCTATACTTTGACCTTTATTGCAGTCACATGACATTGATAGTTTTTCTATTAGGTTTAAGAGCTGCATTTTTTGTTATGAATTCTGATTTTGCTATTAATTTCCTAGCTAAGAACCATTTTTTAAACATGTACTGCATTAAATTTACATCTTTTCTACCTATCAATGCATTACTGTTCTATGTACCAAATTATATATTATTCAGAAATATTTCATGAGAAATTGAATGAGTCTTCAAATGCCTATGGAACCACAAAAGAAATTTGCAATGAAGAGATCACAATGCACCTGGAACTTGTTATAAAAAGGGAATCCTCTAACAATAGAAGAATAGATTAAAAATCTTGCTCAAATTCAAATTTACCTTAGTCCTAAATATTCAATAAGTTGATACAAACTAGGCAATTCATGCTGAT
Organism: Crotalus tigris; assembly: GCF_016545835.1. Lineage (NCBI taxonomy): Eukaryota > Metazoa > Chordata > Lepidosauria > Squamata > Viperidae > Crotalus > Crotalus tigris. The sequence continues at coordinate 174,569 of NW_024096909.1, forward strand.
TTGTCTCAGCCAGTTAAAATGGGTAACATACTCTAATATGTTGGAGCAATTTTAATTTTCTAATTGTGCTTCTTTGCATCTTATATTTCTGATTCCAATTTCATTTTAGACTGTATTTTATCCCAATTTAATTTAATTCCAATTTTATTCTATATTGTATTCTTATTCCATTTTAAATTGCTTTTATCAAATTTTAGTAATAACTTGTTTCTGAAACTTTGCACTTTGATATGGCCCAACGGTTAATCAATCAATAAAATTCAAATCTTATATTTCTGAACACCTTCCTTCCTATACAAGACTGCATGTTTTATTTGCTCCTCTCCCATATTACTATAAGCTTTTGTGTTTTTTTTTATTCTTTCAAGAGGTAGAAATGGAATTGTCCCCATCCTAATAATGCTTTAGAATTGGAGAGTAGGAAAATGGCCTATATTTTCTTTTATTCCATGAGTTAAATAGAATAAATAATAAACTGTCTATACCTTTTAAAACCGCTATTAAAAGCTCTGAAAATAAAGCTCAAATAGACTTGCAGTATTTTTTATTTTTTGCGACTTGGAAACAGTCCATGAAACATTGGCTAGATTCCCACATTACTCTAAGCCACAAAGTCCAGAAATGCTGGATTTGCACAACATTGGGTGCCAAAACCATACAAATTATACTATGGCTTAACACAAGACATGAAGAACTACTGACTCCCGGCTCTTAAGAACTAAAATTCATAGCTGAGAATGTCTTGCAATACAGTTCTGACATCTTAAGAAAGTATTGCACTTTGGATGTTAGTGTCTGCCAGAGTTGCCTGCTTTTGCCCAGGAGAATCACCGATGGAATCTTTTTTTGAAACATCAGATATTCATACTGGTAATCTGCATACAACAGATTCAAACTGCAATTCAGACATTTTACAATGTTCCAGTGTAAAGCTAGGACTTGTTTCAGCTTCAGCCAACTGAATGTAATAGTTCAAACATAGCTTCAGAGAAATTCAAATATTGAAGAGAGACTGGGAACATTAATTGTCTTTCAGAATAAATTGATATACTTTCTTCTCAAATAGAAATAATACTACTTGTAGTGTTAAACAGCATGTGACAAGAAAATGCAGTTACTATTTACAGTTTTATTATCAGTCTGACAATAAAAAAATGAAACGAAATCCAAATTAGTGCCATTACTAATATGGATTTTTTATCCATATGTGCAATTAAATGCATTAATACAAAGTTTAGGAAAGCATTATTTTAAATCACAAAGCCCTATTTATCACTACAAAGATGATATTAATCCAGCAATCTTAAGTGTATTCCCTAACACGTAAGATCTTTTCACAAGTATTATCAGCTGTGGAGTCATGAAATTTTGAAAATATACATACATAATCCAATTTTATGAAGTAAAATTAACGTAAGTCACTATTTAAAAAGTGACATTACTAACTAATGGGATACATGTTTCATGTAGGTGAATGATACTTTATAAACTCTATCAAAATATTTGAATGCAGTTAGTTCTTGGTTTTAACAAAATTCTGTGCTTCTTTGAGAAGCATGTCCGTATCTTCACCGTCATTGTCTTGACAATCTGGTTCCCAGTCAGAATCTTCATCAGTAGGATCATACTCTTCCTCCTCTTCATCATCTATAAAACTGTCATTCAAGTCGTATTCATTTGGTTCACCATCATCATCACTCTCATCCGCAAGAACGCTTGTTACTATATAATTTTCAACAATAAAAAATTAAAACCTTGGGTTTTAATGTCCAATGCAAAATGAGAGTAATATACCCTCTCTTATGAACTAAATTTTATAATTTCATACTTGATTTTCAAATAAATTTGTTTTTTCTACAAATATAGAAACAAAATTTGAACAGGTGAGACAAAATATTAATTATTTATTAGAAACTGCATGAAAATACTGTATGTACATTAAGCTGATGGAGCTTTGCCTCTTCAATCTAATTAGTGAAATGAGAACAAGTCCACTGGTATTTGATAAGGAGGTCACTCCAGCTTTAATGCTCTTCCATGCAAATCACTCAAATTCTGATTTGGAAAGTTTATTTGATCTTATCCCAATTTCTAAATAAATTTGAAAATCCATTTTTATGTTAAAAAAAAAAAACTGAATTGTCACTATTCCAGATTGATGGCCACCAAATTCCTCTCTGATTTCTTGTGGCCTAGTGTTATGAAAGGCAATAAATAAATGTTTAATTAATATCATTACATCAATTAAAACCTGTTTGAACTTTTTTTTTTCTGAATCAAATATTCACACAATCTTACCAGCCAGTATTTCTTGCTAGCATTCCCAATAGGATACAGACAAATTTTACTCTTCTGGAGAAGTAGTAATCTGCTAGTAGTGAGGACTTTTAGTGCTATTTTAGAGACTTAGCTTGCAATGATAATAATTACTGCTGGAAAATCTGGAGATTAATATTTTTAGAAATTATTGGCCTAAATAAATATTTTAATCTCAATGTCTTTGGTTTCAAGCTCCATTTTACAAATCAGAAATTTGCAAACTATGGAAACAAAATAACGTAGCACAGTACTGTTGATATTGAGACCTTACACATTCAATGTAATAGATGGGAGATTATCATCATTTTTAGAAAACTCTCATTTGGATGAGAGATCTCAAGATATGTATATATTATACTATTCTGGGTTAGTCAAAGTTGTTTTTAATTTTTTTTTGTCAGTTTAATTTTCTTTCCTAAAGCTCCCCTGAAAAAACAGAAATATTATACAGGTAGCCCTCAACTTACAACAGTTCTTTAGTGACTGATCAAAGTTACAACAGCTCTGAAAAAAAGTGACTTATGACAGTTTTTCACACAACCATTGCAACATCCCCTTGGGTCATGTGATCAAAATTCGATCCTTGGCAACTAGTTTATATTTATGACGGATGCAGTGTCCCAGGGTCATATGATCAGCTTTTGCAATCTTCTGACAAGAAAAGTCAACGGGGAAGCCAAATTCACTTAACAACCGTGTTGCTTAACTGAACAACAACAATAATGCACTTAACAATTGTAGAAGGAAAGGTCATAAAATGGGGCAAAATTCACTTGACAAATGTCTCACTTAGCAATATAAATTTTGGGCTCAATTGTAGTTGTAAATCAAGGACTACCTGTAGACAAAAATGATTCCATTTCCCAAGTGTGTCAATATGAATTTGGGTTTTTTTCTAAAGATGCATTCAAGTCAGATATCCTGGAATGAAAACTCTCTTTGCAGCATTCCCAATTTCCTATATCACAATATATAATGCAAAATTCCTGAGGCAGGACTGCAGAGAGACTTTAGCCAGGTCACATAGTTCTTCCAAGAATATTTGAAAATGACTATGTGAAATGCAAAACATCAGTTCTAGCTTTTGATAAGCTTTAACCTTCAGAAGAAATACTAAGAAACAACAGACAAGTGAGTGAGTTGATCACAATTTTGCTCCAGTAATCCCATTTTATTTTTCATTCATCATTTTGCCTGAAACGATATAGTTGGCAAGAACAGGCAAGCGGGAACAGAATGTGATTACATCTTCTACTATCTTAGAAAAGAGAACATCCTGTATGCTGGATGATGAAACTCCAAGCCCTCTTTGTTGCATTCTAATGTAATCAACAGCTCTTTCACTCCCGTTATGTCTTCCGCCCTCTCTATCCTTTCATAAGTCTGGTTGCCTCTCTCACCACTGGATCATGGCTTCCTCTACAGTATCAGTACTAAACTGAATATAAAGATAATCTCCTTTACTTTTCTTGCCTGCTTTTCAATTTCAAGAGCAACTGTCCCTTTCCTTCCCTCTGCAAAGTGAAACATATAACCTCATGCAGTCAGTTTTGCCTTTTTCCTTCTTATCTAGCTGTATTTGACTGTAATGTCTTTGAAGCACCTTCAACAGTTAAGTATTGAATTGGTAACATACTGTACTTTTTAAAAATAAAATAATAAAACTCAATTTGCGTAAATCTTTTGATTTCATCTCTGTTGCAGACCAAACATCTTATATGAACACTCCTTCTTTGAGCAAAATGATCCAAAGTTACTTGCTTTTGGTTCTTTTTCTACAGGGAACATGTTACTTGTGATGTCAACTGTGTAGCCTGGCATAATCTGAATTAAAGTTGCAGAATTCAAGTTGCTATGGCTAATTATTTCTCTAGCACAGCAGTAGTTTTCTTTCTAGAAATCATACCACTAAAAGTAAATTATGTGATTATGTCATGGGTGCAGGTTTATAAAATTAGCAGCAGCAAAAGCAGCATTTATCTGATTGTGTCACCACAACCACTTTTTCAGCTGTCAGAGTATGCAAATTTCAAAAAGTTTGTCCCACTTCTAGAAAACATTTGTTCATCATTACCCTAGAACTTTTAATTAATTCTTATCCTTCTCAGCCTCAGTCAAATAAATAAATTTTATAAATTAATATTGTGTGTGCTATCAATGCTAAAGATGTTGGGGGAAAAGACAAATTCTCATTTCTTCCTTTCCCAATAAATTTATGCAATAAAAATGCTACTGATAATTTGGCTTCCAAATATTTGAATGCATTATGAGGCCATTTCTATAGCTGTTAAGATGTTCCACAGTTTAGTCTACAAATCCACAAGAAACATATTTAAAAAGGTCACTATTTCATATTATTATTGTTGTTCAAACTGCTTGCAAAATAAGCCAAATGTCAAATCCAAACATTACATTAAAATAAATCAATCCCTTTTTACCTTGGAGAGCTGCTATACTTACAGAAATGTTGATCTCCATGAACAGATTAAAATATGTCATTATTCCCATAAGGGGAACAGATACATTTATGAAGGAATTTCTTTAAGTGTAAACAGGTTGGTCCCCAACGTATGACCACAATCAGGCTCAAAATTTCCATTGCTAAGTGAGGCAGTTATTAAGTGAGTTTTGCCATATTTTACAGTCTTTTTTGCCACAGTTAAGTGGATCACTACAGTTGTTAAGTGAATCATGTGGCTGTTAAGTGACTCCCCTATTGACTTTGCTTTTCAGAAGCCAGCTGGGAAGGTTACAAATGGTAATTACATGTAAGTGTCATAAATACAGCCAGTTGCCAAGTGCCTGAAATCATGCAACAATTTTATGTGTGAAAAACGGTAAGTCACTTTTTTCAGTGCCGTTGTAATTTCAGTCACTAAACAAATAATTGTAAATTGAGGACTACCTGTACAAAGCAGATGTACATAGCACATCCATATAAAGTTAGGATATTAAGAAAAATGAACTTACTTTCTAATTTTATAGGGCCTCTAAACAGTGTCATCTACATAAACAAAGTAGGACTTCCCCTAGAAGCCATTTTTGTTTTTGTTTTACAATGATGGATTTAGTAATTTTTATACTAATTTAACGGGGTAGGATGGCGAGCAAAGCTAATTATTGAATCTGCCAGTGCTATTTGAAAATGTACAGAATCTCACCTTTTCTTGTAACTTTTGATCTCGTCTGCCTTCTTTCAGATTCTAGAGAAAGAAATGGCTACCAATAAAACAACCAAAACCACTATGAATTTTATTAAAACTGAAAACTGCAAGGGAACACTTGTTCAAATTCTCCTACTTATCTGCATCTCTTTGGAGGAATTCTAACCATTCTCATATCACCATCAAATACCAGGAAGAGGCACTGTAACTTCTTTATGTATTTATTTTGGTTCACTGAACAGCCAAATATGTTCTGTATCAGGGCTCTTCCAGTTTTACTTCTTTTACCCAATAAACCAATCGCCTTATGCTTCCATAGTGGTATTTAACCTTTATGAAAGATGCATCAGTAATTCTTGAAAATTTTATTCCTGACTCATACCATAGCCACCAGTCTGACATTCATTTTAAAAGCAATTAACTGTAAAGGAAAACACCTGTTTATGACAGGTCCAAGTATGCACTCTAAACACTTTACAAAGAAACAAACCTGGTGAAGGGCAAATTTCATTTATGCAATATATGGAATACATGGGACTATAAAGTAAGAAGTTAGAATTGGGATGTAAAGATTGCTTCGTAATTGGCATACTGAAAGCTAGCATTCAAACCATGGGGGGTGATGACAGCTCTTGGCCTGGATGAATTTTTGATTGTTTATACTTGAAAAGAAATATGTAAATACTTAAGTACTTAAAATTGATACTAACACCAGCGATTTTTACAGGAAACAGCAGGTGATAGGACTTTGGGAGAAAACAATTGTTTTGTTTTTATCACAGCTGACAACCAGTTGTTCCTCTGTACTTTAGAGCAGAAGTCCCCAACCTTTTGGGCACCAGGGACCAGTTGCAGGCATGCCGTGACCCGGTACCAGTCCAGAGACCGGGGGTTGGGGACCCCTGCTTTAGAAGGTAAGAGCTTGAAGACTGTGTCTCATGCTAACTGAGGTTGTAAAGGAGATTGAAGTATTTTTAGAATGAAACAATCAAAACAGATCTTTTTGCCCCTTAAAACTAGGGGACTGAATTACTCAAATTTTGTCAATATTTGTGGCAAAAAGGAAAGGGGCCCAGTTTCATAGTTTCATATTGTTTTTAATTGGGATGAAAGGTGTGAAATTCTCTACTGTGCCATGACAAATTTATACTTGATTACTTGCAAGCTATTTCTATGGACGTCTATGGAGATTCTCAGTCGTCCAGGTATGGTTGTCCCAAAGGTGCTTTTTTCAGGAGGCAACTGGACTTTCTTGTGTTTCTTCTGAATACATTTCACTTCTCATTTCTATGGACATGACTGGAATATAGCTTGCTAGAGACACCCACACAAGTGAGGATAATAAAAAAAGCAATGAAAACTATGTAATCAAAGCCCCCCCGTGCCCACTTTTTCATGTATCTCATCCCATATTAAAAAAATGGCAGTCATGCCCACCATCCTGATTTTTTATAACCTTCCTCCACCTGCCAAAGTTGCCCCTATATCTTGCCCCTATATACAGCAAGCTCCTTTTTAATATATTGATAATGCAATAGTTTTACTCCAGTCAGAAGTAGAATATAATCTGTATGTGTAATTATATTTAATATATCAGTGATATTTTATATGGTGCAAATATATTACCATCATAATTCAATTATATTAAAGCTGTCCAATGTATTTTTTTCAATCCCTGCTGTAAATTCCCTGATGAGTATCTAATTCTACATTAAGATTAGAATCTGGTCTAATTTCTGTAGAGTTTCACATACAACTTCGCTGCTTGAAATTTTGGCTCATATTAGTTTTCATTCACAGTTGCCTGGGTTCTTTAACCTTGTGAATTTATTATTATGGAAGACAGTTACTAATCTATAGCAGTTTTAAAATCTTACAGCTTAACAGCTACCTCATTTGGTTCTAAGAAATTTTAGTTAAACCTGAAGCAATAAGTCCTGGACAACAGTATTCAATATATTTGTAATATAATTCTCCACTTTTTATCATAACTAGCCAGCTTATCCTTCTCCCTTGCCAATTACTTGGTTAATATCTTCTGCCAACTTACGGACAAATCCTTATATCTGCTTAATTTAATATTCTGCTGGATGGAAGAATTAACAATATTGCCATGAATTCTTTTTATCTGGTTTAACCTTGGATTTAAAAGTGCTTCTAGTAATTCAGATGTATGGTAGCTCAGAAGAGAACTCTTTTCTTAGCTGGTAGGTAATCTGAGATTTCCAGAATGCTCACCAAACTTGGTTCAAATGGCATTTCTGTTCAATCTTTAATATCTGTTAATTTTACTAAGATATATTTTAATGTATTATGCTAGTGTACAGTCTTTAATAAGCAACATTGCTTTTATTGTTTAATTAATTTATAGTCAAAAACCAAATCAAACTACCTGAACTATAATAAAAAAACCTTCAAAAATCACATCAATTCCCATTATAGCACCATACTACATAAGCAACAACACTTCCACAATACTACCTGGGCACAGTCTTTGGTATTTTACCTCTGTATTAGTTACATTAAGAAAGATCTGTCCTTCATACACATTAGAATAAAAACCCTTTACCTGGAGGAGCTGTGTGTTTATATTCCAACTTGTGCTGTGGATTTTTTCTGCAAAGAGAAAGAATTAGAAAAGATGAACCTGAGTTTTCCATCTAATCATCTGAAATTTCGAATGAAAAGAAAAACAAAAGACAAAGCAAATGATTCTTTATCTTTGTTTTAAGGGAAGCAAATAAATTATAATCATACTGGAAATACGATTTACTCATTTTGAAAAAAATAACTTTTGATCTATTCATTTGTTAGGGGAGTGGCAGCTTTATCCAGTTCCATCTTTACTGGTAAAGGCTGCAAATATTTCTCCATCTATCATAGATGCCTATGCTTAAGATTCCTCCCTGAAGAGTAATTTTTTTTGGAGGGGGGGGGAATTGCAATATGTTAGTCTTCTTAGGGGTCTGCAACCAAACTAGTATGCCCAGAATGCAAGGGAAGTTACTGCTCTGCTTTGGTTTTTGGCATAATTGGAGGCTCCACAAATAAAGCAATGGAGAATTTTTCTTTGCTGGCAAAAGAAAAATAGGACTGCAAGGGGTGGGAGGGAAAGGTATGTGAATTTGACTTGCTGTTCTGCAGCTTTGAAGGGAGAACAATAGGTTTGCCCAGTGTGGATGGTTGAATGCCATCTACTGAGGCTTGAACCATTAAACCCAACTCTGCTGAGGGTCATGAAAGAAGGTCAGTTATATGGCTTTTGTACTGAAATTACCATTTTGTGGAACCCAAAGCTGTTGAAGTCATGGTAAGACTTATTTTCTAAGTTGGGAATTAGGAGGAACAATCCATTATGACCTTTTTAGTGAGCTACTGATAATGAGCAAAAGCCTGGGCTGTGTCTTTCTGCTAAATCAATGAAGCAAAATGAATGTTCATTAGTGGTGGAAAATTTTCAGACCCTCTTTCTGAAAGGCATTCTTGTTGCTATAGGCACCTCAGTGTAACAAAATTTCCTCTGCAGGAAAGTCAATAAAAAGTTAATCTTCTAGAGATAAAAAGAATCAACACATTCTGCATAATACCAAAGACAAAAATGGCAAGCAAGAAGAAGAACCCAGATAGTATAGTTGATATTGAAATCAAAAGAAAACTGAGGGGGTAGACAAGAACTCTATCCAGTAACACATGCTCTAAAGAGTGGACTTTCAGCTAAAATATTCCAAAGCTTTAGAAATTTCCATCATTGTCTTGTAAAAGAGCATCATCCGAGATATGTCATATAGAAAAACCACAATGTAAAATCAAGTTTTAAAAGGCTTTGAATGGGAGCTAATCAGCTGTTTATTTAAAAAAAAACCAAAATAATGGAAAATTGTCATTTGTAATACAAGTTGCTAAAAATGTACCCTATGGAACTTATGCTTAAAATATGGCCCGCCAAGACCCTTTGTAAAAGATAATTTCTCCCTGAAAAATGTAATTAAAAGTAGGACTTAGAACCTTGAAGTATATAGCAAAACTCTTCTTTGACAAGTCACTAAAATTATTTTATCCAACAGGTGGGAAGAACAGTCCCCACAGGGACCTTGCAGATACTCCACCAATCCATCCTAACCCAGAAGGGACTGGGTTGCTGTGAACAGGGCCATTGGCCAGCACTTGGAAAATGCAATAAGGATGGAGAAATAAGCCTTTTTCGTCACCCCAATTGCCACAAACTTAGGCTCCAACAAAGGCTCTCACTTGTGTCTAGTTGGATTCACTCATGTAGTATTTGATTGCAATTGTTATAATCTCTTCCAGGAACAGGTTGGGTCAATGGTCTTAACTGCTTTTTGCTTTGGTATGTAGTTTTGTGTGACTTAAAATCTTGTATTTTGGATTTTATTTTTGGGGTTGGAGTAAACCTTTAATAACAGATGTGTAATGTTTATCCAGGTAAAAAGTTGGGTCTACACAATTTCCATAAACACAAGTAGTTGTCATGACTACAAATTTTTGTTGTTAAGTGAGACATTTATTAAATGAATTTTGCTCCATTTTACAACCTTTCTTGCCACAGCTGTTACGTAAATCACTGCAGTTGATAAGTTAGTAACCCGGTTTTTATGTGAATCTGGCTTCCCCACTGACTTTGCTTGTGAGAAGATCACAAAAGGTGATCACATGACCTTGGGACACAGCAATGGTCATAAATATGAACCAGTTGCCAAGCAGATGAATTTTGATCACATGGCCATGGGGATGCTGCAAAGGTGTTAACTGTGAAAAGCAGTCATAAGTCACATTTTTCAGTGTTGCTGTAACTTTGAATGGTCTAAACCAACTGTTGTTATTCAAGGACTACCTGTATATGTGCTACGTTTGAGTCAATCAGTAGAAAGAACATTTGGTAACTCCCAATGACATACCATGCAAGTGAAATATTTATCATCCAAACTTCAAAATTATTCTAAATGATCATTCTTACCTGTAACAATCTGTTCCATAAGGACATTCAGGCCTATCATCATCAACGTGAGTTACAGCTTCTGAGTCATGATAATCACTGTCACCAGGGTGACTAAACTGCTGGAAATGTATAGGATTCTTTCTGTGAAATTTAGAAATACTACATCAACTATCAAGACGTATTTCAAATGTATGCAGCTGGGAGAAATACAACACCATTAATTCAGTTGAACTAATGTGAATGAAATACAGTAATTAAAACAATTTAAAAAAAACAGAATCAGTTAATATTACAAAAATAATTCAACTAAAATTAAAGAAAGCAAGTAGTTCTTTCTGAAACCTACTCTAATTTGGTTGGCCAAATTCCAGTATGAGGGAATTTTATAGAACAAAGTTAACTACCTGGAGTTGCTCTATAAGTGAACTAGATAGTCTTATATTCGATATATAAATAAATAAAATAAATTAAGAACTCCTTGTTTTTTTCTGGAGGGGGAGAATCTACTGTCCCTCATAAAGCTTATGTTAGATAAGTATGAGACAGTGAAAACTGAAAAGGCAGAAAAATTTTACAGAGTTATAAAGCTCTATATTGTATTATCTATCTGTAGCACACATCTGGCAATGCTAATCCTCATGAATACATGAAGAATAGCAATATTGTGCATTTTAAAACTCAGACAAATGTCTTTCTCCTTCTAGCTCTCCAAGCTCTGAATGTACTTGATCACAGTGGATTTGCTATATTTACGTACTGCACTGGAGATCAAACTTGATCAAAACACAGACGCATCAGTCAAGACATATACCTTGACCACAAGATGTAGTATTGGCTACCATCTTGGCTGGCTTAAAAAAAAAAAGACTGAATTCAAGGAAGTCATGGGGATCCATGGCTATGGATTGATTGCAATGTGTCTGCCTCTGAGGGCCATCTGCTGGGAGACTAGTAGGCTTCCTTGGCAGTTGGCTGGCCACTAAGAGAACCAACTGCTGGACAAGATAGAACAGGTCTCTAATTTAACAGGATACTATTTATGTTTATCTATTCTTACATGGTATTAAAAGCATGCATATAGATACATATGGGAACAATCCCAAAGGTACTTTTTCAAGAGGCATCTGGACTTTGTTTTTCTTTGAAGATGTTTCACTTCTCATTCAATCAAAAAAAGAAAAAGTAAAAGCACTTTTGGGACAATCATGACCTGGATCACTGAGAATCTCCATAGACATTTAGATATGGGGACAATGTTCCTCCTATGTAATGGGAAAAACTTAAAAACAATGAAAACACAATCTGGTGTTATGAACCTCTCCTAGCACCTGATTTTGCTCAAGAGTAAACAGTTAATTGTCAAATGATTATGTTCTAATTGCTTCAGTCTACTTTTGGTGTGCAAAGTTATTCTCTTAAGAGGCATTCTGCCTTTTTCTTCCTCGCTATCGTTTATTCTAAAAGAATGAGAATCAACTTTGCCTTGAGAGAAATATTTTACAGAACTACAGCATACACAAAAAGAAGACTCTTAAGATGCAACCATGTATGAGTAAACACTCTTATTTTTAATTGTGTTATTGTTACAAAAAACCGTTTTGACAGAAAACTCAAAACAAACTTCTTATGCAACTAACTATAGTACCCATAAACAAATACATATTTACAGCCACACACATTTACCTGAAAGTTATTTAAGAGTTCAGAGACCTCTTTCTCAGCAATAGACTAATAGAAGATAGATCCAATACTGCAGTATAAAATATTTTGACAGGTGTATTAAATCAAATTAAATTGTTATAATACTAATTCGAGGCATTCCATTTCCCTTTTAATATAGTAGTTCTTGACTTAACACCATACTTGGGACTGGAGCTTTCATCGCTAATACAATTCCTGATGCAGCTGATTAAGTCAGTCATCCATCACATGATCTTGACCAACTTTACAATCTTTTTTGCCATTGTCATTAAGTGATTCCGGCTTCCCCCATTCACTTTGCTCGTTGAAAGCCAGCTGGGAAGGCTGCAAAGAGCAATCACATGATACCAGGATGCTATGATTGTCATAAATACATGCCAGTTCTCAAATTTCAATCAGATGATTGCAGGGACACTGCAATAGTCGTAAAAAAAAGGCCTGATCTTAAAATGATGAAAAACGTGACTTACGACTGCTAAATGAATGTTCTTAAATCGAGGATTACTTGTATAGATAGTTCTTTCCCATATGTTTCTTTATAAAGAAACTCAATCCATTCAGAAGAAAATAAATAGAGAACCATTATATTTAAATATTTTGTTTCATAATACCATTTCTTCCAGTCTAAACTTCTGTAGCAGAAGTAAGTTTAAACTCAGTGCATACTATATGAACAGATTGTATTTTCCTATCACTTATAGAATATACAGGTTCTTAAAAATTCCTGGATATTATTTTGTCTGAATACTGATGTTCTTTTCCAGTATTACTACTACAGTTTGGATAAATTATGACAGCTAAAAATCACCTAGCACATATCATGTAACTGCAATACTCAGAACACCGAAGAAACAGTGCGTCACAGTACTTCCAATTCTAGATACACAGTATTCTGAGGAAAAAATCTTGGAATTACATATTAAAAGAACTTAAATTTCTGTTTTAAAAAATGTGAGAAGATGAGCAGCATTGCTCAAAGGAAACAAATGGAAGTATGCCAAACAAACTCTCAAGCTGTATGATGATTAATGCCTTATAGAAGCCTTGGTGGTGCAGTAGCTAGAATGCAATATTGCAGGCTAACTCAGCCCACAGCCAGGAGTTCAACCCTCACCGGTTCAAGGTTGACTCAGCCTTCTATCCTTTCAAAGTTGGTAAAACGAGGAACCCAGATTGTTGAAGGCAATATGCTGAGATTTGTAAACCACTCAGAGAGTGCTGTAAAGCACTTTGGAGCAATATAGAAGTGCTATAAAATTATTTTTGTATTAACTTAGAAAAGTATTTAACATAAGCAAAATACAATGTGTCAACTGCTTAGTTTTAAATATAGATACAATAAAAAGAACTCCCCTGTCCACAGACTATATGGTTATGGACCAGTAAATTGCCATTTAGAACTTGTTTTTACCTGTAGCAGCTTCTCCCATACTGGCAAGTAATCCTCTGAGGTTTGTTTATGTGAGAACTCTGTTGCATCTCTTGACTTTCCGTTATATTTGAAGTATCTATTCCAATAGCCAGATTCAGAGTAGTCTCTTGAATATCACCCTGATTATAAACCTGCATGGTTTCAGAATTAATGCTCTCCAATTTGTTTTCTTTTGTATTTGTTGTATGCATTTGAGTAGGCTGAGATGCTTGTCCATCTGACTTGAGGGCCAGCTCTTCATTATCCAGCTGACTGTTAAATTGCTCAACTGAACTTTCAGCTTTCTGAGATATTCTTTTACTTTCAATCTTTGGCATTTTCTTTGCAACATCTTTAGTAAATACCTCCTATAACAAGTGAAAATTTGTATGAAAGTGTTCATGAAACAGATTTTAATTTACTATTATTTGTGTGAAAATAGATTTTACTTGAAATAGATTAATTAATCAGCATACATGACATAACACAATCAAAATTAGACAGGTCCCTAGATCATGGATCTTCTGTACACAAAGAAGAACAATTATGAGGACAATGAAGGCTAGAAAATAAAAGAGAACAATATTAAGGAAAAATGTGGGAATTAGAAGAAAGTTGAAAGTTAGCATTAACTTCAGAAGTGGGAGGAATAGAATACTAAAAGGAGGAGGAGCATGGAAATTAGCAGAGTCATATTAGAAAGCATAAACCTGAGCAAAATAAATAGAGTGAATTATGAGAAAGGAGATTTTGACAGTAGAATCTTGAAATTGAGGTAAAAAATGAATTTTGATAGAAGAAAATAGTCATAAACAGAATTTAGCTCAAGAAACAAACAGAAATGGGAAGTCAATAGAAAGTCTAATTAGCAAAATGCAAATAATTTCAAGAATAATTCCCACTAGCTAACGAAAGTGGGGATATTTAAAGTTCCAATATTGGTTATACATGACTCTAATATGTGCTGAAAAAACACACAACCCAAAGTGCTCCCTCATGACTATATAGTAGTAAAAATTGAAAATGTGGCAATCCTTAAGTAAGGACTCTCTTACCTACACTGTAGAACTATTAAAATTAATGTGGACTTGCCACTTCGAGGGAACTGTGTTTCCCAAATTCCCTTCTCAACTGAGATGCTTTTCTTGGGTCCAGTTACTAAAAAGATTTGGCAACATTTGGGTATAAATCTTATTAAGTATAGTATATTTTATAAAGGTAGATTCCTTGACATATTTTAACCTTAAGATACCAAAGCAACAATAACAAAAATTATCTAACCAGTCATATATATGTCTGCATCATAGAGTCATGTGAGCTATGACATTTGGACAGAATTAATAAGTAGACTTCCTGAAACCAAAAGCATTCTTGTAAGTCACAGCTTCAATAAGGATTAATATTTGTAAGAATATAATGGCCAGTTATATAAAATGAAATGGGGTGCTATTCTCAGTAATACTAGGGCAATGGTCCATCAGTCCTTTTCACCAGCCCTTTCCACTGAGGTCACTAGCATTAAAATAAAAAAGCAGATTCTGGCTGTATCTGAATGTATACCTCAATTCTGACTTTTCTAATAGCATGAAAAGCAATCAGTGTCCTTCATGAGAAATTTAAAAAGCCCTAGCACAAAACATCAGAAGGAAAAAAAATAGGACCATGTTTGAAATAAATGAATTGGATCTGTTTCAGAAGTAGAAAACAGGATGAACCATATGGACTGCATCAAATCACCCTCTTGGCCCTGTTATTTGATAGCTGCTTCTCTACTGATCAGGTTCTTCCTTATAAGTATTGTGCATTTCTATGAACAGAACAACAAAAGCCAGAAGAAGTATTAATTGAAAAAAAAAATAGAAAAGAATACCTCTTTTAGAAGGGTAGAATCTTCACTTTCAAGAATTTTCTGCTTTTTTCTTAGATCTGGCTTTATTTCTTCATTATTACCTATTTTGATTAAAAATAAACAATCCTACTGAATTGAACAATTTTGTCATCTAAGCCAGTGGTGGCGAACCTATGGCACGGGTGCCAGATGCGGCACTCAGAGCCCTCTCTGTAGGCACGAGCGCCGTCACCCCAGTCCTAGTCCTTCAGCTGGGTTTTATAAAACCTTTTCGCTTTAGGCCTCTGCCCCATGTGCAAAAAAAAAAAAAAAAAGGTTCAATCAGTCAATTTCAACTTCTCGCGGGAAAAGAAAAGATCTTGCAAAGTTGGAATTGATTGATTGAACTTTTTAGTTCCACCCAGTCTGCCATTACCACTGCAATCACTCCCACCCAATGAGCCACACCCAGCCAATGGGCCACACCCACCCGGTACTCGACGATGCATAAGTGGGTTTTGGGTTGCAGTTTGGTCTCGGTCTCTAAAAGGTTTGCCATCACTGATCTAAGCTATGAATAACTGCACATATTAGAAAGATTTTATACTGCCTTATTTTAAAAGGAGAAAATTACAATGTATTAACATTCTTCTTATTTAAGACATGATCCCCTCTGTCCAGGCACCCAGCCTGACCTGACCTAATTGTTGCCTGGCAGGCCAGCTGGCACAAATCCTGACCACTCCTTGTTATTCTCCCTACTCAAGCAGCAGCAGCAGCTTGAGTTTCTTGGCTCCGTCCGCATGGAGAAAACCAGAAGCACAGCAGCGGGATTGCTCTCAATAAGACCGGCGCAAGTGAGCGAGCAGCGCAGAGCAATCCTGCTGCTGAATCTCCTCTTTCTTCATTTTGGATGGAGCCAAGAAACTCAAGCCGCTGCCACCGCTTGAGTGAGGAAGACGACAAGGAGAAGAGTGGTCAGAATTTGTGCCAGCCAGCCGGTCAGGCAAGGAGTAGGTTGAGTAGAGTGGGTGGCTGATTGGGGCGGGGGAATCATGGCTGCTCAGGTGGCTACTGCCACTGGTGGTGGCGGTTTGGACGCAGGTACAAGGAGCCTGGCTCTGCAATGCCTCCTCGCTCAGTTGAAGGCTTTGTTTCTGCCCTAAAACGAAGGCCGGCACACGTGAGCGAGCAGCACACCCGGGAAATGGACGGCATTGGTTCCTGTGCCCAGCCAACTCCGATTCCACACTTTGCCCCATAGGCATGCAAATGAATCAAACAATCCCCCTGCCCCCCGAAAATGGAAGCTTCTGGGGACCATGATGTCTTTTGCAGAGAATTTGTGTTTGAATTTGCGTGATATTACAGCACCCAGGAGCTTCCATTTTCAGCGCAAAAAGCATTTCCAAGCTGACTCTCCTCTCCCTCAAAGGGAAAGAAACCGCAGCAGAAAGGAGACAGATTTTGCAAGGTGAATGTATCTGGTGCGGCTGGGAGGGGGAAGCAGTTGTGGGAAGTAGGGGGGGGGGGGAAATAGAGTGAATGTTGCAGAGCCTCTGCAGTCATTCGTAAGAGCGAATAACTGCCATGGTGCTGCAATATTTGTGATTTTGGGACTTGCTCGTAAACACTAGGGGGCGTTTGTCACGTAACTTCAAACGAGTGTTAAGTGAATGCTCGTAACTTGGGGATTACCTGTAATTATCCCTTTGTACAATCTAATAAATGTATGCATGTTTAAGGTCACACACTATATACAACTTCTGTTTACATAACTATTAGTATACGTTCTGATATTTTAAAATTCTTAAAAAGCATTTTACACTTAAGATAACTCTAAGAATACATTAGAATTCAGACATAATTTGATTTGTTCTTGCTATATAGTAAAAGCAAGCAGAATATATCACTGAAGTATTTTTGTTCATTATTCTTTCAAAACCTTTTTCAGATGAAAAAAAATCAACTAGTAATGGTGAGTTGTCTTTTAATGCAAGCCACCATCAATCTCATGCCTGATTACCATCTTATTATTTAATTAGAAATATGGCTGGTCCTGTATTAGTAAGCAACAACAAAATTTTACAATCAACATAATAGAAAATCCTGATTATGTTGAAGTTATCAGATCCCAGTGGAGTAACTTTATTATGTATCTCAATTTTGTTAATGACACAATGTGGAATCGCAAGCAAAAGTACAATTAATGAAATTCTATTATTACATACTCCAAAAGGAGAATTTAGGAAAGATAATTGCCACGACTTCCTTAGCAAATCTGTCTTCACACTTACCAGTTTTAGAGGTTGACTGAGTTGAAGCCATTAGATCTGTGGGCAGCATCCATTCTGGAAGCTGTCTTTTTCGCTGAGCAGGCCTTGATTCTTCTTTTTTAGGAAGAGTAAACTATAAACAAAAAAGGAAATTAATATATTATTACATATTTTTCACAGGGATTAAAAAAAAAGAATACACACGAGATCAATGAACATCCTTCTCCATAGTTGTCACAATACCTTATATTCCTATATTAATGCAGCTGTATCATGCCCTAGTCAACTCATGTTTGGATGTTTTGAAAGTCCCTGAAAACCTAACTGTTCTCCCTGGCCTCCCTCAAGGCTAAAGGTAGTCCTTGACTCATGACCAGTTGCTTAACAACCATTCAAAGTTATGATGAAATAAAATAAAGTTATTTACAACCCGTCCTTGGAAATACAATTGCTGCATCACCCCTACAACCATGTGATAGTATTTTCGATGCTTTGCAGTTGTTTCACATCTATGACTAGTTGCAGCACCTATAATCATTTAATCATGTTTTGTGCAAGTTTTGCCATGGGCATTAAGTAAATCATTTGCTTAATGACCATATAGTAACTCAATGGCCAATGTAAAAAATAGTTGTAAAATTGAGCCTGGTTACGCGATGACTCTATTTATGACCATAACAGCTTACAATCAAAATTCCAGATTCAAATGTGATCATAATTTGAAGGTTACAGGTTACTGTTGTTGTTTGATTTGGTTTTTGTTCTCTTCTAGATGACTGATATTTTTTCAGTTTTTACTGAGTCTTGTTCTTGAACCAGAGTAGGCAAGCTGCCCAAAGTTATTTTTTGTATTCTGCCTTTATTATTTTTACAAGAAACCTAAGGTGGTGAACATATCTTTTACACCTTTCTTCTCTGGTTTTCCCCACAACAAAGACTTCTAAAGAAGTTAATCCCAGTGAGTTCAACAAAGACTATTCCACTCACAGTAAAGAGATATACTTTCAACCTAACTCTTTCACCGGGTAATAATACTCTTTATATGACAGAAGTAACTTCATCCAAAACAAGCTCTCTTGAGATGCCACCCATGATCACAAGATTGAAACTAATAATCCATACAGAATTCACATTCACTTGTCTGGATTTGAATCTATATTGTATAGAGGCACAGGAAGGCAGGCCAAGGTAAGTAATACCTGGGGACATCTTGGATAATAACTTTTAGCTTACTGGCTCAGCCCTGTCACCACAACTTCTCTGAAAATTGATTTTCTACTACCTCATATTTCTTCTTATAGGTGAAAAACATCTCCATCACAAAATTCATTTAATTTTTCCATTAATAAAATTTCAGTACACCATAATTGAAAATTACCTTCTCTGGGATTTCAGTTGCGTTTTCCATAAGTGAATGTACTTCTGGAAGCTGTTTTTTGTTAGAAGGGATTGTTGATTGTTCTGAAGGCTGACTGTGAGACATCATGGTTGACCGCAGAGTTGTGGGGATTTGATCACGTAGGTCTTCTACACAGAGATTACCATTTTCCCTATTGCATATAATAAACCTCTTAATGGCAATGGATTGGCACAGATTGTTACTCATTACTTAGTAGAAGAAATTAAAATTTCTACCCAAAGTTATGATTTGGGACTCAAATTATTTCAGTGGAATTATTTTTATTGTTTCTTATTGTTATTGCTGCAGTTGTTGTATTTGTTTTAACCCTTTTTATTTTGTGACTTCAGGTCAATTTTTGACTTCTAGTCCCTACAGTATTCTTTACAAAATTTCAGAAGGAGTTTGCCATTGCCCCCTTCTAAGGCTGGGGGAAAGGGACCAGCCCAAACTTGCCACCAAAGACTGAAGAAATAAGCAAATTTAAGTTCTTGGAATCAAAAGCAGCATCTACAAGAAGCTTTTTTTTTCTTTAATCTTAAAGGAGCTATGTCTCTTTCCAGGCTTGTTTGCTGCTTGGAAAGCTGATCCCATTGTTGCTGCTAAACAAAGTAGTTCTGCATGTGTACAGAGGGACAGCTGGAAGCTGCTTCAAAACAGCTGTGCAAGCCAGAAAAATATAACAATGGAAGGTTGCTTCATATGTGCTCCTGCCTGTTCCAAAGAATGCCTTTTAAAGAATTTGTACAATCAATGTAATGAATCAATAAGCTATATATAAGCTTCTGTAGTTTTTCCATGATAATAGACAATACATTCTGGATCTTATTTAGCATGTATATAAATGCTATAATATTTTTTTAAGCACAAAACAAATATCGTTCATAGACAAGAGAAAAATAAGTATTTTATGTTAAATATTATGAATTTAATGCCCTATAAATTTAAGGTATTTATTCCCTGCTATTTTAGTAAAGCTAATGTTCCTACTCCATTCCACATCAGGAATGAACATTTGACCAAAAAAAAATCTGTTTTACTCTGAAATATTACACAGAGGTTTGCTGCAGTGCTGTCCTTGAACTGTCATTGCAACTTTCATTACTTTTTGTGATTTTGAAAAAAACCTGATGTTTCAATTATCTAACAATACAGGAACATCCAATATTTAAAATATTAATATATTTATATATGTGTGTGTGTATGTATATATGTATGTACAAAATCTCTAATTACATTTTGCATATGTACAATTGTTATAGTATTCATCTTATTTTATTGTGCTGAAGGAGTAATACCTGCAATTACAGCTGAGATAAATAGAACAAATAATTTATTCAGCTACCACTTATCATAATGACTCAAACATAATTTGACTCATTTAGCACACTGCATATCAGATTATATTTTAAGAGGCAACTTGACACTGAAACTCACTGACACTTTTTCAACATCAAATCTCCTTGCCTTAGCAGGCTTTCCTTTTCCAGTGAAGTACGCAGAACCTTGAAGATGTATTTGTCTACCAACAGAGAAAAACTGTCACCTGGACACAACTGATGCCACTTATCTCTATCCAGTGGAAATAGTTGGTCATCTTCAACAGGCCAGTAAAAACAAGGGTTCACATGGACCTGCCAATTAAGAAGACTCTTAGTACAGATATCAGTGAAGACCTTGTAGGACTTAATAGGCTTATTTAATGTGGACTGATTCCATTACAATGCAGCAATGCAGCTTATTCTGGGAGAGTAATTACTTTAAACACAGTGAGAAAATGATTGTTATATATTAATTGAATTCACAGACCACAAATAAGGTTTACTAGTACAGAATCAAGAAAATTCCTTGCATGAGGTATTTCCATCAATTTACACTCCTGCCAAATGCCACTACAGAGAATTTCAGGCTCCCTTGTGGAGAGCTTAACAATAATGATCACAAGACATGATGATGTCAAATGATTGTTTTGCACAAATGGCACAATTATTTAACAACATCTGAGATGCAAGCCAGAACATTTCCTTGCTGTTTTTCACTCCCCAGAAATGCCCATGTTATAGTGGAAAGAAGGAAACTAAAGACTATTGGATTATTGAAGATAAATAGTTGTTCTTTCAATCTTACCTCACAAATATATTCACTAGATACTTAGGAAATGAAAAGAGAAATTTGAAGTGATGGCCAATTGTATTTTGAAACACAGCACAGCACCTCTATGTTGTTCATTGCAAATAGGCATTTCCCTTTTCAACTTTCTATGTAAGCCTAGAAAAATATGTAGCTCCTTTAACAGTAGTAATAATTCTTAAATAAAAGTTAGGCTCAGCTGGTATAACATCGTGAAAATATAATTGGCCAGCCTGTTGTCATTATACGGTAGCATGTGAACTAGAAGAATAGAAAAGGTAAATGTGCTTTCTACCATTTAAGCCTCTATTTCCACTTAGGGCTAAAAATGAAAGGATATTCAACACTACCCACCGGTTTGATGCTAAGCTGGTCACCAACTATTTTCAGAGTAGCATGCTTCCTGGAAACTTTTTTATCTGTAACCTGGAAATAGACAATTAAATTATTTTTCAGCAGTTAATATGACGGGAATAATTATTGTATAATAAATTATTGTATAAATTATTGTATAAATAAGCTATTTCCTTCAAAGAGAAACTGTTTTGTTTTACCTATTATTAAAATGAAAATACTGCTCATCCTGTTTACACACAATAAAATATGCATGGCAACTCATGTCAAATACAGATTAAGCTATCCAATTAAGAACTAAAGAGCTAATTTAAATACATACTCATATTAAGGCACAGAGAAAGGAGAAAAACAAAACAGCACCTCCATTTACTTTCTAAATCTATATTCACTATCTGGAAAATAGACTGCAAAAAGCAACTAACTAAAGACAGAGCTCTTCCACCTGAACAGCATTACAGAATGGGAGCTTCAGAAGGTAGGTATAATCATGCAACAATATCTTAAATTCATATTAAAGATACAGAAACCTTGTCCTTTTTTGGTATGTATCCATCATGGCTAATAGGTCAAAATACAAGCATGAAAGGCCATTATTCCTTAAATGATTTCAACTGTGATCCATAAAAACTGAATACAAAAGTAATACCATATAACAAATTGCCTTGTAGTTTCTTTTATTGTGGTCATCAACTTAGAAGATTTACACAGCTCTGAATAACTGGAAAAGCCCTTATTAAACTAAAAAAAGAATTGAGAACATAATTATAATTTTCAAGTATGTAATAATACATAACTATAATATACAATATGCCCTCAAGAAGTACAATTAATTGTGGAGGTTCCTTCACAGAACTTGAATATTGTGACCTCTAGTGGACAATACAATATCTATACTCAATCAAATATATAGTGTATTACGGTATTAGTGTGATAATCTTCTTTCAACTATTGAAAGTAAACAATAATCTGCAAATTAGAAAGCACAATCACAATGAGGTTGATGAAATAAAAAATTGACCAAAGCAACATTATTTTTAAAGAAAATATTACAACTTTCAGAAACAACTTGAAAATTGGAATTTTATTCCAATGATAAAAAAGCTGGTTATTTGAGATTTCGTGGTTATCCATCTGTATTTATTGCTTATATTGGCTTTTCTTTTTGCATTTTACATATTTATATGCCTTTAAATGTATTTGTATGAGAAATACTGTTTTTCTTGAAATTATAATGAATATATGTATGGTTCTGGACTCAAAAAGAGGTTTCAGCCTTGAATTAGTATGCTAAAGCAGGGGTCCCCAACCCACAGTCTGTGGACCAGTACCAGCCATGGCATGCCAGCAACTGGTCCGCACAAAGCCCCATCCATGAGATGCAGGTAGCACACAAAACCACGCACTCTGGTCCGCGGAAAAACTTCTCTCCACGGAACCAGTTGCTGGTGCCCAAAAGGTTGGGGACCTCTGTGCTAAAGGATGTCATAAGAACTAATTCAAAGAGAATGAAACAAAAGGCTTCTGGTGGAAGACTGTGTGAACAACAGAGCTGACCGAGGCAGAATGAAAAGACAGCAAGTCTCTTTGATAATTCCTCTCCAGATAAACAGAGGAGCCTAGTAAGTTTTTCAGACAGCCGTTCTTCACAAGGAGACAACAAGATAGGGTCTCCTGCTGGTTCAGAGTTCTAGGAGATGAGGTAATAGCCATCTTGCTCAAACCCAGTCTGTGGTTTTGAAAGGACACAATTTTTAAATTTTTACTTTTTGTTTGCTACATACATTTCTTTTCTATTTTTATTTTTTTCCTTTCTGCGCTTTCTATTATTTCTTTTTCTTTTTTAGTTTGTATTAGTTTTTACTATTGTAAATATTACACTTTAATAAAATTACTATAAAAACAAAGAACAGTTACTATATTTGCATTTGCACAGCACCAGAGGTAGCTGGTAGGAGTACCACGCAGTAAGTTCAAGAAGACTGAGATTTCATCCAATGGAGCAAGGTAGGCATCTAGGAGCTGAGTAATTGGTTGCATTTGCATAGCACCAAAGGTTGCTGGGAGGAGTATTTGTATTGTTGTAGAACAGTGGTTCTCAACTTGTGGGTCGGGAACGACCATTTCATGGGGGTCGCCAAACAACGCAGTCCACTATTTTTCCCCCTTTTCCTTAGCTGTGCTACTCCCTTTTATTCTATTGGCTTTTGAAAGCCAATAGAATAGACTCTCTTGAATAGAGTCTAATTCTATCGGCTTTCAAAAGCCAATAGGAATTGTCCAGGCTGTCTCTGCCCTGCTGAGCCCGCCAAAAGTCCCATTCTGCAAACAGTGCTGCAAGTTGTCTGCAGTGAAGGTGAGCTGTCTGGAAGCTTCCACCCCTCCCTGCTGAGCAACTACTAAAAATTTAAGTAAAAGAGGGCCAGGGGTGGGAGGTGGGAGGCCGGTGGGCGCAGGGAGGGTTGCTGGTGCGCGTGGGGCCTGGCGGGTGCCTTACCTCCCTTGGGCTGGGCCAGCTGGTGGCCCAGCCGGTGGTCGGCCTGCGCCGTCTCTGCCACTTGCCAGCTACGCCTCGGCCGGCGCAGGGGGCGGCACCATGCACGCGTGGCGCTCCCAGGCAGGGAAAATCCTCGACTTACGACTGGTTGGGTAGTCCTCGACTTACGACCGGTTCGGTAGTCCTCGACTTACAACCGGTTGGGGTCGCGGCATTAAAAAGGTTGAGAACCACTGTTGTAGAATCTTTACTTTTTGCTCCTTCTTTGAGAGACCTGAGAGGTAGCTACAAGCTGGTGAACCTCCAGCAAACTTTATGGCTGAACCACGATTAGAAATGGTGCTTTGCATTTTGCAATCTAGCGTTATGTCACACTGGATCCTCATATGGCCTTTATTTCACTCTTAGAATGAGATATCCTTTTCCAGTCTGGAAGGGGAAATTTACACTGAAACTTTTAGGATGGGTTTTTCCCAATGTCCAATCTACATGAGAAGGTTGCACTAGTCACAGGATTGAAAGGGTTTGGGATCCAAAAAA
The DNA here is from genome assembly GCF_016545835.1 of Crotalus tigris. Taxonomy (NCBI): domain Eukaryota; kingdom Metazoa; phylum Chordata; class Lepidosauria; order Squamata; family Viperidae; genus Crotalus; species Crotalus tigris. The sequence goes on from NW_024096909.1 coordinate 199,145, forward strand.
CACTTACCCAAGCTAAACTCTGTATTCTACATATATTCCTATCATTACTCCCTATAGCAGTGGTGGCGAACCTATGGCACGGGTGCCAGAGGCGGCACTCAGAGCCCTCTCTGTGGGCACACGTGCCATTGCCCCAGTCCTAGGCTTTCAGCTGGGTAAAAAAGATCTTGCAAAGTTGGAATTGATTGAACTTTTTAGTCCCACCAAGTTTGCCTTTACCACTGCAGCCACGCCCACCCAATGAGCCACACCCACCCAGCATTCGATGATGCATAAGTGGGTTTTGGGTTGCAGTTTGGGCACTCAGTTTCTAAAAGGTTCGCCATCACTGCCCTATAGGAAAGGCTACAAGAAGGAGTGGCAGAGACATAGATCTCAAGATCAAACCCCAGGGCAGAAGCACCTCAATCTGCACATCTAATCAGAAAGGACAATTACCTTTTGACAGCACGTACACAACCATGCCCCCCAAGTCCACAGCAAGGATCAATACCCCTGTAAAAAAAAGTCTCTGCACCCCATTTTCTCTGTAACTTAATCCCAAGAGCAAACCTCTTTCGGGAATAAATAAATCTCCTTTCCTCAGTGTTTGGATTTCATTTTGATTTGTTCATCGGCAACTCCAGCTGAATTGGAACTTCAAATAATTCTTCTAATATCACCAAGCCACAATACAAGTTATACTAAAGTTATCAGATGCTCTAAGAGATCCTACCAATGTGGATAAAATATGCATATTTAATATCAACATATGAATTACATGCATGTAAGATCTGGTGCAATAATCTGGACTCCTTTAATTGTACTGTTAAGTGGCTCAACCAAGCAACATTGCTTCTTTTAGCCTTTCCACCTTGATATGTTATTATTTTTTTGTTAGCTTGCAAACAAAGTCCATTAAATCTTATTGATTGATTTCACCAAGTTTTTCCAAAAGACAAGCCCCTTAATTGACTGGTGGGGCGGGTCTCATTGGTCCATCAGGTTGCTTTGAATACATGACCAGGTAAAGACGCTGTAATATATGTGTGTGTATCTCCTTCACTTGCCCACAAAGGGGTCGCTCACGAACTCACTGCTAGTGCCGTTAGTCCTCTCAGTCAACTACACAAACATACTAGACAAACTGGCATTCCTTTGGCGAATCGCTGTGGCACTTACTCCCAAAAAACAGCCTCTTCCTATCACTGTCTCCCCGAGCGGCAGTGGCAAAGGGCAACCCCCGTCCACTGGCACTAAATGAAACCCAGACACGGCAACAGGCCTCTCGCATTTCCCCTTGGAAGTAAGATTCCACAAGGGGGAAGAAAAAACAGCAACGTACCGTCCGTCCCTTTTTTGTATATACCCTTCCTATCTGCTGAACTGAAGCATGCCGTTCCGGTGTAACCAATAACTCGCTGCCTTTTGAAAGAAACACACCCATAACTGCGCCACAAATCCACTACGGAATTTCCTGCCTCGCCATCGAACTACAACTCCCAAAATGCTTATCGACAAAGGCGGGTGTTTCGGGAGCCTCTGATTACGTAATTTGCAATGGGGAAGAAAAAAAAGGAAACAAATAAATTCGAATGGGAGAAGCCGTTAAAACCGTTAGCTGAAACGGAGGGCCTGGAGCCAGGTGAGGAGCCTCGAGCCTCCTGCGTTCGTCGGTGACGTCGCGATTGCATCCAATCACCGAATAGGGCGGAGCTGGGGAGCGGGGCAGTTAAATAGCGGCGTTATTCTCGTTGAGAATAAAGGTGTGTTGGGGAGGTTGTGGAATTCCTTTGACGTACATTCTCAGGCGGATTCCTTTCAGTTTTGTAGAATTATACAGAGCTGGTGTGGAAAGTGCACAGTGTCCCGTCATAATATCCAAAATTCGCTATGAGGGGTCCTTGGTGCTCACCAAACTTCGTTGTTTTCTTGTAGACGTTTCATTACTCAACTAACTAGCATCGATAATGTTGCCTAGTTTGGGTAATGAAATGTCTGCAAGAAAGCAACCAAGCTCGGAGAGCACCAAGCACCCCTCGTTTCAACTCCTTTAAAATTTGCCATTCCTAACAGTTGTATATGCACGCACAAACACAATCCATCCTGTGAGCAACCAAGCTTGGAGTTCTAAGGACTCCACAGTTCATCCCTGAGCTACATATATTCACTTTTTATTACAGCCCATCCTATTTTAGCTGCAACTGTAAATAAAAAAAACTGCTTGCATATATCAGGAGAGCTAATTAGTGTGTTTAATTGTGTTTTTTTATTCTAATTCAATGCATGGACTTTTTATTTGAGGTGTATGTAAATTTGATGACTATTAATAAGGTTCAATACTTCAAAAAATTATTCTAGAAAGAATCCTCAAGATTCTGTTCAAAGTCACTAACTCCCAAAGAGAGAAACATAGTTTTGATCCATTTAAAATTATGAAGTTTACTTTGCTAATTGCTTTACATTGGAACCCCCCCCCCAAATGTTTTAAGCCACCCAATTTTAAATCCTAGGGAAACAGTAGTCAAGTACTCCAGTACTTACATATTTCCCTTCACGCTGCATTTAATATTAAAGGATGGCTTATTTGTGTGGCTGTGCAAAACAACTGCCAATTCTTTTGTTAACAGGTGAAACTTATTTACATTTAGCTTCTTAGCTTATTACTAAATCAGCCCTCTTGCCAAGCTCCTCGTGCCTTTTTTTTCCCCTGATGTTGAAATACCAGGTTACAACACAATATCAGCCCCACCAAACATTCCAGGCTTCTGTGGATTTCCCACCCACTCCCCATCCCTTTCACCATCCTACTGCAAAAGCCTTGAGGAGTGTTTTTGTGAGAAAATAAAAAGAAGTATTTTAGTTGATGGGCAAGGTGTCTCTCTTTTTTTAGAAGAATGGCTCAAGATCATTGACAGAATCACTTAAATTTTCCTCCCAATCATACTACCAAATTTGTCAAGCTGCAGTAACAGAAGGAATCAGACCACACTTGTCAGGCTGTGAGCTTTATGTAGGATGCAGAAGTCATTTAAAACCGAAGATTCAAAACTTTAAGAATAATAGTTATTGGTTCAACCAGAAAAACAGGTTTTTGTCATATAAATATGTAGTCACTACCTATCCCATCTATGCTATTCTGTCATATGTCTTCAGATTCTGATCCTGGCTCATCACGTTTTACAGGCGACTACAGTCATAATGTAGGATCTTTGACTTACAATGGAGTCAGTATGAAAATGGATGAAAGTGTTAAGCATGACTTGGGAGACCCAATTGCAAATCTACTCTGCCAGTGGCTTGGGGTCAGTTGGTCTCAGCCTAGCCTACCTCGTAAGGTTCTTGTGAAAAAATAAAGATCACCATGGTGGTCTTCCTTTATTTTTCATTTCTTCAGTTCTGAAAGAAAAGGCAGGATGTAAAACTAACCAATCAATTAATAAATAAATACACATGAATGATACATGGGTAGACCATGAATGTATCCTTACCTTCAGGTAAACAATCATCCTAAGTCGCCCTTTTTGTCTGCCAGTGAGACTGTGCTCCACTCTACAGGAGGAATATCTTCACTCCAAGCAGATACTTCCTCAGGCCCAGCTGCCAAAGCAATTTTGTTGCAGTCATAGAAACTTTTGTCCAGCTTTCAAGCAACAAACAAGTGTGAGTTGGAAATGAATAAAGTAATAATGATATGTATTAGATTTATATCCCATTTTTTTCCAGGGGTTCATAATCACACTGAAGCAAAACAGTCAATTGTTTCATATAGTGGATACATGTATAGTATGTGCAAAAATCTGAGAGCAATTATTTCCTTTGGCTCAGTTTGGAAAACTTGTCTCTGGATAATTGTTACTTTTCAGTTAGTGTATCACTTCAAGGTGCTCCATTTAAATGAATAGAAAAAAATATGCCTGCCTATGTGGACACACATACACACATGCACTCACATATCTATACAGTATGTTTCTTAAGAAAGGCAAAGTATTATTCAGAGAAAACTGTAAGCAATAGTATTAAAACCCAAATTCCCAAAATGATTGTGCTCATAGTCACTATATAGAGATATTTTGTGTACATTTACATAGCACTGATACTTAGCCAGAAATAGTGCTTTAATGACATTAAATAGCAGCAAATGTTTCTAAACAGAGTTTATTATAGTTTCATTTCTAATAATTTTATTTTTTTATTTTATTTTTTTTTCAGACAGGCTGACTGGTATTTTAACAAAGTCTAAACTATGAAAAAAGGGTCTAATCAGAAATCATCCAAACAAAACCAGCAGACTGTTGCAACGACTACTTGTAAGAAATTGTTCTTTAAATTTTCTAAACAGAAGAAACGCAACAGTCAAGGGGACTTTGTAAAACTATTTCCATTAGAAGTCAGCTTAAAGATCTTTAGCAAACTTGACATTCAGAGTTTGTGCAATGCAGCAATAACTTGCAAAAGTTGGAACCAAACCATTGAGCACTATGATGATTTATGGAAACACCACTGTTTAAATATAAGAGCTGTCTGTCAGCGAGAGGTTGATGGTGACAGAGGAAAAGGGTACTCATGGAAAGTAAGTTTAATTGATGCTTGATTATAGTATGATCTCTTATATCCAGATCTAATATTCCATGCGCAGTATCACTAAGTCTTTTGGCACAGTTGAAATTTGTCAAGCTTTTAGGGTATTTACTTGAAAGTTAATCTGTAGTATAAGACTAAGCTACTTGTCTTATTTTTTGGCAAAACTAGGAAGAAAGATGACAAGAGACAATATATTTCTGTAAATAATTGCTTTTAAGATTTTGCTAGTAATTTTGGACTGCAGCTTGTGAAAGCCTCACTATTTAGAATAGCAGATAGAAATTTTTGTATAGAATATCTGAATTATTGGTTTTCCTTCACTTCATTCCAGTTCTAGAAAATTAAGCTGAAGGAATGAGTAACTTTTTGCTGGTTGGGCGTCAGAGAGATCAAGATGTACAGAAGATGAGGGAGGATTCCAAATGGACAGAACTGCATCACACAGATGGGATTTTCCGGCTTTGGAACAGCAATTATTATTTTTTTTTTAGTACAAACCTATTTTAGGACTTACACCAGTTTTCATATCTCCATTCTTGAAACTAAAGAAACTTTATTAGCCTGGGGTCACAGCAAATTCAGAATAAGAGTTGCCAGTGTTTAAAGCTGCAGGCTATGCAATGGTGGGATTCAAATATGTGGACAATCGGTTCTCTGTGTGGATGCCGCTTCCGGAAGTCTGTCCTGGGCCTGGGCCACAAAAAATTAGCTACCAGTTCTGCCGAACTGATGCGAACTGGCTAAATCCCACCACTGCGGCTATGTATCCCTGTCCTAAACAAAACCCAGAAACAATTCCAAGAGGACTTGCTTTCTTGAATTATGTCCAGGGAGAGACCATCCTCTAGGATAGATGGCAACAACATGACATCAAACTTCTGCACCTTCTTAAGATTCATGAAGCAGGCCATAGCTTGCTGTCCCTTTTAGCACTGATTCAACAGTACAATTATCTAGTTCAGGGATGTCAAACTCACGGCATCATGGGACGTGTCACGATGTACCATGAGTTTTTTCCTCTTGCCAGAGTTGGGGTGGGCGCGGCTTCTGCATGACACATCCAGCCTGTGGGCCAACAGTTTGACACCCCTGATCTAGTTGTACTCTCCTGCTTTCTATAAGAAGCCTGGGTAATTTCTCAGAATGGAACATAGTTTCCATTATAGTTTCTACTTAATAAAAAAAAGTCTACTGTATTGGGATAACAGGCAATTATAGCAGGGCTTATTCTAAAATAATAATAATAATAATAGTAGTAGTAGTAGTAAAGTTGGAAGGGACCTTGGCGGTCATCTAGTCCAACCCCCTGCTCGGGCAGGAAACCCTACACCATTTCGGACAAATGGCTGTCCAGTCTCTTCTTAAAAACTTCCAGTGTGGGAGCATTTACTGCTTCTGGAGGCAAGCTGTTCCACTGATTAATTGTTTTCACTGTCAGGAAGTTTCTTCTTAGTTCTAGGTTGCTTCTCTCTTTGGTTAGTTTCCACCCATTGCTTCTTGTCCTGCCTTCAGGTGCTTTGGAAAATAGCTTGATTCCCTCTTCTTTATGGCAGCCCCTGAGATATTGGAATACTGCTATCATGTCCCCCCTTGTCCTTCTCTTTGTTAAACTAAACTAAATCTTCTATCATGCAGCAATCGCATAATTGAGGAAGCCTCATGATAACTACTATGTTTTCTCATATAACACACAAATAAGTTGTAACATTAATGATTTAAGCTCTGAATCTTCTAGCATGAGAGTGTAATAATTTCCATGAATCACTAGTGGGCAGCAATATATTAGAAGTCCATTCTATTTTATTTTCCTGGAATGTCATCCTTAGAATACTGGCTTCAAATGACTTGCAATATAAGCAATGAAAACTATATGGAATGGAATAGATATGTCCTTTCAAATGAAAGGAGTTTACAGAGTTTTCCCATATGAAATTATTCTTAATCTGTGAAAAATAGGAATAATGTGGTTTAAAGTCAGCTTTTAAGAAGATGAGAATCGATTTTTTCCCATTAATTATGGAATTGTTTGCAAGATAAGACATTTTATACATAAGAAATTTATGTTTTGTATCTTTATTTATACCTCCTATTCTTCTCTAATTGCTTTTATCAGGTCACACTGCATAGAAACTACTGGAAAAGCAAAGTAAAGTATGACTGGCTGAGTGGAAAATATAGCAATATTCAGTCACGGAGTAATTTACCAGAAAAATGTATGTATCCCATGGATGTAGATACCTGGGGAGAAATCTTGGAAGCTGAATTGGAAAGAGTTTTATACAGAGGAAATTAGAGAGGAATTTGTGTGTGCATTTGTGTGCGTGTGTGTGTGTGTGTGCGCGCGCGCACACATATATATGTGTACCTTTTCTGTAGTTTGGTTTGTGATTGCTTTATATATGTTTATTTAATTTTACACTTTCAGAATTGTAAATATTTTAATTATTACATAATTTGAAATGCTATATGTAAAAATGTTTCTTGATGCTCATAAAGCACTTTATAAATAATGTCAAATATTTTATAAGCTGGTGGCTTAGTCTGCTAGTGGTCCTTCCAAATGGTTAGAACTGCTATTCCTTTCAATGCAAGCTTGCAAGTCCATTAATGGAAATGATGGAAACTGTAATGTAAAAGCTATGGAGGATATAGGTTACCTATCCTTAAAGTATATTGATTTAGAAGATTTTTGCTGAATAGTCTGATTTATCTTTACACTGGTCTTTGATCAAAATAAAGAATGGTTGACTAATCTGATTTATCTGTTTATAAACATTTTGTTTCAAGATTGCAATTAAAGGTATTGAATTAAAATTAAATTTCACTGCAGTTTTTAAATTTTAAAATAGGCCTATATAAGTGTGTGTTTAGATTTATAGATAAGGATTAAAATCCAAAATCATTACTCAAAATTGTGATATGGTGTTTTTATCCACAAAGCCTAATTGTCATAGCATAGTTCTTTAGACTACACAGTATCATATTAGACAATGGAACAGAATTCTGAAAATTCTGCAGAGGAAATACTTATTATTTTATCACAAACCAAATTTATGAAAATTTAACCTACAAATGATTCGTATCAAAACCTTAGTGAGAACTAAGCTCACAGCCTACTAATTACACTTCCTTCTAAGTTCATTAGACCAATGTCAACTTTAAGCAAAAAAAATATATCCCTTCAAAAAAAAAGCAACTGATATTTTCACAGCAATTTCAAATCTGAAAGGGTTAATAGAATCAAGAATCACAATATTTTGTGATAGCCAACTATTTCTTCACCTGCACATCTTTGAATCTACTTTCCTCTCACCCCAAACTAAGTTTTTGGTAAGTATCCAGGGAGTGGGGATCTGATAAACTTTGTGGGCAATGTGATACTGGGCTTTAGCAAAAAAGGAAGTAATTGACAGGTCTGCAACAGTATTGTAAATTCCTTTCTTCATTTGTTGCAGTTGTTGTTGGCCCTTTCCTACTATGGCTCTGTAAGATTTCCTATTGGCTTAGTTTCCTCTTTTTACAAGAGGCAATTTTAGGGGACAAGAGGGAGGCAAGAAAAATGTATTGCATCAGCTTTTCTTGAAATTTTCCTTTTGTGTCACTTCAATGACCTGTTTCTTTCCATTCTTTCTTCACTTTAACTTTTTTAATCTTGAGGAATTTGAATTCTTTAAAATACCCAAAAATATGTAACACGATTATCAGCAATTATAACCAGAGAATATTAAATTAATAATAAGCACTGTGGCTGGGTTAGCATTCTTACAAATGTATTAACATCTGACAGTGTACTAACATCCAAAGTTTGAGACTGTGTTTAATGAAAACATGAGTACATTTGTAACAAGCTGTCCTTAACTTTATACCACAGACATTCATTGAAGGTAAACTAGAACATAACAAATTATTTTTAGTTTGTATAAGCGAAATAGCTAAATAAGAAGATTATATTACAGTGTATGATCACAATCATTTGATCAATTTGGAGTATGAAATTTATTTTATCTGAACTTCTTGACTGAGGAAGTCTAAATTTCTCTCAGTAGAAAGATAGCAATAGCACTTAACAATAGCACTTAGACTTATATACCATTTGTCAGGTCCCCAATTCCTTACTGTTTTCCTTGCACATATACTCTTGTGCTCTTGTTTTAGGACCTGCCATTTTGCTGGGGGGGAGGGGAGATACTTGCTTTCGCTTGGGATAACTTTCGCTTTCTATTTTTCCTCTCTTGCCTCTATCCACTTGAGAAAGGAATGTGTCTCCCTTATCAGGGAGACGGTTACAGAGAAACGAAATTGGAGAAGATCTTGAGATGCGCGCCCACTGTGCCACCTATGGATTGGCTGGATTTCAAATGGATATTATGACTCTGATGGGAGGAGGAATATTGCTGGTTTAACTATACCGTTTAAGCAGTATTTTCCCCAGATCTCGCCTTGACTTCCCTACTGTTACTAACCCCTAATAAAAGTTTCCTTTTGAGACAATGCCTGTTTCAAGAGTTCTGCTTTCTTGGGTGGTTAGCTGAGGTGGGCCTTTACATAAGGCGAGATCTGCATAGTACTCAACCCGGAGAAGCTGCTGCCCTACCCGGGGAGTTGCAACTAAATTTCACATGGAAGAGTCAAGTGTGATCCTTGGCTTGAAAAAGAAAAACAAAACAAAAAAACCAACTGTTGATTTATGGAAATGATTGGGAAAAAACACCCAACTTTAAAAAAAATGGTTATTATAATTTTAGTGGAGTTTTTTTTAAGACAGAAGAAGGAAAAATAGTAACTACATATGATAATAACATAAAAATAACATTAAAGAAAAAAATTAATGACTGCTGTCATGCAAGAACATCTTAATTCTAGGTGCATTTCAGTGGCTATAATTTAACATGGTTTCAATTATATGAAACTTTAGGGTTTCAATGACCTCAGATCTGTGCTAAGTTGTAGATTTTATTATATTATGATCTTTAAACTTCCCTACAGTTGCAACTTAAAATTTTTTTTAAAAAAAATGAGTGCTATCGTATAGACACCAAAATACCAAGAAATTACAAAAATTTAAATCTGCCATGTCTTTTTCTTGGTATGCTTTTTGGTATGAAAGTATATCTATTTTAAAATAAAATTTTAAACCTACTTATTTTAAAATGGATATGCTCTTATTTTGTGGTTGCAAGCTGTTTATAAACTTTCACACACAACTGAAACCTTTAATACATAAAATATGACTCACAGCTGTGGTTTGAGAATTACTGTTTGACTCGAAGAGTTATTCAAATATGAGAGTAGGTGACAAATTAGGTACATATACAAGCCTGGGTGCATCTGCGCGCACACACGCAATATGTGAAGGTATAGCTAAATATTGTGAATTGGCCAAATCTTGTTCAGAACATTACAGATACAGATACTAAAATCTTGCAAGACTTGGGTATCATGTAAGATTTTTAAAAAAGACAAATTAGCATTTAGTTAATTGGGGGATTTCCAGTGGATGCAACAGAATATTCAATAAGTGTTAATAGTATGATGGCTGACTTGAACCTTCAGTTGTGAAAAGAAACTGCACTTTAAAAAGAGAGATCCAGCACTAAAGTTATAGACCAAGGTGTCAAACTTGCAATGTCACGTGTCGTGACGTATCACAACTTTTTTGCCATTGCCAGCAATGGGGTGGATGCAGTTTCACTATGATGCATCCAGCCCGCGGGGCCAGCAGTTTGACACCCCTGGTGAGGACAGTGGAGAAGATTGGTGACCTGAAGCATTTTTAAAGTCTAGAACAGTCACATAATATTCAGAAGTGGCTCAGTCAGAAACCTCCCTTATTTATTGAACTATAAGAAGGAGGGAGAGATGCAGCACAATCAGACTTGCAAGAATCCGTTATTATACCAATCTCAATTAAAATAGCTTTAACCTTCCTTGTGGAATTAATTTCTAGTCTGGTCTAATTGTACAGCTGATGAAGAACTAATCATGATTTCTAGCAGCAACTTGGAGTACAAGTATCTCTTGCAGACCGTAGCAGAACCTAGTTCCAGCTAGGTGTATCTCTTGCCTCTGTCTGTTCTTCACTTACGCATTTCTAAATAAGCTAGCTATGACAAAAATAAACTGTTTGATAATAATTCTTCCAAAGGAAGATAATGGGCTACAACAGTGTTTTAAACTGTTCAGAAAACAGGAGGTGAGGAAGATGATCAGCAATTTATATGAATAGGAGTACAAAAAATTGTGACCCATAGGACACATGCAACCCCAGCATCACTTTTGTGGCTCTCAGAACAACCTTCCCCACAATGGCTTTGGTCAGCATATCAATATAAATTTTTATACTAGGGGGAAATATGGAGGAATTTTAAGGATCAAAATAAGAGAGTTATGTTTTGTAGAGATAATATGCTCATTTAAAGTCTTTCTTCGAGGCTTGAATTCCACTCTCTCCCTTTTTGGAATACAGCTCTCAAGAAACTCTATAGGGCCCTTGAGCAAATAGAAGTGGTGTCGCTTGATCGAAACTATGCACAAAATAGGTAGTCCTCAACTTACAGCCACAATTGAACCCAAAATTTCTGTTGCTAAGCGACACAATTGTTAAGTGAGTTTTGCCCCATTTTATGACCTTTCTTGCCACAGTTGGAGGTGTTACGTTAGTGGCAAGGTTGTTAAGTGAATTTGGTCCCCATTGACTTTGCTTACATGGCTCCGGGACATTGCAATCATCATAAATGTGAGTCAGTTGCCAAGCCTCTGAATTTTGATCACATGACTGCAGCAACAGTCATAGGTGTGAAAAAATGGTCATAAGTCACTTTTTGCAGTGTTGTAACTTTGAACAGTCATTAAACAAACTTTTGTAAGTCGAGGACTACCTGTAATGAAATGAGGGTCAAATTACTTCCAGGACTGCCTCTCCTTGAGAGTATCTGCCCATCCTACTAAGTTAATTAATGTTTGCCATCTGATGGGACCTCAGAGTCGAGCCTTCTTGGTGGCTGCCCCGGTCCTTTGGAACAACCTGTCACTTGAGACCTGAGGGATTCCTCCCCTTTTAATCTCCCAAAGGACTGTGTAGATCTGTTTGGGTTAGGATGGGGACTGAACTGTGAGGTTGATTGGTCTGGTGCCTGGAGGAGAAAGAGTACTTTTGTTTTAAATTATGTTTTAAATTATGTTTTTTATGGATTGTGTGAGTTGCATAAAGTTGCATATGAGATAAGTGGCCACATAAATCCAATAAATAAATAAATAAAACAATGAAACCCACAGGAGAGTTTTGTAATACAGTATCTTACTTTATGGAGGCTTCCCTGTTTGTAAAAGGCAGTCCTTTAGTTGAAGACTTTTTCTTTGTCAGTTTTCCCTAACATGGCCCTTTCCTGATGTAAAGTATCACAACTTCCATAGTCCCAAACCAGAGAAACTAAAGCATAACAATTCAACATATCTGGAGGGCTAATCCAATAATGCTCAGCTAGGTTCTAGTCACATGGTTTCTCCATTTGCTGAGAGGTACTGTATTTGTATTGTTACTAGATTTATACCTTTCTATCGTCTCACATACACATTTAATGTAGATAGTTATGTTTTGAGTCCATGATGATGAGATAAATTCTCTTTCTGCATTGGTGGTCATTGTCATCTCTGTAAACCTTAGCCCTAGTGACCTCTTTTAACTATTTAAAACAGACACTGTACAATAATAAATTAGATATCCTGTTTCCTTGTTTTGCAACATATGATAGCATATTTTTAGCACTTGAATGGTAACAACCACAGTGCAGATTATCAAGGAGGCAGTAGCTCTCAGAGTAAGCTTTATCTTCGTCCTGTGGCTTCCTTTAACTTTTGAGTCACTGAAATATCCATGGTCCTGTCAACATGGATGATTTACCATAATGGCTTGTTCTGAGTAGGTTTCTATGGAAGGCATATTCTTACAACTCATTACAAAAAAACAGTGAATTTGCATGAATGTCCAGATAATCACTTTTCCTATGATAACTTTTTCTGAGCTGTTTTTTCCATTTAAAAAGAGGTTTCTAAATTAGAACTTATAACATGAAGTAAAATCTGCTACAGTAGAGAGCTAAACTAATATGGAGAACCATAAGCTGAGAATTACCAGCTTTGTATTTTATAGTGGTCAAGCATTCTTTCTGGATAAAGAAACTAGAGAATGTAGATTTCCATTTTTTCCTTTGTATTAAACTATGCTTTACCCACCTGAGCCTTGCAACCCAAATAATTAATCAGGCAGCTGATTTCAGCAGCAAAGGTCACCGTTTTATGGGATCTTGTAATTCTGACCTATTTTCCCAAAACAATATGATTGAATTGTGTTGGTGGATAATGGACACGAGGTGGCCCGGGGAGGAAAAGGGAGAGTTTAACTATGCTACCTTTTGTGCCAAAACCTCAAAACCCACTTTGCTTCTTCTGTACCTAAATGGATCTATCAGTAAACTTATACTCTTGATAAAATAATGTCCCAGACGAAAAATATAAAGTACACAGATACTTTCAAAGACACTTAGTTAGGAATGCATTGCTACAGACTTGGGAAAAAATAAAACAAAAACATTATATAAGAATTCCAATGTGGTTATCCCCAACAGAAGCTCCGAAATATCCAAACCTACTGGATATAAATAAGATAATTATATACAAGGAACTAGTAAACGAACAGGGAAATCTGAAAACAAAACAAGAATTGGAACAAGATATAGGCAGAGAGATTGACTGGTGGACATTTACACAAATTCAGTCTAAATATACAGAGGACAAAAAAATTATATAAGAGCCACAAGAATTGGATAAAATTATACATGGAACAGAAATAAAATTAATTAGCAATTTATATAAATACTTATTGAGATATAAAATGGAAGATGAGGTTGTCAAAGACACAATGATTAGATGGGCAAAAAAAATCAGATATAATATAGAATTGGAGAAATGGGAAAAAATATGGGAAACAAACATAAAATTGATTATGTCTGCGGCATTCAAGGAAAACCAGTTGAAGATGTTTTATAGGTGGCATCTTCCACCAGCAAAGCTTGCCAAGATGTTCCAGAACAATTTGCCAATATGTTGGAAATGTAAAAAAAGTACATGGAACATATTATCATATATGGTGGAGATGCCCAGTTGTGAAAAAATACTGGACTAAAATAAGAAGATGGATGGAAGAAATAATAGACCAACCCGTAGACTGGAAACCAGAGATCTTTCTGCTGGGTATTTTAAACAGAAAATATAGTAAAGAAATACGGTGCTTAATTCTACATATAACAACGGCAGCAAGAATAGCATACGCACAGTTCTGGAAAAATGAGAATATACCATCAGAGGAAGAAGTGATAAGAAAAATCCTGGACTGTGCTTAGATGGACAAATTAACAACAGAGATAAAAGAAAAGGAAGACACAGAGTATTATCTAATATGGAATAAGTGGTATGAGTGGTTGGAGATTAGAAATAATAAATGAGAATAAATGTGGAAAGGTCAAAAATGGAAAATGTGTGTATAGTAATGTATAGTAATAATAATATGTATTATTTTTAGTATGAAGTATAGTATGAAGTAAGAAAAATGCAAACAAGAAATAACGGGACAACAAGGACAAATATATCTAAAGAAGAATAAGGGGGGGAATGTAAATAATAGATTACCGTTAAGAAATTGCTGTTTTAAAAAAAAAGGAGTATACACTGTATGTGTATGTGTGTTATGTTTTGTTGTTTTAAAAAAATAAAAATATATTTTTAAAAAAATGTCCCAGGAGTTATTTTGCTGCATATGCCAATGGGATGGTTAACAGATGGATTAGATTAGACAAAATTAGCTTAGATTAAAATTAATAAAAATAAATATTAAATTAAATCCTTAATCCAGGAGGTGAAGATTTAAGATACTGAAAAACATTTCTGTGTTGCTGCTCTGGAATTAGCTTCACTCTAGTTTAGTCCAGGATCCAGATGGACTCTAATTCAATAGCCTTTTGGAAAGCTATCAAAACGTGACTGTTCCAAAAAGCATTTGGAGATTAGAATCTATGTTTTGTGTGCCATCTGTTTATCCCAGTTTGAGCTCCTTTTAATGTGTTGTACGATGTGGCTTGCATTCTAATTTAGATGTCTGAATTTCACCCAGAGATGTGAAATTCTAGTTGTACTGAAATCATGGAAAATAAATAAAACTGTTTATACCTGAAAATCCCCTCCCCAACTGCACAGCACAGAAATATAACATATGTTAATATCTGATTTCACTTTAAAAGCAGTGAAATGGATTGTTTATTTACTTAGGCATGACTGACAATAAATCTGCATATGTCCGTACATTTTAATTTTTTATTTAATTAGTTAATAAATTAATATAAATTTGGAAAAAATTAAAATGGAGTATTTTGACATATACTATCAATATCCTGTCTATATACAGCACAGAATTGGGGAGGATTCCCCCACTTTTAGCTCAGGAGAAGAGGCCTATACTCTACCTTGAATTGATTCAGGATGCACACGCGCACATAAACACACACACACACACACACACACACACACACAATGTGCTTATAATAGTAAAAATTGATTGAATTATGGAAAACTAGATTTAATGACTTTCACTGTAATGTAATATATGTTTAGTCAGAAATCAGCTCTACTGTGTTTAGCAAAATGTGCTCTCTAGTAAGAATGTAAGTATACAGTAGTCAACTGGAGATATTATTATATACTTTCATCTTAGAAATGTTCAATCAAAAAGATTAAATTGTGAATTAGAAAATCTTTTCTAAGTACAGGTATCTTAACTACAGCTTCTGAGTGGACTTAAATTAGCCATTCTCTGAGTTTTCACCTCCAATAGATGTTAATAATATTAGTTCACTGCTACTTATTTATAAGGCAATACATGTAATACACACTTTGAGACTCTGGAATACATTATAATTCCAGATATTATTTTTGTTTATGCTTGAGCTACTTTGGAAATGTTCTCAGATGATTGGGTAAAATTGCTTATCTATACAAGTACCTAGGGTTGTGATGTTTCCTTAAAAATTTCAATGCATATTTCCAAAGCATCATTTCCAAGAAAGAAAGAAATGATTCTGGTCAGTTGTTGGAAAATGTTTATCAATCCATTGGGTCAGTTCTTGAAAAGAATGAGTTACAGTTCTGCAGAACTTGTCTGAAAATCAACTGTTCTGTAGCCTGATTTTCTCCTGTAACACTAGTTTTGATCTTCTGTTGGTTGATGAAACACAAGATCAATTGTCTTTTCCTGTGTATTAATAATGCAATACACTGTTTCTGATGATTATTTCTTTTATGTGGTCAAATTCTTCAGTTAGGAAATTGGAACTCAGTGGAAGTTCTTGAACTCATTCAACTTGCTGTTCAGAAAAGCTCAGCATACTCAGCCAGACATGAAACACTCTTACTTATCTGATTCCTTCTGGAACCTTCTTTACTGTAACCCTCTGGCAGAAGGAGAAGCCTCCCTGCTATTCAAGGCCTCTTTTCAAGCATAGAGAAGGCAAAGACTGCTTATAAAATAACAAAAGGGGTAGGGGTCAAGCTGTCATCCCTCTTCTGCTACTCATATTACAGGTAGTCCTCAATTTACGACCATAGTTGAGCCCAGAATTTATGTTGCTGAGAAATTTGTTAAGTGAGTTTTGCCCCATTTTATGACTTTCCTTGCCACATTTGTTAAGTGAATCATAGCAGTTGTTAAATTGGTAACATGGTTGTTAAGTGAATCTGGCTTCCCGACTGACTTTGCTTGTCAGAACGTAGCAAAATATATTCATATGACCCTGGGACCACTGCAACAGTCATAAATATCAACCAGTTGTCAAGCATCCGAATGTAAATCACGTGGCCATGAAGATGCTGCAATGGTCATAAAGTGTGAAAACTGATCATAAATCATTTTTTTCAGTGCTGTTGTAACTTCAAACCATCATTAAATGAACTGTTTTAAGATGAGGATTACCTGTATTCTCAACATATGCAAATGGACTAGAGCTTATAGTTACAAATGCTCCTATTAGAGTATTTTTATTTTTTTCCTATTCATTTCTTTTGAATTCCCTCTGAATATAAGAAATTTTGTGGAGGTTACTCGTGAACTTATTCCAGTCTTTGAGGGGCTGCCACAAAGAAGAGTCACGTTATTCACCAAAGCACCAGAGGGCAGGACAAGAAACAATGGTTGGAAACTGATCAAAGAGAAAAGCAACCTGGAATTAAGAGAAACTTCCTGACAGTGAGGACAATTAACCAGTGGAACAGCTTACCACCAGAAATCGTGGGCACTCCATCACTGGAGATTTTTAAGAAGAGGCTAGACCAGTGATGGCAAACCTTTTAGAGACCGAGTGCCCAAACTGCAACCCAAAACCCACTTATGTATTGTCGGGTGCCAAGTGGGCGTGGTCCATTGGGTGGGCGTGGTCATGGTGGTAACGGCAGACTGGATGGGATAAAAAGTTCAATCAATCAATTCCAACTTTGCGAGATCTTTTTTTTTCCTGCGAGTTGAAATTGATTGATTGATTGAACCTTTTTTTTTTTTTGCATACAGCGGTGGAGGCCTAAATTAAAAAGGTTTTATAAAACCCAGCTGAAGGCCTAGGACTGGGGCGAGGACGTGCGTGCCCACAGAGAGGGCTCTGTGTGCCACCTGTGGCACGTGTGCCATAGGTTCACCACCACGGGGCTAGACAGTCACTTGTCTGAGATAGTATAGGTTCTCCTGCTTGAGCAGGGGGCTGGACTAGAAGACCTCCAAGGTCCTTCCAGTTCTATTCTATTCTATTCTATTCTATTCTATTCTATTCTATTCTATTCTATTCTATTCTATTCTATTCTACTCTACTCTACTCTACTCTACTCTACTCTATTGCTCAGTGGCCCCAAATCATGTGTGTCTACAAATCAGTTGTATAGGATTAATTATATAGGTGGAACTTTAATAAAGTGGCTGTAAAAATGAACACACTATGAATAAAATGACAGTGACTTTCCTGGAATGAGTGACTGTTAAAAATGGTCACACTACATAATACTTGGTTATATGGAAAATAAAAGCTGATGTGTGAAATACCTTAAGCTGCTATTTAAAATGCTGACTTTGGAAGTATTGCTCTTCTGGCTTGTAAATATGTAAGAGCAAATTTCTTGTTTACTAGTTGTAATAGTTGTGTGTTCACAACTTTGTTTATATCTTTGTCTCCATCTCCATCTCTATCTCTGTCTATCTAATTGAAATGAAAAAGGATCATTGTAGTTCAGCTTTTCCAATATGATACCCTCCAGAGATATTAGGAATGGAAAGATTATGGAACTTATAATTCCCAAACATCTGTTGGGAAAACTTTATAATTTTGGGCTAAAAAAAATCTATTTTATGCAAAAACTGGAGGAGAATCAAATTTACATGTATCTTTGTTGAACTTGTATCAGAGGATATGATGTACAAGTTGGTAAGATATTTAGTATTATCTTTTTATAATAATTTTTATTAATTTATTAAAATATAAAATACAAAGAGAAATTTTAAAAAGTAATAGAAAACTAAGGAGGGGGAGAGAAAAGAAAGAAAGAGAATATATGCTGTAAAGAGGGAAATGGAAAGAAAACGGTACCGACTTCCAACTCTCTTTAACATAGTAGAAGATAACATTACAACCTCAACTTTGTACTTTTACACAACAGAATATACTAGCCATTTCTATAGCAACAAACCTATAGTAAGATATTTACTATTATTATCAAACAGAAAAATATCTTTGACTTACAGTTTTGTGTTTAAGTTACAAGACCTCAGGTATTTATGACATAGAACAATGTTTTTCAACCTTGGCAACTTTAAGATGCATGGAATTCAACACCAAGAATTTCCCAGCCACCATGTCAAAGTCCACCCATCTTAAAATTGCCAAGGTTGAACAAAAGAATGGAAGGTTCATGTTTTTAGCAAAGACAATAATGCTGGCTTTATTTTGTTAAACTTTATTAAAAATATATTTTATTTTTCAACAGTATTGAAAATACTGTTTACAATGGAACCACAATATGCAGCATATCATATTTATCATATTTATTCATTCATCTGCTTCAGAATTGCCCCATACAAGAAAACAAGTATAACACAAGATTCTAATTATATGTATGATTGCATTTTAAACAAAAAAAAGTTTTGGATCCTTCAGATGCTAGTAAATTGGTTCCCTCACTATCCCTTATCATTGGCCATATTGGTTGTAGGCTGGGTGTTCGTCAGCAGCATCTGAAGATCTATAGATTACCATTCCTCTTTGGGATAGTAGCAAATACCGTAGAAAAATCTGATCTGCACAACATCAAATACTCTGCCAATTCTAAAACAAACTATTGTTAAATAACAGTTTAAATTTTAGACCAGCTGATATTCCTTTTCAGAGATTTATTGAGCTGGTAAATTTTTTTGAGGGTTTTTCTTTTTTCCTTTTTTGCTAAAATCACCAGTCTTTCATTTTCCAGTTCTGGAGACAAGCTGAATGGCCTTGATCCATTCTGTACGTTCTGCAGAGGTGGCTGCTTGAAGGACATAGTGCACCTCATTTGCGGTAATAATCTCAAAGAGGTTTCCCTCCACTTCATTTTTTTTGCCTGGTTTGGAGAGGACAGAGGAAAAAAAAGTGAACAAAGGACCAGGGAGAGGGCTTGTTTCAGCACTTCTGCCTCTGAAGAAATAACTCACTTCCATTCTTACTGGATAACAAGCATAAATGAAACTCTTTGCATTTCCATTTAATCCACATACAAAATTTCTACATTTATAAGACTCTCCTTCTGCTTAGATATGTAGAACCAACTGGTCCATTTTTTTGTTACCATTTAAAGTTAAGCTGCCACTTCCCAGAATTGGGTTCCACCCCAAAGAGAAAGGGAAGGAAGGAGGGAGGGAGCTAGCTTTCTGGCACCTCACCTCCTTCCTGACAGTAGAAATACAACAACAACATATAAAATATATTATTTAAGTATATAACATACCCATGCAAAAATTAATATTAAGATATTTATATTTATTCATAGTTAATGTAGAAATGAACTGCAGTATGAGGCTTGCCTTGGAAGCAACATTTCCCCGGTTATTGGGAGTGAAAAAGACTACATTAATTAGGTATGCTATAATTTTCAGAATGCTAGTCTGAAAATCAGGCAATACAGGCTCATGGGAACCCCTCACTTTTGGAAAATCTCTCCAAAACTGCACTACTGCTTTTAACTCCTGCTTAGTGATTACCATCTGATGTATCTTCAATTGCCGTCACTACACAGCCCCTCAAGTGAATGGCTCCAAGTGGCTCTTCTCCCTGAAAGAAATTTCATTCACTATTCATGCAGAGTCAGACTCCAGGAAAGAAATGGTGATCTCGAGACAGCACTGCTTTTAGTGGCAGAATACAGAGGCGGCATGTAGACTATCTCTTCATAATTTCTCTCTGGATAAGGAGAAAACTTGAGATTGACCATAAATGCCTTATACAGTTGCTCCTCGTGAGGAGACTCAAGACAGCAGTTTTACAGTGGATTTAGCAGTTTTACAGTGGGAGATGAAGGAATAGCCATCTTGCTTAAACACCTTCAAAAGGACACTGGATCTCATACTCTCTTTTCTAATTATTTGGGAAGTTGCTTGTTAACTGCTTTTCAGCTACTAGGAATCTTTGGATCAATAGGTTTTACAGCACCAGGTGAGTTTCCTTCAATCCTTAGTGAGAGAAGTTTTAAACACAACTTTAAGCACTTAATTTGTTTTCTTTTGGGGTAAACAGCAAAAGTGTGATTAGAACTTTGATTTTGGAAGGTTACAAATAAACTAGGGGTCCAGACAGATTTGAAATAAGATTTTGGAATTAATTATAAAAATCCTTCCCACAGGAAAATACTTTTGTTTTAAATTCTCTTTAAAAAAAATTAAAAAGGTAAGATGGGACTTTGAAAGTTGAACATGAGAGAAAACTAGGAGGAACTAATGATTGCAATGAAAGGAGAAGTACACTTAAATATGACGTATTAGTGCAAAATAAAGAAAAAATATTTTAACATTAGACATACTGAAGGATATGCTGATGCTAGATCTAGAAGTGAATTTTAAGAGTGTCTACCTCTATAGACTATATTTTAAAGATGTTATGAAAGAAGAACAAGTCTTATCTGACAAGACAGACTTATTTGAAATTGGATTTAAAAATGACAGGCTATATAAGAATGACATGGAAAAAGATATCACACATACAAGAGAAACCAGCTGATGTCTTCACAAATAATTAATAATTAAAAAGGATGTACAAATAACAAACCAAGAGATAATTTCCCTCTATATTGGATTTACAAAAGAGGTTTGTATTTTGGGAGACTGGATAAAGAAAAAATTGAAAAGAAATCAAGTTCTAGGACATTATTTAGGATAAAGACTGATATTAAAGGTATGTATGTATGAGTAGTTTTGCTGACATCCCCAGGGTCTTTATAGAAATTCTTAAACGAAACACAGGAAGAATAAACTGTAGAGAATGGAACTATGCACACTGTGCACACAAGCCCTAAGATTACTTCCTTATATATTGCCTATTCCTTCCCCAACCTCATCAAGATATCAGAAGGGATCCTTTTAAGACGGAAGGAAGGAAGGACTCACATGTCTTAGTCAGATCTGTGGTTTGGAAGAAACAGCATCATATTAGTTTAAAGGTCTTATTCATGAACTGTCTGACTTGGGGAACTCCCTTGTGAGGATTTTCTTAATAGGACACAGGTTCTGGGGCACAGTTTCACTATTATTACAAATAAATTTTGTGGCTTATTGGCTTTCCAACAGCTAATACTTAAATGAGAATCTCTTTTTCTTTCAGCAAATTCTTCGACATTTGATTTAATGACAAGGAGGGAAAAAAGAGGAAGAGGAGTAGATAAGACCTGTTCAAGCTCCCTTTCAGACTTCTTTGCTTAACACAGTGGTTCTCAACCTTTTTAATGCTGCAACCCCCAACCGGTCGTAAGTCAAGGACTACTCAACCGGTCGTAAGTCGAGGACTACTCAACTGGTGCAGCACCGTTTGCAGAATGGGACTTTTGGCGGGCTCAGCAGGGCAGAGACAGCCTGGACAATTCCTATTGGCTTTTGAAAGCCAATAGAATTAGACTCTATTCAAGAGAGTCTATTCTATTGGCTTTCAAAAGCCAATAGAATAAAAGGGAGTAGCACAGCTAAGGAAAAGGGGGAAAAAATGGCAGACTGCGTTGTTTGGTGACCCCCGTGAAATGGTTGTTCGATCCCAAATGGGGTCCTGACCCACAGGTTGAGAACCACTGGCTTAACATAAGGACGTCATGGAGAAATAGAGATGGTGCCCAAAGATATAAGATGCATGGTCCCATTATCTCTGCAATTTGTTTTCACATGTGCACAAAGAATGCCTTTGGTTGTCCAAGTGTTTGAAGGATAACAAAACTTATTCATGTACAGAGATAATGGAGCAGCCTTTTCCACACAGGTGATATCCAGATGCGTTGGAGTCCAAAAACTAGAACCCTCAACTACTATAGGTTCTGGATATTGACATTCAGTACTACCAAAGACAACTGTGCAAGACTATACAAATCCACTAGAGTTGTCTACTCAGGAAGTGGCTTCACCAAAAAGTAAACTGCATCACTTAATGTTGATAAAATATATTTGAGCTTTATTATGAAGAAGGATAGGTGCTAATAGTAAATTATGGGTGCTAATAATAAATTAGTAATAAACATACTATTCCTACAGTGTTCAGTAGGCAATTTCATCACCAAGTGGCATTTCAACAAAACTGAGTGATAAACACACTTACTGCCGCAGGATCGTAGTAATGCATGTAGGCAGGGTCCTCTCTCAAAACAAATTTCCGCACTTTCCAGTTTTTCCTTCTATGACCCTAAATAAATATTAAGAAAGCATAATTTTTTATTCTTCTGCTATGTAGGCATAAATTTCAAACTATAACCAAGCCTTGTTCTCACAATTGAACAAGACACTTTAAGTTATCCTCGTTCTAATAAAATCAATAGCAAAGATTCCAGTGATTTTATTGGACTTTTCTCTGATGATAAAATTGGCTATTTTATATGACATAAACCAGAGTCAATAACTTCTATCCTTAGGACTGAGGTCCCTTTTTGCAGATCTTAGAGCCTCTTGCTTTGGATTACCACCATTTGGCTGAATTTGATGATTTTCTCATAATTTTGAGTATGTGGTAAGTAAACACAACCAGTATGAAGTGCAAGCTATGAAATGAATTTACTATTTTAAAACAATATATTCTACCTTCCCTTCCTCCAAATAGAGAATGGGAGGGTGTAGGGGCAGTGGAGAACACTATCTTTCTCACAGATATTGCCTGGTTGCCTTCTTGTCTATAGATCCTGGCCACCACAAGATTTTCCATTTTTGATTTAAACTCAGCCACCTGTATGTATTTATCATATAATTACATGTAATATGAATATCACATAAATTATATTATGTGTATACAACCTTTTGGGGCATGACTTTTTTCCTGACTTATAGTCAAGCTTGCTTTTTATCAATTAAAAAATATGAATAAAAATCTCAGTTCTAGTTTTGTCTTTTTTCCCTTTTTTGTGTATCCTCCCCCCCTTTTCTTAAAAATGCTTAGTAAAAAGCTTGTTGAAAAGATAAAGAAAATGTGTCAAAAAGCAAAATGGACAGCATAAAAGGCAATTCAGTGGACTTTTTCATCTGGTGATTTGAGTTTTTTAATGAAATAGATATAAAATGTTTCAAGTTTAATTTGTTAAAGGTTACGTTTTAATAGATCTACTAGTCTATTAAATATAGGGAGCAAAAAATAAGAGTTAAACTTTATGTCTTTGAAACTCATTTAAAAACTGATCATCAGTTCTACCGTAGGTCTTGATCATTTCCACAAAATGTTGCAATTTTTTTATTTTCTACCAGAACAGCATAAATCAAGTCAGAAATTCAATGAGTCATATACTTTTAAGTCTTCGAGTGTTCTATATATGAAATCCTACTGTAATTCTATTAAAGCCAGATATGTTGAATGGAACCATTGGGACATCAGATGAGTGTTACATTTAATCTGTACTACCAAGGAAAATTACTCTTTTGGCTATCTGTTATATTTTAGCTCTCTTTCCAAAACTGTTGCAAGGGCAGATGACATCTTTTTAAAAAAAAACATTTACTCATATACCAGTAACAATCAGCTCATAGAACTGGTATGGATGTACAGTAAATGTAACTTCTCAATACCAGTCCTGCCTTCTGATATACCATATATTCCGGGATATAAGACGACTGGGCGTATAAGACGACCCCAACTTTTGAGAAGATTTTCAGGCTTTAGAAAGTCATCTTATACGCCAGAAAATACAGTACAATACTGAATTTCTGTTTATAGATGAGCACAATAGGAGCTCCTTTGCTGCTAGAAAGCTTTGTCCTATTAGTGCTTTTTTCTGTAAAAAAAAAATAGGG
Organism: Crotalus tigris; assembly: GCF_016545835.1. Taxonomy (NCBI): domain Eukaryota; kingdom Metazoa; phylum Chordata; class Lepidosauria; order Squamata; family Viperidae; genus Crotalus; species Crotalus tigris. The sequence goes on from NW_024096909.1 coordinate 223,281, forward strand.
CTGGCCCCTAGGGGGCAGATTGGTTTTCAATTCAGAGAACAGCTACCCGTATATTCCTGCATATAAGACGACCCCTGACTTTTGAGAACATTTTCAGGCTTTAGAAAGTCGTCTTATACACCGGAAAATACATTTCTTGCCTCAAAAGCAAGTGAGCTTTGTTTTTCCCTTTTCAAAAAAGCCCTCCACCTCTTATTCTGTTCTGTGGGTTGAAACAAGTTAGAAGCTGGTGAGTGGGGTCAGCAAGTTAGCTCAGAAATTTACAGAGTGGCTGTATCTCCACTAGCAACTGATTGCTACTTAGCAATGCTAAAGTGCATGATGCTACAGATGCAGAATATAGCCAGGAAAATTCAGAGAATGTTGAGTACTTTGGAGATATTTTTAGACCGGCTGATTTCATTAAACATGTAATACATAAGTTTATATTTTATGTACCAAAAAACAAGATATATACCAACCTGTTTCAGCAGACAACCCTGTTTGACCACCAGGCCTCTGAATTCTTCCTTGAAGACCATGTCATCATCACTGGAGTTGCCCTCACAGAAGAAACCACTGTCTGCCTATTTTAAGACATTGAAGAAGACAAGTTGATAAATGTCTCCTAGGATAGTTTGGGCTGTTAAATAATGCTAGCGTTAGTTGGACATTAAAAAAAAACCCTGTTTGTTTTAGAGAATGGAGAAACCATTGGCTTATCTACCCATCCTTCCAATAGGGCCATTTTTTTTTGGTATGTATCTACTAACTTTCTCTTTAAAACAGAGGACAAATAGACAAAGACTTTTTTTTTTGTGGTTTGCCATAGCTGCTTTTCCTTCTTGGCAAATATATTACTAACTTTATTTTTTATGCTATAAACAGACTTCAGCAGATTTTGCCTTGTTGTATGCAACTTACATGTAACCCCCATATGAAATAAAGAAAGAAATAAAATGAGCAGCTGAGGCACAGAATAAAAGAAGAGCTCAGTTAGAAGACACGGTAAAGTTTGTTGCCTGTGTCTTAATTCACAGAATTATACAGCTGGATGGAAAAGTGAAGGTGCATGATAAAAAGAAGCTATTCATCTTGGTGAGGATAAGCTAAGGACTGACATCAGTATTGTTTAATCAATCAAATATGGTCTCTTGAAACACTATTAACATATCTTGCCAGATTAGGATGATTGTGGCCAAGTAGAAAAGGCAGCAACCAAAATAAAAGAATTAAATCCATCTCTTAAAAATCCTTTAAGTAAAAGATTATCTTTTTCTAAATAGTACGTGGACACTCTATCTTAGCAAACTTATATGTTTTATAGAGATTTGCCAATCAGGGTCCTAAGTAATTTTTTAACACAGTATTTGCACAAACATATAGCGTGAAACTCAAAGCTAGGTAATGTCATACCTTCCGATTTTTTTGAATCAACTTCCATCAATTTAGCCACTATAGTTTATGGCATTATGGAGATTATGGTCACCATGGACGATGTGATATCAGATTGCTGACTATTTTCTAGCTAATAGACGACAAGTTGTGTGAGCCTACTTTTAGGCCAAACTTGATGTGCACACACTAAAGAGGTTTATTGATCTGACTATAAAACAGAGATGACAGAGGTCAACTTTTATCATTATTCAGAATTTAAAAAATAAAATATCTATGCTGCTTTCATCTTTATTTCCCAACCAGAATAATCTTTCATGTCATAAAATATAAAATGGGAAAAGTTTTTAAGCTGCAGGATATGGAGTGGGAAGTTGGGAAGGGTATGGTTCAGCTGACAGATCATGTTCCAAGTACTGATAAAAATAGATCTCCCTCTCGGTGGTTATCATCAGATGGATCAGCAGATGTTTTGCAAGCAGACCCATGGTTGATTTATCCCTGAAGCTCTCTTGTGGGACACGTTCAGCAATTCTCATAGAGAAAAAGTAACCAGGGCTTTTTTTGTCATAGAACACCCAGAACAGAGTTCCGGCACCTTTTTTGGATGAGACCTTGTAGGGTAGGCAAGGCGGGTTGTATGACATGTGTGAGTTCTAGCACCTTTTTTTTTTTTTTTACAAAAAAAGCACTGGAAGTAACAATATCTGAAGTCTGGTTGGATTGACTTGATTTCCCAAAAGCATATATGTTGAACTCATATCTATGGTTAACCATCACATGATAAGAAAAAAACCCTGCAAAGTCTATACATTTGTAATCAAACATTACACATTACACATTTATTCCTATAAAATAACAGCAATTACAAAGGAAGTCTATACTGTACTGACTCAGCTCAGAGGCTCCATATGCATATATGGAGCATATATGCTATGATTTTCTATATAAAATGCTGAATCACATTTTTTCTTCAGAAGAAGCTATCAAATTATTTTCTAATTAATAAATGCCAGAAACCATTATAACTGACAGATTAATAAGACAAAGCTGTGCACATCTATTCAAAATTAAGTAAATCCCCCTCTGTTTGATATAGATGTAGTTAGAATTTCATTCTAAGGCACAAATTAATTATTAAATCATTCTATAATTACTGTACTTCGGTAACGCAACCTGCTGTTATTGTAATCAAGTATAAAAATTAGCTTGGTGGGTGTTTTAACACAAGCTCAGCCTCAAAGTAAAAAAAAAATTCTTCTAATAGACACCTAAAGTACCTGAAGTATACTGTTTTGCGTTCACCAATATATGAAAATAAAGACAATTAATTCAAGGGAGTGGCTTTGGACTGCAAATTTGGTGTGTCTTTTTATGAGCGAGGTGGTAAAAGTTACCAATTATCATTAATTTACCAAAGCTTTAATGCCTGAACCACTCTGGAAGTAAAGTTAGTGCAGAATTTATATGCTTTGCATGTGGAAGCATAAAAAGTAGAATTTTCAATTCATACAGTGTGTGTATGATGTTCAGACTGGCAGCTGGAGAAGCATCTGGTCTGGTCTAATGCAATGTTTTCTTTAAAAAAAATTGTAGATACACACACACAAACATCTTGGTTTTTTTGTTTAAAAAAGAGTGAGATAGGGAGAGCAAGCAATGCATTAGATCAGTCAAGATGCTTTTTTGTTGTTGCTTGTTGGATAGGTATACTCCCAAACTTTTCTGTGATTAGATAAAGAAGACAATGTCTTGACACTTACAAAATAGTAATAGGCATCCTCAATATCCAAGAAGGGGGTTTCTGATAGGCCTTGAAGTGCATTCTTCGATGTATCACCAGCAGCCTGAAAGTAGCCTTCATTCAATAGGGCAGATGCCAGCACTATACCCTCTTGGCGATTTCGTAATGAATTGTTTGACAGTAACCAATCGATCACAGAACTACCTGATGACAAGGAGAAGAAGAAAGGATGGCCACCAAAGATATATATATAAAAAACAGTAGATATGGTAAGGATTAAGAAAGCAGAAAAACAACTTCCAATGATGACTATCTCTGAATCTTATTTGAAATAGATTATAATGTTCTAGTTTAATGAAAAGAAGGATTAGAGGTAACATAATAGCAGTGTTCCAATATCTCAGGGGCTGCCACAAAGAAGAGGGAGTCAGGCTATTTTCTAAAGCACCTGAAGGCAGGACAAGAAGCATTGGATGGAAACTAATCAAGGAGAGAAGCAACCTAGAATTAAGGAGAAATTTCCTGACAGAACAATTAATCAGTGGAATGACTTGCCTCCAGACATTTTTAAAGTTTTTAAGAGAAGATTGGACAACAACTTGTCTGAAATGATATAGAGCAAGGGTCTTCAAACTCAGCCCTTTTATGACTCATGGACTTCAACTCCCAGAATTCCTCAGCCAGCGTGCCTAGTTATAGAGTTTCCTGCTTGAGCAGGGGGTTGGGTTAGATGACCTCCAACTCTTTATTCTATTATAATAAATGCTTAGACTGTAGCTAATGTTTTTCTAATGTCTTCAGAGTAAGTTTTTGTAAGCATTAGCAGTTAGAAGGAGGATGGACTCAGTCCCTGCAATTCCTTGTAGTACTTCCCCAATCATTATAAAGGATACTCCAAATTTCTTTAGTCAACTGAAATCATTTCTCTATTCTATTCACAAAAGTTTTGGTGCATGCCTCAATTTCTGGGACGCATGCAATCTTAATTATTTTTATAACTCATATTTTGTGACAATAAGTTGGATGGTATGAGTGTTAGATATGCCAGGAATTAAAAATATAATAGTTAATGGCTACCAAGCTTTTGGAAAAGTGGACTGTAATATATATTCTTTGCTTTGAGAAATATTGGAATGCAATTTGATTTAGGATAGGATAGGATAGGATAGGATAGGATAGGATAGGATAGGATAGGATATCCTTTTCACCCAAATTGAATCCCTCAGATTATTTTATTTCTTTACGCAATTTATTTTCTGCCTTTTATTCCTTATTTTATGTCATCGCTATAATTCTATTTTCTTGGAATACAACACATTACAGTTCCATTTTTAGTATATATTTTAATTTATCTATTTTGTTGTTGTTTAAGCAATTCTTAACTTCCTACCTGTAAAACAGTGATTGAAAATTTTCTTGTCTTTTTCCAGCTTCCTTTCCCGTATCCCCTTGTTAGGGTCTTTCATAGAGAGATACAAAGCACTATGCAGAAAACAAAAGGGATAATATATAACCACAAATGTTTTAAAACAAAACAGCAACATTGTTGATTAAAAAAATTGGCTTAAATAAAATCACAAAGTTTTTAAGATTCACACTGAAGGCATCTAACGGACTTTGCTAGTTATTATGATAATAGGCTACTGATTTGCCCCAGGTTTCTCAATCCTGTGGACAGCTTAAATTATTATGCCTGAAACAACATGTAGGAATAAATCAACACTTCCAAACAATGGCTTTTTCTAGATCCGTGCTCCCAAGCTAGCATGGCAGTTGAAGTCCACCATCTTAAAGTTGTTGAAGTTGACAAACATTGCTCTAAATAAAATACATTCATAATCTGGTATTGGAACATGATTTGAATGTAATAGAAAAATATTCTTCCAGTAAATAATATTGGGTACTATCTCAAGCAAACCTTCTTGTACCAAGTTTTTCAAACATCTTTTTAAACTTGGGAGAGAAATATGAACTAATTCTACTTTCACGAAGCAACAGACAGCTGGAGATGCTGATCTGTGATGAGAGAGATGTAATAAGAAAAAAAGGGGCACATTCATAGCTACTTCATCTGACTGAAGTTGTCTCAGAAATGCTGCCAAAAGAAGTGTTTAAGCTTCCTGAGAACAAGAATAGGGGAAAAAAAACACCTTTTTTTTCTGAGACCAGAAAATATATAAGATATGCTTTCATTCCAGCTTGTTGATATAGATGAATTAGGAATTTGGATGCCAAGTTTCAGAACAAAATAATTTAAGCAGCTGCTTCTGTAGCTGCCTTATAAAAATAAAGCTTTTGAAATAAAAGTATTTTCCCACATCCCACTTATATAAGCAATGTTTAGTTTTGGAACACACCTCAGATTAATGGTTTCAGGAAGCCTGATAGATTTCTTGGTTGATTTCCTGGAAAACCTTTGTCCTCCCAAAATACATTTGATGGCCTTCTTGATATCTTTCACCCAAGCATCTCTATCCTCAAGATGAGAAGCTTGGAAGATGTGATCCTGTTGTTTGGCCGTTGAGAGTTTAAAGACAAACTGGAATAAGAACAGATGTTATTGTTAGCCTGTGTGAATAGTTGTTGTTGGTTTTTTTTATGTTAGCAAGCAGTGTAGAATTCCCCAGCTAAAGTGTCTAAACAGGCAATATTAAAACAACTGAGAAAAACAATCCTATTTATTGTTAATATAAGAACTTGGTATTGAGAGATGAATGCCTAGTTTCCTTAGCTCAGAGTTAGAAAGAGAAATGGTGATAGAAAAAAGGAAGAGTGCTCAGTTCTGGATCTTTTGACATCCTTCAGTTAAGAAATGGAACAATTCCACAGCACTGTAGATACTGTATGCTCCAATCTCTGCTGAAATAAGGAAAAACCACAATTCCCCTCAATTGTAATAAACATACAGGTATGTTGTCTTTTATCCATTTGCCATTGTATATACCACAGACTGAGACGTGGACCCTACCATGCTTCAAAACGGCAACTCTCTTCAGATGATCCTTAGATTTGACTAAGAAACAGCAGGAACTATAAGCCTTATTCAGTTTATTTACTTCTACAGTATATGGAGTGCACCAAAACATTTTCCCCTTTCTATTTTACTGTATATCTTTTTAAATAAATATCTTCCTGTTATTTGGACAGGAGCTTTCAGGGTCTTCTGATTGTCTCAAGAGAGATTTGGTTTATTGTGTATCCATCCAGACAGAAGTATCTACTTGCAATACCTACAGGGAGAGGGATAGAAAATAAATAATCTATTCCCAGTTTAAAGATTTCACTGACTTTAAAATTCAGAGGAAATATGGATGGAAGCAGCACAGTTCAGTTGTTTCAATCCAGTTCCCACTGGCTGCTACGCAAGGAGAATGGGGAAATGGAAGACTCCTTTTTCTGAAAATATTGCACCTCAAGTGCTTAGCTGAAAAGAGATGAAATACTAAGTAGTAGGCATTCTATGCCAGAGCAAGGCTGTAGTTTGAAATGTGTTAGTAACAAAACCACAGTATTGTAAACACTATTTTCACAGATGACTTGAAAGGAAAAAAAAGGAAATGTGTACAAGGGCTGCACATGAATCCATTTTTACTAATGATTTATTATTTTTTTCTTAAAAGTACAGCAGAGAACATTGTGTTAACACAGTAGTTAGCAGTATATCAGAAATATTGTGGTGACTACTGAGCCAAAGGAAATTGTCTCTAAGATCAGTTGTTTTTCCATTAACTTTGCTTACTTTTTTTTTATATTCTTTTCTTTACATTCATAGGAACAAAAGAAACAGCTGTGCTGGATCCAACCAAAAGACCATTTTGTTCAAAACTCACTGTGACCAACCCAGTATCTATTTGTGATTACTTTTTTGACTCTTTTGTTACTAAATAAAAATTATTATTTGTGATTACTGGTGATGATGTTACCTATGCTGTCAAGGTTTTATTTCTATCAACATTTCCTGCAAATATGAAGTGATGGGGACATGTATGCTGGATGCCAAAACCAAGAGAATGACATGGCCTATAGGATATGTGCAGCCTTCCATCATTTTCTCTTATAGCCACTAGAATCTCAGATTACATCCTAAGGGCAAAAGTTTGGGACTTTAGGGTTGGATGAGGTGGTTCCCCTGTGAATAATTAGGAGCAAAATAATGATCATAAGATTCCACAAGGCTTAAAAGACCAATTCTGCCTTTTAGACCACTCCAACTTCCAAATGCAGATTGCCTTGGAATGATACCTTCAGAATAATTTCATCCCATCCTACTACGGTGATATCATAATATCATTTGGCCCATGAAAGATACATATTTATATACATAAATACACAGGCAATGCACATATAGTCCTTAAATACACATCCACTCATTTCCTTTGAATGCAAAGGGTGTTGCCTACTCTTGGGATAGGCCTTACTTCAGCATGCTTCAGAAAATATAAATACTCACTGTTCGTTTAGCAAAATCCTGGCAGGGACTGGTCAGTGTGCTGTTCTTGAGGGGAATCATTCCTTTAGGATTGTTATCAGTCTTCTTCTTAAAGAATTCAATTCCATCTTCTGACAGCACTACCCACATGGGCTTCCAGGTATTAAACATACTCCCCTGTATCAATCAATTAAGAGAGTATTATCTACACAGCCTAGGATGGCACAAAAAGAAGTTTTTATTGCTATTTAAAGAAAGATTATCAGAATGAATATTCACATTCCAGGAATAGTTTGATATACTCTACACAGTTTGCTTAGCAGCCATTTCCCCACTGAATTTCAGCAGATGATTTCAGAATGCTGGATAGCTACAAATGGGATTGGCTTGTTGTCACACTGGGGAGACTTGAGAAAATGTCCTTTAGTGGGCTCCATGCCCTCTCTTAGGCATTCCACCAGTTTAGAGTCTTCTTTCTGTCACCTTTTTCTTGCTGTACTCTTTGAACACATTCCAGTGTTTCTTCTCTCATAATCAGACAACAGTATTTCTGAATGCTTTTGGAGTTTCCATGTTTTGCATTGAAAATAAGTATAAGACAACATGAGATCGGTTGGGAGCTATTGACAGCAAGACCCATAGCTATGGCCATAGGACATCACTAAACAAGATCTATGAACCTGACATTAGTTGGCCCTACCTTGACTTCCCCAATCTTGATCCTTTGAAATGTATTAAAGCTATGACTCTTAGAATTCCACAGCCAATACATTCAGAGGACACTGGCTTGAGCTTCAAAATCTGTGGGTGGTGGTGTGGGGGAGTGCCTCTACTTTTTCAAAAATAAGGATGTCTTCAAATTAAGCTTGGTCCTTGGAATTGGTTAAGTTGACATGTCAACTGTTTTAAACAAAGAGATGTTATTTGGTTTTGCTTCTATTGGGGTATTGCTTCTGGTTCTTATGCTTGCAATAGAAAAAAATGAAATTTAGAATCTAGTTTGAAGATTTAATAATTGTGTAGTTGTAGAGCTGGCTTGTAATAATTATAGGCAAGGTGAAAAGTTGAGCTTGTAACTGTATTGGTCTTTTAGTGTGTTAGAATGGGAAGTCAACATTTTTCTCTTTTCTCATTTTTTTTTTAAATCCTGCATTCCCCCTTTTTTACTTTATCCTTATTTTCATTATATTTTATAATAAACTTCAATAAAACACATGATTTTTTAAAAAAAGATAAAGCTTGGCCCTACTACATGGACACAACCACGATTTTCTTGGCAATGGAACAGGAAGGGTTTGCCATTTTCTTCTCCCAATCTTTTTTTTTTTTAAGGGTTTTGATAGGCCTTGATCATCTTTGTGAGGGAGTGAAGTTGGGATTGCTGCCTGTGTTTCAGAAAATCAGCTGCAGCAAGGCAGAAACACTTCCCCCACACTTCCCTCAGGCACTGAGACAGGCGCTCATAAATTTACTCACAGGCATCCCAGCCGATGTTGCAGCCGCCTGTGCTAATTGAGCCACACCCTGGTGTTTTGACCGGTCTGACAGCCAGAGGCAACGTCATCCCATCCAGTTTTGAACTTACAAAAACAATTGTTAAGACAGAGTGAAAAAAGGGTGTGTCTAACAGGAAAGGTAAAAGCAAATGGCCTACAGATGAAGAAGCAGAGGTAACATCTGCAGATTAGCAGCTATCAAAGCAGGCAAGAGGACTTTAATTCAAGTGCTACAACTACAAGCTATGCTGAGCACCGTATCCTGGTGGGAATCCGGCCTGGAGTTCAAAGCTTTGCCTGGAGCTCAGCAGCAGTTAGGAGAGGAACAACTACACTGAAAAGCACCTTGTCCCAACTAGTGCAAGAACATTTGGAAAAAGCAAAGATTTTAAGTTACTTTAAAAAAAAAAAATCTTGAGACTTATTTTGAATAGAATATTAACAGATTGATGAGGGCACGATGGCTCAGCAATTAAAGCTGGAAAATTGATAGTCCAGATTTGAGAGCCGAGCTCTGTCCAATGGATGAGTCTCTTGTTACTTGCCTCAGTTTCTGCCCACCTAGCAGTTTTAAAGCATGCAAATGCAAGTAGATAAATAGGTACTACTTCAGTGGGAAGGTAACAGCATGCTGTATGCCAGCCACATGACCACGGCAGTGTCTTCAGACAATGCTGGCTCCCTCGGCTAAGAAACGGAGATGAGCACCAGCCCCTAGAGTGGAACATGACAGAGGAAACCTGTATACTCTATCTCAGGGCTTTTCAAACAGTGGTACGGGTACCACCTGTAGTACATTGGCACCTGGCAGGTGGTATGCCACCATCCTAGAAAAGTGGTAGCGGGGGAGGGGAATGAGCTGAACCAGTGGCAGCACCACACAAGCCTGAGTGATAGGTGGCTGGAGCTGCAGAGCTGTCAGGGCTCAGCGGAAGCGCCAGGATCAGTGCCGCTTTCCAGATGATTGGCGCTTCTTCGGGGCTGTCAGGGCTCAGTGGAAGCACCAGGATCAGCGCCAGGCTCCAGCTGGAGCTCAGCACTGATCTTGGTGCTTCTGCTGAGCCCTGAAGAAGCACCAATCAGCTGGAAAGCAACACTGATCCTGATGCTTTTGCTGAGCCCAGAAGAAGTGCTGATCAGCTGGAATGTTGCAGCATCTCCAGGGTCTTGTGATTTACATTCAGATGCTTGGCAACTGATTCATATTTATGATGGTCACAGTGTCCCAGGGTCATATGAAGTGACCAAAACCTGCTGCAACCACCCAGCAGATGGGGGAATAAAAACCAAACACCCCTCACCCCACCCCCGCTGCCAATCCTCAACAGAAATGCCTCACAACAATGAAAACCTTGGACAGGAGGAAGAGCACCGCAGGCAGGTGTCTTGCTCAGCTATGCCTTGGGGGGACACTTTTTTCAGTACTATTGTAACTTCAAACAGTCACTAAGTGAACTGTTGTAAGTCAAGAACTGCCTGTACTTTATCACTTTTTTCCTTTTTTTTTTTTTTTTTTTTTTTTGGTCATCAAGTTTTTGACACCTTGCTAGGTGACTGGTGGTACTCAGATGTTGCCATATCCTAAAAGTGGTACAATGGGTAAAAAGGTTGAAAAGCTCTGCTCTGTCTGATACCAACCAGGTTTGAGCTTGCATAGCTTCTGAGAACAAGCGCTGCCATTTGCTGTTCCTCAAATTTAGACCCTAGAATAGATGTCAGCCCTCCTGGATAAACCAGATAGGAAACATGACTAAATGAGCTGACTCCACATTTTTATAAAGCTACATTAATAGAATCTTGCAAGTCTGATGGTATAAACTTCCTGTTGCCACTTTTATCTGTCTGCTCCACTAGGACAGGTCCTTCTTAAGTTTCTTCCTCTTACAGTTAAGCACTTGGGGGGGGGGTTCCCCTTTCTCTCATCTGATTGTTTTCCAGGCAGTATCTCTTTCCCTCACCCCTCAAAGTCATTCACATTTTCCATTACACTTACAGGAACTTTTTTAAAAAATATCTCATTAGCTTTTCCTTTCATTAATGTTTTGTTTTGCTTTCACATACAGTAATGCCATTTTTAATTCTGATTCTCCCAGACAGCCAAGGGATTGGGCTGAGAGCTCACTCCCACCTCTCTTTAATTCAGAGGCATTTTAAAAACCAAACAGAAGATTCAGGGAGGATTGGGAAAAATGTGATAGAGGGAACAAGAAACATTGGGAGAGACATTAGCTTAAAATGATCTTTCTGGTATTCAAAGTGAATCAATTAATATGGTTATCTAAGCTATCACAGAAGAAATGGTATGGGACAGGAAATTTAATGTAACAGTATTAAGACAATAATTAAGGTGCAGAGCTGATTATAAAATCAGCTAGTTTGGAGAGGATGAAGGATTACAATCGGTGTCTTAAGTTTTTGCAAAATTTTAAAGTACCTGCTATGTTCTTTAAAAAGCATACTCTTCTCCTTGCAAAATACAAAAAATAAAAATAGAAATCTGAAAAACTCAGTTCCACCTTTACTGGAATGCTCTTGGAGCTGCAAAAGGGGAATTTGTGAAATAGTGTAAACTCAACTGAATACGTTACATGGTAACAAGAATAGTGCCCTTCTAGAAAATTCTGCCATTGCCTAGTATGATCAGAAGAAGAAGACTTACTGATCAGAATAACTGATTTCCTTTGAAAATGTGTGTGTGCACGCGTGTGTGTTGTGTGTGCGTGTGCATGCGTGTGCATGTGTAGTAGCTGAGGAATAATATTTCAAAATGTGAAAAAGACTTAGTTTGTGCCTAAATTCACTATAATCGGGATCTGAATCTGTTTTTAAGTGTTAAAGTCATGAAATATGTGAATAATTATAATTCAGAAAAATAGCCCTGTGCATATATCTAATGCCTTTAGCTCATCCTAGGCTAAACCATCAACAGATGCACAGAAACAGAATTTATAGGAAAATGACTTAATTTCTCCATAGGTCTAAACTTTGATAACAGGCACTTGATAAGAGGTTATGAGCGGCAGCAACAGCATCAAATCAAATCAAATACATTTATTACAGTTTTTAAACAATCTTCATGATAAAAGAATACAGTAAAAGGAAAATAGTTTAATATAGCAATTAATTATTAGGGAAGGGGAAAATAATAATAAGACCAATAAAGCAGCATATCTAATCAAAGGTTTTGCACAATTTTGTAACTTGGCAAAAACATTATGAGGAATAGGGTTAGCATCCCTCAAAAATAATAAATGTAAAATTTATCTGCAGGGGCCTCCTATTTGGAAATTGATTGGGGCAATCAGAACATGTGTTGGGGCACCATAGAAAAAGCACCGTACGAGAACATGGGCAGGAATTTCTACTTTCCTGGAACCACAGAGGCAAAGACACTGAATAAAAGGTCCCATGAAATCTTCCATTCATTAGAGCTGATGGGAGGCCATCAAATCGGGCTCTAGAAAAGGCCCATCTATATTTGCTTAATGTTAAATTCGATAAGTACCCTGCAATAGAGGGCTTGTGACAGTTTAACAATTGGTAATAAGATTCAAGGCCACTGGTAATATCATTTTGGCGCTCAGTGCCCACGATTCTCTTTTACTGCATCATCTGCAGATGAATGCTAGAGCAGAGGTCCCCAACCTTTTGGGCACCAGGGACCGGTGTCGTGGAGAAAGGTTTTTCCACAGACCAGAGGGTGTGTGGTTTTGAATACTGCCTATATCCTGAGGATGGAGCTTTGCTTGTTTGTGCAGCTCGTTTGCTGACATGCTGCGGACCGATGCCGGTCCATGGACTGGGGGTTGGGACCCCTGTGCTAGAGAATGACCATTTCAATTTCCTATAACTCTCCAGAGAGGTGCCTTGTTGGTGACCTTATGGAAAATTTAAATGCAGCTGTCGATTAGTAATCCAACAAACATCAGCTGGCGCTTTAGCAGGTGCATGAGGTTTCTGTTCACTGGTCTTAGGCTGAAGGATTCTTTGAAAGACACTTTATAATTGCTACAAAATCGGCATTCCTCATACAGTATACTTAGCTCACCTTTCTGTCCCTGGGCTGCCCAAGCTTGGTTTCTTCTGCTACCTGAATTAAATCACCAGGTGAGAAATTGCATAGCTGACCATGCAGTTTCTTATTAAAAGTTATTGCATAGATTTCTTAATCCTTCCTTTCCTTGAACTATACTCGGAAAGAGGGCTGAATGCTCTAAACTGGAAATGGTTATTAGAAGATTTATTGTCCAGAAAAATCTTTGCATGAATTTTCACAGGGACTTAAAGATCCCTTACCAACGTAAACATTTATAGAATGTGGATATTATAATCCTTGTTTTAGAAGCAAGTTGATCTAGTTAGGTAAACTAGAGTCCACTGGAGTTGGATAGCCAATAAATTTAAAATAGTAATAAAGGCATAATTACAGCAGACTAGCACTAGGAGTTCTGAAAATAAAGGAGGTTTGCTACCTTGGTGAGCCCCAAAACAGTGAGGAAATTATTTTATTTTTGTGAAGAAGGGGACAGAAAGCATATGCAGGAAGCAGGAAAAGCACTTGGATACTGGTGAATAGGTAAGGAGTAACTGGCTGACAGTCAACTTAACCAGAAAGAATGAGTGATGCCTAGTCTCAATTCATAGCATCTTCATTGTGAAAGACATCTGAAAACAGTCAAAAATGCCTGCTCCAAAATTGTTATTGTTCAGTTATATAATTTACATAGCTTCTTTTGCAAGATCAAGCAGGATCTGTGTTTCCAAAAATACAACAAATTTCAGAATCTCTCACCACATTATGTATAAGGTTTTTCTTGGTGAGTAGCTTGAACCCATGCAACTGTATTGCATTTTCCTTGACAGGCTGAAAAAAATTTAGATAGCCCGAATCCTATAGATTTCACTAACTCATCTGAAACTGGAATCAATTCTTTCCCTGAAACAAAGATCAAAGCTAAGGGAGAAATTCCTGGTACACAAATGGCATTATTTTTATGGGTGCTGGACAGGGAACACTCAAAAATGAAGAAGTAGCATCCATGCCACTTCCCTAAAGTTTTACTTCTCCTTTTCTCATTTCTGTTACAAAGATGTAATTTCCCCAGCTTAAACCACCCCTCAAAACCCCAAATCTTACCACATACTGTATACTGTGCTGGGGAGTTAAGCATGTTACAGCCCGCATGCACAACTGAATAAAGCTTTTCCATAATGCAGTCCTAAACACACTTAACATCTGGTTTCAGCATCCATATGTCTGGAATTGCACTACTGCTCCTTTTCTGGCTGAATTACCATGGCAATGTACTGCACTCTTTATAGCTGCCCTTGAAGGCACTCCATTTCAGCTGAGCCAAATGCAGCAGTTTGAATGAGGGATTGGCAGAATTGTGCCAATTTCAATGAGAACCATTTTTTTTTTCATGCTTGGCTCAATTCATTTTTAGGTTCTTCCCTGCTTCTAAATGAGACCTACAAATGGGATTTTTGCAAACTCTCCCCCCCCCCTTTTTTTTAAAAAAAAGTCAAACCTTTGTATGATTTTTTGTTTTAATCTGCTACTACTGCTGACACAGTTTCTATGATTATGTTTTATGAAGCACTATTTTTAATTTGCTTATAGTTTTATATCCGTGTCTCTTTGTATCCTCAACACTACATCAGTATGGGAAAACAACCCCTCAAGTGGTGTATGTTTAACAATCATCTGAGGATTTTCTCCCATACTGTCACAGCATTAAGGAAGTGAAAGTTTGGGAAGGAAGGTAGGCAGAGAAAACCAAAACATGAAGAAAAAAAAAAATTCCATTTATCACATGGTTTTTTTCCCCCTAAACCTTCACATTTCTAGGAAATGGAGAAAAGGAATGCAAAACAAACCATCAAAAAACAATATTAGGTCAGTGCTTCGGATTCTATTTTTGTCATTGCTCTTATAATTCCTTTAACTGAAATATCTTATCTGTACACCGGAGCCCATATTCCATTTAGTTTGCTTTTGTGGTCTTAGCATTTCCTGACTCTCTCTGGAGCTTTGCTAATTATCTCTCAGGGCTAGGTTCCTGTAAGTCCCAGTGATCCACAAACCACAATTCTATTTTAGCTGAGTGGAGCAATATCTGGTATAAATTTAGCCATTCCGGTTAATTGAATACTATGATTGAACACTATGATTAAGATGTAGATTGGTAGATTAGATGAACACAGCCCTAATTTTCTTCTTTAAATTATCCAACCCATTATTGAAAGCAAGATAACTTAAGTCATGCCACTTCTTGAATGCAACAACAGATAAAAATAATTCTCTACCCACTCTCAGTCCATTGTAAATGTATAAACTCTGCCCAGGTTTTGAACTTGTCTTCTCATCTAAGCCCACTTACCCTCTCTGTGCAGCAATGTTATCCTGGATTGCTACATTCTCTGCTGGTCAGTAGCTGCCATTTGGTTACTAGTGTGTGGTTAGTCAAATGATGGTCCATTAAGTCAATGAATTTCCTCACCCTGTGTTTTCCCACTCACTTTTAGAAGCTCAGCTCTCTTTTCAGTCCTTATATATCTTGCTGGACATCTTTTCAGTTTCTACCCATGTTGGAGATAGTTTGTCTGCATGCTTCCCCATCCTTGCCCACGATACTGCAAAAGTTCCCTTTTCTTCTTTCCCCTAAATCTTTAACCTCCAACGTAAATGTACTAGAAATAACTTTTAGTGAGCTCAACTTTGCTCCAGTTCTTCCACGTTACAGAGTTTCTATGGATCTACAGGGGAAAATAAAAATGAGAAAAAAAACTTGTTTCCCTTTACTTTAATTAGTATCCACATTGCAGCAATGATGGAACCATGAAGGGCAGCGGGGAGAAAGGGACATCTGCATAACATCTTTGCACTAGGGACAAAAAAAACATCAGAAGCTGCCATTACCCAAGGGATAATTTTACTGATAAGCCAAGCCTTTTCTTCTGATAACAGATAAATGTACTGATAACAGAACTCATTTTACATATAGTCCACACCTACCAGGCTGGTGAAAAGAGGCAACGGTTACCAAACATCACAGTAGGGAAAAGAGAAAGTTTAAGCCTTTTGCCCATTAATCACATTCTCTGTAGAAATTCTACCACGCAAATAACACAAATAACGTTAGAAGTGGGGAGTGCTGATCAGAGATGTGGTGTGTTATTTTCCAAAATACTTAAGATAACACAGGAAGAGGCTGACTTTCAAAGTGGCAGCAATTGAGAAGGAAAGCAGTCTTACTAACAGTGAAATCTATTGGTACTGAATAACAGGGAGGGGTGGGCGGAACCTCAAACAGGTTGCTAATCACGTGATAAATTTCATGCCTAACCAGGATTTCAGTTTCTCGCTTTGAAGCCTTAATCAAGAAGAATTCAGTGGCAGGATTTTTACTAACCATGCTTTATTGGCTGCGCCATAAAGAGCTAGATTTTTGCACTACACTAAGCCATATTCTGGTTCACAAGCCAAAATGGTGAACTTTATACAACACAGCAAGCCAAAACCAAACATACCACTTTCAATATTAAGGTAGTTTTTAATCCAGATTTTATGTCAGTCTGAGCACTTACACCTTAAAGTTGTCTTAATATAATATAATATAATATAATATAATATAATATAATATAATATAATATAATATAATATAATATAATATAATATAATTCTTTCTAATTAAATTTTTAATTCTAAAAATTTGAATGTCATGCTTTAAAAGAGAGTTTTCCAGTGTGGCTTATACTGCATTAAATCCCATTATTGCTTAAATAGATAAAAACATTAAATTATTTATTAAAGTACAAGTTATCAGTTAAAATCCCACCACAGACTGGATGATTAGAAAGTTTTGTTGCAGCATACACAGCGTATAGTTTTGGTCATTGGCTAACCTAGAGACTTGGCCATCAAAGCTAATTCTTATTAGGCAAGGAAAATTACATTGTCCCTCTGATGGATTAAATATTAAATGCTCCTTTAGCCTTCTGTAATTCAGTCTCCCTTCATTTTGTATCATTCAGGATCAGGTGAGGATGAGCACAGTAACACCCACAATCTTGGAGAGAAAAAAAAGCCATGCTTGCAGAGATCAGGGAGTGTCAGTATTGAGCTGGTAGGCAACATTCAATCAATCAGCCAGACAAAGGGATGATAATATTAAATCTTGGGAGATTTAATATTTCTGGTGGTACATTTCTCAGGTTTAAAATACTGGCCAAATCGCAGATATCACATTCTCAAAAAAAATAAGTACCAATTTATATTTTTGTCATTCCCTGGTCTTAGTACTGAGAGAAAATGGGTATTATATGCTAACAGATCTGAAGGGTACCAGTCTCTAAAATATTGTAGAGATAAAGCAATGGCAAATCATTTCTGAAAAATCTTGCCAAGAAAACTGGAGGGATTAATCTAGTCAGTCTCCAAGAATCAGACACAATTAAAGAAAAAGTATATTATACATACATATCTCTATATATCTATAGCTATATATTATAATACATGTATGTATAAATACAGACACATACACAGCTGTAACTCCATAAGAACATAATTCCATATAATCCTCACATACCTTCTTCACTAGATAGCCTTCCCTTATCCGTCTGGGTTCTCGTTCAGGTTCTTGTTCCATGTTTGCACTGTTCTTCTTTGATCAAGATTAGTAGAGCTTTGTAAGCTGCATTTATATAGTTGTCACTTTCACAAGTTCCTCTGATTGTTAATCACATGAAAGCATGCTCACTTCCCCTTCCGGAAGAAAGACGTGTAGAAGCCAATGTAAAGCTTAAGAACGTTTTTTTCTTTTTTAAGTACACATAAGTAACATGAACCCGGAGACATGTTTGCACTAAAGGAGAGGACAGCTCAGCAGTTACCAACCTGAGATATTCATTTAGCTTTTCTCAGTGATCAAAAAAACAATTATCATGATAAATAAAGCAAAATAAATGTGGCACTTTGCTCTTGTTGAATCAGATCCAGATGAAGATTATTTAATCCATTATTTAGAGCTCTTATTAATGGGAATGATTTTTATTTCTTCATCTCAGTATCATTTCCCACGTTTTATTTTCTGGAAAAAAATTGGTGCTGCCTTTCTGGAATTTTTTTTTTTATTACAAATGCTTCTGTCTTAAGTTTTCAGAAGGTTGACCATCTTACTTACTTATTCTGTACTCTAGAAAGAGTACAGAGAAAAGCAACGAAGATGATTAGGGGACTGGAGGCTAAAACATATAAGGAACGGTTGCTGGAATTGGGTATGTCTAGTTTAACGAAGAGAAGGACGAGGGGGGACATGATAGCAGTGTTCCAATATCTCAGGGGCTGCCAGAAAGAAGACAGAGTCAAGCTATTTTCCAAAGCGCCTGAAGGCAGAATAAGAAGCAACGGATGGAAACTAATCAAGAAGAGAAGCAACCTAGAACTAAGGAGAAACTTCCTGACAGTGAGAACAATTAACCAGTGGAACAACCTGCCTCCAGAAGTTGTGAGTGCTCCACCACTGGAATTTTTTAAGAAGAGACTGGACAGCCATTTGTCTGAAATGGTATAGGGCTTCCTGCCTGAGCAGGGGGTTGGACTAGATGACCTCCAAGGTCCCTTCCAACTTTTTCATTATTGTTATTACTTTCTTGTTAGCCATTTTAATGTCTGTTTTTAAAGAAATTGGGCTATTGATGTTGCTCTGATTCTAATTTTATTGTTTAAATAACGTTTTGATCATTTGATGTAATCTATTTTGAATGATAGGGATAGACAACAAATTTATCTTTCATTAAAATTCAAAGCACTCAAATGAAAGAGAAACAGAGTGGAAATGTTGTTAATTAATTAAGGATCATGATTAAGGATCTTGACACTGTAACGTAGGAGAGAAGCTTGAAACACCATAAATGCCCAGTATAAATGTTGCCTTCCTTCTCAAACAATCCTCAGGAGAGAAGAAAGCAGCATATACCTAGACGGGTGTTCCTTTCATCCAGATATGATGTTTTCAGATCATGACTATACATTATGAGCAAGAAGCTTTCCTGCTGCTGAACTCAAGTGCTACCTGATCATCTCAGAATTATGCAAGAATGAAATTTGCTGTACCCGTTGTTCATCTGTCTCAACTTACTCTCTTTCAAGAACTTATAGCCCTCTGATTTCCTTCCATGGTAATGAGTGACAAAGCCTTACAGATCTTACTCATATTGAATTCCCTTCTGGGGGATGCTGGAATAGGCAGAGGAAAGGTTCCTGTAATTCAGGGGTGTCAAACTCAATTTCATTGAGGGCCGCATCAGCATTGCGGTTGCCCTTGGGGGGGCAGGTGGGTGTGGCCAGAGTGGGTGCAGCCTACTGGGTGGGCATGGATGGAGTGGGTGTGGCCAGTTCTACATCATTCGCGTCAAGGGTGCCTGTGGGGGCCTGGGCAGGAGTGGGACAGATCTGAGGATCTCTGGCAGAAGGGGGTGGGATCGTGGCAAGTGCTAAGATGGCCACCACAAAATTGTACAGTGGCTCCCGGCTGGCCTGGGCCAGGGCCAAGGCAGCGGGGGCCGTTCTCTCACTGTTTCCAGCATGGCTTCGCGGGCCACATGAAACCACTTCGCGGGCCGCATCTGGCCCCCAGGCCTTGTGTTTGACATGTCTGCTGTAGTTGGTAGCATTACAGCTAAGGATACCTTAAAGCTTTGCCAGAAATATAGCCAGACAAAAAAGAACGGCCCGTTTTTGTTGTGCTTTTGTGCAAATGGAGAAAGGCCCCTAGGTTTGGACCTCTTCATGAACTGCTTCTGTTGAAGGAACGGGCAAGAGATCAATTCTGTCCATTCTTCCTTTCCCCCCATAGCTCTTTTTATTCCTGAAGACCTGTAAGGTATCAAATTATGTGTATGGGGGGGATGAAGAAAGATTGCTTGTCTCCCAATCCTTTTGCAAGACCTGTTTCTATATTTCAAATCTTTCTGCGAATGGAGGGAAACACCATTTGGGAAAAAAACATCCTGGAATGAATCCTATGGAAAAATAATGAAACAGTTCCAGTCTGAAGAAAGTTGTCAGTCCAGTATTAGAGAAGTGTACGTACATAATCTATATCTTCGTCTTCTTGTGCCATATCTGTTATCGGGCGTTGGCAATCATGTTGGCGATCCTGTTTCTACCAGCAGCTGCATGAAAAAGTGCTGCTGAGTTTTGTCCAAACCAGTCCCTTAGATTTTGAAGCCACAATGTTCTTCTTCTGCCTGGACCTTGTTTGCCTTCAATCTTTCCCTGGAGGATTAAATGGCGTATGCCGTATTTTTCTGGGTGTTACATCACATGTCCGAAATATTCTAATTTTCATTTTTTAATTGTTTTGGTGATTCCCCTTGGCTTTCCCAGGCAGCTTATCACCTCATTTCTGATCTTGTCAACCCAGCTTATACGTAACAGCCGCCTGTAAATCCACATTTCAAATGCCTCTAGTCTCTTCAGGTGGCCTTCTGTCAGAGACCTATATAATCTATATAAGATTCTCAATTGAGGAGAATGCACTAAGTCTAAAAAAGTATTCCCATTCTCCCTGAAAGAAAATATGAGAATAAGGATAAACATTTGCTTTTAGAAAAAAAAAATATTATCATAATAAAAGAAGGGTGTAGAAGAAAGAGATTGGAAAGCCCACAATATATATGAAAACTCTTCTGTTAGTCTACAAAACAAAATAAATGGCTAGAAATGCTAAAGATTTATAATTCTATGCTTAGGGGTCAGTGCTTACATTAATAACAAAAGCGCCCTCTTCTGGTTCTGAAAATAAGATTTTGTTTTACATAATGTAGCCTCCTCAAAGCAATGGGAGCTAAATTCTCTGTAAGAAAAATGGTTAAAGCTACAGTTTTAGGGAGATAAACCCTAACCACGAAATAATGTGTAAATTTCATATTCTCCAGAACTGTTCTTCAGCCTAGATGATACACAAAGCCAACAGAGATGGGATTGGGTAAGGATTTGGATGGTGCTGAGCCCTATGAGGTTTTCTCATTTGTCTCTTATTTTGTCTGCTATATAACTTGATCTAACACAGAGCTCTGGAGAAACCAAAACTTCGCATAGCATTTTTTGCAACTTGATAATATAATAGCAAAGATTGATTGCTATCTCTCTCTCTCTCTCTCTCTCTCTCTCTCTGTGTGTGTGTGTGTGTTTGTATGTATGTGTGTGTGTGTGTGTGTGTGTGTGTGTGTGTGTACACCTCTGTAACCATTACCAGTTCTTACTATTTTACTTTTAATCAAATGGGATATAGCTTTTTCAGCCACAAAAACAGGAAGTCACCCTATTCTCCAAAGCGCCAGAAGGTAGGACAAGAAGCAATGGATGGAAATTAAACAAGGAGAGAAGCAACCTAGAATTAAGGAAAAATCTCCTGATGGTGAGAACAGTGGAATGACTTGCCTCCAGAAGTTGTGAATGCTCCAAAACTGAAGGTTTTCTGCCTGAGCAGGGGGTTGGACTAGATGACCTCCAAGGTCCCTTCCAAATCTATTATTCTGTTATTCTGCCCAACTCTCAGTTTGTAGAAATGTGTATATTATTATCTTTAATGTCGTCCACCAGGCAGTACATATCCTCTGTAATCTCTTCTGTTGATCCATCCAGATATATTTAGCCTTGGGAAAAATGGTTGAGGAATGCCATGGGAACTCTTCAAATCTCTGAAAGGGCATCACACAGAATAAATTTAAGATCTGTCCTATCTCATTCCAGAGTGCAGGATACGGACTAATGGACTTCAGCTATAGGAAGACAAATTCCAAATATATATATTAGAGAACATTTTTCTAAAAGTTAGAACAATTTGGCAGTAGAATCAATTTGCCTGAGACATATTCAAGTAAAGCTCAATAGCCTTTCATAAGGAATCCTTTACTTGGGATTCCTGCATTAATTGGGGCATTTATTTATTTATTTATTTAAATTTATTATTTATTAATATTTATTATGACCATCAAGAAGCTCCTGGGTGGCTCAATGGCTCAAACAGCTCCTTCCAATTCCTTCCATCTTGGTGGCTTAAATAGCTCTTTTCAACTCTATGTTTTTATGTTTAAGCATCTCTGGACCTAGATGTACAATAAGCTGTACATAATGTATAAATTTCCACCTGAACTATAAGAGTCTTCCAACTCAGCTGTGTTTTGGTCTTGTTTCTCAGGAGAGTACCTCAACAGTGTTCTTCACAAAAGTCAATGCATTCTAGTACAAGTATTCTGTTATAATCTCCAACAACTGAGATGAATGAGCCAAAACAGGCTTGGACTCTGACTGGGTCCCAGTCTTGTGGTGCTATCTGGGATGTTTGAAGCTGTGACTCCTCAGGAAGTGGACAGGGTATTCTGCGTTGTCAGTTTGGCACCTGTTTATTGGAATTTGTCTACTCCTGGATTGTGAAGGTAGACAGGGAGGTGACCTGTGATTGGGTCCATATTGTAGTGTCCGCTTCTTTGAGGGATGGTATGTTTTCTGCCTTGAAGGAAGCAGTGGTGCAGTCCCTCCTCAACAGGCTGTCCCTGGATCCAATACTTTTAAATAGATATTGTCATATCTCCAACCTCTTTCGGAAAGGATATTGAGAAAGTGATCAAACTCCAAGTGATGAGAACATACAAAGCATCGTTCACTTCACCTGGAACAGAAATATATAGCTGGGTGGAATCTGAATATTTATTTATACCAATATTTGAGGGGCTGTCACAAGGAAGACAGGTCAACCTATTTTCCAAAGCACCCAAAGGCAGGACAAGAAGGAATGGATAGAAACTAATCAAGAAGAGAAGCAACCTAGAACTAAGGAGAAATTTCCTGACAATTAGAACAATTAATCAATGGAACAACCTGCCTCCAGAAACTGTGAATGCTCCAACACTGGAAGTTTTTAAGAAGAGATTGGACAGCCATTTGTCTGAAATGGTATAGGGTCTCCTGCTTGTGCAGAAGGTTGAACTAGAAGACCTCCAAGGTCTCTTTCAACTCTGTTCTTCTGTCATTTTATTTTTTTAATTTACTAAATTTGTTTGCCACCCATCTTGCCTCAAGGTGACTCTGGGCAGCTTACAGCATTATTGATGATACTTCCCCCATGGTGATGATTAACAGTTCCATGTAGATCTTAAAAACAAATGAGAAAGCACCAAGCCTTGTGTCACCCCGCAAAGCAGAGACTGTCAGCTGTCAACACTGATTGGACTGGCTTCAAAGAAAGAAAGGATGTAAATCAGCACAGTATGATGTCACCCAACCCCAACTCCTTAAGTTGGCCCAAAAAGATACCATGCTTGATGGTACTGAAAGCTACTGAGATGTCAAGAAGAGCAAAGATGGATGCACCAGCTGCATCCCATTCCAGCCAGGGGTTATTCATGAGCACGACCAATGCTGTTTCTGTATCAGTTTCTGTTTTTATGTCTAGACCTGAAACCTGACTTAAAAGAGTTGATTGTTCCAGGACGCTTCAATTGAACAATGTCATTTATGTGCATATTAAGCATGTCTCAGTTCATATATATAACTTCCAAGATTACATGGCTAAAAATACATAGTAAGGCATTAAAAACAATTACTTTACACTTCTATAAAAATCAAGATATATGTATATGTAGCATATCAGGCAGCAAGGGAGCTCCAGTATTTTCAGTATGTCAGCATCTTCCCATGTTAAGTTTAAAGTCTTCTTTGACATGTATTTCAAGAGCATCCTCTTGATCATTTGGCACTAGGTGGGATCCATCTCATTGCCATCTTGGGAATTTGATTATTCTCCATATGGAGTATATGACCTGCAAATTGGAGTCTTCTGCATGTGACTATGTTATCTAATTTTCAGGAGACACTTTTTTGGAGCACTTTTTTGTTAGTAACACGATCAAAATATGAATCTTTAGAATTTGACAAAGGCATCTTCATTGGAAGACGTCGAGTCTCTTGTATGTTACATATAATAAAGTATAAATAAGTAATAGCTATCCCAAAATTGGGGGGCTCTTTCTCCTAACTTCTAGGCATTGTTGGACCTTGATTTTTATAGAAGTGTAAATGTGATTATTTTTAATGCCTTACTATGTATTTTTAGTCATGTAATCTTGGAAATTCCAGGGACTGCAAAGGAGGAAACAAATATAACTAGAATTGCAAGCTGCCTACTTTGGTTTAGAAATAACTAGCTCGTAAGTTTAACTCTCTACAAGTATGTTGTACAAAATGACATGGATCTGACCAAAATTTTAGTGACTATAACCATACAATACTATACATACGTTCTACCATATTCATTATTAAGGAGTGCAGCTGTATCCTTCCCACTGTGCAGCACAACTAGCCAAGATTATTAATAAATTCTTGTTTCTCAAGGATTAGTATCAATCATTTGTTTTGTCATCAAAAAGCAATTCGAATAATACATACCAAATAATAAACCTAATGAAGTTTGACCAATCTTGTGTGTTCAATGACATCAGCAAAACTACATATTTCCAATACTAATCAAGCAAACTGAAAAAAGCTGAAAGGAATAATGACATATTTGTTTATGTGCCTTCAAGGTTTATGTTTCATATGTAAAATGCTAAACACATTTTGATTTTTCCCCCTCTAAACGTCAAAACATTCCTTGTCCAGACACCAAGAGGCATATCATTCAAACAACAATCACATATTTTATATTTTTACATGTGACCATTTATGGAAAAATATTATTTTACATTTTTAATTTTGATCAGTGATATTTAAAAGGCATATATAAATCTGGAAGAGAATGCAGATATTAATGTATCAGTGAATAATTTATTGCAGAATTACCAATGTGGATTCTGCATTTATAAAGGTATAAAGTGTGGGTATACACACATTCATTTCATTAACTATTACAAAGTGTTTTGCTACTAAGTTGAGCAAAACATGCAGCTTAATGACATCATTGCTATTTTCTCATACATTTGTTTTCCAATTATGTTTTACCAGATTATACAAATTTAGCCATTTAACCTTATATACAGTTTCTCATGTTATCCAGACATTCAGAACTGAAGATTTTCTTTCACTTATAAGTAACTGTAATGGAATCCCTTGTTGCACACATTAATTGTATAAAGGCTTAAAATAGCAGTTTTTAAGCATTTTTTTAAAAAAACCCTGACACAACCCCCCCCTCCCCTTTACAAAGCTGAAGCTAACAGGACTTTGGATGTATTAACATTATCTGAATGTTTTACCAATGCATTAATTTGAGTAACCTTTTGAAAGTAGAAGGCAAATATCGTGGTAACTATCCACACCTGTGGTGCTGAAAGTACATTTCAAAAGTACATTTGTCAAAAAAGTTACCTTGTGGTAAGATGGGCAGCCAATAAATTTTATAAATAAATAAAAAACGAGACCAATGATTTGATTTTCTGACATAGTGCAGCTCATCTAGGTCATAACTTAGCTTTTTGTTAAATATTACAAGTGAATACTAGCAAAGCAAATATAGTTGCCTAATTTTTACAAAGATCATCAGTCCTGTCTAGTTCACCATGCAATAAAAGTATATTTTTCTTGCTAGCTCCTGCATTTTTCACTAAGTATTTTGTTAATTATTAACTTCACTTGTTAACCATGACTAATCTAATGATATGTATATTTACTCTGTTATTACGACACTACAAGATCTCCTAAGCAACTCATGCAGTGTCATAATAACAGAGTAAATAGAAACATTATTCCAATTTTCTTTGTGTTTGCCTAATTCCTCTGCACAAATAAGTTACTTCTAAGCAGGTTTATTCACCTATTTGCCCATAAAATCAAGTTTCCTGATACTTTTATACCTTTATATTCCTTTTTACTCACTATTTTTTTGAAGTCAAAATATAAACAGAAACAATCAGTAACAGATGCTATGGTTTGACTTTTGAATATATAATGAACTTAGTTAAAAAAGAATATTGGGAAACCCATCAAGTGAAGCCATATTTAAAGCAGGACCTCCCCCATTCTGCAACATATATAACATTATGTATCTATTCACCATCACCGTTCTTTTCATGATTGAAATAGTTGCAAAATCAGTTGCAATCAGACCCAGGTGAAAACAACGCTAGGAAGTTCACTTGATTTGGGTTTCAACATCAAAAAGGCATTAGATATAAATGGTTGGTTTTTTTCTTAAACATATTCAAATTATATTTCAATTTTAAATATATTGTATAGTATTATTACCACTAGTAAGAAATCAAAAGGAAACAGCCTAGTTCTCTCTTGTTTTCTCAGAGGAGCTGACTAGACTAACAGAATAATCGATTAAGTGGGAAATGTACATTTATAATGGACAATTTTTATAAGTGTGGATTGCACAATTCTATATGAATGTAACCTTACCTTAAAGAACTTGCTCCTCTTTCTTTCTCACCAAGTATCCATACACTTTTCTTATACTGCAATGTAATTCACTCCATACTGATTTTGTCTGAATCTTGAAACCATAAATATTGCAGCATCTTTTACATACTCTGCAGAGGAGAATCTTGTAGCTGGCAGGCCACTAATCAACCTTGGACTGTTTTGGTTAACACTTTGATGGATGAGAGACAATCAGGAAATCAAAGAAAGCAATTAAAAGCCATGTCTACATGGTTACTGAGAAAACAACATGCTCTCCAGGAGATGAGTTCAATTCAAATTGGGTTTCCAATCATGCAGTTGGCGTTTTCTCCAAAACTTCCACTGACATCATTGAAATATAACTTTTCCCAAGTTGTATTGCTTTGGAAAGAATCTCTCTCTCTCTCTCTCTCTCTCTCTCTCTCTCTCTCTCTCTCCCTCCTTCCCTCCATCCCTCCCTCCCTCCCTCCTTCCCTCTCCCTCTCTCCCTGCTGCCCCCTCCCCCTCCCACCCCATAGAAAGTAATTTGGTTGAGAAAGCTATGGGAGGTTTTAGTGTGTGCACCAAGGATATGAAAGACTATCCATTCTCATTCACTGAAAGCATGTGAACCAAGAAGCTTATTCATTAAATATAGCCCTCCAGTTGAAAAGCTTTTCCCCATTTTGTTTGTCTGTTTGTCTATCTGTCTGTCTGTCTGTCTGTCTATTTATCTATTGTAGATAACATCCATCTCACTCTCAGACTGGTTCTAGCTGGTGTACAGTTAACAGCATTGAAACATAAAAATCATATAAAAATGCAATACATTAATAAAAGGAGCCAGATAAAAACCAAGAATAGGTTGGACTAGAAGACCTCAGAGGTCCCTTCCAGCCGTATGATTCTAAGTCAAAAGTTAAAAGGGAGGAAAGGGGGCTTCAGGGAGCTAACCACTACCAGGATTGTGTGCCGCTCCGCAAGCCCCATGCGAGTTGGCAGAACCAGGTCTTCAAATTCTTTTGAAAAGCCAGGAGAATGACGGCCCACTTAACCTTTGAGGGGAGGATACTGTATTCCAGTGGGCAGGGGCAACAGCAGAGGAGGTTCTCTTCCTTGACCCTGCCAGTTGAAATTCTTTAATTGAGTCTGTAATGTATCTTCCCTGCCTGACCGGGTGGGATGAGGTGATGTGATAGAGCAGTGTTTCCCAAACTTGACAATTTTAAGGCATGTGGACTTCAACTCCCAGAATTCCACAGCCAGCAATGCTGGCTGTGGAATTCTGGGAGTTGAAGTCCACATGCCTTAAAATTGTCAAGGTTGAGAAACACTGAAAATTCTTTCTGACAAACTGCTCCTACTTTTTTCTTCACTCTCTTGTTCACCTTCTTTGAGTAGCTGAACAGAGAGGACAGAGCCCTGGGGGAGCTTTCCAGAAAAACATACGCTCCGTACCTGCTCATTTGCCTTTTTTTCCCATTTTGACTTTGTCCAGTGCAGAAGCAGTTTGAATCTCGCTCCCTTTTCATCATCCTTGGCCATCCAGCACCAGCAGCCTCCCCTATAGGTTCCCTTGGAGAAGGCCAGTTGGGAGCCACAGCCACAAACACCCCTAAGGCAGGGGGTCTTCAAACTTGGCCCTTTTATGACTTGTGGACTTCAACTCCCAAAATTCCTCAGCCAGGCACGCTGGCTGAAGAATTCTGGGAGTTGAAGTCCACAAGTCATAAAAGGGCCACGTTTGAAGACCCCTGCCCTAAGGCATCTTGCAGGGCGCCAGATTGAAGAAGGCTGGTGATGATGGAAAACATACCATCTTATTAGAAATTGTAGAAAATATTCGAAGCTCGGGTTGTAGATTTGGGCAGATCCTTGTCGTCGGAGCTTAATGCTCGGCTCCCAGACGTTTTGTTACCAAACTAAGGTAACATCTTCAGCAGGGTTTTTGGGGTGACGTGAACAGACCACCCCTGGACCTATTTAAACGAACAAGACACTTCACTCAAAAATCCGGCTGAAGATGTTACCTAGTTCGGTAACGAAACGTCCAGGACCCAACCAGCAAGCTCGGAGGACAAAACTCTCTGCCCATGCCATCTTATATTTTGCATATTCTTCCAGAGCGCCAGAAGGTCAGGGCTCAGCAAGCTCAACCCTGCTTCCCCATCATCTAGCAGCGAGGGAGGAGACGGTGTCGAGAAACAAAAGCATACTCTTCCCCCCCCCCGCCGCCTTCATTTGCAGGACCAGCCCAATGCAGTGCAAAAAGCAAAGGATCTAAACGAGCAGAGGGCCGCCCAGCTTCGCTTCTTCTAGGCAGGGGCTACCCCCGGTCACCTTCGACCTCAGCGGACGCAGCGAGCGGATTATAAACCACGGCGACGGGCCAGGCGGCTGAAGCTCTTTCTTCCACCGAGTCAATTCGAATCAAGGCTCCCCGCCCGCGGGCGCGCCTCTTTTTTCTTTTTTCTTCTTTTTCCCAGCTGATTTTTCCGCCCACTTGATCCCGCGCTCCAGCTGTTCGGGTTTGAGCCCCTCCCTCAGTCACCCCGCGGATTGGGCGAGCGCAGGAAGCAGAGGCCGAACCGGATTCGCTTTCGCGGCTAGAAACCCGGCCAGGCACAGATGGGCCCGGTTTGCTCGATTCCGGATTGGAGCGGGTGCTTAACGGGCCGCGATCGTCATTTGGCGGGGGGCTGAGCGCGGCCCCTCCTCTTTTCTGAGTTCCTCCAGCCGCGCCGCCAGCACCATGGCCGAGGTGCCCCCCGTGGTCCGGATCAAGGTCTCCCTCAAGATCCAGCCCAACGACGGCCCCGTCTACTTCAAGGTGGATGGCCAGAGGTTCGGCCAGAATCGCACCATCAAATTGCTGACCGGGGCCAAATACAAGGTCGAGGTGGCCCTGAAGCCGGGCACCGTCCACGCCACGTAAGTTGCGCATCCTTCCTCGCCTGCCCCGCGGGAGCCGCTTCGCTGCCTCGTGATCCGCCCGCCTTGATTTCTTAAGAGCGCCGAGATTTATTCCCGGCCACCGAGATGGACAGGCGCTTCCATTTTCCCTCGGTGGAAATTGCAGCTTCGGTTAGTTAGCCGGTTTCAGAGAATGCCTCGCTCCCTTCTCCCCCACCCCACCCCCCCGCCCGGCCATTCACGAAACAGCCCGGCAAGCAGCCGTAGTGCGGGAGATCGAACACGCCCATCCAGGCTCCCAGCTTCTCAGAAAGCGATAAGGCTCGGAGGAACGCCCTAGTCGCCGTCCTGCTTATGTGTGATACCATATAATAGCATAGGCGAGGAGGGAAAGGCAAGGGGACCGAGGCCTAGTTTGCAGTTACCCGAGAGGGCTTTAGGCCGGGGACGAGAAAATAAGAGCCCGCTGCAAGAAACCGCCCAGCAGAACGGTGGCAATCCGGAGCGAATGCGGGCAAGCCGGCTAATTGGCGAAAGCTTGCCAACTCTGGTTATATAACGGCTCACCCAGCCTCTTCTCTGGTGTGTGCGACTTTACGTTGGGGACGTCACCAAGTTTCAATCCGTAGCCCAATTCTATTATTTTAAAGGAAGCGGCGGTCGCCCTGTAGTATCTTTTCAGCCTCTTGAGATCAGTAAGTTTATGGCTTTTATTAAAAAGATAGATCATATATCTATACTAGAGTTTGGAATAGGGTAAAAGTGGCCCAGTTTCCCAAGGCTCCTGTTTAGGAGCATGGGGGGGGGGAGTGAGGGAGGGGTGTCCTCCAGGTGTTTTAGCTAAAAATCCCCATGTTCCTTTGCAACGATGGTCGTGCTGGGAAAGGCTGCTGTTTGGCGGTCACAAGGTTGCTTGCCTATTCTAGGTGAAGAGAAGTGCAATAGTAAAGGGAGGTAGCCTGGAAGAGTACGCTTGCTTTACATGCAGAATGTTTCCAGGTAAAGCTAGGAAAAATTGGGACCTGGGATCTGAGCACAGGGGGCATCTTGCTTTGTAATAATAGGGCAGTGCACAATCATTTGATATAAATGATTCAGTGCCAATTCAGGCAACTTCTGTCTTCAAATAAAATCTTCAGATTGAATTGCTGAATTGCTTTGATGTATTGGATCAGATTGGATGCTTTTAGCCTATAATTTAGCAATTTGATGGACAGCTGTGCACATGCTTCCTCTTTATTGAATCTTTATTTAAAGGGTTGGAGCTGGGTGATTCACAGCCTCCTAATTAAGCTATGTAAGAGTTTGGCTGTATCTTGCATTTCTCTGCTTTTTGAGCAATCAACGTCCAATATTTCTAAGCCTTCACAATCTTCTTTGAGCATCCTATCCTCCTTATTTCAGTTGACTTAATTTAGATTAATGTTCTTTTAAATGATCGTGGAATCAACATTACGGATTTTAGTCAAGAAAGACAACTTTTAAAGCATTGTTTTTCCTTCCTGCCCCCTCTTTCCAAGGCAGTAAGTTTTCCACGTTTCCTCAATATTTCATTTTGAGTGACAGATTATTTAAGAGGTTATTCACCATCAGTTTAACTGATTATGTGCCATAAGTAATTTTTGATTCCTAGTGTCTATACTCATAGATTTTTTCCCTGATGATCTATTCCTAACCTGGTATTATGACTTCCAATGGTAGAAGAGGCTGGAGGCAGATGATCACTTTAGTGCAATGGTTCTCAACCTGTGGGTCGGGACCCCATTTGGGGTTGAACAACCATTTCACGGGGGTCGCCAAACAACGCAGTCCGCCATTTTTTTCCCCTTTTCCTTAGCTGTGCTACTCCCTTTTATTCTATTGGCTTTTGAAAGCCAATAGAATAGACTCTTTTGAATAGAGTTTAATTCTATTGGCTTTCAAAAGCCAATAGGAATTGTCCAGACTGTCTCTGCCCTGCTGAGCCTGCCAAAAGTCCCATTCTGCAAACGGTGCTGCACCAGTTGAGTAGTCCTTGACTTACGACCGGTTGAGTAATCCTCGACTTACGACCGGTTGGGGGGGTTGCGACATTAAAAAGGTTGAGAACCACTGCTTTAGTGACAGTGGTAGAAGAGGCTGGAGGCAGATTAACACTTTAGTGACAGTAGCAAAGGCATCAATCCATATTGTGTGGGAAAAGGCAGTGGATAGACCACAGGGATAGAAAACCATTATTACAGTTCAGATTTTTTTCTCTCATCTCACAACAATGGGATCATTAAGTGCTATCATGTGTTAAGATTACCAACTTCTGTTTCAGGACAATGGGAATAGGTGGAGTAGATGTGCCCCTTGAAGAGACAGCAAGAGAACCACAACTTGTTACTTACACTGGCATCTATGACACAGAAGGAGTTCCTCACACCAAAAGTGGGGAAAGACAACCTATACAAGTAAACCTTCAGGTAGTGTATATCTCTGAGAGGAGGAGGAGGCTGGAAAAATAAATGAAGTTAGTAAAAAAAAAAAAAGGGTGAACACAGTAATCTCCATGATACGTGAAATAGTTTGATCAAATTCATTTTTAAAATGAGCTGCGTTTGGGTTGCGTACACCATTTCAGATTTTTATATTTGTCTTTTTCTTACTTCCAAAAGAAGCAAACTAATTTTGTGGTCAGCTGTTACAGAAAGGAAACAACCACAATGCAGTTTGCTTCCTGACCCTAAGATTGTTCTGACTCTCACTTGCTAGTTGAAAGAACAAGGTTGCTCCCCAGAATGCACAACCTTTATTTATCGGAGATGATGTCCTTTCTGATTTCTTCTGACTATGAACTTTAACTTTTTAAGCATTTGTGGAGCTTGCAGCTATAGCTGTAACTCACCTTTACTTTGCCAAGCCCGTAACCTCAAAGTATGTCATTTATTGGAATCTCAGGTTTGATAGGTATTCTTAGAAGGGGGGGAGCTGCAGGACTGTGTTTGGGAGAATGCTGGTGAGCTCAGCAAAAAAGGGGAGCTAGGGAGGACAGCAGAATGGATGGCCAGAAATGGTCTGGAATAACCTTTCCCAACTTACCTTCCTGGTAAATTGATGGGTTTTTGCCTATTTTATTATTTGTCAGAGTGCCCATAAGATGCTCATCTATACCTAACATCCAAAATAATTAGTAATTCTTTCTTTGTTATTACATCATCTTCATCAAAGTGTATGACAGGAGTGGGCAACCTGTGGTTCTAGAGTCACATGTATCCCCCCACCACCTCCTGCTTTTGAAATCTCTAGCAATGATTTCTGAAAAGACGTAGTTGCCATTTTGAATTCACGAATATATGAAAACACTAAGCAAGGGGTGTCAAACTGCTGGCCCACGGGCCGGATGCATCATAGCGAAACCACACCCACCCCATTGCTGGCAATGGCAAAAAAGTCACGATACATCGCGACACATGTGATGTTACGAGTTTGACACCCCTGCTCTAAGTTAAAAAAAAACAAAACCCCTCCTAAATCCCAGATTGGCTTGTGTGCATGATGTGATACCTCCCCCCCTCCAAATTTGGGAATCCTTAAAAATATTAAATGTGTTTCAATGTGTTAACGGGTGGAAACTAATCAAGGAGAGAAGCAACCTAGAACTAAGGAGAAACTTCCTGACAGTGAGAACAATTAATCAGTGGAATAGCCTGCCTCCAGAAGCAGTAAATGCTCCAACACTGGAAGTTTTTAAGAAGAGACTGGACAGCCATTTGTCCGAAATGGTGTAGGGTTTCCTGCCCGAGCAGGGGGTTGGACTAGATGACCTCCAAGGTCCCTTCCAACTTTACTACTATTACTAATGTATTCTTAGAGTTATCTTAAGTGTAAAATGCTTTTTAAGAATTTTAAAATATCAGAACGTATACTAATAGTTATGTAAACAGAAGATGACCTCCAAGGTCGCTTCCAACTTTGCTACTATTACTATTACTATTATTGACCTGCTTCCAAAACATAATCAATATGTCTTGCTCTCAAAAGGTTGTCTACGGTAATTTTAAGCAATAAACCTAACTTTCAAAAGTTCTAAAACCATTGCTAGAGATCAGTGTGTTTCACATGGGAATCTGATGCTTAGCTCTTCATAAGATCTCCACACGGGTGTAGCGGAAGAGATAATTATATTAACTTCGGTGGTACAAGGTTATTCTTCTCTCACTAAGCTTAAGTGGTCAATAATATCTTTGCCATGTCATCTGCTAAAATCTACCTGTGGTTTGGCTCTTTCTACTCTTTTGACACATTCTTGAAAGCTATGACTCTGCAAATGGAAAGCATACCTAATGCCAGCAGTGCATTTTCAAAAGCATGAGGTTCCAGGATAAAGATGGAAATTGATTCCAGATAGAAGCTACATTTGATTTGGTCAAATTAAAATTCAAACTTAAGACAATATACACAAAGTACAGCTGATATGATTATTCTATATATTTAAGAGCTTTTCCCTTTGACTAAATGAATCATTACAATTTAAAAACAATACTAAAGGTCCCTTTGATGCCACATCTTGGATTTTGGGGCCCAAAATACGTTGTATCGCTTGCACTTTATTAAGTAATATTAAGCAAATATTCGTATGTGATATATGAGACATAGAAGCTTCTGATTCTGAGTAGACTCGGAAGTCATTATGGAAAGGAGTTTTATAATGAATCACTCCACTGGAAAAGTTGAAGTACATACAGAGGAGCAAAAGACAGTCCATGACCATTGGGCTGAAACTCTGACAAAGATTATCTGTCATCAGCAACGTGACCAAATGCTTTTTGCAGTTGGGTTGGGTTCTTTTCAAAATCTCTGACTTCCAATATATTTGGACAATCACGCTTTATGGCAGGAGCGGGAAATAGTGTGGCCTTCTGTCCCAGCAGTGGGATAGATGCAACCTGTTACCCATCATAGCTTGTTTTCCTTTTGGTCCATGCACTATTGGATTCCCCACCTTTTCTCCGTCTTTGCCCATTTCTTGCCATATTTGCCTTTGTTGAACCTCTCTCTCATCTCTTATATATTACATTTCCCAACTATTATCTGTTTTTGCCCCACACTTTCCTTCACTGCTTTTTTTTCTTTATGTACCATTCCTTGTGTGGTTTCTCTCTTTTTTCTACTTTCTCTGCACTCCTTTTCTCAGCTCCCCTCTTCATGAGGTAAATAGAATGATCCCTCACTCCAAATTTTTGGGAAGAGGAGAGGAACAAGTTTGATATAGGACGAAATGAGTTAGCAAAGATCACCTCAGAGAAATGTTGCTCTGAATAAAACTTCTGCTGATGGACAGATCTCTTGCAAATCTAGATCCAAACTATAACATTCATTGGAGGTTATGCTACAATTTGAAGCAGATTTATTAGGAAGTAAAACACTTTGCCTCTTCCCAGATATGAACCAACTGCAACCATACGTATCTATTTTGAGAGAGGGGGCTTTGCTCCTAAAAAGCTTTATTCCTTGCTATGCAAAATGCTGTGGGTTTTGTGACCTCTTGTGTGGATTGGTTGGTCAGGTCAATATATAAAGAGGAAACACTGCTCTAGTGAAACAGTGAAATGAGTTTGTACTTTCTCTTCAGGTCACTGACCTTGGCGCTTTTGAAACAGTCTGGCAAGTCAAATTCTACAACTATCACAAGCGAGACCACTGCCAGTGGGGAAACAGCTTTGGCTGCATCGAGTATGAATGCAAACCCAATGAGACACGCAGCCTCATGTGGATCAATAAGGAGACCTTCTTCTGAAGTGAGGCCACTGTGTCTGGACAATTGTTTGGTAAAATAACTGATCTTCAAACCAGTGCAAAGCCTTACTCAGGCCCTCCGTATAGATGTTTCTTTTTGTGCAATAAAGCGGAATCTTCCCTTTCCCCACCTCACAACACATTTGCTCCCAAATGAGTAGGTTTGCAATGAAGAAATGAGTGTTGCTGGGAGATGATTCCTGCTCCCTCCCTAAATGTGAACTGCCCCTCACTTGCACTGGAGTGAATGGGCAAAAAGTGACATTGCAATACTCACTAGGCTCTAGAAGCTCCTTTTCCATAATCATCCTGAGATGTACTGTTTGTGACGCCCCCAAATCATTGTTTTAGAATGTTATCTGCTACATGGTAATAACAGTTTCTCTATTTTTGTGTTCAGTCTGGTTCTCATTCATGCTAGCAAGTGTCGTAAAATGCAGCTTCATTCTGCCACTGAGCTCTGAAATTCAGGATACTTTCTACTAATGCTTTTCCAGAACTGAAGAAGCCCTCAGTTACTGGACTATGACCCCCAGCGTAGTCCATGCTGGTTGGGTTTTCTGGTTGTTCGAACCCTCCAATCTCTGAAAAACCATAGATTCTTCTGGTACAGATTACAGTGCACAGTGCTAATTTCAAGTGACAGGGCATCTGATAAGGTAGCAAATTAATATCTGCTCAAATTTTTGACTTAGTTTTCACAGTGAAGGAGTAGGATTGCTGAATATTACATAACCTGAGTAGGTTTTCACCTATCAAACCATAAGCAGCGATGGGATTCCTGAAACGATGCAAAACATCAATAGTTTTAAATTCTTTGTGTCATATTTCTCATAATAACTGTATGAGCAACAATTAAATATATTCTAATGTTGCATATCAAAGCCCACAAATTTTCAGATTCCCTATCAGGCGATATTTTTTTTAAGGAAAAATGAAATTAATTTGCTACAAGTAACGTTTGAGCTGTAGCCGTTCAAATTTCAGGTCAAATATGATTTTACCAGGATGTTCTCTAAGTAAAAAAGAAATATGTTTATATATAAGCTTGTGCAGGATTCTGGAATCTGGTGCTATACCCTATATAAACCTGTTTACACATCTGTGGCAAATGAGAAGCACATTGTTTATCTCTTATGAATTTCCGATAAACGTTGCTTCTTTTACAAAGATAACTGGATTAATAAGAGGAAGTTGCATTGATGCTATTTTGCATATTGGTGTATTTGTGCCATCTATGAGAACAATCTATAAAGTGATGCAGCTTTTGATCTTTGTAATAAATGAGTTGGAAACCTTTGTCTTCCTTAGTGGTTATTTAGTGTTCTTGGAATAACAATTTACCTGAACCAAAACATTAAGCAACAAAAATTTGCCATGCAAAAGTAGGGAGAGAATGCTGGAATTGGTACATTTGGAAAGTCCTACCTCAGCTTCTCAGTGTGAATCAGACTCATAAGCAGGGCCTACCCATCTAAGTTGACCATAAAGGCTAGATGATATTGCAAAAGTTAGTCCTTTAAAGGACATCATAGTCCTCACAGTTTTTTGGCAACAGTATGGGAGTAGACAAGTATGCTTGTCTTGAGATACATGTTGATTACTTAAATACCTAGGTCAGCTTTTCTGAGCTAATTTGCTTCAGGGGAATTGGTAATAGGATCACCATAATTCATATAGCCGTGTTGCAAAAGTACAGGTTTCACAACAGTTTGCTTAGTGACTGACTTATGACCATTTTTATACTTACAACCATTGCAGCATCCCCACGGTCTCGTCATTTACATGCTTGACAACTGACTCACATTTCTGATGGTTGCCGTGTTCAGGGATTCCCTTTTGCAACCTTCTGACAAGCAAAGTCAATGGGGAACCCAGATTCACTTAACAGCCATGTTACTAATTTACAACTGAAGTGATTCATTTAACAAATGTGCAAGAAAAGTCGTAAAATGGGGCAAAACCCACATTTCTCATTTAACAACATAAATTTTGGGCTCGTAAGAAAAGGGAATTGTAGTCCAACATATCTGCTGGGTTCCAGGTTGTGGAAAGCAATTCTAGGTAATCTTTGTAGCTAGTCCAACTTTGTACTTATTCTTTTTAAAAATACAAATGGATTAACACTTGCATCCCTTTACATGAAAATAAAATTGTGAGAATAATGTATTAATGATAAATATTATGGGAATAAAGAAATTGTTGGAAATTTTGGATTGATGTGGGTATTTATTGTATTCAATGAGCTTTACCAAAAATTGGAAGTATTTCATCTATTGATAAACATATTCTGCTTGTTTCTAATTCAGCACTTTCTATATTTTTTTCAAAACGATATTCATTTATAATAATTCTATTATAAATAAAAAGAATAGAACCCAATACGAGCTACAAAAAATACAAACTGAAAAATATGAAAGAAAAAAAAGTGGGAAAAAAGAAAGAAGTAACTTCCCCCTTCATCATAGCAAGTAAGGACAATTTTAATAGCTTATCACTGCTCTAACATAATCTCTCTTCACCTCATAGCTCATCTATTGATTAAAAAAAACCAAATCCAACTTTTTTGTCAGTTGTTCTTTGTCATCAAAAGGCCAGTCAGAGTAACCAGATGTAAATATTTTACTCTTTTAACCTTTGTCAAATAAATCAGCCTCCCTGAGTTTTTAAAAATATCTTTTAACCCCTTCAAAAAGAGTCCCAGATTTAATTTTCTGTTCATCTGTTTCAAACCATTTTTTTCAGAACTTTAGCAGATTTATTTTGTAAGTCCAATTAGATCATTTTTATTTCTCACTTTTAATAAAGTCCTTCCAAACTTTAACAGAGCTCTTTTGTATATTAAAAAAAAATCTATATCAGTTTTCTGGTTCAATATTTGTACATCTATTTTTGTGAATAAATAATCCATCAGTTCCATTTGTTAGGCCCGTATCTTCTTCCATATCTTTCTCATTACTTGTTACATTTAAATCCTCCTTAAAAATAATTTCAAAATCATGGCTGAACTTGTAACTCAATCTTATCAAGAAATGTATCTGTTTTGCTAAAAAGCTTGGCAGACAGATCAAATTTGCATGATAGATTTTTGCTCCATAGTCTTAATCCGCTAGCTCCCTCTAGTGTTCAACCTTCAAGATTCCCTTATCATGAAAAAAACTCAAAACAATAGCCATTTTCCTCATTTGTAATTTTTTTTTTTTAATGAACTCAAAACTCTTTGTGGGCATTTAAAATTATAATTCCAGGACATTTTAACTTACTCTATTGTTAAACTTTATAAAATCCATATTCCCCGCATCCTTTTGCTGTTTAATACATAAAGTAATATTTTTCAAAAACTTTTAAAAATTGCATTTCAGTTCTTTTTCTAAGGAGAAGATGACTCTATTAATAAATACAGTATAACTCACTATCCTGAAGGATCATAATCATTTTAAGGCAACAGAAAAAAAAATCCAAAATGATTAAGTGAGGTGTGGTCGAGCCTATGATTCTTTAAAAAGCTGCATTAATGCTTATGAGCAAAGATCATTCCTTCATCAACTTCCAGCTACTTGACCCAGAGGCAAGCCATAAAATGATGATTCTTGTGATTTACTCAAGAGGAAGACTGTGCAGAGTCATGTAGGCTATCTTAAAGATAGCTCCTTAATTCAGAGAACATTTTGGCAGCCAGGATCCTACATCCCACACCGATTTCCACCGTAACACCTTTAGCTCACCATGGCTCTCAATCAAAAGCTGTATGTTTTCATTGCATCTAA
This sequence comes from Crotalus tigris, assembly GCF_016545835.1. Taxonomy (NCBI): domain Eukaryota; kingdom Metazoa; phylum Chordata; class Lepidosauria; order Squamata; family Viperidae; genus Crotalus; species Crotalus tigris. Next base: position 262,153 of record NW_024096909.1, read on the forward strand.
TGGATTAATGGGTTCATTGTGAAGCACATCCACTGTAGCAAATTTGGTTTCATCAATGCAGTGAGGAGCTGAACAAATTTTTTGCATATTTCTTTCCAGCATGACATGGAACTAAATTAAACATTGTGTTCCAAGTTCGTATCATGTGTTAGAGCTGTGCATGGTTTCCAATTCAGTTTGGAAGAGGTGCTTTGGAAAGTGCCAGAGCAGTTGCTTTTTAAAGCAACTGCTATAGGGAATAGCAATGGGCTAGAGCAGGGGTCCCCAACCCCTGGTCTGTGTACTGGTACTGGGCCGTGGCATGCCAGCAACCAGTCTGCACAAACAAGCAAAGCCCCATCCATGGGATGCAGGCAGTACACAAAACCACGCCCCCTCCGGTCCATGGAAAAACCTCTCTCCATGTAACTGGTCTCTGGTGCCCAAAAGGTTGGGGACCTTTGGGCTAAAGGAAGAGATTGCATAGGTTATATATTGCCAGCTTGGTGTTGTGGTTAAGGCACATTTGGAACAGGAGAGTTGTGAATTCTAACCTCTCCTTAGGCACAGAGGCAACTGAATGAATTGGGCCAATCATTCACTCTCAGCAAACCACTTTGAAAGTGTTTCCAAGGAAACTACAGGGAGTGGTGAGGGCAATTGCCAGAAATCAGCACTGATGTCAAGGGTGTGTGTGTGTGTGTGTGTGTGTGTGTGTAAAGTGAGTGGAGAACTGTAGATTTCTTGGCATTCCATCATAATGTGGAATCTCTCATGAAATAAGTCCAATAGTATTAGTTTGGGGGTAATCTTTCAGAAATCTAACTATAGAAATAGGCAAAGATTATCATGTAATCTATTTACTATGACATTGTTTTCCCATCCCTTACCCTGGTCATAATTGCAAAAACCCGATTGGAGTCATGCTAAAATAATCACAGTAGAAATCTGGTGGCCCAGCCTGATCCTAAAAAATATTATAGCTGAGACACTGGGAGATCTATCCAATATTTTCATCAGAGCAGGCAAGTCATCAGTGGCACCCAGATTCTGAAGAAGCTCTATCAAAGAATTTCATGCTTTACCTCCACTTAAAAATATAGCCACTACATATTTATGGTTACCATAAATCAGGGGTTCCCAACCAGGGGTGCGAGGTGATATTCCAGGGTTTTCAAAATTATAGTGTATATGCATAATTCGTTGCCATTATTTTGAACTTTTGTAAGGGGTGTGAGAATATATCAGAAGCCTTCTAGGGGTGCTGGATATAGAAAAGGTTGGGAACCACTGCCATAAATGAATAGCGGGAAATCAGATTTTTGCAGCCCAGACGTAGTTACCATTCTATTTAATAGTATGAGGAGTCCTTGCTGATCTCTGAGCTTGGTTGTTTGCTTGCAGATGTTTCATTACCCAAGTAGGAATCATCATAATGTTACCTAGTCTAGTAATGAAATGTCTACAAGCAAAAAAACAACAACAACAAGCTCAGAGAGCACTAAGGACTCCACATTGCAATCTTGATCTACGTATATGCTCTTCTATTGGAGGCTAGTATGATTAAGCACAAGAGTGATTCTTTTGTGGAAGAAGAATAAGTGAAAGAAACAATGATAGTATGGGCAAAGAACTTTGGATATTCTATAGATTTGGAAGACTGACAAAAACTTTGGGATAAAAACATTAAGCTTACAAAAGCAGTAGCATATAAAGAAAACATATATAAGATGTTCTATAGATGGCATATGACACCAGTTCGCTTAGCAAAAATGTTTAAAAATGTTTCGGATATTTGCTAGAAATGTAAACAACAGCCAGGCACTTATTACCATGGCCTATCGCTAAGAAATATTGGTCTAAGATTCATAGATGGTTGGAAAAGATGATGAAACTACAAATAGAATTTAAACCAGAATTGTTTTTGTTAGGAATATTAAGACCTAATTATGGCAAAGAGAATGACTACTTGATATTGCATGTTTTAACTGCTGCAAGGATAGTATTTGCCCAATTTTGGAAAAATGAGAATCTATCATCTGACCAGATTATTATTACCAAAATTTTAGAGTGTGCAGAAATGGATAGACTAACATTAGAAATGAAAGAAAAAGATGATTCAATTTATTTTAGAACCTGGGAAAAATTTTATCAATGGTTAGAGACACGTTAGAACTTGAAGGATTTAATATTTTAGAATAGATGACTGATTTTTAATCGAGTTCTAACTAACATTTTGATGATACGATTACTTTTCCTGATTTACTGATTTTCATTTGTTACTTTTGATTGTTAGGATTTATTTATTTTTTTGAGATTTTATTAGTAGTGTTTACTTAATAGATCAACGTATTTGTTTACTAATTGTTTTTAATATGTTACAGTTTAAGCTTTGTTAAAAATGGTTGAATATGATATTTACTCATTATTATGAACCGGACGGTTGCTTGTTTGTTGAAATATGGGATTGTACCTATCCTTATTTTTACCCTAATTCCTTATTTCCTTTCCCTCCCCCTTTCCTCTTACCCCTCCCTTTATCATACCTGTATTTTTCCTATTTTTCCTCACCTATATAAATTTAATTGTTTAAAAAAAAGAGTGATTCTTTTGCATTCTGATTTCACTGTCCAAAGAAAATCCACCCTCTTCCTTTCTTCCACCTTTCACAGGATTAGGTCTTCTTAGGAGAGTGAAGTCTATGCAGAGTATATCTAAGTATGATAAATTGAGCTTGGTTATTTGTGTCTTTTAAGTAAAAAAAAAAACCTATGGATTGATTTGTTTGATTATTAATTTGGGGTTCTTGAATTTTTGTTTTGTTTTGCTTTTTTGTCTATTCATGGTACTCTCAGAGGTCTTTTCCAAAGTTAAAAAAGATTGTATCCTGCTTGTTCAAAATCCATTTGTCACTTTTATATAGTGTCTAGGGAAATCTATTGCCTACATAGTTGCACATTCTGATCTTTTTGGGTATAAACAGATCCTGGCACCTGGGTAACTTTTCCAAGGACCTCATTGCTATTTTACAGAGTGCCAGTCTGTGGTGTGAATGGGGGCACAATGGCTCAGTGGTTAAAGATGCTGAGTTTGTCTGACAGCTCGGGTTCGAGACCCGAGTGCCGTGCAATGGGGTGAGCTCCCGCTACTTACCCCAACTCCCGCCCACCTAGCATTTTGAAAATATGTGAATGCAAGTAAATTAATAGGTACCACTTGGGTGGGAAGGTAACAGGTGTTCTGTGCCCCTCGGCGTATAGCCATGCTGGCCACATGACCAGAGAAGCCAAGAAACAGAGATAAACACTGCAACTAGAGTCAGACACAATTAGACAGGGAAACCTTTAAACCTACTCTGTGGTGTATTCCTTGACTGCTGTTCATTTACTGTTGTTAATTGATTGTAAAGGCAAAAGCTATGCACCACTTCAATATCCTTGCTGTCAGTTTTAAGGCTGGTTGCTGTGCCTATTGTGATTAATTTTATCTTCCTTATATTTAACTATACTCTCATTTGTTTTTACTGTGCTTCTTGAGGTTTTTTTTTTTTTTTTACAAGAGCTTGCAAATCATTTGCATTTTTGGCCTATAGAATAGCGTAATCAGCATGATGCAGATTGGGGATGTTTCTTTCTGCAGTTTTAAAAACCATGCTCATCTTCTTCCAATCCAGCTTCCCTCAATATGTATTCCACATATAGATTGAATAAATAAGGGGAGGGGATACATCCTTGCCTCACTCCTTTTCAATCTGTTTCACCATGTTCTCGCTAAACTGTGGCTTTCTGATATGCATATAAGTTTCCCATGAGAATAAAAAGTTGTGGAATTCCTATTTTTTCTAAACATTCCACAGCTTGAAATGATCAACACAGGGGTCTTCAAACTTGGCCCTTTTATGACTTATGGACTTCAACTCCCAGAATTCCTCAGCCAGTGTGCCTGGCTGAGGAATTCTGGGAGTTGAAGTCCACAAGTCATAAAAGGGCCAAGTTTGAAGACCCCTAGATCAACACAATTGGAGACCTTTCCACAATCGATGAAGCACATACTGTTTAACTTCTGACATCTCAATTTGCTGATGCCCAAGATATGAATTTATAGTCATTTAATTTTATATTGCTCTGTGTTGAGCTTCATTGTGACCATACTTCTTACCATAATTCAGTTTTTTTGCAGTAGTGGTGAACCTGTTTTTGCAGTTATGGATTTTCTTTTCCTGTTTAGCAACATCCTAGAGGCTTTAATGTAGCCATGTCATAAGCACCATTAGCATTCCAAAATGTCCTCTGTTTTTCCTCATTAGCAGGTTGAGTGCCATCCAACCTGAAGGGCCCATTGTCCATATCACCAATCATATTATATTTTCTACTGACATGGTTTTCTTGGTAAAATACAGAAGTGCCTTTTCCTATGCAGCATGAAATGGTGCCTTTACCATTGCCACTAAAGTGAGCTGCCTCCAGTATCTTCCTACTGCCTGCTGTTTTAGCTGGGCAGTATCAATTTTCACCCAACTTCTCTACCAGCACACACGTGGGCACATTCTTTCATACTCTCATCTCTTCATATCAACTCAGGTTTGCTCATTTACCCAGACACAAGATCCTTTTCCTGTAGGGATCGTTGAAAAAGTTAAACTTAAAGCCGTCTTCTCCCATATTAGTATTGGAGAAGCTATCCATAGAGGATAAGTGTGCTCTTACCTGCAGAGACCGTTGGATTAGAGAGGTTATATGGGGAGATTAGAATTTTCTGGGGCTATTAGGATTTGGGTAGCCTGGTCTAAGATACTTGAGGCAACCCATTCATTCAGATTACCTCATTTGAACTTTCCAGGAAAAGGATACTCCACAGAAGAGGGTTACGTAATTCTGGCAAAAGTACAGAAGAGATTTACTGTTAAATTCTTCTGGAGGGTTTTTTTTAAAAAACTTCCCAGGCTAGTTTATAAACCTAGAGTTCCCTGGTGTTTCTCATTCAAGCAGTAACCAGATTTCATCCAGGTTACATTTTTCAAGATCAGCTTTGGTCTCAAAAGCAATACTGATATCTATGATTATATATACCACATACCAAAAGTCAGGCAGCCAAACCTTTTCCTGACTGCTTTATTTCTGGCAACCAAAGAAGACTTGAAGAATTTGAAGAAAAAAAAAATCAATGGTCATCCCCCCATTAAAAGGATTTCTTAAATTTTATCAAACTATTTGTTTTAAACAAGGGGCTTGGATAACTTCCCCAAATTAACGAGTGACTCATATGAACTTCCCTAACCTCCCCCAGTGTTGAATGGCAATCTTCCCTTCTCAGGGAAGCCAAGTTTTTCACAGGACCAGTAGCTTATATCAAAACAATGACAGCCGCATTGCCTGTTGCAGTGCAAGCTCCATCCCTTTTCTTCATAGCTGCAACATCATCACACATGTACAGAAGGGGAAGAGATTGCAATTTGATGCCGCAACACTGAAAGGACTGGACCTTTCTTCTTCAACATTCAAAAGCAACTTTCCTACAGAAGTGAAGAGGCAAATGCAGTCAGGTCTTCAATCCAGTGAGTGAAAGGGGCACACGTTTATCTTTCCCGTGCTGTAGTATCGGTCTTTTTGCCATAATAAGAGCACAGAGGATCCATTTATGTTGTCCAATTGCAAAATTCCATATATTTATTTTCTATTTATTAAATTTTTACGCTGCCCATCTCATTATCAAGCAACTCAGGCAACTCAGAATCCTCGTTTGGGTTCATATTTCATTGCTCCAGCTCCAGGGAAAAAAGGGGGAGTGGTAATTTACGTGAAGAAAAATTTTCCATCTAAATTAATTGAGACTGACTCTGAAGGAAGATATCTTTTTGTGGAATTATCATTACAAGGTAAAAAAGTTCTTATTGTTGGATTATATGCTCCTAATCAGCAACAGAAACAATTTTATAAGTTTTTGCATGGGAAGATATCCCAGTTGGATTATAAATCTGTAATCTTGATGGGTGACTGGAATGGGGTTCTAGATTCAACTATAGATAAAAGGAGCTCTTCTAAAACTTTTACCCAAACTAGGTTACCTAAAACTTTTTTTGATTTGAAAGAAGAATTAGAGCTTATTGATATTTGGCGAGAAAGGAATACAAGTGATAGAGATTTCACTTTTTATTCGGATAGACACCAATCATTTTCAAGAATTGACTTTTTCTTGATTACTAGTGACCTTCTTTCTAGAGTGAGGAAGGTGAAAATTTTTCCCAGAACTTTGTCAGATCACAGTCCAGTGTGGATGGTATTACATTTGGAAGATGGGAATAGAAGACCCTGGAGATTGAATGAGAATTTGTTTACTCAGGAAGAGTTTGTACAAAAATGTAAAGAGCATTTAAAGGACTTTTTTGCTATAAACATGAATAAGGGAACATCGATGTCCATGGTTTGGGATGCCAGTAAGGCATATATGAGGGGAATTTTGATTCAATTGAATAAGGTTTTTAGGGAAAAAGGGTTAAAAAGACGTAGAGAAATAGAAGAAGAGATTAAATTAAAAGAACAAGAGTTTGTTCTTAATCCAACTGACAATAATTTAAAGGTATCTATAAAGATGCTTAAGGAACAATTTAATATGTTGATGGCAGATCAGGTGGCTACTAATCTGTCGTATATGAGACATAATACTTTCTGTAACGCGAATAAGCCTGGGAGATGGTTGGCTTATCAGTTACGAAAGAAACAGAAAGCTAGAATTATAGAGAAAGTAAAATATAAAGGTACTGAGGTTTTTCAGCAAAATTTGATCCAAAAGAGTTTTTTAGATTTTTATACAAAATTATATTCAAGTGATAACATAAAGGGTGTGGATATAGACAAATACTTACAATCTGTGCATTTTCCTAAACTCTCAGAGGAACAACAAAATGGGATGAATAGATTAATTACTGTGGAGGAAATTGGTTTAGCTATTAAGCAGTTAAAGGTTGGAAAATCTCCGGGAACAGATGGATTGACTTCGAGGTATTATAAGACTTTATCTGAAGAAATGATGGAGCCTCTAAAGGAACTTTTTAATAGTATTATGTTGGGTACACAAGTGCCTCCTTCTTGGAAAAGAGCTTTTATATCACTGATTCCAAAGGAAGATCAGGATCTTACAGAGGCTAAGAATTATAGGCCAATTTCATTATTAAATGTTGATTATAAGATTTTTACAAAAATTTTGGCAAACAGATTAATGCAGGTTATGAAGGACTTGATTCATAATGACCAAGCAGGATTTATAACAGGGCGATATATGAAATATAATGTTAGACAAATTATAAATTTAATTGAATACTTGGATAAGAATAATCAGATTCCTGTGGCTTTTATCTTTTTGGATGCTGAAAAAGCCTTTGATCAATTAGATTGGAAATTTCTATTTTCATTGGTAGAGAAAATGAATTTTGGGAATAATTTTTTACATGCGCTTAAAGCTATATATCAGCAACAATCCGCACAAATCGTTGTAAATGGGGGATTGACTGAGAATTTTAATATTGAAAAAGGGACAAGACAAGGATGCCCATTATCCCCATTGTTATTTGTTTTAACGTTGGAAATTTTATTGATTCAGATTCAAGAATCAAAGGTAGTTAAGGGTGTAAAGATAAGGAAGAATGAGTATAAATTGCGGGCTTTTGCGGATGATTTGGTCTTAATTTTGGAACAACCGAATCAAGCGATTGATTGTTTATTAGAACTTATAACACAGTATGGGAATGTCTCTGGTTTTAAAGTCAATAATTATAAGACTAAGATATTATCTAAGAATATGTTAGTTAAGGATAGGGAAAGTTTGGTCAAAGCCACAGGTTTTCAGATGGTAAAAAAGGTTAAATATTTGGGAGTATATTTAACCGCTTCAAATGGAAAATTGTATAAGAATAATTATGAACCATTATGGGGAAAAGTACAAAAGGACTTAAAAGACTGGAAAAAACTGCAATTGTCATTGTTGGGGAGAATTTCAGCTGTAAAAATGAATGTTCTACTAAAGTTTCTTTTTTTGTTTCAGATGATACCTATTTTAAAAAAAGAGGCAGATTTGGATGAATGGCAAAGGGGTATCAACAATTTCATATGGGCCGGAAAGAAACCAAGGGTTAAGTTTAAGATTTTACAGGATGCTCGAGAAAGAGGAGGACTTAAGGCACCCAACTTGAAATTATATTATGATGCAGCCGCTTTAACTTGGTTAAGCGATTGGCTCAACTTAACAAATAAGGATATTCTGTTTTTGGAAGGTTGGGACTTAATATATGGTTGGCATGCATACCTGATTTTCAATAAGAAAGTTGATCGGATTTTTAAATTACATATTTTGAGGAATGCCTTACTTCGTGTTTGGAAAAAGTATTATTTTAGACTGAATTATAAAATACCTATCTGGGGGATTCCCAGACATGCAATTGAGGGAATTTCTAAGGGGACAAATTTCGATAAAATCTCGTATAAAGAATTGTTAATTTGGTCTGGTTCGAATTGGCATTTGAAATCCCTAGATGTATTAAGGCAAGAAAATACTCTACAGTCATGATTTCAATACTTACAAATAGTGGATAGATGGACTGTAGATAAGAAAGAGGGAATAACATTAGAAGATAAACAATTGGTTATTCAGATTAAAAATCAGAGTCAGGCCCATATAAAAAGAATTTACAATGTTTTATTAGAGTTAGACTCGGAAACAGAATTGGTTAAAGACTGTATGATTAAATGGGCTCAAAATATACAGGAACCGATTTCATTGGATTTATGGGAGACAATTTGGACTAGAAATGTTAAATTTACACAAGCTCAAAATTTGAGAGAAAATTTTTATAAAATGTTTTACAGATGGCACTTAGATCCTAAAAAATTATCTTGTATATATCCTAACATACAGCCCAAATGTTGGAGATGTGGCAATAAAGATGCGACATATTTTCATATTTGGTGGAATTGTAAAAAGGTAAAGGCATTTTGGATTATGATTTGGTGGAACATTCAAAAGATTTTTAGAAGGAAGATAAAGTTTGCTCCTCAACTATTTTTATTGGGTATCTTTGTGGATTTAAATGATAAAGAAACTATTTTGATGTTGAATTTATTAACTGCCGCAAGGTTATTAATAGGTTTATATTGGAAGAAAGATTCTTTGCCTACTTTAGAAGAATGGGTATTTAAAGTATCTAGTTTTGCAGAGATGGCAAAAATTTCTGCCTATTTAAAGGATCATACACAAGAAAGATATATTACTGTATAGAGAAGATGGATAGATTATATTCAGAAAAAGTATGGAACTAAAAAGTTTCACTTATTTTATGAATGAATATTATAGTAAATATTACAGAGAATTGTCTTATAGGCTATTGGAGTTAAAGGTTAAGTATGATATTTTTTTTCCTTTTTTATTATTATTTTTTTTCTTTTTTCTTTTTCTTTTCTTTTTTCTTATTATTATAAATTCTTTTAATTATTAACCCTGTATTCTGCTCTGGGAAGTGAAGGGAGGGGGGTTGGGGGTGGGAGGGAGGAAGTGTGTGGGGGGGTAAGTGTAATATAGATAATGGTTGCTTATAGGGGTGCGGCCTGGGCACTCCCCTTATGCTGCGTTCATGGGCTCGATAGGGATGAGAGGTGGGCAAGTGTAGAGAGGAAGTAGGGTAGTGAGAGGAGAAGGGGAGGGGAAGAGAGTAGGATGGGAGGTGAGAAAGAGGAGGGAAGTAGGGAATGTTTTAAGAGAGGGTGGACGCGGCCTGGGGGGAGTGCGCAGGTCGTAATAATGTTTATTTTATCTTAAAATTGTATTGTATACTTTTTTTATATAATGTTTATATGGAAAAAATAAAAAACTTTCATTAAAAAAAAAGCAACTCAGGCAGCCTATGTACTAAGTATGTAGTTCAAAAGAATACTATCCTCTGAAAATTTAAGCTTCTGTTGAACAATCATATTTATATAAACCACTACTTTCTCACCAAGCCTGCTAAATATAGAACATTTTAGAAATATATATTTTTAAAGAAGCACTTTTTATTACATCTCCAACAAAATGCTGTTTATGAGAGTCCTTTACTACTGTATACAAACATAATGGAGGTCAATAAATTCTAAAAATTATTTTTTGTTTTGTAAGTCATAATCTGAGGTCCACTGACATTTTTTTTTGGTCATATTTTATTTATTTTCTAATTTTACATTTAAGTATTTAAAAAGCAACATGGCGGCTGGGTTAATCAATAATTCAATAAGATACAAAAATCTTTAGTACAAATCTCAAACTACCACATCAAATATTTCCTCTCATTTTCCATTAATATCTACTGTCTCATATTTAAACTAATACAATTCTTATTATATCAATTAAGTAAAGATAGCATTGGTACATTTATCAATAAATTTTTAGCTTATACATATCCTAATTACTTTTAACAATCTTTATAAACAATCAATATCCTGTAGTTGGTTTTTCCCAATTTTTAGTTTCCATTAATATTTAAATTTAACTTTTAATATTTATACTTCCAAGTTTTAAATAACCAGTTTTCTTTATCTCAATTCATAACAAAATCTTGTACTCAAAGTACACATCTTGTCTATTTAAGTATATTCTATTTTAATTGGTAATTATTTTTATTTTATTTTATTTTTAAAATTTATAAGCCGCCCCACTCCCGAAGGACTCTGGGTGGCTAACAATAAAAAACACATAAAATATAACAAAACAACAATACAAAAACAATCATCCAGGGGTAAGGTTTTATAAACCCGAGGCCTGCTGGAAAAGCCAGGTCTTAAGTAGCTTACAGAAGACCAACAGGGTGGGAGCAGTCCTAATCTCCGGGGGAGCTGATTCCAAAGTGTGGGCGCCATCACAGAGAAGGCCCTCCTCCGCGGCCCCGCCAAATGGCACTGCTTGGCCGACGGGGCCTGAAGGAGGCCCAGCCTGTGGGATCTAACCGGACGTAGGGAACTATGAGGTAGTAGGCGGTCTCACAAATAGCCTGGCCCTGAGCCATATAGGGTATAAAATCCTTGCTAATAAATGAAAACCCCAATTTTCTTCAGCCTTATTCTAGCTTTCTTCCTTTGCCAGCTTGCCTTCCATGTCAGTGCTTTTAGGTTATTAAATAGATCTCCCTCTGTTATTATATATATTATCTGAAATAAAAGAGACCATCCAGTCGCCAATTTTTTGGAAGGGCTAGCAAATCATCTTTCTATTATTCCAGATCCCCATAGTTGTTCTGATATGTTTGTCTTCCCTTCGGTCTGTTCTTCTTCTTGCTCCTCAAGTTTCTTCTGGTTTATATAGAAAGTCTTTTCTATTTTCAGTGTTGTCAGTCCCTTTTCTGGATTTTCCATTGACCGTATTTGTTGGTCAGTTGAATCCTCTATCATAGTGTTTAATTGTTCCACTTCTTTTGTTATGTTCTGTGTAGTTGATTCTTTAGTGGTAGTCAAAATTTGAGTTTGTATATCTAGGCCACAGGTCGGCAACCTGCAGCTCCGGAGCCGCATGCGGCTCTTTGAGCCTTCCCCTGTGGCTCCCAGCCTCCTCTACCTTTGCAGAGAGAGACAGAGAGAGGCAATTGCGCTTCCCTGCTTCTCTCTCTCTCTCTCTCTCTGTGTGTGTGTGTGTGTGTTTTGTGTGTGTGTGTGTGTGTGTGTAAAAGAGAGTGCACTCACATTGTTCTCCGAGGAGCTGAAAAGCTTTCTGGGCGGAGCTCCTCCCTTTGCTGTGTCTCAGCAGGAAGCAGGAAGGGCAGGAGAGAGCTAGCTAGCCCAGCTAGGCTGACTCAGGAATTCTGGGAGTTGAAGTCCATGAGTCATAAAAGAGACGAGGTTGCCTACCCCTGAGATTGTTGGAGAACAACTTGAAGCTTGCCAGGTGAGCAGCAGATGGGGGGGGGAGAAAGAGAGAGAGAGAAAGAGAGAGAGGGAGAGGGAGGGGGAGAGAGAGGAAAGAGAAAGAAAGAAAGAGAGTGGGGGAAGAGGAGTGGCAGACCAAGGGCAGAGAGGGAGGGAGGGAGAGAGAGACCCTTTTGACATCTAAAATGAAGATAACACTGCATATATCCTTTTTTTACCTGTGTGTGTATGTAATTTTATTCTCTTAAAGCATTCTCTCGGTGATCATTGTTTTAATAGTATGGATATTCCCAAAAGTCATATTTTTACTTTTATTTTTAATGTGTGTGTGTGTGTGTGTGTGTGTGTGTGTATACACACACACATACACAAACTCTCTCTCTCTCTCACACACACACACACACACACACACACACACCTATAATAAAGATAAAAAAGGATATATGCAGTGTTATCTTCATTTTAGATATCAAAAGGGTTTTGCGGCTCCCGGTGTTTTGTTTTTGGTGGGAAACGGGTTCAAGTGGCTCTTTGAGTGTTTTGGGTTGCCTACCCCTGATCTAGGCTGACATCTTGTTCTTCTGTAGCATCTTATTTCATCACAAGCTGAAAGAATGGTTTCATGTATTGCTTTTAACATAAGAAGAATCTGTTCCTGGTCTTCATCCATATTCTCTTAGTGATGTGTTAAATTAAGAGCTTTAAAGTCAGAGAATGAAAATAATTTTATAACTGAGACCTAATTTTAGAACAGAGCTGAGCTTTTCACAGCTGATAATTGTCAAGGTTGAAAAAGTCTTATCTGTAGTCTGGGCTTCCAGCCAAGTCTCCTTTAGACAATAACAAGTTGTAATATCAAACTTGGCCACAAGATCAGTGGTTCTTAACCTGGGCGAGATTGCCCCCCAGGGAACGATTTCATTTTTCAGGGAGGTGATGGAATGAAAAAGGCATGATGCGGGGGCGAAGGAACGAAAAGGGGGCGATATGGGGGCGATGGAGCAAGAGGTTTTGGGGACACTTTTGAGACTTTTTCGTACAGTGAATCGCTGTATATCTGTCATACAAAAACATCAGATTGCTCGCTATTAGTGGATTGAATTGTTTTCAAATGTTCCTCCAGCTAGCTTCAGTACAGAATGCCGTACATATGTGAATACACATCGCTTATCTTCATGCGCGTTGCGCAGCAGCCTCTACCCATACAGTGGCGCGCCTTTGGCCAGAATGGGCAGTGATGGAGGGGGGAGCACTTCTTTTGAAACATCGCATGCTGAGTGGCTATCCCCTGTGATATCAGCTGTAATGTTGACGTCAGTTTGAGTTTTCAGCTTTGTTTTCAAATTTTTGTTGTGCTCTGTAAAAGATTTTGTGTGTCTCTTTGTATTATACTTTTTTAGCGTGCACTCCAGTTTGATATTATATTTTCTTTGTGTCTTTTTAATCCTTTTTACAGTGTGCGTGACTATATATACTTTCCTCAAATCTTAATTTAGTTTCAGAGTTTTTGTCTTGAAATTCTTAGTTCCTGCATTGCGGTTTGTTCTTATGCCCTTTTTATATATATATTTTTTTTTTGCGTCTTAAATTTCACTTGTAATTTAATCATTAAATATTACTGTTTTTCTTTTTGGGCATTTCACTTTCTTGCAATTGAATTTTGTTTTCAGTGGTCATTACATTTAAGTGTCTTGAATAAATAAGATAATAATGAAATACATGTATTACGAAGTTTGGGAATAAAGTGCCGGGTGGCACCAAAATTTTTCACACAGTTGAGATATGGGAAAAAGACTGGAAATAAACTATTTGCATCAATATGTCCTGATGACAATTTTAAAGAAAACAAAAAAAGTGTTTGCATAAATTGAAGAATTATTTCCTATGTTGTGATTAAGAGGTTATGTTGGGGCAGGGGGGTGATGACAACTTCCTCATTGGCTCAAGGGGGCGATTTGTTCAAAAAGGTTAAGAACCACTGGTCTAGACAATATAGGAATCTCTAATTCACTATTTCACATTTCTTAACATTTGCATACAAAATTTAGTGGTAACAAATATCTACAAAAGCTTATCGTAGGTTTTTTAGAATTAAAGGATTTAACAAGTTATTCTAATGTCTAGGTGTCTCAGAAGCTGAAAATACTGCCAATTCAAACAGCGTTCTTAACCAATATTGTAATTGTAAATATTGCTATTGGGTTATGTTAAAAATCATTTTCATCATCTATCAGTTGGCCCAAAGTCAATATCCCCACTTCCATCCATTTTTTCATATCACCATCTTTTTCCAAATTTTTAAATTTGGGTTTCCCCATAAAGTTAATTTGGCATGGGAAAAAGAATTGATTCTTTTTTTAAATTAGACTTTCCATTCCATATTTTTCTAATTGAGATACTTGTTTCCAGAGATACTAGAGTTTTAGCATGTTTGAATCCTAATACTGGCCATCCAAATTTGTCCAAATTGTTGGCTTCCAGCATTTAATACTTGACAATAGGCAAACATGATGATATAGCTCCAGATTTGGGAAGCATCTATCTTTTGCATCAATCCTGGAATAATAGTATAGAGCTTAGAAATAAACAAAATAATGTCATCTACAAATAAAACCAATTTCGGTTCAACTGAGTTATGTATTCCTTCAAGAAGACTGTAACATTAAGGATATTAACTTGGCTTGCTTATTATGCTACATTAAAGTTTGTTTGTTTGGCTTATTGATTTGGATAGGTTTTTCACAGGATGCTATGCCAAAATAAAACAAATGAAGTGACAGCTTGGAGTATAATGTTGTTGCACCGATTGCAAATAGAAAGTTTTAGATGCTAAGCTAAGATAAAATAATCATTTAAGCAACAACAACAAAAAAAACCCATAATGCTTATAAATGAAAGGACAATTCAATGAAAGGAATGTCCCTTATTTCAAAGCTATTAAGATTGCAAACTAATAACATGCAGCAAAAAATAAAAACCTCCAGCTAACATTTACACAAGAAATATCTCCAGAAGAGGGAGCATTTCTATTACAAAGATTTATTTAGTTTCTTGTAATTTTGAGGTCACTTTAATTTAAAGTATCATACAAGTTATACTCATTTGACAATGTAACCTTTTTTTTTAACTGGCAAGTGGTAACTTAATTTTGTAGGCCCGCTATAAAAGTGAGTGTATGGAAGGCTACTTTTTTCCAACCCACGGTAGCATGTCGGGTTTTGTCGACTTTATAAAATTATTTTTCAAGTGAATCATTTTCCACATATTTCCATTGATAATTAGTTATTGCCTTTATTGTTGGACCTTTGAAAGCAAGTAATAGAAGGCATTTGAAAGATACAAATGAAATTATTACAATAATGAAGAACTGGTAATTGTTTGAAATCAGTATTACATAAGGTGACCAACTTTTTTACAATGAAAAGGAGGACACAAATAAATTGAAGAAAAAAATATTGTAAATAAAAGAAACATTTTATTCATTGCAACAATACAGACAACTTGCATGTGCAAAGTTTGCCAGCCGGGCGCGCTCAGCAGCAATTCCTATTGGCTTTCGAAAGCCAATAGTGGGAGTAGCACAGCTCATGCAAAAGTTGAAAAAAAAAACCATCAAAAAAAGGTGCCGGAATGCCGTTCTGAGCGTTCTATGAGGGGGAAAAAAAAGCCCTGCAGATTAGTCTTCAAATATCGAAAAGGAGGACATGTAGGAGGACACTTTTCGAGGGAGGAAAGAACTTACAAAAGGAGGATTGTCCTCCCTAAAGGAGGATGATTGGTCACCTTAGTATTACAACACTAACTGAAAATAAGATAACATCTTTGGCTGTGGTTCTCCTAACTTCCAACACTGGCAAAGAAACCTTCTTTTCATCCTTAAAATTCAATTTTAAGTTTAAGTAAGTGTTTAATGCACGTTTGTAAATGCAAACTCAGCTTGTCATGCACTTGCCAGTCTTACCATTTACTTAATGAGAAAGCCTAATCAGCTTCTTTGGTAGAAATGTCCATGCAGCTGCTCTGAGAAATCCCTAAGGAGGTGAACCATCTCTATCTCAGATCTCAGTGATTCACAGCCAAGGGAATACTGGCACAAAGCTTCCAGTGTTCTAATCATCTGTTAATGAGTTTTTCGCATTCCCTTTGGTCTACTTTCTATTACATACTCCTCTTGATAGTTTGAGTTAACTCTTAGCAATGGGACTGGGAGTTATGCCACTGGGACAGCTGTACACCTGACATTTCAAGCAATAGAAATGACATAATAACCAAGTAAACATATTTTGCATGGAGTATGAAACCACTTCCTCTCCTCCTTTATATATTGCAAAGGGGGACACATTGGGTTGGATTCTGAATTATTCCATGCTTGATGGTTTTAGTTTTGCATTAAAGAAAATGCAACAGATAGGAAAAGTTAAGAACTATCATATAGCATTCAGTCTGGCAGCGCTGCTGCTGTAAGTCTTTTTTCTTATTGGTAAAATGGGTTGGACCATAGGAGGTTTGGACTCAACCAAAGAATAAGATTGAAAAAACATTGGAAGTTAACATCTTCTGTTAAGGAAAGAAAGAAAAGTGTCCTTGAAAGATCCATTCAAATATGGGAATGGATATTTATTAATTAGAGGAGAAGCATGAGTGGCTTACCTTTAAAACCACAAATTACAAAAGCTTAATAAAAGACAGAACTCATTTACCTTTGAACATTGATATACTTTCCTAAAGAACAGAGGCCATGAGGTCCAGTTCCACCTAAGATGCAGAGCCAATTGGGTGACCTTGGGCCAGTCCTTCCCTCTCAACTCTAGGAAAAAGCCAAGGGCAAACCACTTCTGAATATCCTGCCAAGAAAAATGCAAAGACTAATCCAGGGAGTTACCAGGAGTCAACACTGACTCGAAGGTGCAGGCACACACACACACACACACACACACACACACAGAGAGAGAGAGAGAGAGAGAGAGAGAGAGAGAGAGAGAGAGAGAGAAAGAGAGAGAGAAAGAGAACGAGAACAGATTGCATTTTTCACAGTAAATAAATTTGGATTCAAATTATCCTTGAAAGATAAATCTATTTAATATTATGTACTAAATACATCTTGTTCTTTCAGAACTTGATGTGCCATAAACAAGAGACAATTATCTCATAGCAAGCACAATTATTTTATACACCAGCAAAAGATAGAGGATGAGAGCAATTGAACCCCTTTACCTCCTCTAAACACTTCTGATATTAAAGCAGCACTGGGGAAAACATTCATGAAACATTTCAACCACTTCTGTATAATGGATAAAGATGTATATTTTAATAATACATATTGTGATCGTCACAGGAATGCTTCCCACAGAAGAATTTTTAGTTTCTTTGGTTGGCAAGACTGATATTCAATGCAGCTCAGCTATCTTGAAAAGCACTTACATGTGTGAAAAAACTATATTTTAATGGTGGGCAATAGAAGGTCCTAGAGTGAATCATGATCACTCATTTAGAGTGAATTATAATGTAATGTGTAAATAAACTATTGTATGTTGCAGCATCCATTTGAAATGGAAAAAAAACATTCCATTTCCAATTCTAGAAAACAAGTCTACAAATTTAGAAACATTAGCAGTACCGTTTTTGTTCACACACGTTGTATTGTCACTATCATTTACCCCATGTTTTGTTGAATAAGCCACAAAAGAAGTAACTTGCCCATGCTGCAAAAGTCTGGATGATGACTAGATGGCTGCAGTAAATTTCAGCTTTCAAAATCTTTTTGCTGCTGTGTAGTGATCATCCAAAGTTTTCTTTTTCTTTTACCCAGATCTGGTAGCCTTGAACCCCAATGGCTAGGTTTACATATCATCCTATGCTAATACGAAGTCGTGGACTAGAGTGATTTGCAAATCCAAACTGGGTTTATATATTATGTTAAATCATGATTTGTTAAAGCACGTTTGTTGAAAAAGTGATAGTGACTGGATTCACACAGCATGTTAAGCTGGTTTACATTTTCACTAAGCCAACCATGTTATGCCTTAGTAATTTCTGTGAACCCAATATTGTACAATGCCTCAGATAGT
Organism: Crotalus tigris; assembly: GCF_016545835.1. Lineage (NCBI taxonomy): Eukaryota > Metazoa > Chordata > Lepidosauria > Squamata > Viperidae > Crotalus > Crotalus tigris. The sequence goes on from NW_024096909.1 coordinate 280,076, forward strand.
TTAAGAAAAGAAGGGTGGGGCTAGCTTGCATAAATCTAGTAAAGCGGATTGCTTACTTTCCAGTGTACAGTGTGTACATCTATAATAAATATTAGCATCTCTAATTAAGAATATGATGGAATTAAAAAAACAAAACCTGATTACTAAGATATTTAAAACCTGCTATTTTCTAAACATCTATGAATGCCTGTATTTCTAGAGTCAGAGATATGAAAGGAGAGAGGAATTATTCATCTGATTCCATTTTCAGAATAAAGCACAATTTGTAGATTGTATCATTTGTAATATACAAACTATACAGTAAGTACTATATAGTCTGTGTGATTCTTGCATCCCTCTCCTTCCCCATTCTCCACAATAGGGAAATTTAGTCATGAGGCCCTAGTGCAGTGGTTTTCAACCTTTTTAATGCCACGACCCCAACTGGTCGTAAGTCGAGGACTACCCAACCGGTTTTAAGTCGAGGACTACCCAACTGGTTGTAAGTCGAGGACTACCCAACTGGTTGTAAGTCGAGGACTACCCAACTGGTCGTAAGTTGAGGACTACCCAACCGGTCGTAAGTCGAGGACTTTCCCTGCCCGGGAGCACTGCGCATGCGTGGTGCCGCCCCCTGCACCGGCCGAGGCGTAGCTGGCAAGTGGCAGAGACAGAGCAGGCCGACCACCGGCTGGGCCACCACGCGTGCCAGCAACCCTCCCTGCGCCCGCTGGCCTCCCACCTCCCACCCCTGGCCCTCTTTTACTTACATTTTTAGTAGTTGCTCAGCAGGGAGGGGTGGAAACTTCCAGACAGCTCGCCTTCGCTTCAGACAACTTGCAGCACCGTTTGCAGAATGGGACTTTGGGCGGGCTCAGCAGGGCAGAGACAGCCTGGACAATTCCTATTGGCTTTTGAAAGCCAATAGAATTAGACTCTATTCAAGAAAGTCTAATTCTATTGGCTTTCAAAAGACAATAGAATAAAAGGGAGTAGCACAGCTAAGGAAAAGGGGGAAAAATGGCGGACTGCATTGTTTGGCGACCCCGTGAAATGGGGTCGCGACCCACAGGTTGAGAACTGCTGCCCTAGTGACATAGCTTGAAAACAATTTATTAAACTCTGAACAGTTTTTTTTTTTAAACACAGAATACTAGGCATGATGAAGGCTCCTAAAGAGACAGGTTGTTTGTACAATATTTAATTGGTCCCAGTGGAAACAAGGACAGCTGTGCAAAGCTTACTTGTTGAATTTTTCTTCTGCATGTATTGTTATACTAGTAGTATGGGCTGAAAATATGGGATTCTATAATTCATTGGCCTATTCATAGAATTCTATATATTTAACAAAAGTCCATTATGGCACATTCAGCATGAATCTGTAACCAAAGGAAAAAGATGACAGCATGATCTCAGTTTCAGTAACCAGAGGCTTGGGGAAGAATTTAGGAGAATCCTGATGTTTAATTGTGATACTCTATCCAATATATTGATTTCTATTTGAAGAGATGTTTCAGAACCAGCGAGAGCAAAAATGCAGCTCCTTTAGGCAACTTGTTAAAGTAGTTACATCTTTTTCCAGGATGTATTCTAATAAGTCAGGCAGGTCATTCAGACTTCTGCAATATCTCTTCTGTGTTGAATTGGCATTGTGTTGAAATTCATTGCCAAAATGTATTTTTATGTCCGAAATGGTATAGGGTTTCCTGCCTGAGCAGGGGGTTGGACTAGATGACCTTCAAGGTCCCTTCCAACTTTACTACTATACTACTACTACTACTATTATCACTACTACATTAGTATTTGGCCAGTAGATGCAGTGTTTACAAGTTTGGATCTATGGTATAAATTCTATGCTCTTTTATTCTAAGTAGAGTTTCCTGTTTCTGGTTACAGTTATATAGTTGAGCAGTAAAGCACATGGTGTTTGCTCTGTGTGGTGCTTTATATAAACAGAATTTCTAACACATTGCATCATCCAGCATAAAATAGCAGAATATTTTATTGTCATTTTTTAGCAATCAAGGCTGAAGGAGACATGGGGGTCTACTGATAAAGGACTTGAGGACTATATTGACCAGAGGTTGCCTACTGCCATCCTGTAGTCTTAATCACTTAGTTGACACAGTTATGCAGTACTCAGTTTTACTATCTGTATGCCAATTTTTTTTTAAAAAAAAATCTATGACACCTTGTCAGGATGATTTAAAGGCTAACCAGCTGATGTAATGTAAGGTGGATGATGCAATGATAGGAACGATTCAGCAGGTGTCTGTATCCTTTTAAGAGCCTGAGTATAAGAGGGAAGGCTTTTACTACTGTCTTCTGTGTCATCCATTTCCTGCTGTAACTGCTGTGTGTTGGAGTTTGCTGTATTACCATGTGTATGTATCTTGTTCCTAGTGTGTATTGTAGACAGTTTATGATAAACCATCATTTAATATAGACCACTATTTACTGTATTTACTCCTGGGTTACCTCAGTGCAATAAGACTGTGCATGTTCTGACATACCTGTTAGTTAGTTAGTTAGTTAGACAGTTATTCTGTAAGTTTACATAACTTGAAAGACAAGTTATGTCATATGCTGTGGCATATGAAGGTAACATATTCTAAAACAAGACTTTGTGTGCTGGAATAATTTTTTAAAATCTCAGTAAATTATTAATGAGTTATGTTAACTGATAATTCTAAAAGAACTATGAGTTAGTGTTTTGATTTAACTTCTGGCCTTTGTTAATATTTGCATCTGTAGTATTATGACCAAAATTTGGCTCACCAAAAGCAACCAAACCACTTTGAAGATACAGCATAAATGTATTAAGCATGCAAACAATTGAATTGTACACATAGTTCCCAGCAAAGCATTGGCAGCTTGATGAACAGCTCCAAAGAAAAAGCAGAACCATAGCTTACATGATTCTGCTTTGGCCAACTACATTATGAAGACAAACAAAGAAAAAAGCAGATACTGTGTAATTACAGCACAACTTTGGTATGTTGTTAATAAACTCACTGGGGTCACTTTATTATTTACTAGACAAATCGTGACCCATTGAGTCCTCCTCATTTCAAAGATATTTCCCTATCCAAACAGAGAAACAGAATGATCAAGTGCAAAAAAGCTGTGCGAGTGACTTCGAACTTCCTGTCGGGTTGACTGCAGCCGACTGCTTGCCAGCAGCCGATGGTGTAACCAGTCTGCCCAGCTTCTGAAGGGCTAGGGCAGGACTAGTTTACTGAATTTTTGGGCAGCAGTGAGTGGTGCAGCGGCACTGAAGCAACCACAAGTTTACCAAATTTTAATCCCACAAGAGTCATGGGTTCCAGATTTTGCATGTGTTCTGTAAATTAGCCCATTTGGGCTACTTGGTTCAAAAACTGTTGTTGTAAAATACACTGTTTCACCCAGTTAGATGTAATGGTATGAATGAATAACTTTGGGGAATGAGGGGAAGAGATGCTACCTAGGACATAATCAGACAAGAGAGGCAGAAGCCTCCAGTGATTTAACAGTCAGAAAAAGAAACTTAGGAAGGACTTGCCCTCCTCCATCTCCTGCAGTCGGGACGCCACTACCTCGTCCACAGGAGGAGAGCGAGAGAGCACACAAGGCCGTCCCGGGAAGGGCAAGTGGCAGAGGAGAAATGGGGGTGGCCTTTTTGGCAGTAGCTTGGCCGCAGCGTGCAGTCAGACTCGCTCGCCAGGCTGCCAGCTCCAAGTGCTTAGCTAGCAGGCAGTCTGTTAGTCTGAAGGAGCTGCCCCAGGTCCCAGGCTAGACGTTGGGAGTGAGTCCTGCCTGCTCTATCCACTGCCTCCGCTTGCCTTCGATGCCAGCGTAATGCTGCTTTATCTGCATATTCCGATCGCAGCTATTTTGGCTACAGCCTGGGGACCTGAGCGAGATACAAAGCAGTTGGTTGGAACTGCAAGAAGACGGAGGTCCAGAAGGTCCGCAGCCTTAAAGCCCAGAGAGAGAGAAAGAGAGACAGAGAGAGAGAGAGAGAGAGAGAGAGAGAGAGAGAGAGAGAGAGAGAGAGAAAGAGGAAGCCAAGTGCCTCTCTCTGTCTCTGACTCTCTGCAAATGGCGGAGGAGGACGGGGAGCCGCAGTAGAAGGCTGAAAGAGCCACATGTGGCTCCAGAGCCATGGGTTGCCGACCCATGAACTAGTTGATTGATATGACGAAACTAGTTGATTGATGATGAAAGCTGTTTGTCTTAATTTGCAGTTGAATATGTAAGCAAAATTCTACTGAAAATTTACCTAAAAATCTGATTTGGAATTACCTAGTGGTAAACTTGTAAATTTTCTACAGATAAACTATTTTAGGTTACTGAAAAAATAGGTATGAAAATGTTGCCTCATTATGTTGGTACATGCAATTATGCTCCCAATGTCACTAAAATACACTATAAAATACTGAAATACAAATTCCACATGTTATTACTCATGTTAAACCTATTATTGTTATTAAAGTTTGAAAAGCTTTTTTACATTTCCCAAAATGGTACTAAAATTCTTTGTCTGATTCTTTAAACAAAGCTTTTACTCTCTTATATTTTTCTGAGGTAGCTATAGAACTTACATAGAACTTATATATATATATATATATATATATATATATATATATATATATATATATATATATATATATATATATATAATCTTTTGATGATATGAAGCTGGAGTGGAGAGAGGGTGATGGAGTTCAACCTCCATCATTTGTCACCTGGACACTAACATATAACCAACTCTTCTTTGACGCATGACAGGCTAGGAAATGTGTGTCACAGTAGCAACTCGTAATTGTTGAGCTGTACTTCAAAAGTGAAAAACTGAATTGTTGGGCACCATAATTCCTCAGAAGCATATGAAGTGCCTTCTCCCATTGCATTCTCCACTGACAAGTCAAAGTAGGTCTCTCCTATAATCAACTCTATACATGATACAGCAGTGATTCATTTCTTTTCGATACTCCATTGACAAAAGTATAAAGACACTTTTGAGTCAATTTCTGATACCTGCATGGACATATCCATACAATTTTCTTCAACAGTATTAAAGTAACTTCCTTAGTTAAAACATTGTTTTACTTCCCAATCTTGTCTACGACTCTGCAATTATCAGCCATCTGAGGTAGGCAACATCAGGAAACATGAGCATCAGAGGGTTCAGGAATATTCTTTAGTTTTGTAGGGTACAATAACAGAATGTTGAAGACCTGTCAGAGTTTCTTAACATCTTACACAAAACAAAAACAAAGCAGGCTTTGCTTTCTCTTTTTTAAATATTGTATGAACCACCATCTCTCTTAATACTGTAGTTTATTCATCTCTTCCCTATTCCCAGTCCTAGAATTACCTTCTTTCATCCAGTATTACAAGCCTGACTCCACTTACGGTGAGAAAAAGGCTGACCAACTGCTCTCTCTTTTTGAAATTACTACTATTGGATATAATAATGGTAGTTTCCTTTGAGTAAAGGCAGATCCTGGCAATTTCATGAGCACATTCCTGATTTTTTTTCCTCAATCATATGAAAAAAAGAAACCTGTTTTTCAACTTTCTAAAACAGCTTACAGTATTAGTATTTCTTGTTGATTTCCACCTAAGTGTCAACCACACACAGCCCTACTTAGTTTTAGAGATCAACCATGGATTATGGTCATCTAGATGGCTATTATTCTTACTGAACAGTAATTTTCAAATAGTTTCTACTTTATTTGATTCACGCTCTAATCTATATATCTGTCAGGTGCGAACAAGACCCATACATGCAGAGTTTGAGTTAACTACTTTATTACGTTCTGCCTATAATACAGGAATCTCCCAATCTGGCAACCTACTCGTGGGAACAATTAGATATGGCTCCAAGGAATGGGGGACGGGTTGGTCCTAGCCCTTTTGTGGTTGTGCAGTGATGTTTCCCAACATCATCCCTTAATTATGTAGAAATATCTTATTTGAATGTATTTAAAATAATACTAATATGTTTTACAACCATCCATACACATATCATATTTATGCTTTATTTTCTACTCCTGCAAGAACAGGTAAATACAACTTAGCTTTTAGTAAGTATTTTACTTTATTTCCCATTCAACAGGATCAGATCAGATCAAATCAAATATTATGGTTTTAAAATGGAACACAGTCAAAATCTAGTTATTAAAATTAAATGTTAATATACAATAATAGCAATATAATAAAACAAATTAAAATATTTCAACTCTCACAACAGACACTTTATAGAACCAGTGCTATGAAATTATAGTCATATGACAATTCCTTACTGTTATCAAACTAAATGTTAATAATTAAAATATGACTTTTGCATCCCTGTCAGGTAAAAGGAACCGAACATAAAAATTTCTCTAAATGTACAAGATTTTTTTAAAATCAAAGACTGAATTAATCTAAGGTAGAAATCAGAGTAAAATTGACAGAGAGTAGAATACGCTCATTTGATTCAGTCTCACCTGATTCAAATGGACAGAACCTCGAGGACATTGCAATTTTACAGTGCCTGTCTTCCAGAAAAAAGAAAGAAAAGAAAAAGTTTATGGTAGAGCATTAAATTGAGTTGGGGAGATGCCCATCAATATTTATGATGGATGAATGAATACCAAAGAACTGCCAGGATAAATTTTTGGAAATCTGTAAGTGTCAATACATAATGCAGATTCAACTCGGTCATTCTGTAATGCTGTGTCCTAGTTCCTCTGTTTAATGATCTTCTTAGCCTTAACTAGTCCTTGATATTTGATACATAAGTGAAAGGCCATATGAATGTAATTAGCTTGAAATGCTTTCCTATCATGTAGATCTAAAATTGTCAGATGGTATTAGTGGCAGCAACCCAACTGAGGCCAGGATATGCCTTGGTGAAGATGTCAGCATAACTAGTTGGAATGTTTGGCAGTCCTGCCCCTAATTTAAGGCATGAGGAACCTTGCTAGGGGACTGAAAAAGAGGTCTTAAGAAATGTAGTGGAACTTTTGCACAGGAGAAATATGAGGTCTTAAAGTTACATACGAGAACTGTGCCCTATATAATAACCAAGCAAATTATTTCATAGATAAATAATAAATAAATAAGTGCTATTGGAATATAATTTATCTTGGTTTTTGATGGAAGACAGGGGCATATATTGACAAATTTATATACAGGGATACATTTTCCAAGGTAGTATTCAAAAAATAAAGTAATAGTTTCCTGAATTCATAGTATCTTTTAATTACTCTCAGCTTCAGGCAACAATAAAAACAATATATCTGTAATATTTTAGTAGGATGGTATTCTTTTTTATTTTATTAAATGTTTCTCTTTCCTTGAATTTGGAAAAATGCTGACTTGACTTTTGAGAAGTAGGTAGTATAGTAACACAACATTCTCTCAAAACATTTAAAAGAAACCTTTAGTAACCTTTACTAAAAATAAATATGAGCCTGTATAATAGCAACAAAGAATTTTATCACCTGTGTACCTTAGTTTTAAAAAGGTAGACATTTTGCAATGGAATTTACAAGGACTCAAGTATTCACATGCTTTGCGGTAAAAAGCAGTTTATAGCTTTTTGATGTCCAAAGGAGAAAATCAGTTTAGTTAAGTGGGATCCTGAACCATGAGTTATCATAAAACTGATTAGTGCGTTGCAAAGGCAGCAAGTGACAGCCAATTCCAGACGGGCATTGTAAAGGGCAAGAAGCTAAAAATCTATTTAAAACAACATACAGCAATGATATATAGGTCTAGCATATTCAGCTCTCACAATAAAGTTTATTTCTATAAAAGAAAGATATTCATTGTACAGTTTGCAAGGTAATCTATAGTTTGGAGGTCCTAGCTTGCAAGTAACAGTTTGAGCATGCGTGAGATGGATTTTGCTGGCCAAAAATTACCCCAACTAATCAGTTCTGTATTTATATATTTATGAACAATCTATATTTATAAACGGCTTACCTGCAAAAGTTGTGGGTGCTCCAGCACTGGAGGATTTAAGAGGAGACTGGACAACCATTTGTCTGAAATGGTATAGGTTTTCTGCTTGAGCAGGGGGCTCGACTAGAAGACCTCCAAGGTCCTTTCCAGCTCTGTTATTTTGTTATCACTAGAAAGGATTGCTACTTGTGGGAACTCTTGATATAGTTCAGAGTGGTTGGAAGAAGCTGTGAAAGAGCAAACTGTAAACAAGAGAATGGTTGCTCGAAAAATGAGACTGAGAGAATTTATGACGTATAAAATATATAATTGTATATAGAAAAACAAACTATTGCAAGGAATGCTGTCAAAGAAAACAACAAATTGTTAAGATCAACAGAAGGAGAGACAATGCAGCATTTGAAGTCAATGACTCAACAGGAAAAAGAAATCCAAGAAAATCATGGTTCAATGTGAGTAATGAAATAGTAAAAAAAAATAGATAAATTTAAAGAGCAAGAGACAATTTAAAAAGTAGTGTATAGATATAGCAGAAACACGATTAGTATAAAACAATAAATAAACTAGGGAAACATCTTTTCATTACAAAGTAGATTTAGCTGTATTTTTTCATGCCTTGAACTCCTTTGGCTTACATCAGCAATCCCCAATCTTTCCAGCACCATGGAGCAGCAGTGGCAGCGGTTGGGGAGAGGGGAGGGAGAAAGTATAGTTTCTCATGTGCAACCTAAACCTGCACACGCACAAATGAAACTTTATGCACTTGCCTGCCGTTTGCAGGGACTGGTTCCCAATGGGCCGCGGACCCTTGGCTTATATGGTAGATATGAAGGTATGTTTGTCTTTACATCACCATTCTTAACCCCCAGTCTCTTGACAGCCTTGATCTAATCATTGCTCTTGTGGCTGGCCAATAAGAAAGTGCAAAGTATAATGTTCAGTGCCTTGTCCTGAACAACAGTAGATCCCAATATAACAACAGTTACCTCCTATCCACACTACATAAAAAGGAAGTAAAACAGATCAGATCATTTTCTCTCCACATTATGTCCCATGTAGCTGTGTGGCTGCAAACACAAAATGGGAATCTGGTACATGCAATGTAGCCCTAAGTTATAGTGTTATACTCTCGAGCAGTCTTTCTCAGCAGTGGTTCCAAGGTTAACTGAGGTCATTAGGAATCTTATGAGAGATCACAACTGAAAAGAATAACAGATTGTTTTTAGATCACATATCATGAGCTGTAGATATATTTTTTTGCAGGGCTCCCTGAGACCAGAAAAATTTCCACCTTTCTTTCACATTTAATACAGTTCATATCTACAGATGTAAAGGTACCCAGAGCAATTTATAAATGATCCATAAAAATAAGGCAGTCTTTGTCCATGGGTCTAAAATGTAAAAAGGATAACATCAAGGGGATTGGGGAAATACTGTAGATGTATATATATTCATGTGTACATATATGTGTGTGTATTTGCATATGTGTGTATACAGAGTCCTTGACTTACAACCATTTTCCCAGTCACTGTTTTAAATTATGACGGCACTGAATAGATTTATTACCTGTGCTCAAAAGTTACAGCCAATGCAGCACATCTGGGGTTACATGATTGCAATCCAGATTCTTGGCAACCCATTTGCACTAATGATGGGTTACGAAGCCCTCCACAATCATGCGATTGTTATTTGTAATCTTCCTTGCCGGCTTTCTCAGAAAATCAACAGGGAAGCTGGCAGGGAAGGCCCCAAGCTGCTTGATTTCTCTGATGCTGTGCGCCATCTCCCCTCCCCACCCTGGACTAGAATGACTTTCTAGCCCAGAGAGGGCAGGGCAACTGATGTGCTACATTGGAGAAATGAAGTTCTCGCAGTTTTGTTTCTCTAGCACAGTGCACCGGCTTCCCTCCCCTCTGTGGGCTAGAAAAACTTTTCAACATTCTAGCACATGGTAGGCAAGTGAACTGGGCTGGAGAAAGAAAGCTCAGATCAGTCCAGCATGCTGGGTCTCTGCATAGAGGGGGGCTGCCTACCCTCTTTCAGCTTTTTCACTCCAGTCATTTAATGACCGCTTAGCAATTGCACTGGGAAGAGCTGGGACAGCAGTTGTGAGGCAATCACATGGGCACTTTGCTTCATGACTGCAATAATGTATGAGTGTAATGGGCAAGCTGCATTACGATTATAAGTTAATGACTTGCTGCGTGCACTTTGTAAAGTTTTATTGTCAGCTTTATCAAAAAGAAATTCAGAAAAATATGAAGTCCTAAAAAAGTTGGTGCTGTTTTTCAATTTTTCCTAGCCTGTAATTTAATGAAACAGTTGTCGTCACATAACAGTTGCAGGAGAACTTGCTGAGAGAACCCAGTTTTACCGGTTGTTAATAGAATGCTCAGATTCGGTAATGAGGTTAATGGTTGTTAGTTTTTTTTTTAAATTCCTTGCTGACAATAGGCAAAAAGAACAAAGCAAACTACAGTCTAAATTAAATATTAAAACAAACAAGGAAACAAAAACAAAAAAGGACTTACTAACAAAGCAACCAATGCATTTCTCTATAGTAAGTTTGTGTTAAAATGAAATAAAAATATAAATACATTATCAGTTTAGTATTCTTAGACAGTTAAACACACTATGTATATTGCTTGAATTTAATTGATTGATCTCTGGTTCTATTCTTTTGGGGAGGGAAAAACAGCTTTTCCTTGTTCATTTTATCCATATCATTTTGTACACTTCAATAATGGCACCTCTCATTTGCCTCCTTTCTACATTAAAAATCTCCAAATGTTTCAATGTTTCCTTTGGAAACTGCTCCAGCCATTTGATCAACTTAATTGCCCTCTTCTGAACCTTCTTTAGCTCCATTATACCTGCATACAATAATCCAGATGAGGTTTCACCACTGATTTATATAAGGATATTATGGTTGTGGCATCAATTTACACTTGTTCATGTTGAATGACATGTGCCATTTTAATACCCACTTCCCTACAGTTCTATGAACATCCTGGCCCCATGCCTGAGGGAAAGGCCAAGTCTTCATCACTTTCCTGAAGGCAAGAAGGTCATGACCATCTAAATCTCCACTGGGAAGCTGTTATACAAGGCAGATGCCATAACCGAAAAGCATGCTTCCAAGGCTCTATCAGGCAACACTGCTTCACTGAGAGGAATCAGAGCAAGCCCCCCCCCTGCCAGATTAGTAAAATAGACAGAAAACATCAAGCATAGGCAGTTCTAAGTGCTATGATGTGCTCAACATGGGACTACTCTTAAATACCATCTAGAAACTTTAGTTGATCCAGAAAGTAGTAGCATGGGTAGTTATAGGCACACCACAATACAGCTATTGAACATCTCTACTTTACAAGCTCTCCTGGCTTCCTATTAGCGTCTGGATGCAATTCAAAGCGCTGTTTGCCACCCACAAAGTCTTTAAAGAACAGTGCAAGACTCCAATCTCTAATTGTATCTGTCCATCCCATGGCATCTGAAAGAGTGGGCACACTTCAGGCCCTTTCCATGAATCAATACCATCTAATCGAGTCAGACAGTGTAGTGTGCCTTCTCCTTCTCTCTTCCTGCCCTTTGGAACAGTATACCCTTGGAAGCCTTCCATAAGACTATAAAAAATGTGGATGTTCCCTCCAAGCATCAGATTAAGATGTTGGATGACCTCATCCATTACATGCTTTAGGATTCAAATATGTTGGGGTTGGGTTTTTTTTTTTTTTTTTTTTGCCTTAGTTTACACCATATTATATTGTGTTTTTATGGTTTTGTATCATTTATTTTACTGTTTTTTTTTTAAAAAAAAACTGTTAGCCACCAACATTTTGCAAGTTGGACAGAAACAGACAACAATTTAATTGGCTGACCTCTAAATAAATAAGTAAAAGAAATACTTGATGGAATGGAGACCCTGGAGACAATTCAAGGAGAACTATCACCCTCAAATTAAATGGTCTAACTGCCACTGCGATGAGCACCCCCTTCCGAAGCCATCACGTATCACTCCTGCAATAACTGACGTTTTGCTTTTCGTGCAGGTTTTTTCAGGCTCCTAAAGGTTGGCCAAGAAGTCTTCTTGTTCTCCAAGTATATTTCATCGTACTAAAATGGAGAGAGGGATATTATACTAGCATCCTCCAAAGAGTCCCCCTGGATGCAGGAGTCCGGATTTAAGAGAAGCACGAAGTCGGCTGAAGTGTCTTTGAGCCGGTTACGGTATTACTGCGGCAGCAGACAGCTCGCCGCCCCCCTCCCCCAATCCTCCCGCCATTTGAGGAGCTGCAGCCTCCTTTGTCTCATCATGTTTTGTGTTGCTTCAGAAATGGGCTGCAGCGAAAGCAGGACTTCTCCGCATGGCTTCCTCCCAGGCAGCCTAATGGACACTAGGCTCGCCTGCAGCACCGCTTCCATTTTCTGCGCTGCCTAACTCCACCCCCGCCTTCTTTTCCCTCAGTCTTCTTCTCGCCCGTGTGACGTCACACGCACGTTCCCTCTCGCCCCTTCGGCGTATGTAAATGCAGTTTCCTGCTTTGGAGGTGGAATTGCCCGGATGTTGGGAGCACCTCCCCTTTGTTGTTGCTTGCTTCGTTCGCGTCTTCGCTCCTCCGTCTCGTCTCCGCCTCCTTCTCTTTTTCTCCCCCCTCCCCTTCCCCCTCCCCCTGCTCCAGGTTGCGGGTCAGCGCGAGCCACTGCAGCAGTGAAACCGTCGGGAACCGTCACGAGCCGCTCCGGCCTTGCACCAAATAACAGCCGAGCGCGAGCCCAGACGCAGACTGGGCTGAGGTAAAGCCGCCAGGAAGGCAGGCAGGCAGGAAAGCGAGGCAGGCGAGGAAGGAAACAGCCGTGCGCTGCGGTAGCAGCAGCAGCAGCACCAGTAGCGAGAGAAGAGGCGGCTGGTACTCGGCGGTGGATTTAGCTGCGGGCAAGCCCTCAACACCCTCCCGCCACCATGGTAAGGGGCCGCCGGGTCTCTCCGCGTCCATCTTCTTCAGGCCTTGGCGGAATATTAAAAGGGATGAGGACGAAGGCGGGTTTCTCTTTTATTAAAGAAAAGGGAGGTCCTCCCCCGCCTCGTCTTTTCCGCCTGCGGAAACGGCAGGCGCTGCTCTCCTCTCGTGCCAGGCCTTCACAGAGCGCCAAGACCCTCTGCGTCAGGGGTTTCCTCTCCTCCTCCTCTTCTCCCCGGCCTAACAGCCCCCTTTCCCATAGTTCCCCATTGGCGTAGTGACGTCCTTTTCGCCTGGTCCCCGCTCCCTTCGGAGGCGCTCGCCTTTCCCCGCAGCACCCCTCCCTCCCCCGGGACCTCATGCATTTTCTCTCCTCGCTAAGGCTTCCCCCGCCTTTCCGGTAGTTCCCTTCACCCATTGGTGACCTCTTCCCTGCAGTGCCCCACCCCAGCAAAGCAAATATGCTTAATGCTCCTTTTGCCCGCATGAAATGTCTGCTTTTCCCACCTGCATTCTTGAAAGCACACTTCTTTCTATTCTGAACTCCTCCTCAGCTCCGTATGAGGAAAAAAAAAAATCGTGCGAATTTCGCTTCGTCCCACGCAGCTCCTCTTGCGCATTCAAGTAGCTTCCTACTGCACCCTCCTGTATTTTTTTTTTTTTTACTTTGTACTCCTGCTACCTACTAAGAACTCTTTCTTCTACTTCCCCATGAGTTATTCTTATTCAGCTTTACCCAATTCTGTGTGCCTCAACAGTCTTGTACCTCTGTGGAGAAACTTCTGTCATGGGTGCATGCTAAGAATTGTTGGCTGCATTTAATCCATAAAACTACTTTGAATAGCTAAGAAGGGGCATTTCTTTGGGGAGTACCTTTTTAATTACCTTGACTGTAGTAAGAAGGTTGTTTCATAAGTTATTCAAGAGGGACAGTTTGTTGGGTCAAAAAGGAGCCTTCTAAAACCGCATTATAAAGTTTTATATTTATTATGGCATAAGCTTTCTTCTTGAGATGGACTAAAATGTACTTCATCAGATAGATAGAAATTGCAGCCTATGCACATCTTTGTGTGCAGTGAGCCATACTGAACATAGTTACACCATTTTTGTATATACATCACGCACCTATGTGTGTATGTGTATCTATGTATACACACACATAAAATGGGGGTGAGCTCTTTGGAAATTATAGATATTGGTCTAACTTTAGAGAGTATAATTTTCAAAGTAAATCCAGTGTTAAATAGAACTCAGAGATGTGTGCATAACATCTTGTTCAGTAGCTATTTAAACTGTTTATATCCATTCTAGATATCCCTGTGTTGTATAGTTATACCAAGTGGCTTATTCTGCCTAAAATTCCACACAGTATATGCTGTTTTGTTATTGTTACCTTATCGAACTTATTGTCCTGGGATTTCTCTCTCTCTCTCCCCCCCCCCCTTCTCTCCTGTTCTCAGTGTGTCCAGATTTCTTATCTCTTATTTCTGTTATCTCTTAGTATGCTTGTTTCTTTATTTGCTTTGTTTACTTTCTCAGGGTACCAGCAATCAAGTCACCCTAATCTTTCTTAAAATTTATATTCTTCTAGATGAAATAGATTTTCAGACCAAGTTATCTTTATAGTATAATTTCCACAACGGATTATTTTTCAATCCTAAATATGTCTTTGTTGTAGTTCAATCTTCAAACTTATTGTTCAAGTTTGAATGCAGCAATAAACAAACTTGTGGAAAATATACTAGGTAACATTCTGTGTATTGACTTGGATTATGTTGAATCTGAAATACAAAATTTGGAGCAACTAAGTTTGATTATAATATAGTGGATAAAAATGATAAAATAGAATACAATATCTTAACTGTAAGTCATGGCAATTAAACTGTACTGCTTGCTGCATATAAATGATACTGCTCCTGTAGTATTTTATTTTAACACTAGGGGTATTTCCTGTTTGCTGCTATTGCCAAGAATCAGTTCCTGTTTTCAAAACTCCTATGTTAGCTTAGTATGACTTTTTTTATTGTATCTTAGCTGTTTCATGTAGTATCTTTTAAAAAAATTCCTAAATCTTTTTTTTTTGCTTTCTTAAAATGGTGAAATTCCATTTATAAACCAACATTTTGAGGAATAATAATGAATATAAAGGTTGCAATGGTAGATGGGTTTGTTGTATATTAGAAATATATGTTGGAGAGTGTAGGTAAAGTGAAAAAAATGCAGACCTGTAAAATCAGAGTATGTCATTTTAGACATATTTGTCTATAAATGTCTCTTGAGAAAGCTCCTTATTGAAAAATATCTGAATTCTAAGATTTATCCCACATGCAGTAGAATTCCAGTTGCTTTGATTTTATTTTGACAGTGTCAGTCTACATAGGAGTTAAGAACCCAGGATAAAGTTTTTGATTGCCATGAATTTTTCTAGCAAACTTAGAAATAAGTTAACTTATTTATGTATTTATTAGGCTATTCAGAGCCATAAGCACATTCAGATTGTATGTATTTTACAGAATATTTGTTTCAACGGGATCTTAAAGCCATTTGCTATGCTATAGAAGCTAAAATAATAAGACTATGTCTGATTTACTTTGGCCATGTCATGCATACAAATTCATTAGAGAAGGCAATGAAGCTCGGAATGTTTAGTGGAACAAGAAGGGGCAAGCAAAGAACATGCTGGCTTGATAACATCAAATCTGATACAAAGTTGAACATCCAACAATTGAAAGAAGCTATGCTTGACAGGGTGGCATGAATAGCACTTGCCTATAAAGTCACCAACAGTCAGATAGGACTAAATCAGTGGTTCTCAACCTTTCTAATGCCGCGACCCCATAATACAGTTCCCCATGTTGTGGTGATCCCCAACCACTTATACATCACCGGGTGCCAGGGGCGTGGCCAAAGAAAAGGGGAAAAAAAATTGCAGACAGCCTTGTTTGGCGACCCCCGTGAAATGGTCGTTCGACCCCAAATGGGGTCCCGACCCACAGGTTGAGAACCACTGGACTAAATGGTTTAAACAACATATGGATTTATGACTTTGGTCCAGCACTATCTTCAGTAACTGCAAAAAGATCAAATTGTATTTTTCTCTATTTAGGTGTGTGGGCGTTATTTAGTTGTATATTTAGTGACTTTCTAGGCCATCTTTTTAAAAATCTCCCTCCCTCCCTCCCTCCCTCCCTCCCTCCCTCCCTCTCCCCCTCCCTCCCTCCCTCCCTCCCTCTGTGTTAAGTAAAAAAAATATGTTCATTTGCTGCACAATTAGATTTTTCAAAGTTTGTTTCTGTTGCCAGGACACCATATGTTCCTATCATTCATGCTACAGTATTTTGTATGTATCCAGATATTCTTCTCATGGAAAACACACATATTAGGATTACATTGTATGTAGCATAGCTAGAATGTTGCTTTCTAGATACTTTCTCTGATATAATTAATAGTAAGAAACTGATTCTTCATTCTCCATTGCCCTTGCTTTCTAGTTTAGAAAATTTGTACTTAAATTGTTTAAGGTGCCAGACACTTAGATGACACTTAAAAATCTGCATATTGACCAAAATTTCATCTGTAAATTAGAAAAGACAATCCACACATATGATCTGCCAATACATTACAACATCCTAGATTCTTGGGAAGAACTTGGTATGAATGAAGGCCAACGTCAGCTAAAGAACTGTGATTTCAGATTGTGTGTACAATAATAATGAACAAGGAACTACCGGTATTTGCATATTTCTGTAGGAGCTTTTTACCAGGAGTAGTGGGTGATTTGCAGCAAAAGTATTAACATTTGTACTTCTCTAAAAACTGTAATCTAAATTACATGTTTGATTTTATTAATAGATAACATATATATAGTATCATATAGCTAAACTTCAACTTTTGCCTCAGTGCAAAAATGTATATAAACTATATAAAAGCTGGAATTCACTGCTTTTTAGGCTTAACTCCCATCAATATTTTATATTTCAAAGGACTTTTTATGTTCTAACATCTTCCTTTTTCTGTACAACTGTAAGGATTTTCTATGTCTGTCTGTCTCTGTCTCTCCCCCCCCTCTCTGAAACTGATTATTTGCACCCTTTTCAGTTGTTATTCAAGCCTAGATATGTGAAAGAAATAACACTGGTTGTGCTTTTCAGTGATCTTTGAAGGGAGTAGGATGGGTTAGTGCACCTGTCCCTGCTCTGCTTGATCTCTCAACAGCTTTAATACTATAAACCATGGTATCCTTCTAGAATGGCTTGGGGGGGGGTTGGAAGTGGGGTGCATTTTGTTGCCTGGTTCACTCCCTTCCTCTGAGGCCGTTTTCATTCGTTAATTGGGAGTGAGAGGTTGGATCCTCTGTTCCTGCTATACAGGGTTCTGCAGATGTTAGTGCTTTCTCTTCTTCTGTTTAATTTCTACATGAAACCACTGAATAAGATGATAAGATATCATCAGTATCCTGATTATAGTTGTACATCTCTGCTTGTGGTGAGTTAAGCCATGTCATGATTGCCTTTTTGTGGTGCATGGACGGTGTTGAGGCCTAGATAGGGATGAACAGGCTAAAATTGAACCTTGGCAAGATGGAATGGCATTAAGTTCAGGGTTTCTTGGAGAATTAGCATAGTTGGTGTGGTTGTAGTAATTACCACCAGACAAATCTGGTGCGTAATATGGAGAATTGTCTGGACGTGTGACTCCTGTCAATATAGTCATGCGTGTCTTTGCCCAATTGCAAGGTATATTCTAGTTACACCCATTTCTGAACCAATGTGCTCTCTTCACAGTCACCTACCTGAGTCACCTACAATTTGGAGTATTTCCATGTAATCCATATGGGGTTGAAAGGTTATCTGGAAGCTCCAATTGGCTAAAATGCAGCAGACAGAATAGTTGAGATTTATTGATCTCTAAAAAAAAATATTTTGCGGAAGCTGCTTTGGTTACTGATCTGCTTCTTGGTGCAAGTCAAGATGGTGGTTATTATCTTTAAATTCCTAAATGACTTGGGGCCAGCTTATTTGAAAAACTGCTTCTCCTCAGTTATGTCTACTCAGCCAACCAAAGCAGGTAGGCAACATATGTTTTGGGTCTCATCTATTAGGGAGGTGCATCTTGTGGGACCAAAGAAGAGGGCCTTCTCTGTAGCAGTTTTTTCCTTTGGAATATCATTCTCCTGGAATTAAGATTAACTACCACCTTGTTACTTTTCCAAAGGCCCTGAAGATGTGGTTGTGTCAGCAGGCCTGGAGACCCCTGGTTGATTCAAAGCTGATCAAGTGGTTGGTGTGAGTGTTTGGTTACCATCACTGGGGCAGGTGGGAGGATTAAGGCATTTTACATTGTGATATTTTAATATTGTGAAATGCCAGGAGTTGCAATGTGTGAATTGGGGGGGGCATATAAATTTGTTTGATAAATAAATATAGCAATCTTTTCATTTGGTCATATCATATCCTTTGTATTGCCTCACTAGAGAAGTCATAGGCTGGCAGTTTTTCTTTAATGGATATAGTCTAGGTGAGGGATGTCAAACTGAAGGCCCACAGGCTAGATGCGTCATGCACAGGCCATGCCCACCCTGGCTTCACAAAGGCAAAAAAGTCACGATACATCACTTGACACAATCGAGTTTGACACCCGTGTTCTAGGTAGACTGAAAGTTACCTCTATTAATGAGAGATGTCAGCCTAGTTGGGTTAAAGAGAGGTTTAGGCAGTAATCCTTGTAATTCCTAGTTCTAGTATTAAAGCTGTGTTAAATACCCATCTAGAGGCTTGCACAATCAATCTTAACAGAACTTGAACTATACACTTGCAGTTAGATTACTGTAAGGCTTCAGTTGAATTCCATATAATAATCAACTATGAATTTTAGATCTTTTGTTAAAGGCCAGAATTTGGGAGAGGAGGGTTTAACATCTGTTTTTCTTTTTTCACAATATTGAGGAAAGAATCTGAAGAGTCATTCATTGCATTCCTGTCACAGATAAAATAACCATGTTGTCAGCATACAGGAAAACTGAAAGGGATCTGTTAAATAGTTTGGTGGGTGAAAATTGCCATTATTGATGTGTTGTGTGACAACTTACATAAAAATTGGATTAAGGATACAGCCTTCCTTTATTCCTTGTGTTGCTACTGTACAATTGAGTTGGTTGGCTACCCTTGGAATTCATCTAATAAAATTTCTAAATAATTGTTTTAAATATTGAAACTATGTCTAACATAGCTGGATTGAGAGAATATGTCATCAAGAAGGGTATAGTTGTTCAAGATGATGGCATCATTCCTTCCATCAAAGAGACACTTGAGAGAGTGGAGACTTACTCTAGCTCTCCTATGTTTTGGTTTTAGAGTATGGTCCCTTGGCAGCATATTGTACCAAAACATGGTAAATATTACTGACTTTGCAGTTCCAGCTAGTGATTGGGGGAGAGAAACAACCTGTTTATGAAGTGGAGGTATGGAGAGCATAGCTTATAATCATTGGTGATGGTTGTATTTTGTGGATATTTGGTGTTGGGAGTTTAGGGAAATCAGAGACCTAAGATGGAAGATTTTTTTTCCATGTGGGGTGGCCTTGATAGTGATAAAAAAATTGGAGATCAGAGGCTGAAGGTAGGGAAGTTTAGGATAGAAAGATAACCGGCTTGGAATAATAGTAGCTTGTGGTTTAAATGACAAGGGAAAACAGAGTTGGGGGTCTCTAAAGTTATTGCTTAGAGACCATGAAGGTACATTGATGGATAGAGAAAGGTATGATAGAGTTAATTGGGTTGGCAGTTTCTGCCTGAATATCTTGGGTTTGGGAGGTTGGATTCCTATGTGCCTTGGTCTCAGGTTACTGCTCTGGGTAGCACTCTTTTATGGGGTAGCAGTCTTTATGTAATAAAAACATTCTCACACATGACCTTATTTTAAATAAGAAAATAGACTTGGCATTCATTATTAAAACATGGTAGGACAAGGCAGCAATGTTGCTTTGTGTGAGAGATTGTAGGGATGTTGGGAAACTACTGGATGGAATGCTAGATATAAATAATCGAAATAAGAAAGAATTTAGTAGCTTACTTTAATGACAGCTCAACCTTGCCTGAAACAAGCCTGGGGAAAAAATTAAAAATATTGAAAGAAACTCTGTCTTAATGTAGTCACTAATAAATGACAGCTGGAAGAATCTTTCCAAGGTTCTCTACCTTATCCTAAACCCAGGGTAGGTAACCCTGGCTCTTTTATGACTCGTGGACTTCAACTCCCAGAATTCCTGAGCTTGGAGTCTGCAAGGGCAGATTCGGTTGAGAGAACTAGGGAGTTCTTTGTCAAGATGTGGAGAGAAGGAGAGAGTATGATATTCTGTGTCATTGACCATTGTGTCCTAAATTGCATGCAATGGTGGTAGATAGGTGGCACTATTTTACAATGGCTCTGCTTTTTCCTGAACTTTGAATAAGCCTGAGGGCTTGTTTTCTATCATGGTTTTTAATATCAATATTAATTTAGTATAAAATATTATCGTGAGGATGATACTAAATTATATATCTTTACCTTGGACCAAGCTAGAGATTGCTAAAAGTCCTCAAGCCAATTGAATCCTATGAAAAAAGAAAATATTGTTTTTTCAGAGACCAAATGGCACAAAGTCTGCTTCTTCACTCAAAACAGATTGCACCCACCTGGCAAAGGAGCATGTGACTTGAACTTATAGTCACTGCTTGGTCACTGGTCTTGGCTAATAAATCATTTGCTACTCCTTTTTTGGGTAGAATTATCTTATGTCATTAACTTATGCTGTTATCAATTTGAAAACTGATTACTGCAATGTATTTTATTTTGGACTGTCTTTCAAGGCTACATAAAAACAGATTGTTGGAGATTGTGGTGGGTTGCAGGTTGACAAATAAGAGCCAATTTAACCATGTGGCATTGGTTCTACAGATTGTGCACTGACTTCCGGGAATTTTCTGTGTACAATTCAAAATGATAACTTTAACTTATAAAACTCTGTGTGGATTATCTCTATCTTAAAAACTTAGACAGCTATTTTAAAGACTGCCTGCTTTGATCTGAATGCCTGTTCTGTGTATTTTGATGGAGGGCTATTTTTCTACCTGGGAAACATATGAGGAAGAAAACAAGGAGATCCTGGTGGTCTCTCCACAGGCCCAGATCACCCTCACTTTACTGAGCTTTAGCAGAGTAGTTAAGACTGTTTTATTGTATTGGGGTAACAGGTAAGAGTTTGTTTTACATAATGATACTGTATTATTTAAAAAATAAAAGACAGAAGGAAGCCAATTAGCTTCAAGTAGTCCATTAAGTAAATAAATTAAAAGAAAGTCTGGACAGTAGTAAATGTATAAGCTTTGTCCCTGAATGGCTGTAGTGGGTGAAATTCTTTGGTATCAGGTCCTACTTTCTTTAGTAAATCTTATCTTGGATTTCTTCTGGAAACTTCATTCCTACCTAGTGGTGGAATTAAACCTATGGGAGATTAGATCTTGTTTGGATGTTTTGCATGGAGGGAAGTGGATTTTAAATTACAAGAGCTTGTGTTGCTTTTTAAGTAGCTTTAATTTTGTTTTAATATGAATCTTAGCTCTATGGATTTTATGGAATGACTTTAGGATTTCTATATTGATTGTAGATTTTAGTCACTGAATCACTTAAAGTTAATTTGAAATTATCCATAGATAAGTACTGTAACACATTAATCCTTTTTGTTAAGTAAAGCTAACTGGGTAAGGAAGGAACTGGGTAAGGAACAGTAAGAATATCTGGATTTTTTTTGTAGTGCTAAATAACTCTCAGGAGAGAAATCTGATACTTAGTTTCTTAAATCCAGTTTAAGAATAATTAGACATTGCTTATCTTTACGCTCACGTGAAAATGTAGACATTTCAGGGTGGTTTTCCCAAAAACATAAAGTGATTAAATGAGTAGAAATATATTTGGGATGAGCAGAGATACTAACAAGAAGCAAGGATCTAAAGTTGTTAACCAGCTCTCCACTTCTTGTAGAAAGGGAAATCGTAGCAATTATTTAAAGGTTGTAACCAGTGTATGCTCCTACAGGAGGACCTTTTGCTTTTCATGTGTGAAATGTAAAAAATGTAAATGTCCTTCTGTCCTCATTGCAAATCTTTGATCCAATAACACTGGAAAATTCTGAGAATGGATTTAGGCAACATTTTGTTTTTCAAAGTACGTATTGTGTGTCACGCTTAAGGGGTTTTAAGACAACGGATGAGGTCTTCCTTGCAAATTCTTTGCAAGCAGCCTTATTAGATTGATGCAAAAATACAGAATGCTGAATATGTAACAGTATCACAGTCCAGAATGAAACCTGAATATTGTCCCCGAAGCATCCTAGGAATTTTTTATATAATGCATTTATTTGCCTTTCACATAATGAGTAATTCTGTCTTGAAGGGGACAAGCTTTTGATGGAAAATTCACTCTACACAAGATACTTGGAAGGAGGAAGAAAGAGAAGGGGTGAAAGTTATGGTTATTATCTCAGTGCAGCTGTATTGAGAGAGTCACCCAAAAAACTTAACCATGATTTTTAAAGTAGCTGATTTAAGGCAAGAACATCTTGTTTGTTTTCCCCCCTGATTTTGGTAAATGAAAGTAACTATAATGAAAATCAGATGTGCAAAAAAAAAAAAAGGTGAGCAAGTTTATCCTTACTATTAGATTCATGGGATGGGTGGTTATATAAATAATTCAAATAAATTAATATTAATATAATTTAATATTAAATGTTGATATAGCAAATAATAGAGGAAAAAGTATACAAATATATATCTTCAGCATTAATAATCTTGGTCATATTTTAAAAATATTAAAAGCCTTGGAAAACGCTTGAAATGGAATAATTCCAAAAAAAGGAACTTTCTGTTCAAAAAGTCTTCAGCTTCATACATATATATTATGTATGTATAATTTTGACAAGTACATATAAATCTTTTGCTGCAAACTAGGTATATATTTCTTTCCCATTGTTGCATTTTGTATGTTTTGATATATTCCAAATATAAAGAAAGTAGCTAGAAAATATATATGTATTTCTAGATCTGTAGAAATCACCCCACAGAGACAGCATTGTAGTAAATTATAGAAATAAGTTTCTCTCATCATGGCAAGAATCTAGTTTACCATAAATGTGATAAATGTTCTCTTCATTTTTGCTACCATTGTAATATAATTAAAACTCCATATTTAGTTCATAACAAATCTTATTTTTTTTTCAAAATTCTATTTGCCTCTGTAAGTCTAGGATTTGAGGCTTTGACTTCAATTAAATTAAGACCTTCCATTTGTTGTATGAATAACTAAAAAATAATTATTTCAAAATGATAATGTGGACAAGGCAGATATGGCTATTTCCATTATAAGTGTGTTTACTTTAAAAGGTCATTTTTAAAGCTCTGGAAAATTATGTAATATTTAACTTGCATGATCTCATAATTTAAATGGCACTGGACACTCTGATGAAGTAATATTTAAGAAAGCTCATGCCACAATAAATTATTAGATAGCACAATTCATATAAATTACTATATGAAAGCATAACATTTTATAAAGAGGAAAAAAGTGTAACATCTTTATTACATCTGCAGCAGCAACGCCAGGCAGGTCCAACACCAGTACCAGGCAGGTCCAGCAGCAGCAAGCAGCCGACCAATTCTTCAGTGAGTTAAATAAAATCAGAAGTAGTTTATTCCTCTTATTCTAATGACATAATCTATTGCATTTATCCTCTCAGCTGCTTTATGAAGAGGACTATTATTTGTATTTTAAAAATGAATAACTGAAGCTAATAAAATCTTCCACAATAAGTTGTGACAGCACTGGAACTTCAGACTAGATGTCCCAAATTCCAGCACACTTCATTAGAATATTAGCACAACATTTTAGGTGTATAGAACAAATGAATAGCAATAAATGTTATTAAAATAATATTACTATTTCTCATATGAAATCAGATAAGTATACAAATGAAGTAACAGTTATAAGCAAGCCCTTTATGCTAAGTATCGGAAAGTTTCATAACTCATTAATGTTTTCATCATTTTTTAAAAAAAACATTCATGCAAAAAAAAAAATATAGCCCAACCTACCAAAAACAGAACCATAAAGGACAAAGTAGGGAGTCAAATTCAAATAAACAACCGGTAAGAGAACACCTATCCGGTTTAGACCTGATGGATTATATCCCAGAGTTCTGAAGGAGCTGGCAGACGTGATCTCGGAACCATTGAACCATATCTTTCAAAGATCCTGGAGTGCCGGGGAACTACCAGAGGAAAAAACCTGATGTGGTTCCCATCTTCAAAAAAGGGAAAAAAATAAAACAGGTCCAGGAAAGTACTGACCAGTTAGCCTGACATTAATACTTGCGGAAGATCCTGGAAAAGATAAGCAAGAGATTTGCTAACACCTAGAAATAAGCAAAGTTATAACCAGAAGCCAACATTGGTTTGTCAAAAACAGATCATGCCAAACAACTCTTATTTCATTCTTTGACAAAGTGACTAAATTAGTGGACCAGAAAAATGCTGTAGACATAATGTACTTGGAGTTCACTAAGGCATTTTACAAGGTGAACCACAACCTTCTTAATAAACTAGAAAAATGTGGGGTAGACAGCAGCACTACTAGATGGATTTGTAACTGGCTGACAAACAGTACTCAATGTATAGTCCTTAATGAAACTACATCTACATGAGGAAAGTAAGTAGTGGGCTACCTCAAGGTTCCATTTTAGGTACAGTACTCTTCAATATCTTCATAAATGATCTAGATGAGGGATTAGAAGGGGAACTCATCAAATCTGCAGACAACACTAAACTGGCAGGAATAGCCAACACCCCAGAAGATAGGCTTAAGATCCAGATGGATCTCCACAGAATCAAACACTGGGCCTTATCTAACAAACTGAAATTCAATGGAGAGAAAATTAAGGTCCTACACTTAGGCAAGAAAAATCAAATGTACAGGTACAGATTAGGTGAAACCTGGCTCAATAGCAGCAACTATGAAAGGGATCTTGCAGTCCTAATGGACATTCACTTAAATATGAGCCAGCAGTGTGTGGCAGCAGCCAAGAAAGTCAATGCACTCCTAGGCTCGATTAACAGAATGATAGAATCAAGATCACATGAAGTATTAGTACCGCTTTATAAAGCCTTAGTAAGACTACACTTGGAATACTGATCCAGTTTTGGTCATCACAATATAAAAAAAGATGTAGAGACCTTGGAAAAAGTTCAGAAAAGAGCAACAAAGATGATTAGGGACCTGGAGACTAAAATATGAAGAACAGTTACAGGAATTAGGTATGTCTACTCTAGTGAAAAGAAGGATTAGGGGTGACAGAATAGCAGTGTTCCAGTATTTGAAGGGTTTGCCACAAATAAGGGGTCAGTCTATTTTCCAAAGTACCAGAAGGCAAGACAAGAAACAATGGATGGAAACTAATCAAGGAGAGAAACAACCTAGAACTAAGGAGAAACTTCCTAAAAGAATAATTAACCATTGGAATGGCTTGCCTTCAGAAGTTGTGGGGAAATTTTTAAGAAGAGACTGGACAGCTTGAGCAGGGCCTTGGGCTAGAAGATCTCCAAGTTCCCTTCCCATTATTCTGTTATTCATATAGGTAAAATATTTAATTGAATAACACAGATGCAAATATATTGGTTCCCTCTACCCTCCATCAATCAATAATTGTTCATTTTTGCTGATGATAGCTATTGATGCATGATGATTGACTTTTTTAAAAGAAGCATAGCTAACCTAATCAATTATCAGAGCAACTGTCTTGGCACAAATAGCATGAAATAAAAAGTTGATATTTGAAAATTGCCGAAACAGGTAATTAGGACTAGGAACTCCATCATTGAGCAACATGTGACTGTGCTGTCTTACAATGGCTGACCCAGTTGCCATTGTTAGACAAATCCTGTTCAGCCAGAGTGTCCCATTGACTTGCCTGTCAAAAGCCTGTAGTGGAGGTTTGAAATATTGATCACGTGACTGTAGCATGTTGTGGAATAATTGCAAGCCAAGCACCCAAATCATGATCATGTGACAATGAGAATGCTGCAATGGCTGCAAGTAGGGGAAACTATAAATACCCCTTGTTGAGCACCATTAAAACTTTGAATGGTTACTGTATAAGTGGGCATCAAAGCGAGAACTGCTTCTTACCTTTTGCCACCTGAATGTACGAGAGTGATTAATCGCTTGGGTTAATGTAAAAGTTAGTTACCCAATTGAAGTGTTTGAAGCTTATTATTTGAAAATAACACTTTATAATAAAATTACTTTATGTAAATATTCAGCTGTATATAATTTCATGTTGGTCAAACCAAGCTGAATACAAGACTAACATCTGATGAATTTAGGTTGTCTTTATAGTAGATTGGAATCAAGTGATAGTCTCCATAACACCTTTCTGGTATTGGGAAGCTTCTAATTTATTAGAAATATTTAACTAGCTAAATGAAAGTGGCGACTCTAGTCATTTCCGTTCTCCCTTGGCAGAATATGCCTTTTAAACTTCTAAAATCTATTCTGGATATTCAGGAGATCGTAGGAAAATTGATCCTGGGGTTTGCCAGAAGTAGGAAAATTACCAAAGGCAGTGTCATATCCTCCCCCCCCCCCACCTCCATCTCTAATATGGTAGAAATGTTCTGATTAGAATTTATATGGAGACTCAGTTCTGCCATTGAATAAAGACCCAGGGCAGAATTAACCCATTTATGTGATGGTCAACAAAATAACAAAAATATAAAGAGGTCCCTGTTCTGAATATTTTACAGTGCTTTCTTTTGAACAGTGAGATAACAGTAAGACAACATGAGAAAATGTATTTAAGTGATTTCTCTTTTCTCACTATCTGCCTGCCAGACTTCCTTGTGGTAATGACTGTTTGAGCAATATTTTCAAACTTATTGATTGTAGTAAAGTTATCAATAGTACAAAATCGTCCAAAATACTGAATATGCATGATACAGATATAGTGCTTCAAATAGTTGTGATTTATTTGATATTTACAAATAATTTATATGCATTGTGTTGAATAAGAATAAGGGACTTTTGAAAAAAGCTGCCAGTAAAGAGCAAATTCCAAAGCCATGCATTTGCTTTACGAAATGTTTGCTATGAATATCAATAGAAAACATTAAAAAAATAAGAATTTCAAATTCTGTTGGAGCTCCCAGTTATACTTGGCATATGCCAGTTACATTATATTTATAAATATGTAATCTCTGTATAGCTTTGCTGGCTGAGGAATTCTGGGAGTTGAAGTCCACAAGTCTTAAAGTTGCCAAGGTTGAGAACCCCTGGTGTATAGTATGTCTTCTCTGAAATATAGTAAAATTGTTATTATAACTCTGCAGTGCAGAGTTAGTTAATAGCTGTAAGTTGACCTGATTTAGTCTGTAATCCTAAATCTTGAAATCTCCTTTGCCTTCATTTATTATCTCTGATGTATACTTTTATAAACATGCAGTCCAAGGGGTATTAATCTTCATTTAAATTTGTTATATTGAATATCACCTATTAGACTATATTGATGAAAATAATAATGTTATTATTGAAGCTCAAACATTTATTTTATTAGAATATAGCAGAAAATAATCTTTTGTTGTAAAAGAAATATTTTTAATCTTTTTTTCTGAAAGACTTGATGCTAAGTCATTGTAAAATAAAAATATCCAAATATTTAAATGTAATTTAAAGAAAAAATCAGCTTTAAATATTTTGAAATATGTGGAACGCTTTGGAGATGATGCAGATGCTCTAATAATATTTATTTATTTATTTATTTATGAGACTTATATAGCGCTTTAAGTGCAAGCACTCTCTAAGCGGTGTACACCAGTAAGCAATGTATATATATATTTACATTGCCCCCAACAATCTGGGTCCTCATTTTACTTACCCCGGAAGGATGGAAGGCTGAGTCAACCTTGAGCCGGTGAGATTTGAACCGCTGACCTGCTGAACACAGTCAGCTAAAGTGGCCTGCAGTACTGCACTCTAACTGCTGCGCCACCTCGGCTCATATATAGCATAGGGGTGGCGAACCTATGGCACGTGTGCCAGAGGTGGCACTCAGAGCCCTCTCTGTGGGCACATGCATTGTCGCCCCAGCCCCACCTCCCCCCGCGGCCCCCTCCTGACCAGCAGGCCCCCGGAGGAGATTCGCCCCCGAGCGTGGCCTGCGCGGAGCAGTGCAGCCAAGGACATGGCAGCCGGGCAGAGGGGACAAGACTCCACCCTCACGCCCTGTCAGGCACAGTTGATGCTGTAGTGTGCGGGTGGAGGGCCTGGGTACCATGGTGCTGCTGGGCTGCCTGTGCGATTTGCGGTGGGCCGTGGAGGCGGTGGGTGGCCGGGGGGGCGGCGAGTTTTTGGGCACTTGGTCTCTAAAAGGTTCGCCATCAGTGATATAGCAGAATATAGCAGCCAGACTGCTGGTTGATCAACCTTGCCTTTGCAGAGTACAGTCTCGGGTACAGATCAGCTTATGACCACAGTTGGGACCAGAATCTCAGTTGTAGAACAAAGCAGTCATTAAGTGAAATGCCCACAAGACTGTTTCACTCTCCCAGTTGTGGTTCTCAAGCAGATGGAGCAAAGAAACACCTGCTGAAGGAGGGGAGGTAGCTCTTCTCTATGTGCAAAAAGGAACTCCTGTATTGGAGAAATGAAGCGGGGATATAAAATATAAGAGCCCAATAAAAGATTCTTCCCCCATGCATGGAGGGGAGGAGAAATCCTTCAGCAGGTGGCAGAAGCTAGCAATCTTCCCTGCCAGCATCCCTGTTGACTGTGGGAAAGCTGGCAAAGAAGATTGCCAATGGCGATCACATAATCATGAGGTGCTTGGCAACAGTCATCTAATCATGATAATAATAAAGTATCAGTATGAATATATGCCCAAGTATCAGTTGGAAAGCATGCAGATATGAGTAGATAAATAGGTACCACTTTGAAAGGAAGGTAACAGAGTTCCATGCACTTTGGCATAGACATGCTGGCCACATGATCATCTTTGGACAATGCTGGCTCCCTAGGCTAAGATATGGAGATGAGTACATATCTTAGAGTTGGATATGATTGGACAGAGGAAACCTTTACCTTTATCAATATGGAGAAATGCTTTTATGTTGGTAGGATTCTTAATATTTGGAAGCAATTCTTCCCCTTTCAGATTTCATTATATGTGTGATAATGTGTTAAAATACAGGTCAAAGTAGCACTGATAAGGCTTTAGTTGGAGTTACATTGAACTTTTTATAGCTGCATTGTAATACTGGACAGTAACTTTTAAATATAATGCGTGAACAAAAATGCTATAACTTGTGTTAGTTTAGTCCATTGTTTCTCAGACATATGCATGTTTTTCTCAGAAAAAATAGGGCTCCCCTTTCTAGTTGAGAACTGTATTATTTGATAGAATTATTTAAAATATTAAGGATTGAGAATCTGAGAATTATTTATTTAGTGCATCCTAGGTAGTATAGTTTTATCAATGCACATGACTCCATTGCCAACTTGTTCTGGTAGATTTCCAGTAAAAAGAGTTGTTGTTGTTGCTAGTTGCGAAGTCATGTCCGACCCATCGCGACCCCATGGACAACGTTCCTCCGGGCCTTCTTGTCCTCTACCAATTCCTTTCCTGTTATGGAGATACTGCAAAAGAAACACTTTTGCTGTAGTCTTGGCTGTTAATTAACATAATAGTTCAACAGGTAGTCCTTTACTTACAACTGTTCATTTAGTGACCATCTGAAGTTGTAATGACTTATGATTGTTTTTCACACTTACGACCACTGCAGCATCCCCATGGTCACATGATCAAAGTTTGAAAGTTTGGCAACTGGTTCATATATTTATGACAGTTGCAGTATCCTATGGTCATGTGATGATCATCTGTCAACCAAAGTCAATGGGGAGGCCAAATTCATTTTATAACTGTATTACGAACTTAACAACTGTGGTGATTCACTTAACAATTATGGCAAGAAATGTCATAAAATGGGATAAAACTCATTTAACAAATGTTTCACTTAGCAACAGAAATTTTGGGCTCAGTTGTGGTCATAAGTCAATGACTACCTGTATCAGGAAAATGGATGAATTATTTATTATTTTAGTTGGTTGATCAGGACATGTGTCTTTTAAAATATTATTTTGGACTCTACTGAATCGACTTTTACAGAATTCCTATATGGCATGATTAGTGCCAAGGGCTGATAATGCAATTTTCACCAGCAACATCTGGATGGGCTGTAATCTGAACTAGAACTTGATTATTTAATGCAGTGGTTCTCAACCTGTGGGTCGCAACCCCATTTGGGGTCGAACGACCATTTCACGGGGGTCACCAAACAACGCAGTCCGCCATTTTTTCCCCTTTTCCTTAGCTGTGCTACTCCCTTTTATTCTATTGGCTTTTGAAAGCCAATAGAATAGACTCTCTTGAATAGAGTCTAATTCTATTGGCTTTCAAAAGCCAATAGGAATTGTCCAGGCTGTCTCTGCCCTGCTGAGCCTGCCAAAAGTCCCATTCTGCAAACGGTGCTGCAAGTTGTCTGCAGCGAAGGCGAGCTGTCTGGAAGTTTCCACTCCTCCCTGCTGAGCAACTACTAAAAATGTAAGTAAAAGAGGGCCAGGGGTGGGAGGTGGGAGGCTGGCGGGTGCAGGGAGGGTTGCTGGCGTGCGTGGGGCCCGGCAGGTGCCTTACCTCCCTTGGGTTGGGCCAGCTGGTGGTCCAGCCGTTGGTCGCCCTTGCCAGCTACGCCTCAGCCAGCGCAGGGGGCGGCACCACGCATGCGTGGCGCTCCTGGGCAGGGAAAATCCTCGACTTAACGACTGGTTGGGTAGTCCTCGACTTACGACCGGTTGGGGGGTCGCAGCATTAAAAAGGTTGAGAACCACTGATTTAATGGCAAAGAATGTTAGCATTTGTTTTAAAGTACAATTTACAATGTTTCATGACAAAAATGAAGGCTGTAATAAGTCTATCAGCAGCACCAGTTTTAAAATTCAAAATTTGAACTTGGGCAATCCCTTTATTAGGGCAAAGAAAATTGGAAAAAGAATATGCAAGTTTCTTAATTTTTCATTGAACAAAAGTTAAAAAGTGGGGAAGGATGAAAAAAGCTTTGAAGAAGTCGCTTTTATGTTTAAAAGTTAAGAAATACATCTGTTTTTGATGATAGTATAAAAGCTTAATTGTGGTGTTGGTTTTCTAATAAGGAAAATGTTTTCCAAACATCCATGGTTAATTAGACAAATTGGTTTTGATCCTGATGATTTCATATTATATGTTTTGATATTAAATAAAATTACAAAACCGTCCAATTTTTAAATGAAAATCTGAAAAACATCAAGACAAATACTTGCTTATTAAACAACAAAAAGGTATATTTTAATTTAAAAGGTTGATTCAGTAGAATCTTCCTTATGGTTTCTGAAATCATTAAACCTCAGTCTCCCTTTGGAGGGATTTAAATCAATTTGATTTTAATCAGACCTGTCTTGAGTAAAAGTAATCCATTTTTGGGGGGAATGATTCTAAAATTATGACTAATGGTAGCTACAATGTCTTCTATACTGTCTGTTCCAGTAGTTACTAATCATAATTAATAAGCAGAATTTACTATAAGTAGCAAAGGAATTTGTAGTTTCCACAGATTTATTTTCTGCATTTTAATTGTACTTCAATAGTCAACATGAAACATACCCAATATGAAAAAAATGAAATTAATTCCAATTATCATACTGGACATTACAAGAATATTTAAAATTTATGTCTAGCATCCTTTTGTTATTATCTTATGTCTAGCATCCTTTTGTTATTATCCTTTAGGCCTTTTATCCCTTCATTTTTTCACTGCAAGTAATTATTCCAAGTCTCGGAGAAAAGTTTCAAAAAAAAATATTTTTAAAATTTTATTTGTATCCTGACTTTTATTACTTTTACAAATAAGGCGGTGAACATATCCAACACATCTTCCTCCTCCTCCTTCCCCAGAACAAGTTAAAATCATGCATATTTCACACAGCTGTAGATTAAATAATTATTTTCATACTTCCTCAAAGCATGTTTTTCATATATTTAAATTACTGTTTCCTTGAGGCTGTTAACTTTGTTATTGTTTTTGACATTGTAGATCTTTTGGGTTGTGTGCCATTTGTGCTCTTTTCTGGGTAGGGAGGTCCTTCTTGCTGTCACTCAAGCCCTTGTGACTACTAGACATGTTCTATATGGGGCTGCCCTTAAAAAGCATTTGGAAACTTCAACTGGTACAGAGCACCTGTATGGGTAGTAAATGACACAGTTAATCCATACATCTGTAAGCTGCATTGGTTGCCAGTGTGCTTCTGAGTGCAATTAAAAATACTGGTTGTCACCTTTAGAGCCCTTCATGGTATTGAGATTGGATTACCTGAGGAACCCCATATACATACTTTTTTTTTTTAAGCTGGAAGGATGCAGCTTCATAAGGAATGTTGCCTCATTCCACAACAGTGCTCCATTCTGGGTTAGCAGTATTT
This sequence comes from Crotalus tigris, assembly GCF_016545835.1. Lineage (NCBI taxonomy): Eukaryota > Metazoa > Chordata > Lepidosauria > Squamata > Viperidae > Crotalus > Crotalus tigris. The sequence continues at coordinate 312,540 of NW_024096909.1, forward strand.
TTCAATTCTGCAATACTCTTGGATAGAGCTAGAAATCCTTCGAACCACATGTATCAGTAAAAATTAATTTAATTTTATTTTGCTTGTTCACCAATTTCAGGCAGCACTTTGTTGGACAAAGTGGGTTTTTTTATGGAATTTCTCTTTTTCACAATAGACAATGGACTTTTCATTATTTTCAAACTGTTAATATGTTTACCCATTTCTTTGATCTCATACTTGTGAAGTAGTTCTTAGGATACATTATTTAAGAATGTTTGGCCTCAGTTCTTAAATAAGCAAGTAATTGTTTAATTTGGGGTGAAAGCAATGCATTACATTGTTAATTGTGACATTTGTCTTTAAAATGTATCAGTAGTTTAAATTCTGCTTTTTCTGTTTCTTCGGTCTGCTTCTAGGTTAGATCTGTACGGTATAGCCAAGACTTAAGTTGATTCCTGTATGTAACTATAAATAGTTAATGAGTCATAGACAGCTGCTTCACAGGTTAAGTGACTGTCAACTGAAGACTTTCTTTCTGTCATCTGCTTTCGGTTACCTTAATAAATTTTCAATATCAGATTAGGGAAAATTTCACTGTAGAAGAATATTTTCTTGTTAATGTTTCCTCAAAAAATCTTAATTAGGGTCTTCTGACATAAAAATAATATTTTTTACACAGATTAATCTGGAAAGATATATTTTTGACAGAAGATGAATAGTGGAAAAAATAAGTTTCTCAGATAAAAATAGTAGATATATGTTATGGTATAACTATTTTACACCACACTGAAGAAGCTTCGTGGATGAGAAGCAAAATGTTTTCAAGGAAAAAAATGAAGAAAGTCCAAGTTTCCCTTTGAACAGCACCTTTGAGACAATCATGATCTGGATGATTGAGAATCTCCATAGGCATTCTACTCCAGACTTCTGAAGATTGGTTTAAACCTTCTTTTATGTTTTAAGAGTAAAAAGTAGTGCTTTAAAGTTTAATAATTAGGTGAAAAGGCCATGTCTTAGAATAAAATACTAAAGTTAATCCTTGTCAACAGTACAAATGATTAACATGCATAGAAATCAAAGAAGAAAAATAAACAGTGTTCCCCAAATTTTAACTTTTTTCCCTGCTCCCACTTGAGAGAATATCTCAACTGCATTGATTTAGTATTTAAAAATATATATTTAGTACATATACAGTAGCTGAAAACTATTGCTCTTTCTCTTAGTCTTTCAGCCCTGACTTGATAATCTTCAACTAAAAACAATGGTAGTCAGAAAAATATCTACTTATATTGAAATGTACATTTGCCGAAAAGAAAATCGATTTAAGTGTGTGTGCAGCTTGTATATTTATGGATATATTGATTTCTGTGCAGTTATATTTTAGAACCAAGTCATAGGAATTTGGAGATTAATGATTTCTTTTAGACATATGGTCTTTATTTAGGGTAAAAGATCAGCTCCAAAAAAGTAATAATCCATATCCACAGGATATATAGAAAAAGGGAAAACATCAATTCACAGATGTATACTGAATTAAACTATCCCATGACAAAGACAAAAGTACAAAGATGAAAATGATAAAATGTTATTATATTTCCTGATGTACCTTCTGCTGATTTAAGATAAACTCAGTTCATTGCAAGTTAGGAGAAGTCTTAGCATTACACTAGTACCGCTTAACTGGAAAGAAAAAAAGGTATGAGAATTAAAGGTCTGGTTCTAGAAATTTAATGAAAGAAAATGATTCTTAGATATCTATTGGATGAAGGGCATCAAAATTAAAGGCAGTCATACCAGAAGAGCTGCGTAATTGGGTTATTGAGCTCTGGTGTGTATAAGTGTGAAACTTACACTGGTTTCCATCTCTTTAAAGCAGCCATGGTTTTTCCTAGGATTGTGCTGTTGCCCATTGCAGTTATTTGGTGTATTCCATTGGCTTCTTTCTGCTAAACTGCCTTTTTAAACAACACTTTTTTTTTTCTCATTTCAGGGAAATGAAGCAAGCTACCCACTGGAAATGTGTTCGCACTGTAAGTTCAACTTTACTTAGATTGCCTGTAACAAAAGTGCAGCTGTTGTCCTGAGAATACTCTTCTCAGTATAGAAGAGAATAGATAGTTCAAGTTTATAATAAAAAGGCACGAACAGTTCTTTGCTGGTTTATTTCTCACCATACGGCAAGGATAAATTGCTTCGGCTAATTGAGAATGAGCCACCATTGAATAGTATCTGTTTTAAAGATAACTGGTCAATATATTAGTAGTATTTGATTTGTACCTTCAAAGGATAAAAATAAGTGGATTAAACATTGGCAATATATATAATTATTTTTTAAAACTTTTATTCTTTAAACTTAAATTTTGTTTATTTATTGGTATCCCATCTTAATTATTTTTATAAATAATTTGCACAGTATTCCTTCCTCCTCCTAGTTTTCCTACAACAACAAACCAGTGATGTGAGTTGAGCTGGGAGAGATGACTGACCCAAAGTCATCCAGCCAGGTTTCGTGCCTTAAGCAGGACTAGAATTCAGTCTCCTGGTGTCTAACCAATAGACCAGTGTTTCTCAACCTTGACAATTTTAAGGCATGTGGACTTCAACTCCCAGAATTCCACAGCCAGCATTGCTGGCTGTGGAATTCTGGGAGTTGAAGTCCACATGCCTTAAAATTGTCAAGGTTGAGAAACACTGCAATAGACCAAACTGCCTCTAATTACCAGCTTTAAAACAAGGAAGAAGGCCAATTATAATTCTTGGAAGTAATTCAGCTTTAATTATAATTTAATATAACAATGTAGTATATGGAATTCAGCTAAACTGAATTTGTATATACAAAATCTCTATATGGTGTTCTGTTGTATTATTCTTGTATTCTTGCAAAGCTACTCCTAAGGTATTGAGGGATTCATTGAACTATTGTCTGTGAGTTGAAAAAGAAAGGATGGGAGGATTAGTTATGCATAAACACTGTCATTAATCTTTCTTCCCAAAAGTTATGCACAAAGTGAAAGATTTAAATTAGTTTCAACAAAAGTTGACAATTAGTTTCAACAAACCATGACAATTTATTCTTAGTCCCTTTGAACTTCTTTAACCAACAGATGTACATATTTCATTGTAATTCTTTTCTTCTCTGAAGACTTGGAGTATATTCAAAATAATAAATAACAATAAAACAAAACCATTCCCTTCACTATAAAGATGCCCAAAGAAAAATAAAAGGCAGTAAATCCATATTTAAAACTTACGGTTTTTGTTGCCTTTTTAAATGCTGAAATTTAAAAACATATCAGGGCAAAATATTCTATAAGAAGGAGAACATGGAAAAGGTCTACCTCAAAATCCACTATCTTCTTCTGATAGCTGTACGATGAAGTGTCTTACTGGACAGGCAAAATCATGCTTGATAAGATGGTGTCTTATAGCCTCCTGGAACCACACCAAGCAGGGCTTTATAGGTAATAACCAGTGCTTTGAATCCTGCCCAGAATTTTCCTGGCAACTAAGGTAGTGATTACAATGTGGAGTAACACATTTTTTATGTTAACTTCCTGGACACCAGATTTTCTACCCATTTAAACTTCTGGGTTGTCTTAAAAAATAACTCCACGTGGAATACAGGTACGTTTTCTACATAAATGCCCAACTTACAATTATGATATTGCAGCGAACCACAATCTTGGGATTGCCATTTGTGATCTTTGCAGGCTTCCCATATTTTCCCAAGGAGCCCTGCTACAAAGTATGTAGCAAGTACAAGGAATCATTTTATAAAGAATCCAAAGTCATAATGAAATGTAATTTCATGATTGAATTAATGAATTCTACTTATCTCATATGTTCTATCCAATTGATATTTGGATTTGAGCTAATGGAAGTGACACCATCTGCAATGAAATCAGCAAAATCATCTAGCTAGTCCCATCACTAAAAATGTTGCAGATTAGACTAAATTAGATTAGATTAGAGTCTGCAGATACAGCAGAGTCTAGTACTTGCATTTATCACTACAGTACTGTGAAAGCCCAAAACCTATTTGAATGGTTGCTTGGTCAAACTGACTTTTCACTTGCTTTATCTCCCAACACTCCTAAAACTGTTAGGGATTGGTAACTGAAAAGAGGCCTTGCAGGAACAATTGCACCCAGTCATTTGGTTATGCTCTCCCCAGAATGAACCAGATGCATTAGGAACTTTCTACTTTATCATTAAGAGAACCCCCAAGTTCTAAGTCTTTTGATTTTGTTCTCAGTATGCTAAGAATTATGTTTACAATATTGCACTCAAAAAAAAAAATTCTGAAGACTTTTTTGTAGCATTGTTAATTCTAATTGTACACTAGAATTAAGATTTTGTTATGTATATGCTGTTCCTGAAATCATACTGGAAGAACACCATGCTTTCAGGATCGGTAAGTATATATAGTTAACTGGATGTTCCACTGGCTTAGATATTTCAATAATATGATTAGATGGATTGAATCTCAGTGCATGATATTTGAAAATTGATACTACTTTTAGTATGAATTTAAATTTGTTTTGCACAAATGTTGATAGTCTCAATATGGTTCTGGTTCTTTTTGCTCCCAGATTGGAATAACACACAACACAGCTTTTCTTCACCTTTCCAGAAGGTTGTTATACAATTAGATTAGAACTCTTATTTTTCAAAGTAATTAATATAATCATATTTTTGACCAGACCTGTATTGTCATCTTCACAGAAAATGTTTTACTTTATTATGCCATCTTTTGGAGAAAAAAAGCACTTTGTAAGATGCTAATATATACTTAAAACTGTAGTATGTAAATATAGAGTACCATTGCATTCATACCTAAACTGAGTTTTGAATAGAAATTACTAATTTGTATCTCATGTTCATAATCCAATGGATACTTAATAGTTCGCCAAGATTTGATCAAGATTGCTAGTGACATAAAAAAAAGAATGTTACTTTGAATTGTCCTCCAATTTGCTATACAGGTAATCCTCAATTTATGACTATTTACTTAACAGTTCAAATTAACGATGACCTCAGAAAGGGTGCTATATGGTCTTTAGAATCTGGAAATCCTGCTCGGATTTTGGCAGAGAAGAATGTGGTGCCTAAGTGGAGTCCCCCAGGGCTTCCCTTTCTCCCCTGAAGCACATGGGACTCTGTCCATTTAATGACCTGAGAGATTACTTAACAATTGCAGCTGGGAGTGCCAGGATTCTGGTTGTTAAGTGAAGCATCGGATGTCTCACTTAACAGTCATTTTGCTTAACTACTAAAATTCCAGCCCCAGTTGTGGTTGTAAATTGAAGACTATCTGTACTTTATAACATAGGCGTGCAGTCTTCTGAAAGTGCTTCCATTATATCAAGAATTGGCTAAAATTTACAAAGCACATTTAATTATTTCAATAATCTATAATATAGAGAGAGAGTGTGTATATGTGTGCACACAGACACATATGTTTTGTAAGTGGTACATAAAACTTTATACAGTATTTCTGGTGGTTTTTGAAGTCAGTGGAAAAAATATTTTCAGTTGGTTTACCTAATAGCTGGGTTACTATGGACTTCATCTAATATAATGGAATAGACCTTTTTCTTTTTCCCTGTAATGTTGGGATGGCGTGTTGTGATGTAGAAACAAACAATTATGTGACTGGTGTTCAGTCATTAGCTGATATTCATCTACTAACCAGTGTTAGGTATAATTCCTTCAGTCTATAGGAAAATTCCTTAACATTTACAGATCAGTTTCAAATGTATTCAAGGAATATGTAGAACTACACACATCACATACTTTTTGTTACTTATTCAGCTTATTCTGCTACTTGTAAAATGACATAAGATGTGGCTATCTTTTTTTTTTTTTTACTGTTGTTGGATACAAAGAAAATGATGCAACATTCCATTTCATTCCAATGTTAATTTTTCCTTAAAGAAAACATCCAGGCTAATATTCTATAATATTATAGAATGAAATAATATACATTTCAGCCAAAAGAAATAAAATTTGGCAAGATTTTATTTTTTAAAATAAAGAATATTTGATCATTCAATAGACAGTTAAATGGTATCTAATCTTTTGATAATTTCTTTATTGTATTATCAATTTAATATTTGACCAACACCAGTTCAGTTTCATAAGGAGTTAAAACTACAAATAGAAATAAACTCATTTTTTATGCATTGTAACTGACCTCACTCTTATTCCCTCCTATTTAAAAGATAACTGACGTGGTTAGATAATTAAAAGATTTGTACCTGACAGATGCTTGTAAACATAAGGCTGAAGTTAACCAAGCACTGTTAGTCCTTTGAACACTTGAGTCAGCATGTATTAGGTTATACAGAGCTCTACAGTAAAATCTGCAATGTCCTGTCCTGTGAAAGGTAATCCATATTAATTTATTACATTTAAAACTATTTGTAAGAGTAAGAGGATATGCTTCTTAAATAGTCATCGTTTTTAGATCTGAACAAGAAATTGTATTACAAGAAAGAACTATTATATATTCAGTTTAGGTTTTCATATTTCTCTGTCTTCTTCCTCCCCCTTTGCCAGTTGATGCAGATGAGATTAAACGATTGGGGAAGAGATTTAAGAAGCTTGATTTAGATAACTCTGGTTCTTTAAGTGTGGAAGAATTTATGTCTTTGCCTGAGTTACAACAGAATCCCTTGGTACAACGAGTAATAGATATATTTGATACAGATGGAAATGGAGAAGTAGACTTCAAAGGTAAGAAAAGTTTAATTTGCTATAGACGTATTCAAACTGTCAGCTTTTGTCTAATGTGATAAGATGTAGACGTTTTGTAGTTTTTCTAAGTTAGTTATAAGCTTTAGTTAATCATATTCTATGTGATAATGTAGCTTTCCAGTTGAGAAATGTTTTGTATTATGACCTAGGAAGGATTCATAATGCTTCTATTCATAAATAGTTTATGAATAGTTTCGTAATTGTATATCTGTTTGGGAAAAGGGAAAATGGTTTGTCCTACTCATGAGTGCAGTTCCCTCAGTGGAAACATCTCATTTGATTCAGTTTTTAAAAGTTCTAATCACCATAGGTTAACCCCATCTAGGAATTAGTTTCTTGGACAGCTGAAAACCCTACTTATCCTTGATACCATTTCAAATAGCACGAGGATTGCAGAAGAGCCATTAAAAGTCTTAATGCTGAGTTTGGTTAGTGTGAAAAGAAGTGATCTTGTAAATAGTCACAGTACTTTAGAATTTGAAAAGTAAAACTTATCAAAAAGTAAAATAAACAAAAGTCCCAGGCTGTATTTTTTAAATAATAGTTTAGGAGCATATTTAAATAATTTAAATAATCTGTGATCCTAAAGAAACAGAATTTTAAACTTCCACATTCGATATTTTTTATCTTAATAATTAGATCATTAATTTTGGGCTCCATAGCTGATTTGGGTTGGCGCTAGATACTTGCTTTTAAAGTGTAGATGACAACCAGTGGGCAGCTGGATGTTTGATATGGTTAAAATGCAAGGAGATTATGTTTTTCTATTCATTCCCTTTCAACTATTGATGATTCCACACAGAGTTCCTTGACTCTTGAATTCTGGAGACCTGTAGGGAGATGAAAAATAAAGTATTCTGTTGCATTGTGCTAAGACTCCTTAACACTTACAGGGAGAAACCAGTTACAATAATTATACCTGCACCTTGGGCAGAGTGCTGTCGTATGGCAATTGACCAGAGCTGCCCATGGCAATCTTAGCTGCTCACTCAGGCATCAATCCAAGCAAAGCTGGCCAGGTCTAGAAAGCCTCATCCCCTTCCAGCACAAGCAAAGCTGCCCAGACCCAGGAAGGCTTTGCTTGAACTAATAGGCCGGATGGGCCTTGTTTGCCTTCTCGGCCAAGGGAGCAATGAGATAGGCAGTTGGAGGGAGCTGCAGCATCCCTGTGTTGTAAGTGCAGGTGGGCTGCCAAGGACCTGAATTGGTACCACATGACCACAGGTGGTGCTGCAATGATTGTAACTTTGCCCACAGGGTATAAGTACCTTGGTCCACCAACATCATAATTTCAAACAGTTGCTGAACAAATGGTTGTAAGTCAATGATTATCTTTAAAAGCTGCATTTTTATGTATCTTCTAAGAGTCACAAGATCTTGTCAAATAAGAAAATGTAAGTACATAGTAGCTAACTCGGGGTCATAAAAACAATAATTAAAAATTACTACTTTTAAGATTGTTATGGAAGAAAATTTGAGGGTATTTTCCAAAGTTTGGGATATATAAAATATTTTCTAAATTCTCTTTATACCTGTATTCTGTAGAATTTATAGAAGGAGTCTCTCAGTTCAGTGTCAAAGGTGACAAAGAGCAGAAGTTGAGGTGTAAGTATATTATGTTTTGTTAACTACAAGCTACTATGTTTTATTAAAGTTATTTTTCTGTTCTTCCTCACTTAATCTTACTTCATAAGCAATTGTAAGTTTTAATATACCTTGAGCTAGATAACAGTGATAACATGATTTTCATATTTCTGAGATAAATGGCTTTTACATAAAAATGGCTATTCTAATACTTCTCCATCCCCCTTTTCCTTTTGATACTTTGAACAGTGAGATATTTGCTAAGAAATAGTGCATAGAATTGATTTTTAACTCTTCCTTAGCAATAACATGTAGCTGGAAATTATAGTTATATAGACATAGGTATTCTTGCTGAATTTTAGCAATGAGAATTTGACAAGATATACAATGTATGTTTCAGATAATGCAAATTACATCATAGTTTATATAAATCCCATGGAAATAGAGATTTATATAACAAAATATAAAATAAAGTAGTCATTGGTATTGTGATGTCAGACTTTTCATAACTAGTCCTTAGAGGATTAAATAGGATTACTGACTATTATTGACTTAGTTTTAGCAACCTAGAATTAAGGAGCAATTTCTTTAATTTTCCTTCAATTGTAGGAATTTCCAAGCCTGAGTTACACTGGCAAAATCTCTTTGAAAACTTTTTCCACAATCTCTTAGTAGCTTCAATGAATTGCTTCTATTAAAACAGGCATTCAAAAGCCTCATCCTCAGCTTTCCCAGTCTCTCAGAGAGTCTTACTCAGAACTATATTTTTCTCTTTCCTTGGTAGTTGCTTTTCGCATCTATGACATGGACAAAGATGGTTATATTTCCAATGGGGAGCTTTTCCAGGTTTTGAAAATGATGGTTGGGAACAATCTCAAAGATACCCAGTTGCAGCAAATTGTAGACAAAACCATAATAAATGCAGATAAAGATGGTGATGGAAGAATAAGCTTCGAAGAATTCTGTGCTGTAAGTGTATTTTCCCCCTATCATTGCAGTTAGTATTTTCATATATCCATTACAGTTTATTCAGCAACTGTTTTTGTTATTTCACTTTTATTTGACAGTTCTCTTATATGTGTCATTATAATGATTTCAGTGTGTGCTTCATAACAATCATTAAGTAGAAGTATTTTTTTTTTTAAATTGTCAGCACCCACCCAGTTCAAAATAATCAGGTTGGTTAGGAAGAACTGAATGAAACCCAGAACTATATTTCCTTTTTTCCTATTATATAATTGGATTCTAGGCCAGTTACATCAATTTTATCTAATGTATGAACCAACATATTTATTACTAATATTTTAAATCCGATTATTCTTGTCGTACCTATTGTTGTTTCATGTCTTTTTAATTCTCACAGTATTTATTTTGTCAATATTTCAGGTTGTAGGAGGCCTAGATATTCACAAAAAGATGGTGGTAGATGTGTGACTCTTTATGATACTACCCAACACTTTTGCTTTCTTCTCCATCTCTGAAGATCTGCTCAAGACGTCCAGCAATGCTCTCTGTGTATTTAAATGGAAGTATTTTTCTCTGTGAAACCACATTTTCCAACATGAGCCTCATGAAGCCAACTAAGTGTTGTTGAACTTTCATTCTCTCAATAACGCAAGTGTAGCACTTTAAAAGTCTGAAGGACAGCAAAATGGAAAGAGCATATCAATGTGGTGGAGAAAGGGAAGGGGGTTGGCTTTTTAATTTATTTTTCTCAACTTTTATAAACAAGAAAATATCTATCTATATATATGTGTGTGTGTATTTATATATAGATATATATGTTGTGCTTTCTATTTAGTAGTTAGGCAAGCTTTAATTTAATATACTTGATTTAGGCATAAAACTAGAGTACAAAAGTGCCAAGCAGATCATTATTTAGTTCAACACATATAGATATACATCTTTACTTTTATGTCACACAGATACACACATGCAGGCAAATATACTTTAGAAGAATATAATGTTTTAATGGATGTTAGGTCAACTTTTTCCTGTGACTGTTTCAGATGTTTATATATTGGCTGGCTGAAATAGCATTATTTCCTGTTAATTTATCTTAATTACATTTTTGTATGACAGGAATGTAGGTTAGTTTGTGTATATATGTACACTATTTAATAGTATATGCATGTACATATATGTACACATACTATTTATGGGTATTAAAATAGCAAGGCATGTTATAAAAATTTAATTGCCAAGAACTAGGTTGTATGTGCAAAAAGATGCTTATCATTTCATTTTTTCACTTAATAAATGAACACAATTGCATTAAATAAACCTAGTAAACATTGGTTTTTTTCCATTAAGTATAGATATAACAGTTGTAAAGACACTTGTTTTTCAGTACTAATCATAATTAAGAATTAGGATTCATTTCCTAGGATACCTTCTGCAGCAAGATTACAAAACCTCTCATGCCATTAAAATATTTTCCAACTATATAGTTTCTCTAAAGCATTTAATATACTCGTTTAAGTTGCATAAAGCCTGGTAATATTTTATATATGTGTATATAGGTTTATTACAGGAGAAACATTAGCCTCTGCCATAGGGAAAGAGGTAAGGTTCACATTATCTAACTTTTTTTTAACCTCCTGATCGTCAGTTGGAGAATTCTTTTTTCTAAATTTGTTTTTATCATGACTTGTAATTGACAGTGACTTTATATGTGTGATATAAAAGTAGCAAGGCATGTTATACAACTTTATATCATTCTTTTTCTGCAATGGTACTATTGGCTAGAAAAAAATTGTTAGATTTTTAGGATAGTACGCCCTTTCCTCTAGCAATTTTTCTATTTGAAATGTTTTATAATCCGCGGTGGAAAGGCAGGTTGCTCAAAATCAATTGCCTCCCAGCCAGCCATAGCTGTTCCTTCAATTGAGTGCTGCACATCATGGGCTCTGTCTGTGAGAGAGAAATCCAGGTGCTTGGTGTCCTTGCATGACATGAAGTTTTGCATGTAGATCGATTTGAAATGTTCCTCTTGTTTACATGATTTGCATAATTTTAAAAAGATAATGTTGCCAAACTTTTGGTAAATGTTAAAACAGAAAGTCTCCACTACATGTATCTTTTCTTCCTCTGGATCAGTATGTGGATTATAATCCCAGCCAGTGGTTGTATTTGTTCCATTGTCAACTGCCATGTGCTCTGCTTCAGGGGGAACTAGTCTTTTGTGAATTTTTTTTTTGTACATAAATATTTGTTACAAATATTTTAGCAATTGCTTTCTATTTCTTAATTGCTTGTGCATATCGTTGCTGGCATAATAGAAAATAGTGCTAATGTTACTTTCGTACTGGGGGAATGAGCTTTTTTTAGTTTGTGTGCAAAAAATAGGTTATGTTGAATGTTTAGATTTTTTCCTCTGCATGCTATATCATACATTGTTGGAACTATAGGAACCTTAATAATGTATGAATAAAAATAAACTATTTGAACTTTACTGCATGGTGTTAAAGCTTCAGTTGAAAAAAAAATTTCTGAATTGCAGATCTGATTGTACTAAAATTATTTGACACTTTTATGTATAATTAAATATCTGTAACATCATTTGCCCATTTTTCTCAGTGACAGTTCATTTAACAACAGGTAGCATCAGATTTAATGTTTAAAGGGATAACCAATTCCCAAATTAATTTTTCTTTCATAGACATGTTAACTATCCTGTATTAGTGAATAGGAACCGTAAGATCAAGATACATTAAGCTGTAATTTTATGGAAGTTTTTGGCACACTAATGGGGAGAATTTTAGTTGGTCAGTTTTATTCTTAGTTCCATGGTAATACCAATTTTACTTTAAGCATAGTATTTTTTCTAAATTTGCAATCTTGACTCATTGCACATATAAGGGAAAGTTCCATCTAAGATATATCTACTGTAAACATCAGGGAATGAATTTAGGATTGAATATACATATTGTCCATTCCTACTTCAGCACAGAATCTTATACTTTTTTAAAAAGCCAATAGTATCTTAGATCCAAAGAGCCTCATGTATAATTTAAAAGAATCCCCTTGAATCTGAAGAGGGCTTTTCCTGTACTATCTCTGAAAGTATTAGAAAACATGAGGGGCTGTAACTAAGAACTGGCACCATACATACAATATATAATTCAGCCATTCAATCTGATTTTGCAAATTGACATTAAGCTTGAATAAATTACTGGGAATTTACATAGTTTAAGAGCTAGTTTGTGGTATTAAAATTATGAATTTTACTATGAAAGGATATTTAGTTTGCTATTAGCAAGCCCTTATTAGCATGTGCATTCATGGGGTAGGACACCCCTTTTAGCTGCTTGCAGAATCTTACAGCAAAAAAAATGGAAAAAAAAATCAGTTGTTCCAAAAGCTGCTGTAAAATGTCTACACATTTGGGCCATGAAATAATATGAAATGGGCTCTGATCTATAAATGCTTTGATGCCAAATTACTAAAAATTACATTTTAAAGTGAAGGGAACCTGCAAGGCTCTTTTATAACAGATAGATATTCATGTCCTGAGAGGTGGTTTGGTGTAGTGGTTAAAGACATTAGGCAGAGACCGAATTCTAGTCCTGCTTTAGGTAGAAAGGCAGATAGGTAACTGGGTCAATTCTATTCTCACAGCTCTAGGAAGGAAAAATCAAGGTACTTCCCAAAATGTCTGCCAACAAAACAGCAAAGACTCGCTCAGGCAATTGTCAAGAGTCGAGACTAATGGTGTAAGATTCCACTCGCCTCCATTTTTTAGACTTCTTTGGTGCCCTCTCAAGTCTAGTTTGCATTCTCTCTGCTATAGAATTAGAAAAGCAGGTGGCCCTAATGCAAAAACAGCTAACCCTAGGATCTTTACGTATCTCCCTCTGTATTTCCACAATATTGAAAAAAATCTTATTTCTCTCTTCTTCCAGGAAGGAAGGTAGCAACATTGTAACAGCTTCCTTCCTTCATCTGAAAACTTCCTCAATAAGAAGGAAAAATATGTGTGATTGGAAACATTTGATCAACTCATTTTAACATCTGGATAGATGTAGTTAGACGTGTGTAGTTTGCTAGTTTAATACACTTTAACCGTAAATATATTTGTCTGCTAAATATAGCAAGCAGCCCCATGCTTTGATAGAATAGCAGCTTTGCCAGCAACCAGTTATATTTCTAGATATCTTAGTATTTTAAGAGAGTTGGGGATTTGTGTTAAGAACAACACATCTAATAGTGACTTGCAGCATACTATCCAAAGTATTCTGATCATAGCTGCTGTATTCAGTTAACCCTGTATCCATTTAATTTACAAAATAACAATTATGTCAGCTAGAAGGAAATTCAAGTACCAGTTTTTATTGGACATAATTTCATTTAGAATGCTTGATGATAGATATTTGTTTGAGAGCATTGCTGCAGCAGTTCTATTATATACCAGTCATGTTGGAACAGAAAATTGCTACCAGTTTACTAGGGATGTGAAGAATATTCCATGCATGAAACTGCTAGTTATGAGTGGCATAGGCATGAATTAATTCGGAAAGAAGTATTTGGGGGCAGGGAGAAAGTGGAAAATCCTAGGGATATTGGTGGCAACCAGAAACAAAGAAAATGAAGATGCTGCAAAGATCAGAGGAAGGAGCAGTTCAGGTGGATATTTTCACTGAAAGCTAAGGATGTGGCAGTAGCTAGTGTGAAATAGGGCAAGGAAGACATTGGGAAGATCGGTAGTCTGCCACAAGCCAAAGGAGGGAAGAGATAGGCATTTCATATCAGCCTTGCCCAACCCACCCTTAAAATCCTTCTGAATTTTGTTTCAGCCCAAACTCTGGACAAACAAAATATCCCAATTTTTGGTTTGGCTGAATTGTCACCCTCTTGAAATGGTTTAGCAGAGCTTCTGAAACACAATGTGTTTGTTTTGGGTTTTAAAGAAAAGCACACTTTCTTGTAATCTACATTTTGACATGGCTTCTTTCTTCAAGTGTTTTCCAGTATCTTGTGTAGAATTTTGTGACTTCAAAAACTGTAGTTTTAAAATCTTTCTGCTGCTCTGCTAGCTACTGCTCTAATATTGCCATAAACTTTAGATGGAGGACTTCCTGTAGAAGAAAACAGTGCATTAATATAACTGATTTATAGCTACTGATACAATATATTTTTAAAAATACAGCAAAGGTCTACAGTTATAATTAGTATAATAAAAACTATTAATAATAAACTATTCACTTAGGAATAGAATTTAGTTCTAGGACAATGCAAGCTCTTATCAGGCTGCTGTGTCATACATTCTTGAAGGAGATGGGCATTCTAGAAACATGAAATATATGTGTGTGCGTGTGTATATGTGTATGTATATGCTGTATGTGTACACACATTCATGTATGTATGTCTATGTATATATATTTAAAATTGGTACAGCTTAGGCCTTTTTCTAACTAGAGTACCCCTAAATGAAAGTATGTTACGTTACATTAAACACAAAATTCTATATATTTAGGTTAGAATTTAGATAGCAGATTCAGAACAAGGGTAATAATGAAGCCCACTGATGAGCCATCAGTTTAATGATATGAAAAAAATTAACTTTTAATTTCTTGCTCCAAAAACGCCTTCCAATGTGACATGTATGGAAAGCAGCAATTTTGTGCCATCTCAGTTTTTCTGTGTTTGATTACCCACCCTTGAAAACTTGAGGTGTATAGGGAAACAGCCTGTAGTTATGGCTCCTACTCCCTTGATCACTGTTTATAGCCTTTAGATTATCCCTTGCCCTCATAGAAATGTCAAGTTACATTTCTCTAACTAAAAGCACTTTCTGCTTGCAAATCTTTCCACTTTAACTGACAAGATTCAAAATATAATGTTAACAAAAGGAAAACAAGTTTTACCTAGAATGAGATTGCAAATGGCTGTCCGTGCCATTTTAATATTCTGAAAAGATCCTAAAATATGAACTTTCCTGTAATTAAAAATAAAAGATCTCTCATATAAACTAGATACGGAACATCTGAAAGAATTCTACTTTTACTCACTACACAATTTTATATAATATTTTATATTTTTATACAAAAGCAACTCCAAGATAAATTTACTTTCATAAGGACCAGTTTCAGCAACTGGATATGCTTTGCCTTTACAAATCTTTAGAAATGTTCATGACATAATGCCATTCTCATTTATTTCATTCCTGAACCATCTGTTGGGACACACTGAATGTCTTAATTGAGGCTCATTAACTCTTCAATTTTTGCTTCTCTTATTGCATAATACAATTACCATTCTACTTTTAAATATAATTAGACAACCCATGACCCTTTGGGTTGTTTCTAAGATCCTTGCCAGATTCCTTAATGTCCTCAACAATGGCATAACTTTTAATGTACTTAAAAAGTTCTTAAAATTCAAAGAGATCTATCTACCTTGAAAGTAGCCCATGCTGAACTGTGTATTATAGTCAAACATCAGAAGTTGCTCACAGGAAATATTTTATGACATTTTATATTATGTCATAGAATGCTTTATGATTATTTTTATCTCATGTTTTATAAAATTTGCCAAATTTCAGTTCCATGGGAGTCATGGGTCTGGATTTTGGATGTATTCCATAAGTTAGCTAATTTGAGGTACCTTGGTTCAAAAAGCATTGCCCTATGACATTTCATCCAGTTAAAGGTCATGAAGAGTTTTATTGGTATATAGATACAAGTTGCTACAGACACTGAGACACACACACCTGATTGTGATATTAAACAATTTGAAATAATGCCCATAGACCTTTTCTATTGCTACTTGTTTTTTGTAATATGTTGACTGATGGAAGGCTAGAAATCTTGACAGCTTGAATATTTTTGAAATCTCTGAGCCAATCAAATCCAGGCATTATCATTATATGAGTAATAACAATATAGCATATATAGAGGCTTCATCTGCTGTCACAAGCGATGCATGCAAGCAATATCAATTTGTATATATACTACTTTCAGCCAGAAGATACACTGTAAAGTGTCTTATTCCTGGGAATTTATCAGTAGGATCCAATAAACTGAAGATTCAGTTTTAATATATCCAGCATGTACAGTGGGGCAAAAAAGTACCTATTTAGTCAGCCACCAATTGTGCAAGTTCTCCCATTTAAAAAGATGAGAGAGGCCTGTAATTGTCATCATAGGTAGACCTCAACTATGAGAGGCGAAATGAGAAAACAAATCCAGACAATCACATTGTCTGATTTGGAAAGAATTTATTTGCAAATTATGGTGGAAAATAAGTATTTGGTCACCTACAAACAAGCAAGATTTCTGGCTCCCACAGACCTGTAAATTCTTCTTTAAGAGGCTCCTCTGTCCTCCACTCATTACCTGTATTAATGGCACCTGTTTGAACTTGTTATCAGTATAAAAGACACCTGTCCACAACCTCAAACAGTCACACTCCAAACTCCACTATGGTGAAGACCAAAGAACTGTCGAAGGACACCAGAAACAAAATTGTAGACCTGCACCAGGCTGGGAAGACTGAATCTGCAATAGGCAAGCAGCTTGGTGTGAAGAAATCAACTGTGGGAGCAATAATTAGAAAATGGAAGACATACAAGAGCACTGATAATCTCCCTCGATCTGGGCCTCCACGCAAGATCTCACCCCGTGGGGTCAGCATGATCACAAGAACGATGAGCAAAAATCCCAGAACCACACGGGGGGACCTAGTGAATGATCTGCAGAGAGCTGGGACCAACGTAACAAAGGCAACCATCAGTAACAAACTACGCCGCCAGGGACTCAGATCCTGCAGTGCCAGACGTATCCCCCTGCTTAAGCCAGTACATGTCCGGGCCCGTCTGAAGTTTGCTAGAGAGCATTTGGATGATCCAGAAGAGGATTGGGAGAATGTCCTGTGGTCAGATAAAAGCAATGTAGAACTGTTTGGTAGAAACACAACTCGTCATGTTTGGAGAAGAGAGAATGCTGAGTTGCATCCAAAGAACTCCATACCTACTGTGAAGCATGGGGGGGGCAACATCATGCTTTGGGGCTGTTTCTCTGCAAAGGGACCAGGATGACTGATCCGTGTACACCAAAGAATGAATGGGGCCATGTATCATGAGATTTTGAGTGCAAACCTCCTTCCATCAGCAAGGGCATTGAAGATGAAACGTGGCTGGGTCTTTCAGCATGACAATGATCCCAAACACATCGCCCGGGCAATGAAGGAGTGGCTTCGTAAGAAGCATTTCAAGGTCCTGAAGTGGCCTAGCCAGTCTCCAGATCTCAACCCCAAAGAAAACCTTTGGAGGGAGTTGTCCGTATTGCCCAGCGACAGCCCCCAAACATCACTGCTCTAGAGGAGATCTGCATGGAGGAATGGGCCAACATACCAGCAACAGTGTGTGCCAACCTTGTGAAGACTTACAGAAAACTCTGTCATTGCCAACAAAGGATATATAACAAAGTATTGATATGAACTTTTGATATTGACCAAATACTTATTTTCCACCATAATTTGCAAATAAATTCTTTCCAAATCAAACAATGTGATTGTCTGGATTTGTTTTCTCATTTTGTCTCTCATAGTTGAGGTCTACTTATGATGACAATTACAGGCCTCTCTCATCTTTTTAAGTGGGAGAACTTGCACAATTGGTGGCTGACTAAATACTTTTTTGCCCCTCTGTATAATAAGCATGGCAAAATTATAAATGGGATTCTGCAATTGCTTAAATATACAGAGGACTATTACACTAACACCTGGAAGTTTATTAGCCAAGGTTCAAAATTTTAAAAAGGTGGGAACTATGTAATACTTACGAATCTGCAAGAACTATTCGCGTCCTTGTTACATTTTCAATAGTAAATTTGGTTTTTCCTCCTTTTCCAGCAATTCTTCCTATTGCTCTTGAAAGATGATCTCCTTTTAAAGGTTTGACTAAAGAGAAAACTCTGTTTTAATTATTTGTTTACCACTTCCCTGGGCTTTAGTTTGTTCATGTTGGAGTCCAATGAATCGTGATTGCTAAATCTGAGTAAGTGTGAGACTTAGTTCACTTAACAGTCAAGTGAGAACCAGTTATTTTTTTAAAATATATACTTCAAAAAGATTTATGAAGTTTTACCCCCTATTCCCCCCACATTTTAATGGGCTATGCTGATAAGTAATAATACAAGAATTAAGATGACAGGATTCAACCATTTTCTCAACACTTCTCTCAGGTACACTGATGAAACAAGGCAATCCACAGAAATGAAACCCAAATCTTTGTTGGTATAGAAAATCTGCTAACAAATAACATTTAGAAATATATATGTATACACAGAAACAACAAATTTGCTTTGAGAGTGCTGAAACTAGAAAAAAATTACACAACTCTAATCACAATCATAATTATTTAGTAACATATCTCTAATAATGCTTTTGCTGTTCAATCTGCATTAAAGATTCTCATGATAACTCAGCAGAAGACCTAACAGTGATATTCCATAATAGTTGATCTTTTACAATTTTAACATATCTTTTGAAATCCACAAGACATGTTAACAGTTACAAATAAAGGCTGGCAATTTTAACTGAGAAATAGTTCAACTAAAAAATTAATCGGTGGGAAATGATCTTTCAGACCAAACACTGTGAATACATGTTTCAAACTTATTTTCAGAGGCTATTTCAGGCTTTGATGTATTCCTATCAATGAATAACAGTTCTTAACTATATGTATTTCACATCCCAATACCCATTTATGTTCTGATCTTTTGATATCTTATACTGATTTTCATACTTACCATCTGTTACTTCAAATGATTCTAGAAAAAGCTCATCTAATCTGATCAATGCAAGTGCATCCTGAAAAAGAGAACAGCATTTTTTTTAAAAAAAAAATAACTATGACTTTTAAAAATACAGGATCAAGAACAGTCATTAGTAAGTCACCATAGCATATGGATTCTCTGGCTTTGCATTACCAAAACACAGTAAAATAATTGGCTAGAAATCTGAAATAATGGACAATAGTACTAAGTTCCCTAATACGCACACTTATACAAATACTTCAAAGAATATATACCACTACATAATTCTGGAAGTCATCAATTGGCAGGAAATTATCTGTCAATTAAAATGTTCTTAACCCATGGGTTTTACCATCTCAAAATTCATTCCAGACTGTTCCCCAATTTATTTGCGTATGCTCACGGTACACGGTACAGATTCAGCAACTAGACTCACAAAGTATTAAATCCCTCAGCTAATTATTGAAAAAGAACAAAATTCTTCCCCAACCCTGTATGGAAAATACTTCTTAGATCTTTTCATTTCATACAATGAAGTGAACTACAGTAGACAAGAACTTACTTCAACTTGAAATCCTAGTATAAAAGCTTTTACAAAATCAGCTGCTTTTGTCAAAGCACCTATGTCTTTTGTTTCTTTACAAGTCTAGAAAATAAAATAAGTTTTACAATTTAGGAAGTGATCCTTTGGAAGATACATAAAATATTACATGAAGCACCATAATCTACTCTCCTAAATATTTAATCCAATTAATTCTAAATATTAATTTAAAAGATTCTATTAATACAATATTCTATTGCTTCTATTATATAAAGCTAATTTGACAGTGCTAATGAATAAATTAAAAAAAAACTTCAAATCTGTATAGAATTATAATTATATTCTATATTGTGGTTGACTAAATGAATTGATACATTAATTTCAAACCATTTAGAACTGACGTTTCCAATTTTAATAACTCGGAACTAAAATGCTATTTTAACAAACCAGCATTTTCTGAAATTAACAGAATTATTAAAGCATTCTTTACAGATTCAAAAATAGCTGTCAAGTATCCCTAGGCCAAAATAATTAGTGAAGTTGTGAACCAAAGTATTGATCTACTCTTCCTCATTTACCAAGGACAAAAACAGAAGGGGGAAATTTCTGTTTAGCCATGCCAGTGGCATCCAAGTATAATTGCAATATAATTTGCTACTATCAACTCTGCAACATGTTCTGGGTGGCAACCAGATAAATAGTTCCCCTTGTGAAAGATCTGCTCCTATTTAAACAATGCACATTTGACTTATCTATTTATAGTTGAATGAATATTTATTTCATTGGAATGCCTTCTCATATAATTAAATTATTTAGAATTTTTATTGACCAAATTAATAAGGCTTATTATGGCTTACTGCCAAAACATTAAGCAGATAACTTGTTTTAACAAAATATTATTTCTAATGCCAAAAAGAAATTTAGGAGTGATTTTTTTCTAACAGCAGACACAAATACAAGACATCATTAACTTTTCAAAAACAGTAGACTTACAATTTACCTTTATCTCTACATTCCTTGTTTTTAAGTTAAATCTAATTTGAAGCAGCAAATGTTCTACAATTGGTGTAAAAATTTTCATCCAGTTCTCTTTCAAAGGAGTATATCTGTTTGCTGGTACAGGAATTTTTCTCAATTCACCTTTTCCAAACTAGAAAAAATAGTAACCATCACATAATAAAATGTTCAGCAAATAAAATTATTCCATGCATTTAGTTTAACTCAGTTTACATACAATAAACTACAGAAAATATTAGTTTTTTTCTAATATTAGATACATTAGAGATTCTGTCTCTAAAGTTCTACCTATTCAAAATTAGAAAAGAGCTGTTAGTTTATGCTAGTGTTAGTCTATTATTCTGACTGCATCAGATTCCTTCTGATTTTTGTTACTAAAAACTGATGTCCATCTTATACAGATCTAATAAAAATCCTGATTTCTATATACAACATGTATGGCAAACTTAGTCACCCTATAACAGTATACTGAGGATCAAACAAATTTGTTAGAGAAGCTAAAGCAGCATAAAATGGTAAAAACCTGTTGCTTTTATTTTGCACCAGGAAGCAAAGTGGCAATCAGTGCAACTCACAAAGCAGAGGTGTTACCTGGGCATAAGGAGGCATGCCCATCACTATCTGTGCCACTGCATTTTGGACCAGTTGAAGCTTCCAACAGGTTTTCAAGGGCAGCCAGATGTAGACTGCATTGCAGTACCTAAGCCATAACATGCCTGTCCAGAGCAATGACTGACCATCTCAACATCCATCCTGCCTCCCGCAACCAAGGAAGAGAGAACTATACAGGGGAACAAGAGTGGATGCATCACCGCCATCCCGGCTCTGCTACAGGTCATTGACAAGTGCGACCAAGACTTATCTCAGTACTAAGACCTTGCTTGAAACTTGATTCTGACTTCCACCAAAATAGCTTTTTTTCTCAGAATGAACACCAAAGCGAAGAACGGGAAGCCGGGGATGCCTACGTTCAGACAGACCCGCCCACCCACAATATAATTATAATAAATTGACCTGATGATTACATTTGCGCTTAAAACCAGAGTAAGCCACATTCGGGTTACTACTAGAATGTAGTATAAACTTGGTCCTGAAACACCCGCAGCTTAAGGCGCCTGCTTGCCATTTGCATTCCAAAACGCCATATGCCTTTCCTCGAAAAACGCCAGGCTGGGAGGGGAAAACGTAATCTGCGCCCAGGCATTGAGGAACGATTCCCGGTGACCCTTTTCTACTTCGGCCAGCCCAGCGCAGCCACGCCAGGAGCAACTGGAGTCACTTACGGCGAGGGCTTCCCCGCTAAGAGGAGGGAAATCCGGCCGCTTCCTAGGCACTGGGCTCTCGTTCGTGTCCATCTGGGGCTCCCGGCGCCTCTTCCGCTTGAGGACCTTCGTGAAGCCTTCTTGGTGAGTTTGTGTTTCCATCTCTGTCGGAGGCAGCGGCAGCCGCTCTCCGCCAGCGCTTTCCATCTCCACGCTTAGCCGGCCTTATCTAACACGATATTGACAGGAAGAGGCGGGACTACGTCTCGGGCCACGCAAGACAGCCGATAGGAAGCCTTGCCGTTCCTCCACTCTGCACTCTATGGTTGGACATCGCGCTCTCTTTCCCCGCCCTTTTCCGCCCTATAGAGAGAGCGAAGGCTTGGGTGGAAAGGGATTGCGGTGCTGCGCAAAAAAGGAGTACGGATCAACAACACCCTCTGAATCTCTATGATCTAGTATACCGGATGTGTGACCTCTCCGTCGCCTACGCATGCGCGGAGACGCTGAGTAGGGGGAGGGTGGTGGCGCAGATTCAGGCCCGGTCTGGTGCCGTTGGGCTCAGGGGCGGGTTCTTGCTGTCATGTCGGCAGGAGGCTTGCTGGATAAGCCGCAGATCATCGCGCATACACAACACAGCTTGAATTACACTGTCTTCGATTGCAAATGGGTGCCCTGCAGCGCTCGCCTTCTTTGCTTGGGCAATTTCCCGCGCGGCACCGGCGTCATTCAGCTCTACGAGCTGCAGGGCGGCCGCCTCAACCTCCTCCGCGAAGTAAGGAAGAGAACGCACTGGGCTGCAGCAAGAAGCCCATGTATACCAGCCTCACTCCCAGGAGTTGCTATATACTTGACAACCACGATGCTAATTTTGCATGGGCCACAGGATACTTTCCTGGGCTTAAGTGGAAGCTCAAATTTCCCTAAGTTTTCTATCGACTGAGATCGAGGGCTGATACCTTAATTCCAATAGAAGAGAATATGTGTAGCTCAGGGTTGAACTACGAAGTGTTGTGCTCTCTGGGCTTGGTTGTTTGCACGCAGCCGTTTCATTACCCAACTAGGTAACATCATCAGTGCTAGTCCTGAGTCTGCGGTTTGCTCCCTCTTCATGTACAATAGCATGCCCTGCTAGAGTTGGTGGAATGTGGTTTTCTCTTTGGTAGTTCCTTGATTAGAATATTGTTTTTTTTTTCGCTTTACTTCTTGTCTAATGTTAATTCCTGCTTATCTAAGTGTGGGTTGCTGTAGTAGAGGATGCAACCTGGTCTTTTTCTTTCCTTTTTTATTGTCTCTTGAATGGTGTCCAGATGTGATTTTTTTTGTATGTGTCTGATACTGACACAGAGTCCTTTAATGGGATTTTACCATTCATAAAATGAGATCTCAGGATCTCAGGTCTTGTGAGAATTACATATGTTTATCAAGAAGTGATATCAGGAATTGCTCTCTGTCGCTCATTGTGTACTTAGTAAAGATTGCCCTATGTTGGGGGCTCCACATTCCTTTTCTTACAAGTAGAATGCCTGGAGTTTGCTTCCACTGGCATTAATTGCAGTGTAGCATTTGTACAGAGTCAGAAGCAAGATGCAAATGAATGCAGAAGATGAGTAGGAAAACAGCTTAAAGTTATTGGTCATTTCAATATTAATCTTTTAATTAAGAAGCTTCAATTCCAGTTAACAGAATACATGCAACAGCATCTTAGAACAAATCATGAAGAAATATATCCAATTAGTGCTCGACTTACAGCCATTCATTTAGTGTCCATTCTAAGTTACAGTGGCATTGAAAAAGTGACTTATAACCATTTTTCATACTTACAATAATTGCAGCATTCCCATAGTTATGTGATCAAAATTTGGACCCTTGGCAACTGGTTCATATTTATGACAGATGCAGTATCCTGGTGTCATATGATCTTTTGTGACCTTCTAACAAGCAAAATCAAGTGGGAAGCCAGATTCACTTAACAGCCATGTTACTAACCTAACAACTGCAAAACGGGGCCAAACTCACTTAACAACTGTCTTGCTTAGTAACATAAATATTGGGCTCAATTGTGGTCATAAGTCTAGAAGGACTATTTGTATTGGCATTAGTATCTTGTAACAATGTCAGCACCCAGTATTTGGCAAAGCAGTATATTCAAGAGTCACGTGTGAAGAAATGAATAATAAAGAATGCCACAGTGCTCACCATGGAAATAGGCATTAACTGTTCTTATATACATAGCAGTCTGCCAAACATAGTGCAGTTAATTACTGTAGCCATAGCACTGCAAGAGATGCACAGCCCATTGGTTTTATTCTTTTCTATAGTACAGATTGACTTTGTAGAGTATAAAATACAATAATTAAATCCTCATAAGGGGCAAACACTTCATTTTTTTCCCATTTCACGGAAAATGAAATTAGGTTTTAGTTTTAATATTACTTTCCAAAAAAAGCATATTTTATCTATAAATAAGGTTTTTTTTAATATGAATGGATCACCATGAATGGCATTAATGAATTGTTGGCAGAGAGTTGAAACAGGGCATATCTACTTTGAAGTGAAGCATTCTTTAGAAGATCTACATACAGTATATCGTCCGTAAACTAGCTGGACAGGCTAAATTAATTAGTTTAATGCAAAGTTCTGTTTGCAACGGAAGTGCATGCAAAATATACTGGCTGTGAAGAAAAGTATGTGGAAAAGCATAGTATATTAGTATATATCTTATAGCAGGGGTCCCCAACCCCTGGACCATTACCGGGCTGCGGCATGACAGTAACCGGGCTGCACAACCAAGGAAATCCCCATCCGCAGGATGCAGGCAGCATACAAAACCCTGCCCCTCCGGTCCGCAGAAAAACCTCTCCACGTAACCGGTCCCTGGTGCCCAAAAGGTTGAGAACCTCTGCCTTATAGGAAATGTGGGGACAGGGAAAGTGTGTGCTATATCTATTTTTTGTGGACTTTTTTTTTTTTTAAAAAAAAACCCAATCGTCTACAAACACATACTAAATGGAAGGTTGGAGAAAATAGAAATGGATGAATTTGCCCATATGAAGTGGGATTTTAAAGATGAGGCAAAATGCGACAGAATAAATATAATTGCATGTTTTTACAGAAAGAGTTCATTTTGGCTCAAAAGTTTTAGGAAAAAAATGCATCTTAATTTGATTTTCTGTAAAGAAATTGAATTTTATGGATCTGGCAAATTTGAATGTTGGTCATTCTGAATTTAATGGTATCTTTAAATCTTTCTGTGTATACATTTATATATATTAGTTCTATTAAGCACATGTATGATTTGTAAGGGATGTACAAGTAGCCCTCCATTTACAACCACAATTAAGCCCAAAATTTCCATTGCTAAGTGAGACAGTTAAGTGAGATTTGCCCCATTGTACGACCTTTCTTGCCACAGTTCTTAAATGAAAGATTGCAGTTGTTAAGTTAGTGACATGGTTGTTAAATGAATCTGGCTTCCTCACTGACTTTGTTTGTCAAAGTTGCAAACTATGATAACATGAACCTGGTACATTGCGGCCCATCATAAATACATGCCAGTTGCCAAGTGTCCAAATTTTGATAACATGACCATAGGGATGCTGCAATGGTCATAAGTGTGAAAACTGGTCAGAAGTCACTTTTTTCCGTGGCATAACATCGAACAGTCACTAAATGAATGGTTGTAAGTTGAGGACTTACCTATGTTTAAAAGCTTGAGATACGAATTGCAATTAAAAAATGACTTCAAACTAATGTGAATGGCGACTTCTAATTTTTCTGTTTCATGCCTATTTAGATTATGCATTTAGATTATGCATCTAGAAAGTACTAGGTTAACAATTTGTAGATACATTCAACTGGAGAAAATAAAGGAGAACGTGCATGGGAGAGGCATTCTTTATGCCTTTGCAATGATAATCTTCTTTGACTTATTTGGAATTCTTCCCCAAAAACTACGAAGTCAAATCTGTTCATTCATTTGAACCCTAATGGAAGTGAAAAATTGTGTTCAGTCAATGTTTGATTCTAATATGTAGAATATGTTCTAACACAGTGGTTCTCAATCTTTTTAATGCCGCGACCCCCAACCGGTCGTAAGTCGGGGACTACTCAACCGGTCGTAAGTGAGGACTACTCAACTGGTGCAGCATCGTTTGCAGAATTGGACTTTTGGCAGGCTCATCAGGGCAGAGACAGCCTGGACAATTCCTATTGGCTTTTGAAAGCCAATAGAATTAGACTCTATTCAAGAGAGTCTATTCTATTGGCTTTCAAAAGCCAATAGAATAAAAGGGACTATGCACAGCTAAGGAAAAGGGGGGAAAAAATGGCAGACTGCGTTTGGCGACCCCCGTGAAATGGTTGTTCGACCCCAAATGGCGTCCCGACCCATAGGTTGAGAACCACTGTTCTAACAGGTAAAACAAGATATACATCGAAAATAATAATCATTCAATGTAAATATTTATCTCTACTTCCAGATTGAAAAATCACATCCTATTAAATGTGGAACCTTTGGGGCTGCTTCTTTGCAACAAAGATACTTAGCTACTGGAGATTTTGGTGGAAATTTAAATATATGGTAAGAAATGTTCATTTTGCAAATTTTAAAGAAATGGATTTATCTCTTATTTGACAATTTAAAGTCACTGTAAAATCAGTATTGTTCACTGTCTTAAATATTCTTAATTTAGAAGTGTTAGGTTTTTAGACAGCAATAAAACATTTACTTTGAAGAAAACTGAATTAACTTTATTATCTTTTATGATTTTCTTTTTCTGAATCTTCCAGTGTCAATTATAAAATATGTTTTAAAGCCCAGGTTAATTTTCAGACCAATTTGTGATTCAGTACAGATAGTCATGATTTATAGTTGTGATCGTTCAAAATGGCAACCCACTTGCAAAACAGGGGTTATGACTCAGTTCTGCTCCTCCTGCTCCTCCTCATCACATGTCCACACTTTGAGCGCTCCACAGCATGGCTGCATCTACTCCCATTAGCAGCATCCTGGTATCACATAACTGCATTTTACAATGGTTTTGCTAAAAATCAGAAGTAACTTCCGAGTTCTAGCAAAACTGTTCCATAGTAAATAATGGTTTGCTTAATGACCACGATGTTCATTTAATACTGTAGTGTTCCTTTTATGTCTGCTGTGTTTGGTTACTGACCATTACAAAAACAGTTGTAAAATTGAGTTGGTGACATGACCGAACTGATTTATGACAGTTGTAACATGCAGTTGTAATGGGTAGACTCCATTATGGTTGTATGTCAAGGACTATCTATATAATAAATGTTTGTAAAAACATTTTTTAAAAAACTCCGCATTGTAACAATTACAATTTTATATCTTTCCATTTTGCATCATGAGGGTAATAACATATATTTTTCTTTTGACTACTGTCATGTTTTAAAGAAGAAAAAAAACTTCATGTTAGTATTCAGTTTTCTATGTAGTAAAGATAAATGCAAAACGCCTTGGACTGCAAGGCGTTCAAACCGGTCAGTCCTAGAAGAGATCAACCCCGACTGCTCTTTAGAAGGCCAGATCCTGAAGTTGAAACTCAAATACTTTGGCCACCTAATGAGAAGGAAGGACTCACTGGAGAAGGGCCTAATGCTGGGAAAGATTGAGGGCAATAGAAGAAGGGGACGACAGAGAATGAGATGGCTGGATGGAGTCACTGAAGCAGTAGGTGTGAACTTAAATGGACTCCAGAAGATGGTAGAGGACAGGAAGACCTGGAGGAACGTTGTCCATGGGGTCGCGATGGGTCGGACACGACTTCGCAATTAACAACAACAAAAGATAAATGAGAATTCTGTATTCTGCAACTGATACTATCTTGCCATTGGTTCTCTCATCAGAAAATTTATAAATGGCACTAGGTATCAATTTGATGACTGGTGTGCCATGTATGAATAGATGAGTCTAGTTTTTAGACTTATATGTTAAAAATAGTTCAGAAGCACTTTGAATCCTTTGCAAAGACATTTCTCTGCTACTCAGTAAAACCAGTCTTGTCTTTTTGAAAGTTTCTACATGATTCTTGAAAATGTGGTTACTTTAAGAATTATATTAACTTTAATAAAATGATTCCTTAAAGTAGACATATCAAACACAAGGCCCGGGGGCCGGATGCGGCCCGCGAAGTGGTTTCATGTGGCCTGTAAAGCCATCCTGGAAACAGCGAGGGAACAGCCTCCACTGCCTTGGCCCTGGCCCAGGCCAGCCGGGAGCCAATGTACAATTTTGTGGTGGCCATCTATGCTGAAACACATTCAGTCTTAGCTCCACAAGGCTGTCTAGAAACAGCGAGGAACCAGCCCCTGCCATGTCGGCCCCGCCCCCTGGGTGCATGCTGGGGAGGTGTCACCCTTTGTGAGGAATGAAGAAATGCACCATCGCCTGGAAGTGGCCAGCAAATGGCCCTCGCCTACTTCACCTATCTGGCTTGATGGGCTCCGGGGGAGGGGTTTCGGCAGGCAGTGAGACACTCTCCTGACAGCGCCGAGAGGCTGAGCCGGGCGGCACGAATCCCAAAAGAAACGCGAGGCCACCCAGCTCCCAGCCTGCCCAGTGTCAGCAGGCAGCAGGGTGCTGTCCTCACAGCGCCAAGAGCTGAGCTGGGTGGCGTGAATCTGATGAGAAGGGCAATGCTGCCTAGCCCCCAGTCTGCCCAGTTTCAGCAGGTAGCAAGGTGCAAAGCTGGCGAGCTTCGCACCACCCGCCTCAACCTCTCGGCACTGTGAGGAGAGCGCCCCGCTGCCTGCTGAAACCACGCCCACCCAGTAGGCCACACCCACTCCATCCACAGCCACTCAGTAGGCCGCACCCATCCTGGCCACACCCACCCGGCCCCGAGGGCAACCGCAATGCTGATGCGGCCCTCAATGAAATTGAGTTTGATACCCCTGCCTTAAAGGAGGTGCATCTTTTCTCTGAACTTATGTGAAATTCTGGGTGGGGGGAACCCAGACTATTAATGAATAATAGAGATGTGATGTGACCTCAGGAGGACAGAAAAACATCTGCAGAATTATTTTCTAATGCATAGCTGTATTAATTATATTTTGAGTATTGAATGTTACATTTCTAAATAGATTTACTGAGAAATATAAATACATGTTTCTGATCTTGGATTGGGTAGTAGTAGATTTTATGGACTACCAGGAAGTGTCATTGGCAATAGGTCAAATTAGGAAATTGTGAAACTTTTTAAAAGATGAGAATGACAAACTACTTCCATCCTGGCATCAAGAAAACTGGTATCTATATAGTCATCAAGAGATGAATTCTAAATGAAGGAGATGTTTATGAACAAACATAAAATAACAGTTCCATTTCTGCTGTTTAGGAATTTGGAAGCTCCAGAAATACCAGTATATTCTGTGAAGGGGCATAAAGAAATCATAAATAGCATTGATGGAGTTGGTGGTTTGGGAATTGGTGAAGGAGCTCCAGAAATTGTGACAGGAAGTCGTGATGGTAAGTTAGTCGTCTTGCAATGTCCTCAAAAGAGAGAACAAGGGAAGTAGATTAGAATAGGATACAGATACTTTAAATCTGTAAAAATCTGCATTATGAATTAACTTTGATTTTAAATTTAAGATCATTTTAGCTTTAAATTGAATGGAAAATACATGGTGATGAGTTCCTTATGTTTTTTTCCCCATCATCCAAACACCCAAATTTTGATCAAGTAACTGTAGGAACATTGCAATAGTCGTAAGTTTGAGGACTGGTCATAAGACACTTTTTTCATCACTATTGTAACTTCAGTCTTTAAACAAATGGTTGTAAATCAAGGAATACGTGTATTTAGAGAATTTTAAAAGTATGACCTTACCTTATAAAGGTTTTTTTCCTGTGAAATTGAGTTATTACTATTATCACATTTATTAAACAAGCAAATATTTTTGTGGAATATCAGTGATAACAAGCTACAAATTTATTTTTAATCCAGCAGATTCTGAAGAATTGAAAAAGAACAATCAGCAGATTAAATTTGCCTGACATTCCATAAACATTTTTCACTCGCATAAACTTGGTAACAGCATTATATGCCAGCTTTTTTCCATGTGAGAGTCCTCAGTTGCCATATGATATAGTTACAAGATTCTGCAATAAGATCTACATATGCTGTATGTTCTATTTTGAGTCTCCATCGAACAGCATTTTCGCATAAGTCATTAGAGAGCTGGAACAAACTGATAGCTACATGTATGAAATGAAAAAAGAGGAACACAAAATAAGTCAGTTACAAAAGTCTAAAACTGATTTATAAAGTATGTTTAAGCTGGTAGTATTTGGCGGACTTGGTCTGGGGATAAAAACTTTCAGATCTAGTTAGTCCTTGAATGGAGAAATTCTGGGAAATACGTGAGCTATAAGCTAGCCTGTGAAGCTGAAAAGGCTCCCCAAAGAAGGTAACAACCCATATTACTAAAACCATATGGATGAGGCAGGGAAATATTCACTCAGAGGTGTGCACGGCTCAGTTTCATATATGATCCCAAGGTAAAGGATTTCCTTATATTTTTGCTTTTGGGCACCAACTTACCCTTCCTGGGAAGGGAAGATGGGGTTCAGTGCCACCAAGGTAACCATGAGCTTCTCCTACCTAGGTGAACATAGGCTCAATTCATGTAAGCAGCCTCACATTAGATCTGATTTGTGTCTTCAACCAACTAACATATAATCTGAAGACAGGACGTTGCATTAGTTCTTTGTAATAGTCAGGTCATGCTCTGGTTTCCATGGCCGCATAAACCTCTGAGGAAGGAGGGACCTCTGACCTGACTTCAGTCGGAAGGAATTATAGAAACATGGCTCTTCAGAAAGACATTTGAGAATGAATATGATCATGCTAACGTGTTGGCACATCAGACTGACTAAAATGTTATCTTTTATTAGTAATATTGTCAGTCATTGATAATTTTTGGAAATGAAGAGACATATAAGTTGTAGAAAGCAAAATGGTAATCTCCGTTTATACTGTTGCCAAGAAAACTACAGGGATTCATTTGTGAAGTCACCAGGGGCTGAACTAAACTGAAAAGACTTTTACATACAGATAGATAACTCTGCATGTATATGCATGATGGTTTCTCAAAAGCAAGCTGCAAGCATGATGTAGAAGAATAAATACAAATTTACGTGATGGTTGCAGGGACAGTGAAAGTCTGGGACCCAAGACAAAAAGATTTTCCTGTTGCCAATATGGAGCCAGCACAAGGAGAGAGTACAAGAGATTGTTGGACAGTTGCATTTGGTAGGTCTGAGTTTCTAACCTGTTCATGCCCTATAGAAATTGGTCATGGAATTTATCTTGTTTTCCCATTACTTTATTCTCTGAATGGCTGTTTTCACTTTAAAAAAAATGGGAAAAAGTCTTTAGGTTCTTACACAAATGTAATATTTCTCTAATATTCATTAAAACAGCCTATTTTCAGGCTTTAAAACCTAAAAACACTGTTGAGAGGTTTTGAGACGCACACATTTGTGTGCGGAACTTTGTGCTATATTGAAACAATACACTGTTCACGCATGTTCTGAAGCATTTCTTCAGAATAATTTTCATATCATTCACAGTATTACTGAATATCACAATATTCCTTTTTTCAGTTGCTCTGACACAGAAAGAGGATAGGAATTATTAGGGAAAATTGCAAATTTTGTTTGAAATGCTGATCATAAAATTATTCCTCTAGAAATCAGGAATCAACCTATTGCTTTTAATCTTCTCCAGTATCAAACAGCCAGTTTGATATCAGATACCCAGTTTGATATTAAACAGCTAGTTTAAAAACTCCAAATCCTGTTATTCAGAGGCAGAAAATATGTGCATTAATGTCTTATTTAAAATAACATATAAATTCTGCAATTGATACTTCTTTTGCTTTAATGCTACGTTTTCTGAAATAAAATGATTATCTCATTGCAAAACTGTTTTACTACAAATATATTTCCTTAAAACTGGTGTACAAATACAGGATTGTTAGAATAATGTTTGGTTATTGTTGATTCTTTATCTCAATACTGTCATCTTATTTTAATTAGGCAATGCATACAATCAAGAAGAACGGGTTGTATGTGCTGGCTATGACAATGGGGACATCAAGCTGTTTGACCTTAGGAATATGACATTACGATGGGAAACCAACATTAAGAATGGGGTTGGTTAGACTTTTTTTTCTTCACAATTTTTATTCACAAATCTTTGTAATTCTGTGGGGATGGGTAACATTTTAAGAGTTTTTGTTGGTTAGTTAATCAGTTTGTTTTACCTGACTGTTAGACTAGCAGTGTGGTCAATCTGTAATGGAACGATAATTATGCTTGCCCAAATATTCTTTAAAATAAACATGAAAATAAAAAAAATGTAGTCTCTCACTTTCAATTATATTATTCAATGGGAAATTCAGAAATATTGTTGAAGTGTAAAAATTTTGTGAAATCTTGTTGCATAATTCTACTAAAAAAGGCCTTTGATTCCATTAGGGCAGTGTTTCCCAAACTTGACAATTTTAAGGCATGAGGACTTCAACTCCCAGAATTCCACAGCCAGCAACGCTGGCTGTGGAATTCTGAGAGTTGAAGTCCACATGCCTTAAAATTGTCAAGTTTGGGAAACACTGCTAGGGCTAAGCAGAGAACTAGAAGAGGAAAAAGATGGAGCTAGCTATTCTCTGTATCCTTGATAGAATGTGCCTCTAAATAAATTGTATTACAGTTCTTTCTTGTAATGTGTTATTCAGTTGTAATTTATTGGTTGGTTGCTTTAAATTTCTAGGTCTGCAATGTTGAATTTGACAGGAAAGATATAAATATGAACAAATTGGTAGCTACGTCGCTTGAAGGAAAATTTCATGTTTTTGATATGAGAACTCAGCATCCAACTAAAGGTTTTGCTTCTGTTTCAGAGAAGGTAAATTATTTTGTTTAAAAAGAGATTGCTGATTTATAGTGGGAGGTGTTCTGTTGACACATGCCATTGAAGGAGGTGGTGAAGTTAGAGGAGGTGATTCATAAGCACTCATACCCTAATCCCTGGAATATGTGTCTCATGCAAAGCTAAATTCAGAATGGATTGGAATATTATTCTCTCTTTTAGCTAATAAGGTTAGAAGCCCCTTGAGATGTGGAGAACAATCCATCTCAAGATGCACATTTAATCAGGAAAAAGGAGATTATATTTGCATTTCTATCTAGCCCTCCGTGTGAAAAAAGTACATTGAATAAGATGAGTATCTCCCAGACTGAGTGCTACAAATGAATGAGCCACCTAGAAGAGTCAAATATGCATTTACATATTGGGCTAGGTAACCCTGGCTATCAAGCAATTAATTGTGATGAATCTTGAATTGTCTTGTATTTTCGGAAGAACTGTAGAGAGAAAGATGCTTTCTTACTCACCCTGGGCTTTGTGAATTGGAAAAGAGACTCTTGATGCTTCTCAACTTGCCCAGGCAGGAAATCAGCCCCTTCTTTGCATGCTCTGGCTGCCTCTCCCTAACTGTCTCACTTCTTTTTGTATTAAAGAACTTAAGTATAAAAAGTCTGTCTCCTTCACCAAGTATGAAATGAAACTCCTCCAACTTCCATTTTCTCTGTAATAGGAAACGTAAGGGAAAATCGCTTTATGTTTTACAGAATTAGGCACAGTCATGTGACTGCCAGAATTACGACGACTTCTGAACTCAAGGGTTCATGCTGCTTAATGATTAGATAAATGTGTGCTCGTTCGTCATTGCACATTGCAGGCTAGATTTGGGGCACGAACACAATTTTTAGCTATATTCTAATCACTCACTTTACTGATTTTCTTGAGTCTTGATTTCAGAAAACTACAAAAGATTTCTCTTTACTGTCTCTCTCATTTTGTTACATAATTTTGTTGTTAGGCTCACAAATCCACCGTGTGGCAAGTTCGGCACTTACCACAGAACAGAGATATCTTTGTGACAAGTGGAGGAGCTGGAAACCTTCATCTCTGGAAATAGTAAGTATTTTACTTTCCATCAAAGCCATGTTTTTTGAGTGATGCAAATTTTGTACCTCTTACAGAAGTACAGGCTTACAATATTACATTACAAGATGATCAGGGCCCTGGAGACTAAAACATACGAAGAACGGCTGCAGGACTTGGGTCTGGCTAGTATAAAGAAAAGAAGAAACGGGGGCAACATGATAGCAGTATTCCAATATCTGAGGGGCTGCCACAAAGTAGAGGGGGTCAAATTATTCTCCAGAGCACCAGAGGGCAGGACAAGAAACAATGGTTGGAAACTGAACAAAGAGAGAAGCAATCTGAAACTTCCTAACAGTGAGGACAATTAACCAGTGGAACAGCTTGCCCTCAGATGTGGGCACTCCATCACTGGAGGTTTTTAAGAAGAGACTGGACAGCCACTTGTCTGAGATGGTATAGGTTCTCCTGCTTGAGGAGAACTCCAAGTCCCTTCCAGCTCTATTCTAAGTACTAAATATTTACAGACTTACAATAGAACAAAATAGAATTACACACTAAAGTAATGAAAAGACAAAACAAAAAGTCAGCAGTTTGAAGTAAGTGTTTCTAACAGCAACAAGTTAAAAAACAAAGCATTAATATTACATGAACTCAAGAGAATAAAAATAGTACAAAATAATATAATGCCAATCCTTCCCCACCTCTAAAAAAAGGCGAAACAGGAAAAAGCAGGCAGACTTTAGTGAGATGCAAGTTACCACGGAGAGATTAACTCCAGGCCTTTTCTTTGAGCACACCTCTTTCTTTTAATCTTAACGCATGCCATAAAGTTATTCTGAAGATAAAATGCAATGTCTCTTGGAAGGCATCCTGAGGCTTTTGGAGAAAATGTAGGAAGATAGGACAAAATAATTTGCGTTGTACATATTCATAAAGTGGTTTCACTCATTTTATTTTCCCTGCTTTAGTGAGTATCCTGCACAGCGCTCTAAGAAGGATTCAGAAGGAACAGAAATGGGAATAGCGGGATCAGTTAGCCTTTTACAGAATGTGACATTATCAACCCAGCCCATTTCTAGTCTTGACTGGAGTCCTGACAAACGCGGTCTCTGTGTCTGTAGCTCGTTCGATCAGACTGTGAGAGTACTCATAGTCACAAAATTGAACAAGATTTGACAGGAATTCTAACAGCAAAAAACTTTCATGTGTGTTCTTGAACAAAGTTGGAAATTTAATGAGAAGATACAAGATGTGAAAAAGTTTTCATGAACTGTGGATTTTATATTTCTAGAAAATGTGCCTGTAGTTTAACACAGTGTTTCCCAAACTTGACAATTTTAAGGCATGAGGACTTCAACTCCCAGAATTCCACAGCCAGCAACGCTGGCTGTGGAATTCTGGGAGTTGAAGTCCACATGCCTTAAAATTGTCAAGTTTGGGAAACACTGGTTTAACATATTAAGACCTATTCACTGTTATAGATGTATTTATATCCAAGCTACCTTATGCTTATAGCAGAATTGTTGCAGTATAACCAATTTTCTTTAAATTAATTATTTTAATTATTTTGAATTCCCAAGTACTCCAAATAGCCTGCTTATTACCGTACTATGTTTTGGATTAAACTGATTAAAATTTGAATAGCTGTTTTAATAGATTAGATTTGTTTTGTTATTGACTACCTGTTTAAACATTAATCTGTATGTTCAAATCAGTAAATATTCTGCCTTTAAAAACAAACGTCCTTAAAATGTGTTTGAGGTATTATAGATGTTAATCAGATTGATGTCATTTAAACAGATAGATGTAATTTACCTGATATATTTATATAATTCTTAAGAGTGTCAAATAAAAAAAATTGTATTTTTTGAATTATTTAAGTATAATGATTTTAGATTGTATGAATAGTTATCCTGTCCTCTAGTGGAAAATTGGGCATATTACAGAAAATCAAATAAAATAAAAACAGGGTTTGAATGACAAGCATTGAACAAAATGAAGTATGTCAGGGAAGCTACCTATAGGATTTCTAAGGATTCCCAAGTGTTTATTAAGAAATTGTTATCACAGCCCCTATATATAAATGGTCAGTACATTATGTGAAATGTAATTAACTGGGTTAATTAAGCTATGCTTACATTAATCACGGATAAGCATTACATGAATATAGTAACACTGAACACAATTAGCCAACCACATTTTAATCAAATGTACTGGCAAATTCATTTTGGTTAGCTTGCAATTTAGAGTGTCCTGTAAATCCAACAACAGCAACAATAATTGATTAAATAATTTATTGTGTGGCCCATCTCCCAGTGATTCATTAAATTGAATTGAATGCAGTCTCGTTTATAATGGGTTCTGCTACAAATAGCAGATCTCTCTTGTACAAAAGGATTGCATTTGTATGCTTAGGCACAAAATACACATTTTAAATGAATTTAGATGTCAGTTGCTTTCCATTCCAGTTTCTTACAGATGATCACAGTTTTGGGTGGAGTGGGGTGGAGAATACGAAAAAAAATTAACTTTTTGGTAGCTCAAAGTTCCTCTTCCCTGGGAAAGGGTGCAATTGGCACACAAGATGAAGCTGTGCAAAGGCTTTCCTGATCATGGTCATTATCTGTTCCACAAACAGCCATGAGTGAAAGAAGCTTACCTAATTGCACAGGCAGGTTGGTGAAACCCCACTGATAATTTGGGACAGTGAAAACAACTCCAGGAGATAGAGAATTCCTGGAACTAAGGGACCGAGTCTAAAACCGAAAGACACTCAGTCTTAGGGATGAGTTAATTTGTGTACTGCTACATCCAAGGACAGAAGTTCTATAACATCATTAGGATGGTCCAGCATGGAGATACAAAGCTGGATATGCCATGGGTTGTTTTGCTCTTGATTTCATGAAGAAATCATAATGCCAAGGTTCAAAGAAAGTGGTAAGCCATAAATCACAAGGACAGGGTTATATAATGTTCAAAGCAAAGAAGCACCCTGTTCCTATAACACCATAACTCAACTATTAAAATAATCAAATCTCCCTCTTAATGCTTCTAGCTGCAGTCTTTTTAAGCTATCATTTTGAGAACAGGAGCTCCCCATCTATTTTCTCAAGAAAATGTGAAGTACGTCATCAGCTATACCAGGAAAGTATTGATAAATCTTAATAACATTGCTCCCATCCACTCCACTGACCAGGCATTACTGGATCAATGTAGCCCAGAGGTGTCAAATTGCGAGCCCATGGCCAGACGCGTCACGTGGAAGCCGCACCCACCGTATTGCCAGCAATGGCAAAACCGGCCCGATACGTTGCACGATGTCACGTGACATCGCGAGTTTGACATGCCTGATATAGCCAATCAAGGTTTGAGAAGTATGTCCCTTACTGCTCAAGTTCAACATTTAGTCCAAAAAAGGGTAGTTTTTCAGCAGCTCAATTTCTCCAGTTCTGTTGGAGGGATTATATATATATATATATATATATATATATATATATATATATATATATATATATATATGTATATATATAGTAGGTCTTTGGTTGTTCGGGTTTTCTCCCAAAATTGGAAGTGTCTTGGCGACGTTTCGACGAAGCACGAAGCTGAAAACACCAGCCTGAAGATGACGAATGGGACTTCGTCGAAACGTCGCCAAGACACTTCCAATTTTACGCGGGAGAAAACCCGAACAACCAAAGACCTACATACAAACACCCGCGAAAACCTCAGAAAACAAATATATATATATATATATATATATATATATATATATATATATATATATATAGAGAGAGAGAGAGAGAGAGAGAGAGAGAGAGAGAGAGAGAGAGAGAGAGAGAGAGAGGGAGAGCCTTTGTTATTTTTTACTGTGGGTACAATGGCACACATTAAAAATGAAATTTAGTTGCTTGCTCTCAAAGTGTGCACATACATAACACATTTAAACACACCATATACAACATATGTATAGACCTACACCCTTACATACAAGTAACAAATATTAATCACTGTTCATCTTGAATATATAACGGAAGGAGGAAGCTTTAGAGTTCACAAGGTTAATACTGTATGGAACAAAACTGACTGAATCTGGATGCTCTGCTTCGGATACCACGGAGCCTCCTCCTAGAAGGTAACAAGGAAAACAGGTTGTGAAGAGGGTGTGTAGTGTCCCAGACAATCTTGTGGACACTGCTCAAGCAAAGCTTATATGCTGTGTCCTGGATGGAAGGGAGGGAACTGCCAATATTCATTTCAGCTATCCTCACCACTCTGCACTGCCTTCCTGTCTGAAGCAGTGATGCTTCTAAACCAGACTGTGATGCTGTATGACAGGATGCTCTCAATCGTCCCTCTGTAGAAAGTGGTAAGGATAGGGAAAGGAAGATGTGCTTTTCTCATGCGATGTAGAAAATGCAGGTGCTGCTGTGCCTGCTTCATCAGTGCCTCGCTGTTGAGCGACCAAGCCAGCCTACTTATTAAATGCACATCCAGGAATTCGATGCTGGTAACCATCTCCACAGGTGAATCATGTTTGGATTTAGGACACAGCCCTGAGGAGAACCTGCACTCAAGAAAATGGTGTTAGAAATATTTGTTCCAGCTCGGACATATTGGGGCCTGTTAGTAAGAAAATCAAGAATTCAGTTGCACAAAGGAGTGTTTAAGCCTAAAAGGCCCAGTTTGTCTACTAATTGCTGGGGAATGATTGTGTTAAATGCCAAACTGAAGTCGACAAACAACAAACATACCTGAGTATTTCTTTCCTCTAAGTGCTTCAAGCTCTGATGGAGAATAGAATAGCATCCTCCGTAGAGCGATTTGGTCGGTAAGCAAACAAGCAAGTCAAATGCTGGCAGGGAGCTTGATACAATAATGTCCTTTATCAGCTTCTCCAAGCATTTCATAATAATGGATGTCAGTGCAACTGTCTAGATACGTTTAATGGGTCACTTGACTGGTTTTACATCTTTCCAGGACAAAACTGACTATATGGGGTGGGGTTTCCTTCTTTGAAACGTTTTACCTCTCACACATCTGTCTCTCTTTTGTCTGAAGCAAGTAATAACCACATTTGTGATAAAATAAACGTGGCAGTTGATAATTAAATAGACACTCCCAGGCAGTTTTTTAGGCATTAATAGGGAAGCACTGTGTCCCTGGTCCTCTTCCATGATTTTTTTCAACTTCCCATTCCAGGCTGCACCCCTAAGAGTCCTGGGTGGTCCCCAGCCAGAGCTAACCATACTGCTAGGCTTTGGACTTCCGGTAACATCATCCGAATGCCACTATCTGCTGAGAAATAAATGAAGATAGGATTGAATTATGTAATTGCACGCGCTTTCACAGGGCGGAACAAACCTGGAAATACCCCAGGAGAGCTCGGGAAAAACACCGCGCAAGCCCCAATAAACCAGGAACATTGCAGCCTCCTCCAACCCAACGCCGACCTCTTTCCCAAGGCTTGGCCTTCACTTTGTAGCAGGGCGGGCGCTAAGCCGAGAAAGCTCTTTTAATAGCAATAGCACTTAGACCGATATGCCTCCTCTCGACCTTTTGTTCCTGCCGGAATGCCTTCCGCACAGGTCCAGCGGGAAAGAGAACCACCTTCCCGTGCTTGGCTCTATATATCGCCATTCAAAGCAAGCCGACCGGCCATTTCCTTGCCAGGCTTCTGCCATACAGCGCCAAACACGGAGGGACACACTATATTGCTAAGGCAACTTGATTCCATTCTTTGGATCGCAGCTGGCGAAAAGGGAATGGGAGGAAAGGGGATCGGATTGAACCACCTTTTATCGGGGGGGGGGGGAATGAGAGATTCTTCCATTAATACTGCGGGTCTAGCCGGTCCGGAGTTAATACTGTAACTCCGCCTACTTACGCCTCATCTCCCGCACTCGCCTCCGTCACGTGGGTGCCAAGGGGCGGGGAGGCCGGTGCGGGTAGGTTGCGTCCTTCTTTTCGCGCGGCAGGTCGGAAGTGCTGGTAGAAGGCTGGGTAGGTTGAGGGCGGATGGCGCTTGCCGCCGTGGGTGGTTCGTTTGGCCACGTTCAGGGTGCGCGGCCCTGACGGTTGGGAGCAGCCGTGCCCGGGCATCCTTTTCCCGCTGCGCAAAGGACGGGCCAGCTGAGCAGCCTTTGGAGAGAGAATGTCTGTGGAGCTTCTCAGGCATCCAGGTCATGGTGGTTGTCCCAAAGGTGCTTCTTTTTCCGTTGAAGACGTTTCGCTTCTCATCCAAGGATCTTCTTCAGTTCTGACAATCAGAACGAAGAAGCGCCTTGGACGAGAAGCGAAACGTCTTCAAGCAAAAACGAAGGCCAGTTGCCTTTTGGAAAAGAAAAAAAAAAGCACCTTTGGGACTTTGAGGGAGAAGTTATACCTTGCAGGGTTGGTGCCATCATCTGCCTTTGCTGGACAATAGACTGAAGAAAGGCCTTGTCTTGCGAAGGCTGTGTTTTTGCTTATAGTTGCTCTGGTTGTGGCAGGAGATCGGAGGCCCGATTTTAACCACTTTTCAGCCCCTTTTCTTATCCCCTTTGTCACTTTGAAAAGCTGCTGCTATGGGCTTGGAACAGTCTGGGCTATGCCAGTACAAAGCGTTGTGTTGTCACATCTGTCTGAGAGACCGATGGGTAAAATAGAAACACCCCACCTTATATCAGTGGAACTGATGCACTTTGGTCCACTAGAGCAAATCCAATCTCCAACATGATGCTTTATCCTGAACAGTATAACTGAAAATAGATGTCAAGGCAGAATGCTCTTTTTTCAGTATTGTTCAAGGTGGAGAAATTGGGTCAGTTTTACTTACCATTTTCCAAAATAAAATTGTGGCTAGGTTCATATGGCATTACATAAGACAATGTTGTTTACTTGGTTTTGGCATGGCAGAATGTGTGAGCCTAATCAGTTGGGTTCATTCAATAAACCATGCTTAATTGAGGCTACCACATTTGGGGTACACAAATCTGGATGGCCACTAAATGGCAACAAAATGGTAAGAGTTGTCTGCAGGTCTTTGCTCTTGTCTAGTGATCTTCTGGATTTTTGCAGCTCAGATCTGATAGTCCTAGCTTAAATCATCATTTAATGTAATATGTGAATCCAATCTAGTGTGTATGTGTATGTGTGTGTGTGTATTTTAACAAGTGAAAGTTACCTGATGCCAGAATCCATTTATAGACTTTCTTGAAAAGCCAAATTTTTATACTTTTAGTCCTGCTTCCTAATTGTACAGAGCCCATGAATTGTCATTTAAAGCTATCAATTAAGTGGCAGTTTCCTGAATGCTTACATTTTTACGCTTCATATGATTCAAGAGTTTTAATAGGACATGACTTTTCCTTATTTCAATATTGTGTTTGTCTATAATTGGGCTCTGAATGTTTCATGAGCCTAGTTATGCAATCTAACCATTGTAGTTTGTGAACCAAGATTCATGGTATATGTACATCTAGCTTGTGGCTTATTCAAACTGTGGTTAAACATGGCTTAACAGGTTTGAACCTGGCCTATATATTAAATATTTGAAAGGAAAACATTACCATAAAGTCTACAAAGTATATATTCCATGTAGTAACTCTCAGTTGATGTTTGGTAAATAGCAATTGGGTGCAAGGGAAAAAACCTTTTTAAATGTTGGCGTTATTCATATTCCTAAACAATATTTAAGGAATCACTGAACTCAGAAACAAAAAGAATGTATTTTTAAATAACTGTGTGCAGTTTCATGATTTTGAGCTATGCTTGGTGGTTGTACTACTTTATGTTCTTTTCATTATTCATTCAGCACCTTTTATGAACTAACAGTAGTAATATAATTTTTCTATTTCTTATGATATGCACCACACTCATGGCATTTTGCCTTATTGACATCGACTCAATTGTTTTAGAGTGTCACAGATTTAGATCAGGGGTCCCCAACCCCTGGTCCATCGACCGGCACCAGTTTGTGGCATGCCAGAAACCTGTTCATGCAAACAAGTGAAGCCCTATCTGTGAGATGCAGGCAGCACACGAAACCGCAACCCCTTCCCGTCCATGGAAAAACCTCTCTCCATGGAACTGGTCCCTGGTGCCCAAAAGGTTGGGGGCCTCTGATTTAGATGGTCAGCCTTCTGTTGCAGAATATACTAATTGCCTTCCTAAATCCAGCCTCCATTGTGGTTGAATATTTGTTTCTCACAGTTTCTCTTTTGCAAGCAGCAGAGGGAAACTTCCTCCATTGCTCCCTTCCAATTGGATTTGGAAGCATAGCGCCATAATTTTATATAGGTTGTATATAAAATTGTATATAACTTTTATTTTAAAAATATAAACAAAAAGTAAAAGCTAACACAAACTAATATAAAATGAGGGAGATACAGAAACACAAAAGAAATGGCAAAAAGTGCAAGAAAATAAAAAAGTTGAAGAAAAAAAGCAAAGAAAGAATAAAGATAGAAGTGGCTTACGATTTTTTTTATATCAGTTATAAGTACTTTATAAATTTACCTCCTTGTCTAAGCTACATCATGACTCTCTGTAATCTATCAAATCATCAAAATCATAAATCACAAGTTCACTTTTTCACAAAAAAATCCATAAGAGGCTTGCAGGCACCAATAAATGTAGATATTGTCTTTTTTCTAATCAAATATTACAACATTGTATTTCCTCATTTTAGCAAAATCTGTCAATTAGTAAATAGCATCAGATTCAAATGATTACTTATTCAGCCTAGTTTCTCCATTTGGTATTGTTTCCCTTGTGACTCTGCTTAATTATCTGTTTATCTTTCATTTTATAACTGGGAGTATTTAGAAACCCCTTAATATTTTTGGGGTTTTTAAATACTGTTTTTGTTTGGTAGAATAATTTTTCAGGTTGTTTTTTTACTTATTTATTACCAGGGCTTCTAGGCCATTTCAATTATATAATGCTAAGCAATTTATACCATAACATAGATTCCACATTAAGTAAATTAAGATTCAGTGAATCCAAATGGTCAGAGAAAGTTCAGGAGGAAATTAAACATCTGTCTATAGGTAGAAATGACTTTTTGTATAGGTGGAAATAATTCTGATTGGCCATAAGGACTCATGATGTTGAGAGATTGCCATTTTGGGAGAAATCCTCATGAACTTTGGTGAGATACAATTAGTTTCATTATATGTGCAAAATATTGTGCAAGTAACACAAATATTTTGACACTGGTTGAACCGTGTAACAATCAGCTGTGCATTTGGCAACTTTTGTGACCACATTTGATAAATATATTGACTTTCTGATTAACTAGAAATATTTTTCTATATCTGAAGATATCATGAAATTACTCTAAATGATTAATTGATAGATTAATCATTTCTCTATTTCAGGTTTCTTTTAAAAAATAAATAATTGTTCTTATATAACTGCAGCAACATGTTCATACTACCTTAAGTAATTAGTGTATTGCCTTAAGTCATGATTTGTTTTAATTCTTTTTGAAATTATATATCCCATCCTCTCCCATCACAACTCTTTACATCACATTATTCTTCGTAACCCTTTAAGTCACATTACATTAGGTCATGAAACATGGTTTAACATTCACAATTCATACATTGTGCAGAACTTTAATATGAAATGTTTAGTTTTGGTTTCCCAAAGTTCTGTTGCTAATTTCAGTTGTTAAGTGAGTTTTGGCTCATTTTAAGACCTATCTTGCCATAGCTGTTAAGTGAATCACTGCAGTTGTTAAGATAGTCACACAGTTGTTAAGTGAATCTGGCTTCCCCTTTTGACTTTGCTTGTTACATGACCTTGGGACACAGCAGCAGTCTTAAGTATGAATCAATTGCCAAGCATGTGAATTTTGATCATGTAAACATGGAAATGCTGCAATGGTTATTGTGTGAAAAATCGTCAGAAGTCACTTTTTTCAGTGTCATTGTAACTTCGAACAGTCATTAAATGAACTGTTGTAAGTTGAGGACCACCTCTACTACCCTTCTTTGAAGGGTCCAAAACTTTGATTTACAGTTAGGAGGAGTGGTAGCCTTAATACCATGTAAGCCAGTTTTGCTACTTCACAAACGATATATAGCTTGTATTTTATATTGTGGTAAGCTACATTGTTCTGTAGTTTAGCATGTGTGAATCCAGACAGTTTGGCACCATTTGTGAACAGTCTTTGTTTTCTTATTTATTTCTTGGTACCTTTTCATGTAGTGAGTGTCATCTTGAAAATGGATCCTGCCGAAGAAGACTACCCCACAGAGATTCATGATTACCTTTCAGCCTTTGAAACAGCTGTTGGTTCAGTAGATGCAGTGTTGAAGACAATGATGTCTGTATCCAGAAGTGAGCTCCTCCAGAAGGTAAGAAGATGAGAGCAAGAAACTTTTTGCTGCTGTTTAATTTTTGCTTGCTCCCTTGGTGAGCTTGACTGGAGAGACTCCAGTTTGATTTTCTGCACATACGCCAGACATGTCAAACACAAGGCCTGGTGGCCGGATGCAGCCCGCGAAGTGATTTCATGTGGCCCACGAAGCCATCCTGGAAACAGTGAGGGAATGGCTCCCTCTGCCTTGGCCCTGGCCCAGGCCAGCCGGGAGCCAATGTACAATTTTGTGGTGGCCATCTTGGCACTTGCC
The DNA here is from genome assembly GCF_016545835.1 of Crotalus tigris. NCBI lineage: Eukaryota > Metazoa > Chordata > Lepidosauria > Squamata > Viperidae > Crotalus > Crotalus tigris. The sequence goes on from NW_024096909.1 coordinate 357,042, forward strand.
CCGGTGGACCATGCCTTGGCACTTGCCCCAGTCCCACCCCCTTCTGCCAGAGACCCTCAGATCTGTCCCACTCCTGCCCAGGCCCCACAGGCCCTAATAATAATAATAATAATAATAATAATAATAATAATAATAATAAAGTTGGAAGGGACCTTGGAGGTCATCGAGTCCAACCCCCTGCTCAGGCAGGAACTCTACCCCATTTCAGACAAATGGCTGTCCAGTCTCTTCTTAAAAACTTCCAGTGGTGGAGCATTCACCGCTTCTGGAGGCAGGTTGTTCCATTGGTTAATTGTTCTAACTGTCAGGAAGTTTCTCCTTAGTTCTAAGTTGCTTCTCTCCTTGATCAGTTTCCATCCGTTGCTTCTTGTCCTGCCTTCAGGCGCCTTGGAAAATAGCTTGACTCCCTCTTCTTTGTGGCAGCTCCTGAGATATTGGAACACTGCTATCATGTCCCCCCCTCGTCCTTCTCTTCATTAAACTAGACATACCCAATTCCAGCAACCGTTCCTTATATGTTTTAGCCTCCAGTCCCCTAATCATCTTTGTTGCTCTTCTCTTACTCTTTCTAGAGTCTCAGCATCTTTTTTACATCGTGGTGACCAAAACTGGATGCAGTATTCCAAGTGTGGCTTTACCAAGGCATTGTAAAGTGGTATTGACGCGAATGATGTAGAACTGGTCACACACCCCCCCCCCCCGAGGGCAACCGCAATGCTGATGCGGCCCTCAGTTAAATTGAGTTTGACACCCTTGACATAGGCATATTTGTTTGATTATTATTCTTATAATTCTTTGTTATCCGTGCTGATGGATGGGTTGGAGCTGTAGAACAATATATCTGGATGGTGCCAGTTGGAATGGCAGTGACAGAGATTTAGAAGAATAAATAAAAATTACAGGGCTTGTTGCTTTCTTAACACTTGAGTGGGTTATGCACAGTGACTAAAAAGCAAAATATATTGCTTGCTTTCCTTGCCTCTAGAAGGGAGTTCTGGTATGGAAAGTCCAAAATTGTTTGATTTAGATGGATTTTTGCTACGTATCAGGGAAAGTTTTTTTTAAGAAGTAAAGGAATATATAAGGCATCCTTTGTTCCCTTTTTTAAACCTGAAGCAACAGCACAAGATGCTGCCTGAGTTCTTTGTACAAGTACCTATGTACATCCAATTTGTAGTTTCTTTGGGGCAAAATAAGAGCTCATATATCAGGAAATTTCACCCCTGAAGTCTTCAGCCTTTCAGTCAAAAATAAATTATGAGCACAACAGCTTTACAATACAGCCCTTTGACAGGTTCCCTGTTCAAACTTGTAGCCTGTGTTTTTAGCAGACCTAGAGGAACAAAATGATAGATTGGCATTGGCTGCCTAAACTCTTTTTGCCTTTTAATGTGCGGTCATGATATTTTAGAGTCATGAATTGTGCAAAAAATGACAAGTGGCAAGTGCCTAGAGCAGGGTCCCCTAAGCAGTGCCCACCAGAGGTTCTTGACTTTGTTCCTATAATTCCTTAGCTGTCTGATGGGCTATGTGAGTTCATGTCCAGCATATCTAGAAGGACTTGGAGGAGAGAAAGCAACTCAAACAGATAATGGTACTCCCATTTTTCAAGAAAGAACACATTCTCTATTTTAGGTGAGAATAAGGGCTGCATAATGGATAAAAGACTAAATTACAGGTAGGGATTCCCTGTCTGAATCTTTTTCAAAGACTTGTAAACTCATTTGTTCAGCAAAGTGCTAATGTCTGTCTAGCTTCACAATGTAGAAGGAAAGGCATTGACTATAATTTTCATCAGTGCCAGTGTCATCGGATGATTCGTGCATGATAAACTGTTTTGAAGGTTATTTTATCTTTCTCATTTTAGCTAGATCCTCTTGAACAAGCCAAAATAGATTTGGTCTCTGCTTATACACTGAATTCAATGTTTTGGGGTAAGTATGCAGAGTAAGAAATACATACAGATGAATCTGCATCTACTGGCATATTTAAACATTAATGGCCTCTAATACCTATACGCAGGGCTTTTTTTGTCACAGAACGCACAGAACGGAGTTCCGGCATCTTTTTTGGATGGAACCGTGTAGGATAGGCAAGGCAGGTTGTATGACGTGTGTGAGTTCCAGCACCTTTTTTTTTTTTTTTACAAAAAAAGCACTGCCTATATGAGTTTTAATTCCCCCTTTTCATTATGTTTATATTGTTATTCTGATATTTATGTTATTTTATGAGTTTTGTTGGAATGTCAACTGCCTGAATCTCTGGAACTAAGTGATAGCTTAGCAATTAAATATCAAACTATTTTGTGTAGCTACTTGTGTGAGAGGTTAGCAGATAAATAAATAAGCAAGCAAGTAAACTATGTCTTGTGTAGCTACTTGCACTTTCACCTGCACTTAGTTTTGTAATACCAAAATATACCCTTTTCCCAAGTCTTAAACATTTTACCTTTTGATTGTTAAGGATTTGGCAAAGGACTTTTCCAGTCATGCAAGTGATAATGTATTCCTGTATTTTAAATACACAGTGAAGAATATACTGCTACATCTTTCTAATTAACTCTGGTAACAATATGTTCACTTTGCAGTGTACCTTGCTACACAAGGAATAAATCCAAAGGAACATCCAGTCAAACAGGAATTGGTAAGTGTCTTATGTTCGCTACCGTGCAAAATTCTTCTTGTGTTGAGAAAATGGTTTGCAGAAATTTTGTGAATTCCAAACAAAGCATAATTGAGTTAAATATTGATCATTGCACATCACAAACAGTTTTCCTTCTGCTTTTTCCATGAAGCATATAATTCTCAATATAAGAAAACACTGCAGTGCAGTTTTCTCATATTGTTTTCTAAAGGGGGTGATTATTGTAAACAGCCTGTTTGGTTTAACTGCCAGTCAGTATTTTGACAGGAAAAAAAAGTGAAGGTAACAGAGCAGCACTGGAGAACAACAAGCCTGTGTCTCACTTAGTGTAAGCCTTCCATATGCATGGTGGAGAACAGAGATGAATTGCTTCACTTCTACTGCAAGTGGGGAATCACAACATCTGCGGTTTGTTTGAGGGATCACTTTGTTGCAAATGTTCCTGTAGCCAAAAAATAAATAAATAAATAAAAGCTGGACTACTACTGTATATCTGGGTTGTAAAAATCTTAATGACCTCTAGGTGGCAGCAAAAAGGACTTTCGGTATTTCTTTGTTGCCCTGGTTATCCGCTGTTTTGCAAACCAGATATGATAGCCCTGAGACAAAGCTGCCATGGGATCTAATCTGTTCTTCATCTCATTTGCTTACCTTGCAAAACCTTGAATACCCAGACATAGTTTTTGCTCAAAATGATATTGTCATTTTCAAAGTAGATGTTTTGATCTCAGTTCAGTTCTCAAATAAGATGATCCTTTCCTTCTTTTTCATTTTTTTTAAAAAATGAATTTTGTGCCAACCAACTCTTTCCTTACGGAGTGGAAAAATGTTACCTGTCTTAATAATTATTTATAACTTCCAGTACAGTATGTTTTCCTATAAATACTTGGACTCGTGTTAATCTCTAAGGCTACCTTTTCTTACTCCTGCCTGACTTTAAAAGTATCATGTGTTTGATTTACTAGCAAAGACGGGAAAGATTCCCTCCTCCCCTGCTCCAATCCCTCCATTAATTCATTTTCTCAGCAGTAAAGAATCCAGTTCAGCAACAAAGCTAAAAGCTTTTTTGGCACCAGTTATATGTGTTCTGTCCAGTAATTCTGCATTAGTGACATATTTACTGCCTATAATAAATCTTTTAGGTTTGTCTTATAATCCATTTAGAAGCATGAGCAGAATGTATAAGACTGGATATCTTAGAAATTCTGCTGACTTGAAGAAACAGATCAAGTGATTTAGCTTGGCAGATAGAAAAACTACAGATCAAATCTACAGTTGGCTACCAGAATTGTTACGTTCTATATATTAGACTTATCCAGATATGCCATGTTGTTAATACAATAAAATAATAACTACAAATACAGGTAATAAATAAAATTAATTACAAAATAAAATTCATAGGGAAATGTAGGTATATACATATATACATATTGGTTAGTGGCTGTACGTTGCTTTTTTTTAAAGCAAAACTGCTTTTTGTTCAAGATTGTCCAAATTGCCACTCAATTTTTTTTAACTCTTTCCCAGGTCGCATCAGTATGAAAAGTATGTCATGCTAGTAAATATCCAGTACAGTAAATATAATGAAAGTTGAAAAGCTCAATCACTGTTATATTTCCTGTTATCTTGAACTTCCCAAGAGGAAAGCAGTTATTTTTCAGCTTCTCTTAATTTCTTATAGACTTTATAATATATGCCGTGTGAAATGGATGTTATTTCCTTCTAAAGCTCAGTTTGATGTCCATTTCTTGCATATAAAAGATCAGTCAGCTGCTCTTTTTTATTTTGCTATTACTGGTAGCTTGATACTGAGAACTGACTTTTCATCTGCCTGGAGAGAAAAGTATCTTTTCAGTGAAATAGTTATTTCATGTTACCTGAGAATTTGTTCTGCAGATCATTTCTTACTGGCTTTTTTTTTTTTTTTTTGGATCTTGAACTGGTTGCTACATAATACTAAGACATCATTTAGGACCATGTGTACAAGTCTGTGCAAGCCTTGATTTGTACTCCCCCTTGCAACAAGAAAGAAGACTTATCTTGATATGTTATTTATATATGAACCAAGAGCCATGCTATAAATCAGACTCTGATTTGTTCAGTTAAACAGTCTATGAGTTAAGCCAAATGTTTTGTGATATATTTAGTGACTGAGTTGGGGTTATAATGACAATACAGAAATTCAAGGCCTGCCTATTTGGCTAGGCTTATAGAGGCTTATCCACATAATAATAAATTGTGATTTAGGATTAAGTGTGAAGGTAGTCACTAACATATTGGTTAGGTTTGAATGTTGCATTTGTCCACAGTTTATTGAATAAGATACCAGGGTTGGATTCACACAACCTAATCCAAAATAAATCATTCCTTAGTATGAAAAATGAAACCAGCCTTAGACTTGCATTCTCTCCTGATCAGTGGCTTCCATAATTGTGGAAGGCATTGAACAGTGTAGATTTCCGATCTCTTCTGAAGTCTGATAGATCAAATCATTAATGAAATCTAGTGCCTTTGTATACCCCTAATTTGAGACAATTATTTGATAAATTCAGTGTTCTTTTGGTGCCCAGAGTAGATTATGAATTACTTTTCCTACAATTCCCTTCTGGACCAGGATCCATTCTTTAAAAGTGCTATAGGTAGTCCTCATCTAATGATTACAGTAGGGACAAGAAAATTGGTTGTTAAATAAAGTGGTCACTAAGAAAAAGGGCACTTTAATGACCATCTTAATTGTGAATGACCACTAAACAAGGCAGTTGCTAAATGAGGTCTTTTGCAGTAATATTATAATTAAACATTATAAACGTTAAAAACAATATAATAAACAATCTTTGCAGTGATATTGCAGGATGCAGTATTGCCTGATTAATGAACATTCCTGCCTTATTCTGTTATTTTATTAATGTGTCATTAGAATAACAAATGAAATGGAATTCAGACAGATTTGGTTGAGTTTTGAAATCTTTATTTAGGTAATTTTAACATAAACGGTTGTATTAAAAGAATGTGCTTTTACAAGTAATTTTGTCAAAATTAATTTACACATTTTCTACAAAAGGCAGTAGTACTAAGATTTGGTAGCAGACAAACTTAAAATAAAGCAATTGCCTTGACTGAATGAATGGAAATCACTTAATTTTCCAGGGAGAGTTGCAACAATTGGGTGATTGCATTTAGCAATCTCTAAATTCCCTTAAAAGGGAAACTATAATTAATCCATCAGTTTACATTTATCATTTGTGTGTGTGTGTGTGTGTTGTGTGTGTGTGTGTGTGTGTGTGTGTGTGTGTGCTGGTGTTATTGGGGAAGGGGAACTAGAAGATGAAGATTTTATTTGATATTAAAACATTTACAGAAATGTGGAATTTCTCTGTTAAGGGGATGAATGCTGGTGACTTGGATCAAAGAGTTAAAATCATAATTTATACATCATTCCTTTGTCAGAAAGGCTCCCAAACTAAGTTACTGATAATTCAGGAGTCCCTCCCCCTAAATCTAAAAAGGGATGAAATAAAAGGAAGAATTGAAAGGGAAGGGAACAGAAAGCAAGACTTTTAATTTTATATCCATTTTGTAATAACCAGGTATAATACAACTGGAAGTTCTTAGTCATCTTTCACAGCTAGCTGGAAAGAAAAAAAAGGAGCCAACAATTCCTGTTTTTTTTTTTTTAGGTGAGCTAGTGCTGCAGTTCTACTTCCTATTATACTCTTTCTTATATCCTGACAGAATGATTGAGATAAAGTAGAGTTGAAGGACACAGTAAGAATCAAATTAAATGTTGGCCCTATTTATTTATTTATTTTATTTATTTAATTTTATTTATATGCCACCCAATCCCAAAGGACTCAGGGCGGCGTACAGAGTTAAAACAATCATAAAACAATAAAATAATACAGTCATACCGCGAGTCCGATCATATCCCGGCCCCCCCCGGGGACATCAGCCCCAGGCCTGTCGGAACAGGAGAGTTTTAACGGCTTTCTTAAAGGCCGGCAGGGTGGGAGTAGTTCGAACCTCGGGGGGAAGTTGATTCCACCAGGTCGGAGCCACCACAGAAAAGGCCCTTCCCCTACTGTTCTAGTGGAAGAAAAATCTCCCATTTCTTTCCCAACTCCCAAAATAATCCTTTTCTGAGATGCTGAGGGCTACCTCAGAAGTCTGGCCTTGGGGCAAAAGTGATGGCCGAGAGCATGGGGAAATTAACTGAGGCCAAAACAGAAGTCAAAAGCTGTTTTCCTATTCTGTAGAATACTGTTTAGTCTAAGACATACAATTGTCAAAAGAAGCAGAGTTCTCTTGGATTTATTTTGTCTGGGCCACACTGCTCCATACTGCACACAGCAGTTTACCTATGTGGCTGCTTCTTCTGCTACCTCCATCATAAGATCCTTAGCAACACTTCAGCCATGCTAGCATATCATAAGAAGAACCGTCATGGCTCACCAAAGGTACATTCTGATTCTGGAATGGCCATTCAGATGCTAAAGGGAGGCTCACAAGCAGGGCAGGAATGCCCCTTCCTACTTAATGCCATTCAGCAAGAGAGATAGTGGAACATGACATAGTTATTGCTGTGGCAAGGAGCCATTGATCAGTTAACTGATTGACTGATTATTTCAATGTCATTCTTAGCAATCATGCTGGTAGACTCCAAAATGATCTGTCCCCAACCTGTCCCTTCAAGACTCCTGGTTATTGAGCCCATCCATTGTTATTGAGCCCATCCACCTTGCTGTGGTTTCCCTCTTCTCTTTCCTTTTAAATGTTGGTATTATCTTCAGTACATCTTTTGCAAATTTTACATGTCAAGAAAGTACTATGTATAGTACTTTTTTTTTTATCCAACCTGAATTTTCTATTATTTGTTATACAATACTGATTTGTTCTGTTAAGAAAAGAGGAGGGGAAAAAAAAAAGAAAAACTACCTTAATGATTCACCCCAGATATAATTGTTACCCACTATTTTGCTTTTCTTCTAAGCTAGGAAGCCTTACTTTTAACCTTTTATTTCAGGACAGTTGCTCCAATTCCTTAATCATGGGGGTTTTGCATATCTTTTTTAGCAACACAATATCTTTTTTCAGTATACAGATGCTAAATAGATTTGGAGCAAGGCACTTTTTTAGCAGTTTTGCTTCCTTCAGATTTGCAACTTCATGCTTTGTAATAGGTGCTCAGTAGATTGATATTCTCAAGTGCTCTGTGATGTCCAAATCCATTTTTCATTAATATTCTCTCCCTCCCTCCCTCCCTCCCTCCCTCTCTCTCTCTCTCTCTCTCTCACACACACACACACACACACACACATTCTCTTGTAATCTTGTAGAAGAGATTAAGATATAAAACAGTGACTGTTCTGTAAGGTGTATGAGTATATGAGAATTTTTATACAAACTACACTTTATTAGGATTAAAATTAAACCTCTTCTTTGGAACTGGGAACAACTGATTCTTGCATATGGGAAGTCATATTTGCTTAGGTTACAACAATTTGATTTGATTGGTAGTTTTAAAACAGGGGTGTCAAACTGCCGGCCAGTGAGCCAGATGCGTCATCGGAAAACCACGCCCACCCCATTGCTGTCAATGGCGAAAAAGCTCCGATACATTGTGCAAGTTTGACATGTCTGTTTTAAAACTTGCCTTTTGATCATTTTGGCCAACTTCAATTGAAGGAAACACAGAGTCAAATGGCCTTCCTATCTGTTACATTAGCAATAACTTTTGAGATTTGGGTGATCTGAAAGAAAAATAGTAGTTCAATAACATAAGGCACATGTCAGGTAGTACTGCCTAGGAGGTTGGATATGGGCTCATCCAGAGAGTTGTTTACCAATGTGAAACCTCCTCGTGCATCTTCCTCCAGGAAAGGGGCATCTTCTTTGGATTTTGTATGTATCCCTGATAATACTTGCTCAATATTCAAAACTCTCCACTGTATTTTGAAATACTGCTCGAACGTCTCAATAACTTCACTGTTGGCCTTTTTTTCAGCTGACTTGAGTTTGAAAATATATTTGGTCCTTTTGATATGATAGGAAATGTACTTTTTATATTTTCATATGTTTCAGGAGAGAATAAGAACATACATGAACAGAGTGAAAGAGATTGAAGAAAAGAAAAAAGCTGCCAAGCTGGATAAAGGCGCGGCATCAAGATTTTTACGAAATGCACTGTATGAGCCAAAAACTCAAAGCAAACCTGCAAAGAAAAGTCCCATTCCAACCAAAAAGAAAAAAACTCATTAACATCTCCCTGTTCAGTATTAATTAGAATTATTTTAATAAGTTTTATATGTAATAAAATGCCCTTGATATTTCTGTTTTTCTCTCCTATAACTTTTTTTTAAAAGATCTAATCTTTATTTTGATTTCTGATAGAAAAGGATAAAAAGACTATTTCCTGGTAAAATAGCATTTTTTTCACAGATGGATATATCACCAAGTAGAGTGTCCAAATCTACTCATATTTGTGTTTGGGGTATTTTAGAAAGTAAAATCAACCCAGTGTTCTGTAAATATTTCACATGGCTATTTTTCCCACCTTGGATCTGAAAAGAACATGGTACATAGATAGTGCAGTGTAGTTCTTCAGCTGTTAAATTAGCACAAAGAAGACTCAAAATCCACCTTCAACCATGGAAGTGGCTTTGGGTTGATTGTGATATCAATCCATTCATTCCTTCATTTGTTAGATTTAAGGCTGCCTGACTCCAGAGCAACTCTAATTCATAGGGTGGTTGTGGTGGAAAATTAGATGAGGGAGTGATATGTATTCTGTCTTGCTTGAAGGAAAGTCAAGATATAAATCTGATGAATTAAGGAGGTATGTTAAGAGGAAATTCATCAGTGCATGCAGGCTGCTTGTCAGTGTTTAAACACACATCACTTACTTGGCAGGAGATGTTGGAAGGATGTTCTGTAGGAGAAATTAACTTATTGTAATGTGTAAACAGCTGTATTTATCAAATTCATTCAAATAATCTAATGGAAGGAAGGTTTTAGCCATTCAGCTTCCCTGCTGTTCTAGATGAATTGGATAGTTGTTATTGTTACTGGATTCTGCCCATTCACTTAAATGCCTTGGGGGGGGGGGAACCACATCTTTTGTCTGAGGCTTGTTAGAAATCAGCCTAGTAAGTTGTCTTTTTTTTTTTTTACAAATATCTTTATTGTATTTCATAAACATTAAAATATAAATGAATATAAGGAGGAAAAAGGAAAGGGAGTAATAAAACATTAAAAAATGACAAAATACACCAAAAATATAAAACAAAAGTGACCTCCAACTTTTTAAATGCAAAGGTAGTAGTACAATATAACAACCTCTCTGTTAGATTAAAATAGCAATAGCACTTAGACTTATATATCACTTCATAGTGCTTAATAGCACTCTCTTAAGTGGTTTACAGAGTCAACATACTGCCCCCAACAATCTGGGTCCTTATTTTAACAACCTCAGAAGGATGGAAGGCTGAGTCAACCTTGAGCCAGTCAGGATCGAACTTCTGGCAGTGGACAGAGTTACCCTGCTATACTGCATTCTAAGCACTGTACCACGAGAACTGCTGTCTTAAAAAAATTAATAACACTCTAAAAATACAACAGTATAACACAGAAAGGTCTGTGAGATCAATAACAACAACAAATCCAGTTTGGGCTTTCACTGACATATCCTTTCCAATGTAAATGAGGCCATCAAAGGGGTATCATTATAAATTCAGGCCCTCTTGATAGTCATACTGCAGTTTTATATTGTAATACTATTTCCATAGGTAATTGTAATCATGATTCTTTTTGAATGTTGATTTAAAATCAGGGCACATTCATTTTCCTCTGTTCCACTTCATTGGGAGGAATTGATCTTGTGGCTCTTCTACTCCATAAAGTTGCTACATCCTCTTTGAACTATTTGATTAGAAGGATTTGGTCACTAGTGCGTGTTTGTAAAAGTCTTTTCCTAATCAGAAGCTATGTGCAGATTGAGAATGGTTTCAGTGGGGACTTCCGGGTTAGACCACGTGGCCTGATAGGCGCAGGAAAATGGGGCTCTCTTTTCCACGTCCAATTTCGCTCTGCTGGGGATTCTAAAAAGGGTCTAAACTAAAGTCACCCCGGAGAGGCAACCAAGAAGAAGGGGACCTTCATCGATTGCGGAGGGGTAGCAGCCCTTCCGTTTGATCCGAGGAAGCCGTTCAAACTGGTGGAAATACAGCCAGCCAGAAGCCACCGACAACCCAAGATAAGCACTAACTAGCAACTTCTGAACAACACGGATGGAACTGGGTGAGAACAATCCCCTCTTTATAACCTTAAAACCTTTTCCTGGAAAAAAACTCCCAAAGCAAAGAATCCCCCAGATGATAGAAGGGGAATTTCCAACCCACTCTCAGGAAAAGAGAAGTGGCAAATAACTTTCTTCAGGAGGAAATTAGAGAAAACTACAAGATTAATTTTGATTTAATATAGAGACATAGCTTTGACAAATTTGGGCACTAAAAGTATTTTTAAGACTTTATATTCGAAAAGATATTTGGAATGTTGATGAAATAGGTTTGGATTTAAAAACTGGAAGATGGAGTTAACAACATCTAGGGGTGAACCTTGGCATTACAATTTATTATGCTTAAAGAAAATTTGGCATGAAGCCCAGACATAGGTAAGGCTCTTTGTTGTTCCTGGAAACTTTCACTTTCACAGATTGCAGCTGGGAAAAGAAAAGAAAAATCCTTGGGCTGTTTTATCTGTACAAAGGAGACAATAAACCATTCTAAATTGAGTGGCCTGGATTACAAATATTGACTGACTTTTAGTTTCAAGAATTATCAAGAAATATTAAGAAACAGTGGGAAAGTTGCTTCTGGACTATTTCTGTTTGGAAGAAACATGGATACTCAACAAGAAAATGTAAATGGACTCCAGAAAGAAATTCTTTCCATGTTAAAATCAATTCAAGAAACAATTGTTTTAAATTATGAGGAGACTAAAAATAATTTAAATAACATAAATGAGCAACTCTCCAACTTAAACTTACAAGCAAAAAATATTCAGAAAATGACCATAAAGAATGAACTAGAAACTGAGAAACCAGAGGAAAAAATAGAGGAAACTGACATAAAGATAGAGGATTTGAAAGAAGAAACCAACAGACAGGCGCAGATAAATAAAAATTTGGAAGACCCAGATATAACACAGGAAATGGGAAAGACATTTTACTTTTCAAGACTTCAGATTGTATTTGAGGACAAGGAAGAAGAATTGATAGAATGGATGACAGAGCTATTAGGAAAAATGCTGAAAACTGGGGAACAAGAAACTAAAAGAGAAACTGAAGGAGAAAGAAAATGGAGGCTGTTTTTACAAAAAAACTTTAATTGTCTTTTTTATTCCAAATAATATATATGGAAACAGAGGAAGAAATACTTGGTGACTTAAATGTACTGATTTGCAAAGTTACTTGGTAAAGGAAGAAAGCTAGAGTAAGATTGAAGAAAATAGAGGTCCTGACTAATTAGATGAGGTATTATACCATCTAATGGATGTTTGAATATGATTAAAAGAATAGATAATTGTTAGAAATAAAAGGATCATTATAAAATAGAAGGGTATGATTTGTAACTAGGATAACATAATTTTCTATAAGATGGGAAATATGAAAATACTAAGAGGATTGGTATAAGGAAAGCTTTTAGTTACCCAAATATCAATTATGAGAAAAATGATAATTGATTAAGTTGTTTTGAATATTGATGGGAAATTAAAAGAAAAAAAAAATAGGATACGGATTGAATAAGGAAACTCTGATTGCAAATGCATTTGAGATATGTTTTGGCTACAGAAGATATTATAAACTGATATTATTGACACTATAACAGAAACGTGATGAAGATGTTTATATTTAATTGTATAGGTATTAATAGCAGTAAGAATTATACTTGCATAGTGGGGAAAATGATTATTATTGGAAGAAGAGAGGATCAGGGAAATACTGGATGGTGTAGTATTGGATATTTTGAGTGAAGGTTAATATACACCACTGAATGATAAACGAACCCAGACACTGAGTTGTTTATTAAGTACTTATAATTGTAAAATTGGAAATTAATAAAATATTTACAAAAAAGAGAGAATGGTTTCAGTGGGGAAAAAGGGAAAAATCAGGAGTGTATTTAATATTTGTTCTTTAAATAAAAATATTTTTTAATCTTTTTAAAATAAACAATAATGCAAAGATATACTAGTAAGTGGACAGAGAAAGAAGCATAAATATTACTTTGAGAGAACTAAAAATACAATTTAACAGGAGAGATATTTGGACATTTATTTTATTTATATGGAACTTCAGCCTGACTATTCTGCTGGTATTAATTTTGTTTACATCTCATAGTCTCTGAGTACTTTCCTACACTTTTTTCTTTGTAATTTTTTTCCCTTGTTTAGTAATATGTTTTCCCCAGCCAACTGTATCCAACACTGTTAAAATAAATATTAATTAACTATCCAAATGTATAACATATCCCCTCCCAAACACATTTGCAAAACATCAATTCAAGTAATTCAGAATCAACTGCTGAATAAATGGGAGACCAACTCACAACTAAAATATAGGATCTCAGCACAGAATGCAGGTAACTTTAAATCTGGGCTAATACAAAATATTAAGAAAACTCTATTACTGCATTAAGATAATATAGTGATGGTTCACTGTATGATTTTAATGTCTTGTAATCTCCTTTCCTTCCCTGAGTGGGCAAAGAGGCTACCGCTTTTTTAGAGATGTACCATTATAAGTGCTTTAAAAAGATTTGTTTTTAAAAAGATAATTTTTTAATAAACAGTAATCAGCGTTAACTTTCCTTATACAAACCTGGAGATTTTTTTTCTTTTTAGCTAGAAATTATTGAATCTCACCTGGTTGGGAAAAAGGTTTTTCCCGGTTTCTAATCTGATATCTTAATCAATAATTAAACTGGCTTTAGGTAATTTAAAAGAATTTAAAAAGACAGAACTCTAAACCAATGTAGAGCACAGTGAAATGAATAAATAAAAAAATGGTTCATGCTGTGGGGAGCAAACATAGGCATGTGATGTGCAATGTCATAGAGCATCTCTGCAAATTGGTCTTGTTGGAGAACCAAAATATACCTGCTCTGTGATCTCCCATGTCTGGTTGGCACAGTGACCTATCATGTGATTTTATGCCTTTCCCAAAGGGAAAAAAAATGATAGACAACAGCTTGCAGTGTTAGGTCATAATATGTAACTTGGAGGTTAAGGCAAGGATAATGACTGGTGTGTGTGTGTGTGTGTATGTGTCCAATGCTACATCCCTCCTTTGTAGATACAAAATGCCATCTGTATAGATTTAGTGCCATTCACTACAAATCTGGACACATACAACATCATAAAGTTTGCCACTGTTTGGATTTTCTGCAAACCATTAGAGGAGTGTAATCAAAAACATTGTTGGATACAGGGAGCACACTGATCAATGTTTGGACAGGAAGCAACGAAAGTGGTTTTAACTTAATGCATATAGCTGGTAGGTGGATTTTGCAACAATAAATCATCCTGTTGACATGTTCCTGCCAGCCACATGTGTGTGTGCCAAGATAACTTACGTGGCATTTTTTCATGCATAATCAGTGTTACACTTTATCCACTTTGTACAGTGTTTCCCCTCAAGGCTCAGAGGACTGTCTCTTTCTTACCTCCTTTATATGTTCCATGTATAATAATTTATAGACACTTCTCTTTCTTTCAGGTTCCTGAAGTTAAGAAGGAGCCTGTATGTTCCTAAAGAAAAATTAGCCATTTGAAATAGCACTTCCTTTTAACAAAGAAGATGATGAATTATCGACAGGGCATCAATCTTGCTGAAAAGAATGTAGGCAGAAATTCTAGTGGTTCAAGCTAAACTATGGGATCTAATCTTGAACTGGGCAGGACTCAGGCTAGGAAATAGCTGATAGATAGGAAGGAGAACAATTGGAACAAGACAGTCAAGGAAAGGCCACGAATATGACCAAGTTTATTAAATCCAATATCTTGTAGGTTTGTGATTCTTCTTACATTTTTAACTGTCCTGGTTTGACTCTGAGGGACGTAAATCAGCCTTCCTTAGCCTGTTGCCTTCCAGGTATGGTGTAGTACATTTCCCAAAGGCATGCGAGCTGGCGATGATGACAATTAGAGGCCAGCATACCTGGAAGCCACCAGGTTAGGAGGGTTGATATCAAATGACAAGTCTAGTCTTCTGAATTTCCCCTGAGGAAGGAAAAATGACTTTTTTCCCAAATACCTGGGCCTTAATAACATAGATGCACTTTTAAGCATCTGTCTGGCTTTCTTAATCCCCACAGTTGCATAATAGGACTTGGATGGTATTTTGCTCAAAGGGAAAAAGAAGGGTTGGATGTAACAATCGTTTGCTTTGCAGTGTGGCTTTGGGATGTGTGGTGGAAGAGAATCGTAAGGAAGATTGGGATTGTTGCCTGAGAAATTGGCAATCGCTCCCAATCAATCTTCACAGTTTCGTTTAAGAAGCAGCTGGACCCTAAATCATGCACTGAAGAACTAAAAACAGTAAATGAATGAATACGATCAGGACCAGTAATAATTTTAAGCTGTGCTTTTGAGGAAATACATTAAAAAGATAAATAAATTGTTTACAAAAATCTGTTTTTCACACACTGGTTTCATAAGTGGCATCCTACTTATTTCTAGGATCATCATACTGATTTCCTTTCATGAGCTTTGAACTTTCATAGCGAGCTGGATATATTTTGCCCAAGCCCATTAGAAAACTGAATTATAGGCCTTGTAAGTCTTATTCAGATCCATAATTCTTGCTCTTAAAAAAAAACACAAGAAAATGCCTTCTCAGAAAAGGAGCACAGTGCTTGCATAAAGATAGTTGCTTAGGGATTACGGTGCAACGTATCTGAAGAAGACAAGGTTTGGGAAAACCAAATGAAGAGCTGCACATTGTCCTTGTTCATTTTGTTTTATAATCTTGTCAAACTCTTTCCCTTAACAATTATTTCTAAAAACATCTTTCAGGCAAGTTTCTATGATCTAAAGAGAAACCAGAATATACTGTAAGTTTGATTGCTAGTAACTGCCATGCAAATGTCTTGTAAGTATTAGGGAAATGCGGAAGCATCCATATGTGTGTATCAAGGAAGGCAAATTATGAAAACAAGGTCATGCTGATGCAATCCAAGCTCTGTCCCCTTTGTAAGTGCACAATGATATATGTGTGTATGAAAGAGTCCAAGCTGTGCTGGCTGCTTTTGTCATTTTGAGGAAAGTATAGGATCCTGAAGAGACCTCTGGTTTGCTATTACTTTTTTTGAGGAAGTTGAGGTGTTGATTGTTTTACCTTCCAGTCTAGCATGTAGATGACCTTGATTGCTACAGTAATTAGGGGTCCTGTTATGTCCTGGGCTCTGATTGACAGAGCAGGTGCAGGAAGCTGCCCTGAGACACGGGCAGACCACATGGCCTGCCTGGGCCAGACAGGCTGTCTCTGGCTTATTGAGCATGCACGGCCAGACAGGCTGTCTCTGGCTTATTGAGCATGCATGTTGCATTCATTGGCTGATGCTGTCCCTTGCAAAAGGTATAAAAGGGGTGGAGCCATTTTGTTTGCTGTTCTGTTAAAGCTGAATAAAGAAGTACCTGTTTGTTACTCTGCCTTGTTCAATGCCTACCAATGTGAGAAACAGAACAGGTCCCACAGACAATGATTGGAGGACACAACTGTTGGATAAGCAATGCTGATTGCAAGAGCTAAAATGCCATCGGAGAAGAAATCTAATGGCTTCAGAGTATAAAAAACAAGCCATCTCTCTCATTCACCCCGTCTCTCCCCACCACCTTCCGTGTAATTAGTAGCTACAATCTATCTATACTATTAATTAATATCTACACTAACTTCAGTGTTGAAGTTCTAATTTTATGTCCCGTGGTGTAATAGACTAAAAATTTCTCACTTTTGCTGCACGTATTATTGGATTGTAACCACCAAATATGACCTCAAGCTTTTTGCTTCTAGATTTCATTCCTAGTTTCCAAAAGGTTCTAAGAGGTACCTACTCATGTTCAGCTAGGGACTGCTGCTTCCAGAGACAGAAATGGCTAAGGATGGGTGCCTAGAAAAAGCAGTGGCTAACAAATTTTAATCAACCTGGTTTGAACACTGAAGTTCTGCTGGAAGACTTTGTGATTATTGTCACTGAAGGGATGAATGACAAAAATGAGTTTTAAAAATCCAGAGTTAATGAGATGAACTCTCCCAAATCTCTGCTCCAACCTCGTTTCTCCCCTCTTGTGTATAAATGGCTTTCTGTGTTTCTGATAACGGGACTCTCTAGAACAGTGATGGTGAACATTTTGTGCTTGTTGTGTCAAAAGTTTAGAAAAATGACTAAATTGATTCTGCTAGTCAGTGGGTCACCCCGCTTGCTCTGAACAAAAGAGAAACAATTCTTTACATATTAATTTATAATTCAACATATTCTTCTTTACATGAATATAAAAGCTGATTTCACAACATCATTGATGGTGCATTCATTTTGGAAACTGCAGTTGCAGCTATCCTCTTGAAAATGAACTGCGCTGCACAAACAACCACTCTTGGAAGTCCATCTAATTGTACATCTGCCATGTTCCTATTGCATTTTGCAAGTTTACTCTCTCTTTCATGTCACCACCAAACACAATTCTGAAGATGACAGATCCTCTCTGATATGGATGGTGAGAATTCCTTTCAAGTGGTGCAGGCTTGTATAGTTCTTGTATTCATGTTCAGTCAGTTTCTTTGGAAACTCAAACAGGGAGAATAGCTGTTGTTTAGTGTTGGTGAATGCTGATATGTTACCCAAAATGTTGTGCCATGTCACCATCACTGCTCCAGAAAGTCTCTGTGTTCAAGTAGCCTTATTTGAAAAACAAAAGAGAATAAACTAGAGGGAACGAGACTCACATAATCAAATCCACGCACCTACCATGTTTCCCCAAAAATAAGACCGAGTCTTAATTTTTGCTCCAAAAGGGCTTATTTTCTGGTTAGGGCTTATATTTGGGGAAATACAGTACTAAATGTGTCTGCTTGGCTGACGATCTTAACTGGGGCTTATTTTGGGGGTGGGCTTATATTATAAGCATCCTGAAAAATCATGCTAGGGCTTATTTTCCGGTTGGGTCTTATTTTTGGAGAAACACAGTAGTAACAGTGTGCATCCACATTGTTGCAATTGCTTGAAATGTGGCCATGTGTCGAATGAAAAAGACCCAGTTGGCATCAGGTGCAGCTACGCAGACTTAGATTGTTGGGTAACAACTGTAATCACTTCTTTAATTCTGTAGTGTTTCCAACGGTTTTAATACACTGAATGGGTGGGCTTGAAAAATGCTTTTGGTGCAAAAAAAAAAAAAATTGAAAAAAGGTTGTTGTTTAGGTTTCTTGCCAGTTACTGGGATATAACATCACTACAGAGGAAAGCACATTGGCTGCACCTTTGCTATGGGCCATGTTTTAATTTGTAATTAATTAGAAACCTCCAAACCACTTGGAATCAAGGAATTTGAGTTCTTTATGATCCTCTCGGTGAATTAGAGGCCTTTTTGGTTGAATCTTAATTCATCTGGCATACATCAGGAAGAGGGTTTTGGGGTTTTTTTTCATTATGTCCACCACTTTCCCTAATATTCTCCTCTTAAAAATAAGGATCACAACAAGATTAATATAATCCATACATGTATTGAAGATGTATCTATTCATCTAGGTTTTTGCTGTCCCATAATAATACTATACTACAATTCAAAGCCCCTGAAATTACGGTGGTATATGAAGTGGATGTTATTGTTTCTCTGTCCCATAATGGAAAGCAAGTAAGAGAGAGTGAGGTGGATAGATAGATATTATAGCCTTAAACTGGTATTGAGTGATGGCTAGGCCTTCCTTTATTGCTATTTCTGGACTTTAGATAAATTGAAGAGCTGCTACCCTCTTGAATTCAATTTTCTAATTTTTGCTTCTCTGAACATACGTTGGAGTGTAATAGCACAGCTATTAAAACATTAAAATGAGACTTCCATAGGATCCAGATTCCATCAATGAATTTTTCTGTGATGGAATGTTAATAATAAATGAAGCAGGGCTTGTTTGATTTGCCTTTTATTAGTTGCATTCAGGATGAAGAATGTCTTTCGTTTCTCATTCTGAAGTTGAGCAAATAGCATTATGAACATCTTAAAGGAGTCATTTTTAGCCATGGCGAGTCCTGGTGGAAATCAAGGGGCATATTTAGCTGTTGATTAAAAAAGCAGAAGGTTGGAAATCATTGAAAACTAAAACTGAACCACCTACAGAGTATTCATAGAATATTTTTACATTAAAATATTTTAAAAGGAAAATTTCTCAAATATAATTGCACATAACATTGTGCATTATAGACAAAATCTGTAGCCGGAGATTGATGAATTGATTATGTGCCATCAAGTCATTTTCGACTCCTAGCAGCTACACAGATAAATTTATAGTAGAAATGCACAACCTGATTTTGTATAATGAGAATGTGAGCTGACTTGAGTAGCTCACATCTGAATGGGATCATAATCAGAATAAGCATAGGCATCCAGTCTGCCCAAGGTGACCTCAGCCCTGTGGTGGAATATGACAAAATTGTGGAGGACCAAGATCCTAACCTTCAGATAAATATAAGGATCAGTTTCTCTGACATGGGTACAACATTTGTATTATTCTTCCCTCCCAGAGCATATACTGTACATATTATTTTCATCAGCTTGAAGTTTTATTTTTCTTCCATATGATAACATAATTATGCAGTAGAAGTCAAAAAGTTTAATGCTGTTAAATGCTTAGATGACTCATCTAATGCTTAGATGACTCCACAACTAAGAACTCAACAAACTTTCTTTAACCATGGTTTCATGAATCAGGTTCAGCCTTAGGTTCACACAATGAAATCCATAATGCTGTGTACAGTATATAGTTTTGGTTTTGACCCAGAAACTGGTTTACTTACAAACCACTATCAAAAGAAGAGAGTTTAACATTTGTGAACTGACGCCTTATATCGGATGAAAGATCTACCTTGCCCAATATTGTCTGACAGACCAATGTTTCCAGCCATACTTGAGATTCAACTTGGGATCTTTGACAGTTAGGTGTATAAAATACTTGGCCGCAAAGCTATAATCCCTCACCTTTGCTCAGTTTCTATTCCTAATCCGTACGACAGGAAGAGCAATGGCTCTTTCTTAGAATAGTTGTATATTTGAGCAATCCAAAAGCATATTTTCCATTAAGATAGATAGATCAGTGATGAAGGGAAATATTGATGTCGGTTTACAGAGAATAATTCATCATTTTAGAAAGGCTCCTTTCATTTTGGCTTGAACATATAAATAAAACTATAAATCTCAAATGATGCATTAATTTCTGGGATATATTTATGGAGTATAAATCTCATGGATTTCTGAATCAGGCTTTTTCTAGACACAGCAAGATCTTTTAAACAATAAAAGCAGACTAGATTAGCAACCTTGTATTCCAATCACATTGATATTTTATGGATAATTATGGGGTGTAAACACCTGTACTGTTGTTATCCTCTGTTACATTTCATCTTCAGTGAGGAAGAATTAGTCACTGTTCAAATTCCTGTAGTTGCCTTATTTATAAGATGAAAAATCCAGGCATCTTGCTAGTGAACCTTGTCGGGGAGGACATAAACAGCCTTTTTAATTTGCTGCCTTAGGCTAGGGAAACCTCCTTCATGAAGAGAGAAGGAGTGAACATGTGGTGTTTCCATGGAGAGACATTTTAATCAAGCCCCTTAACATCCCAGCCTGTTTGTGTCTCACAGTGAACTCCCTCGCTCTCGGTTCCTATTTATGACCTGGTTTGAGCAGTTCTTCTATATGTCTGTACACAAGTCATAATTTATTTTTAATCTGTTTTATTAAGATGCCTTCCTTTACCATTATAGGAGATCCATAATATTAGCACCAGACAAAAGTAGTCTAAATTTAGCATGTAAGGTCACCAAGCCTAATTTTAACACCTTTATAAAGAGCATTTTTGCTTTCCCTTAGTAGACCTGCTTGTATTTTTATGAAAGTACAGCAAACCTTTGGAATGACTAGTGGTAGGAAACTTTAATCTTTTAAATGACTTTGGTTTTTTTTTCTATCTCCTTTTCATTCTTCTGTCCCAAGGAAGAATGCTGCTTTATCATTGGAGGGGCTGTTCTTGGAGGAATGAGTGAAGGACACTGTGGATGCACAAGGTGTAAAGGTTATCCCAGTTGCCCAATATAGGTGTCTTCTTCCTTTACTGGGCATCTGGGATGACCAGTTACATGCAGAGATAGTAGAGGCAATGGTAACTTCAGAGACAATGGCAAAGACATCAATTTGTACTGTGTGGGAGAAGGCAATGTGTTTTACCAGGAAAACCACATGGATAGACAAAATAGATGATTTAGTGCCAAATGATGGATTCCTCATGCTGGATGCCACTCAACCTCTACTGAGGAAAAGCTGATGTGCCAATGGTGTTTATGATGCAGCTAAATTAAAGTCTTTCAGGCATCCAATTGCTGATGTGGCTATGCAGCAAAAGAAAATCTGAAGCTGTAAAGACAGAATTACAGTTGGAACATGGAAATGTAAGAAGCATGAACATGTGAAAGCTTAACACTGTGAAAAATGAAATGAATTAACTACACTTGGCATCTTAGGCATTGGCTTGAATTGAAACGGACTACAAATGGAACTTATGTCAGAAAAGCATACAGTTTTTAATCAGGACGCAAAAAACTAGGAATGGCATTGCTTTCATAGTTGAAAAAGATATGGCAAAGATAGTACCTGCATAATACCAATTAGGTTCACAAACAGCCTTTAAGTATAATGATTATCCAAACCTATGCATGGATGCAGAAGAAAAGAAAGTTGATGGATTTTATGGTCAACTTCAATCTGAAATCAGCAGAACATGCAAACAAGACATGCCGCCTATGGTTGGAATGCCAAGATTGAAAATAGTAAGGAGGAGAATATAGAGGGATTGAATGGCCTAGGAAAGAGGAAACAAGCAAGAGAATAATTTATCAGTTTCTGCCAATCCAATTATTTCTTCATTCCTAATGCATTTTTGTAATGAAAATTACAAAATTATTCTTACATATGTGGATTTCATCAAACAGAGCACCCAGTAATCAACTGACAATATGATTGGCACAAAGTGGTGGAAGATCTAAGTTATAATTGCAAAGACGCATACGGGCTGACTGTAGAGCAGAGAATAGAGACTAGTTCATGTACTGGTTCATATGAGTGAAGCCAAAGGAAAATAAAAAAGCTAACCAATTTCCCTGATTAATATTGTGTAAATGCCTACTACTTTCAAGGGGAACATCAGGAATCACTTTGAACCCCATTGACAGAGATTCAGATAGGGAACCTCTGGAATGAATTCAAGCAAGTTGTTAAGAAAGAAGAAAATAAACTCTGACTTAGCTGGAAATTGCCAAAAAGAGAAGAGAAGTCAGAGCCAAGGAAGAAAAAGAATCCAGGAATGAACATAATACTTGCTGAGAGCTGAACCCAATGTGACAGAAATTGGATAAATAAGGGTACTTGGGAACCTGCAAAATGCCTACAAAACCAAACTTTCCCCATGCTGAGGATAGGGGTTTTTTGTTTTTGTTTTGAAAACCAGCCATAGTAGCCTACAGATTGGAAGAGGTCACTCTTCATACAATACCAAAGACACCATGACTTACAAATTACATTAGGAATTTGGGCTCCTGGCAGACAAAAAGTTAAGAAAATTGTTGTACAAAGAACCTTCAATATAGAGCTCAAATGATATGGCTACTTTCACTAAGGCTGGTATGTGGAAACAGATGAGTCACTGTAAATGTAATTTTTAAATTGAAAGGTATTCACTTATTAAAATGTCCGAGGGTTTACCCGTGTGAGATCTGAGCAACTAAGCATAACCGTAAAACATGGAAAGTTTAATCGAGCTCCTTATCTGGAACATGCATGTTACTGTGGTGCACCACATATTGCAGATATAAAATGTATATTATTGGTGGCAGTTGTATATCACAGAGAGAGATTGTTATCTTGAACCATATGAACAACTAACTGGGACCCATGTCTCAGAATGAGATTTGTGTGGCCAGAACTCAAATATCCCAAGCCAATTTTTTGAATAAAACAATGTAATTGAGAGTTGCATATGTACAGGTAATCCTCAGTTAATAATTATTTGTTCAGTGATTGTTCAAAGTTATGATGGCACTGAACAAGAATACTTACAACCGGTCCTTGAAGATGTGACCATTGCAGTGTTCCCATGGTCATATGATATGACCACAATTTGGGTGCTTGGCAACTGGCTTACAATTACAATGGCTGCAGCATCCCTGCAGTCATGTGATCATCATTTGCAACCTTCACTGCTAGCTTCCAATGTGCAAAGTTAATTTGGAAGCCAGCAAGAGTTTGCAAATGGCAAGCATGTGACATCACACTTAATGACCACACAGGATTGCTTTACATTTACAACTGAAATGGGAGTGCCATCATAAGTTGGTGCAGTCATGTGATGTCACACTTTAGGACCATGTTGCTTAGCAACAGGGTTCCCATTCCCAATTACTATCATTGACCAAGAACTATCCATAGATCTGATTATGCTAAATTGTAAAGGTAATAAGGATATATGAGATTCAAATTTGTTTCAGCTATACTGTTATAGAGGTTTTTATTTAATCTTTCATAGTTTGATATGGTTAATATTGTTGCTCTTGCAATAGCTAAGCTAAGCTTCTCTGATTGCTGAAAATAATAATGATTTGCAAACTTTTGGAATGAAAATTAAGTAACACAGTGAAACTATGGGCCCCAATTAAATACAAAGAGGACCAAGTAATGACAACATCTATATCAATCAGCCTTGGAACTAAGAATGAAGACACTGAAGAGATGGAAAGCTTCTGCCTTTTAGGATCAACTATCAACAGTAAAGGAAATATACTACAGATTAATATTTGGTAGGGTAGCTACAAAGGGCTTGGAAAAAAATATTCAGATGCCAGGAGGTATACCTACAAAGATCAAAACTGTGCAGGTAGTGGTTTTCCTGTGACACTATGAGATAAAAATTGGTCTTTGAAGATACAGAATAGAAGAGTACTGATGTTTCTGAGTTCTACTGGTTAGTGCTTTACTTAATATCCAGTTTGGACAATAAATAACATGGGGAATATCTTCACATAATAAGCATTCTTACCTGCTTTTCTCAACACTTTACTTTTCTATTATTTGTGGTAGTCAGATGGCCACTAAGCGATGCAACGCACTGAGATCTTATGAATTCTGAATGGAAAGGACTTCAGTGGCTGCCAATTGCTTGCTTGGGAGAATTTAACATGTTCTTGGTCTTTAAAATCCCAAATGGTTTCCCTAAGGGATTGCCTCTCTCACTATGATTCTACTCTGTATCATAGATCAGCAGGAGAGGCCTTTCTGAAATTCTCCTCAGGGCCAGAAGCTTATCTGCCTGGCACACAGAAAGAGGCGCATTTCACCATTAATCTCCCAGAATTCAGGAAAATGGCAAAACCAAGCTTTCAGTTGTTAACTGGACTGAATTTTAAGGACACTGATTTTAGTTTTTTCTCTTGTTTCAACTGTATTGTTTTTATTTTTAAACTGTATTGTTTTTTATTTTTACAATTAATTATTTTTATTCTTAATTATTGCAATATGCTTTTAGCTTTGTATGGCTAGAATGGTGAAATGTAAAGTTAATAAACAAAGAAATACCTGAACCTCCATTATAGAAATAGACAAGATATACAATAGATGTACTAGTGACAACTAGCCCTACATATTTGATTTATCAGTACAATGCCTATCTTAATTCCAAAGAATCAACTGATAGTTTAATGTGGAAATAGGAGATCAATAGGAGTTTGAAAGATTACATGTGCATTATGCAACTAAGTGAGTCTAATAGGCATTAACACTATTGGAGAATAAAGGCAGGGAAAATAGATAGCTAGAACAACTGTATGATTTTTCAACCATTTTATGAAAAAGAAATCACATGGCAATCTAACTTAATGTTGACTGTTAAGAATACAATTGAGCACATTTACTTAGCATAAATCTAATTTGCTGTTTCCAAATGAATATATCTAGGCTGCAATCTGAAAGGTCTAAGATATTTTATTCTGGCAATAATGTGAATACTGGTGAATACTATTGGTCAAGTGCCAATGGGATTAGAGCCAAAATGGAATTGTTAAGGGAGACATTTGTATACTTGGTAGTGGGAGTACCATGAGATTTATGGAGAGAGGGAGGAAGAAAAGAAGGGAAACATTTTAGGGATTTCTCCTATTTGGTGAGTAAAACTTGGTCTCATTACAATAAGACCTTTGTCTTTATGGAAACATCAACATTCTGATGTAGTTAACGGAATCCAGGATCAGCGGTGTCCTGGACAGTCAACGGTAGGATTCAGCCGGTTCGCACCACTTCAGCAGAACCAGTAACTATTTTTTTGTTGCCCAGGCCCAGAATGGACTTCCGGAAGCGGCATCCACACAGAATAATAAGCTGAAGTATGTTTCAAAGACAGATAGATCAAAAACTCTTCCTTCCCTCCCCTCCCTCCTTCCTTCCTTCCTTTGAGTCAGTGTTGACTCCTGATGACTTGTGGATTAGTCCCTGAACTTTTCTTGGAAAGACCTGGACAGAACCGGCTGTTCACATATTTGAATCTCACCACTACTGAGAGTGGATAGCTCCTTGCCTCTCATCTGTATGATCCTGGTCTCATGTTCTTGTTCCTCTTTGTTTTTATTATTTGTGATTCTTGACTCTAGGCTCAGAGCTCAGATCTCCAGAGACCATCTAAAACATTTTCCTAAACTCTAATTTTAATGTGACAGAAGGGGAAAGTTCTTAAATACTTTGTAAGTAATCATATTAACTGAATTAATTAACTTAATTTAATTTTCTTATAGTTAAATGAAATTAAATTAATCTGCTTCCTGGCCCTCTTATTCTTATTCTTTTTCTTTTAAATGGAATCCCAAGACAATATATGGACTCGGCCCAAAACAGATTGAGCATACTTGCTCTAGCTCAACTAGCTGCAGTTTCTGTGCCTAATCTCTATTTTTGTTTTGAGAGCACAGGTCCATTATGTTTTATTTCTTCCAATAAAGTCATTTGTCCTTCCCTGACCTCATATGAGTTTTCCCTCTACTCTCATGCAGTGATCCTAAAGACACACACATAGGAATTCTCCTTTTTCCCTTTCACCTTCTCTGGAATTCATTGATAAATAATCAGCCTTAGAAATGGAAATTATAAATAAAAATATAGTTTTTCAGGGCTTCACTGCCATCTGCCACAGAACCCTCTCCTGTGGACTGCCAAGTGTCCATGGGCAGATGCAGCTTGGTGTGTAATTGGAGGGCTGCTGTGAAAGTCTGGGCTGATTGTAGTGTGTTTGATTGCATGACCGGGGTGTGTTTGGTGATCTAGTGTGCGTGGTAACTTTGTTGACCTAGTCTTCTGGTCAGCTATTATCCTTTCATGTACACCATTTTCTTCTTTTCTATGTGCACCCACCAAAAGTCATTCAAAAGTGAAACGAATGAATGAATGAACGAACGAACGAATGAATGAAATGGTTAGTCTGGATTTTTGTAACCCAATTTTGTCAGCCACAGAAGAACCACAAGTTCTCTAGGGGGTAGTTTTTTTCCCTTTTTTCTTGTTTTTTAAAATGAAAGCAAAACCCCATTAACTCAGGAACCACACTAAAGGGATCTATTTATCTTGCTGCTACCACTAAACCTTTTTCTGGCTTAAAAATTCTTTTGCTGTTCCCTCTATTTCCTGTGTCTTTGAAGGATGTGGTTAAGTAGAATAAGAAAGATATAGGACCGCACAATCTCGTTGTTAACATTTAAATGAAGAAGTAAATTCATCTTTACTAACTAATTTAAAATAGGCTTTCAACAGTTTTAGATATTACAGCATATCTATAATTTGTCAGTGCTTACCTTCCTTAGTACTAAGTATTGAACTTAGTATTGAGACTCCCTAGTACCATGGTAGCGAACCTATGGCACGCGTGCCAAAGGCGGCACGCGGAGCCATCTCTGGTGGCACTTGAGCCATTGCTGGGCCAAACTGCTTCCTCCTCCTTTCCGCATACACGCATCTGGCAATAAGTGAGAGGCTATAAAAGGAGCAACTTTCTGCAGAAGCAGCATTTGCTGCAGACAGCTTGAGAGCGAGCACGAGTTGGAGCAGACAGTGAGCGAGTGAGTGAGCATGAGCCGACAGCTTGGTGGCCACACCCACTCAATGGCCACGCCCACCCGGCACCTGACAATGCATAAGTGGGGTTTGGGTTGCAGTTTGGGCACTCGGTCTCTAAAAGGTTTGCCACCACTGCCCTAGTAGATGGAGGTTTTCCTAGTGATGGGATTCACCCAGTTCACACCAGTTCAGCAGAACCGGTAGCTATTTTTTTGTTGCCCAGGCCCAGAATGGACATCCCGAAGTGGCATCCACACAGAGAACCAGTTGTTCACATATTTGAATCCCTCCACTGGCTACAATTCCCTCAGGCCTGTTCTTCCACCATCACCTCCCAAATGTCTTTTGCTTAGTTTCGTCTCTCTTTGGAATATAAACTGGAAAGAGATGTTCTGCACCACCATGCTTTTCATTGGTAGTTCACTTTTCCTTCATCTCACTGGGAGATTCCTTTCAATGGAGCCTTCACGGTAATGCTCTCACAATTCCTTGCTGTGCCAATACAATAATTAATTGGCGCAATCTTGCTTTGGTAAGTAAGTGTACAATTCATGCGTGATCTCTTTAAGGTGACCAAAAAAGCACATTTATGGTCTGTAATAGAGAATTTTTGTCCTTTCCTTTTTGAAGACATGTACTGAATTTCTACTCTTCATTTGCAAATGTGGGGAGTGGGCAGTGACTGATATGAGCTCTCCTTTATAATACTCTTTTCTTTTCCTTCCATTTTTGCAGCTTTGGCAGAATTCATGAAGGAAAAGTTTTAACAGCTCCATCTGGTATCACAAGAGGCGCCCTGCTTGGAAACTCGCCCACCATTTCCAGCAAATGCAAATGTTATCCCTGTGTTTATTTCTGTGCATACTTAAGAAATCTGAAGATTTGCAGCCAATATTTTTGCTTTCTCTCATAATTGTTGGTAATTCAGAGAGGAATGGTAAATGATTTGGGAACATAGGTGCATTTTTTAAAAAGCAGGCAACTCATTTAAAAAATGCCTTTTCAGAGGAGAAATTTTAATATGAAGATCAAAAACTATGAAAATGTATTGTAACTTAGTTGGAGAATTTCCATACATCCATTTTGCACTGGGTGGCAGCAAAGGAACATTGAATGCTCAGACGACTGCAGCTTCACAAATTGCTGAAAGATTCTCCTATGTTATTGAGGCAGGGAAAGAGAAGAGGGACAGAATACTTACTAAAAAAGAAAATTCATGCATAATTAGAACATGTGAGATACCTGCAGACATTTTCCATTCCTATCAGGTCAGTATAGTTGCAAATCCAGCAATCTCCTCCCCTACCCCCATAATATTTTTATGAGATCATAGTTGAAATTAAAGTTTCTGAACTCTTTTATTCAATATGTTTAAAACAGGTCTTTTAAACTTTGTCTTTTCTCTATAAAAGCAGAATTGGGATTTCAAATATAATAACAGTAATAAAAATGATAGTGATAGGCGCCTTGGGTGCAATTCCAAAACATCTGGAGCACCACTTGAACATCATCGGCATTGACAAAATCACCACCAGTCAATTGCAGAAGGCAGCTTTACTCGGAACAGCTTACATCAGACATGTCAAACTCGCGACATCATGTGATGTCGCGCAACGTATCGGGACAATTTTGCCATTGCCGGCAAAGGGGTGGGTGCGGCTTCCAGATGACGTGTCTGGCCTGTGGGCCGGCAGTTTGACACCCCTGACTTACATCCTGTGACAATATCTCTAACACCATCAAACAACCACATCTGCCTATCCCAGGTCCTTAGGTGAATAAACATGCCGAATCTAGTCTAAACAACTGTACAATCTAGTCTAAACTGACTGTGCAATCATCAACAACAACAACAACAACAATACATTGATTACAATTTTTAAATGACCCATTACCTGAAGCTTTCTAGGGTTTACAGTGAAATTGAGCAGCATTATTATCTGGTGTGTCATTTGAAAAAGAATGCTTTTTTATGTTTTCAGAAATATCAAACAGTTTGTCAATGTGTTAGGCATGATCACCAGTTTGAGTTATACATTAAAGAGATAGATAAAAACCTAACAATAATTATAATAACAGCAACAATAGCAACAAGAACTAGTTAGTTACAAATGGTCTAGATTTCAGCAACCTAGGGATGCCCTTAGAAATTTATATGATAAAGTTTGATTGTGAAGAGAGAGACATTATATCCAGGAAACGCAAGAAAGGAAGCTTTTTCAGAATATTTCAACACATTTTCTCCATTGGAAAGAAGACTAATGCATTGCTCAGTTTAGATGCTTTTGGGATAGTATATTTTCTTATTTACTCTGATACTATTAACACATAACCCTAGTTTTTTTATTGTTATTCTTATGTCACCCTGTCTTTGTAAAAAAGAAACAGTTGACAATACTTCATAGTTTTCAGAAACTAAAATATAGCCTTATTATAATCTGGCAACTCTCTCTCCACCTCCAGGTTAACATTATCAGAATTGTTTAGGAAAAGCCACAACAGTTAGTGTTTTATAAAAGCCACAAAAGTTCATAGTATAGTTATATCTTGTGTGTGTATATTTATTTACCCATCTGTATTCAGAGAGTTTGTGTCAGTCAGCATTATAATTGCTCAGAATCAAAAAAATAAATAAAATTTAGACATGCCACAAAACTCATGATCAACTATATTTTACAATATAGCTTAAAATGGGTTGTCTGCATGGTGTTTATAGCCTAAAAAGTGTTCACTATATTGTTTTCTGAAAATTGCTGGTTACTATTGCAACAATAGCCTCGTTCATGGCAGTTACTATAGTTTGGCAGTACAGAAAGAAGCTCTCTGCTTAAGAAGTATATTGCAATATATAATGAGAAGTGAAAAAGAGCCTGAAATCTTCAAAACTGCAGATATAAAATCTCTTCTCTCAATTTTTATGAGACCTCTCTTCAGCAACCTCTGTGATTATAAGACTGAAATTAGAGCAGTAAAAAAAACTCTTACGTGGAGCTCTTCCAAAATCAGTGGAAACCTGGACGTTCTTATTAGCATTAAGAATAAACTATCTCCTCCACTACAGAGCATGAGTGGATCCCCTCAAATGGCAAAAGCTAGGAGCAGCAGTGAGGTGTTCATAGCCACAGCTGTGTGTGCCATATATCTTTTTCTGGGTCCTTTAAGTAACATCCTGTCCTTTGAACATAATTGACAACACAATTCCACATTTGAAGAAGAATTCAACTGCCCATCTGGACTGCTTCTGGATGTGAAATAAAGCAGAGTACCAATTTATTTTTTACTTCAGAGAACTAATTATTCAGTGTAAGCTCTGTTGCTAGCTCATTGTAAATTTCAGTGCAGGTAGTCCTAGACTTACAACAGTTCATTTAGTGACTGTTCAAAGCTACAATGGCAGTGAAAAAAATGACTTATGAACAGTTTTCACACTTGTGACCATTGTAGCATCCTTATGGTCATGTGATCAAAATTTAGACTCTTGGCAATTGACTCATATTTATGATGGTTGCAGTATCCCATGGTCATGCGATTGCCTTTTGCAACTTTCTGACAAGCAAAGTCAATAGGGAAGCCGGATCATTTAACAACAGTTTTGACTAATTTAACAACTATGGTAATTCATTTAACAACTGTGGCAAGAAAAATTGTAAAATGGGGCAAACTCATTTAACAAATGTTTCCCTTAGCAACAGAAATTTTGGGCTTAATTGTGGTTATAAGTCGAGGATTACCTATATTGTTTAGCTTGAAATACAAGTTATGAGATGTTTTTGAAACAATCACAAGATGCCCTATCCTGAGAGAACTATGTAGTAGAAGGGCATTCTTTAAACCATGGATCCCCAAAGTGGTTAGTATTGAACCCCAAGGTCCGTTGTTGTTGTTGCTATTATTATTCATAGTACTATTAATTAAATATTTATTAAATTGTTTTCACATAATAAATGTTTGGGGTTGATGAACAATCTGAAACTTTAAGAAAGGATCAATGAACAGAAGATTTTTGGGACCCCGACTTGAAACTGAGTGTCTGAATACAACAGTCATCATTTTCATGGGTTTTCTGGAAAAATATCAAAAGAAGTAAAGTTCCTATTGTTTTTTTGACCCAAGAGATGAAAATGAGTAGTATCTCCACTATAACAGGTGGAAAAAAATAGGCAGAATGGAGTCTTGGGCTGAATTTTACAGTTATGTGGATTTCTTAATGTAGCTCAAATGAGGGTTTTGTGTACAAAGTAATATAGTCCTATGCCCTTCAATTTTCCAGAGACACAAAATACAGAAATTAAACTGGATCAGTGAACTTTATCTCAGAAGACTATGTCTCTTTTAAGATCTCTATTTCAACACAGTTCATTTGGATAAGGATACAAAGGATTCACTCCAAGGAGAATACTTTCCACTAATGCTGTGAATGTCAGAATCGGAACACAAAAGTTTATCTTCCAAAGTTGGTCAATTATCTTATAATACTCCTGCCCAAAATTATCCCCACTCCAATTCAGAAACTAACCAAGCAAGAAAAAGAAGGAAATGGAGCTCAACCAACATAGCACATAATTACCATTTCATTTTTCTTAAACAAACAAACAGGACTTATTGACTATAGCTCCCTTTTCTTGCCAAAGTCATGTGGAAGAAATGCCTGATTTCAAAAGAATGAGTCTCCTGTTGTGTGTTTTCTTTATATTTGTGAAACTTGGGTTCTATCCATGCACTACCATGGAATTCTTTATGTATTGCTACCCTGGCTACAGGATTAGCCTGGAAACATTTCTAAAGTTTAGAGACAATGAAAAAACTGGATTAAAGCATGAGTCTAAAACATGAACACAAATACATTAATACATTAGAATATGGGAAGATATGTAAATCTTCCCATAGTTTTAAACTTGGAAATTCCAACACTTTCTCCAAATGAAGAAAGTTTAAGCTTATGATGTGTGCTCCTGCTGTTCCTTCAAGCCAATGAATTCTGAGACAATCCAAATATTCCCCAAAACTAAAATTTGTTAAAACAATGGACTGTTTATACCAAATAGCAATCTCTTTTTTTAATTGGTTAGGTATTCTACACTAAGTTCAACTTCAGATATATTTCAGTGTCGGAACTCGGTTCTGGAAGGTACAATTTGAAAATAGTTTTTAAAAGCTGAACCTCACATAAAAGGGAATGTGAGCTGGAGCAAATAGCATTTTGATGAAAAATCTGGAGAGTTGTTGCTAATCAGAGTGTAGGTCCATGAATGGGTGAGAGATTTAAATAAGGTAGCCACAAATGTAGTATTTATCAATCCTGAAACATGATGCTGGATTTTAGTTTTGCTAATGCAGTCAATTTATTTGGTGGATAAAATGTGCCAGGAAAGCCTACTGAAATGAGCAAAAGTCTTCAGAGCCTGTTAGATTGTTCCCATCACAAGAAATAATAAATGAAAATCAGAATATAGGTTAAATGAAGGTAATAGCAGTGGGGAGGTGCAATTCAGACTGTTATGAACTTTGCAAAGTGAGGCATAGCAAAATTATCTGCAAGTTATGATGACTAGAACGAACTATTAGAAACACAGGAAATATCTCTCCAGGGCTTTGTGTTGAAGCCAAAAGCACACACTTGGAAACATTAAAGTCCTAACCTTTAGTGATATGATTCATGCGTTGGGTTTTCTTGCATCTTTTTGTGGCACCTGAAAGAAGAATAAAATTGCTCAGACACAGATCAAGAATTTTGCTGAATCAAGACAAACACCTAATCTGGATCACCCACAGACCAGCCAGATGCATTCATCCAGTAAATTCATGAGCAGGAAA
The DNA here is from genome assembly GCF_016545835.1 of Crotalus tigris. NCBI lineage: Eukaryota > Metazoa > Chordata > Lepidosauria > Squamata > Viperidae > Crotalus > Crotalus tigris. The sequence goes on from NW_024096909.1 coordinate 389,901, forward strand.
TGAAGGTGATAGATTTATTCCATTAGTACTGTAGAAACTGACTTCTAAAGCATTCTGTTTTTTATTTTGGAGCTAGAGTGCAACTCACAAGAACAGTACTCATAATAGCTGATTCTCCAGAAAGCTGTCTAGATCTATTTTAAAAACTGCTAAAATGGTGCTTGTCACTACACCTGAAGGCAATAAATTTGAGACCATAATCATGTTCTTGATCCCTTTATTATTGCTTTATGTGTAGAGCAATCTACTGACATGAAAATGAATTTTAGATCCTATCCAGCCTGGGACTGACCTACCACCTAGCACAACATCTTACTTGCTGATGGTACCCAACTGAAGGACCAAGAGAGTTAATTCTTTGGTTCCTTATTCTTCCGTAACAGCATTTTACAAATCCTTAGGTGATTCCGAGGGAAAGAACACATAGGTTGCATAGATCCAAGACTTTAATGCACCTTTCAGGATTGTATCTCAGATCTGAACACTGCAGCTTCAATTAAACAAAATCTAGTTTTTATTATTGCAAAATTAGGAAAGGATTGGAAAGTGGAAGAAAACAAGTTTCCTCTAGTGTCTTATTTTGCAAGGTTTTTCACATTCTCAAACTCTAAAATTAGAGTAAATCTACCATTTGCCTTTTATTTAACATAGGAAGAAGTTAAATGAAATTTCAAATGCTAAACTCTCCATAGTCATCCTCACACTGAGTTCTTGTTTATATGCACAACTTATTTTGTCTGAAAGTTCACAGTAATGGGTCCTCGGCCTTGTATTGCACTGGTGGGTTTTTTTTTCAACTGGAAAGTACAGTAAACTTTTTTTTTTTTACTATAGAGCTAGCTAAAGTATTTTTAGCAGTTTACTCAGCCTTTTAGTCAAGATGGACTATTAATTAAAACAACAACATTGCTATTACAACAAACCAAAGCTTTGCAGTAGTGTATCTCTGAGTATTTATTTTCCTTGAATTTGTTATGTTTTATTTGAAGAGGACTCTTTCTTGCTGTTTCTCAAGGCAGTGAGTTCCTCAGGTGAATTAATGGTTACTATCCTCAGGCTTGAGTTATGTGCCTGGAGACATTTTCAGACCCACTAAAATAAGGTGAGGAGCTTTCGGTCTATATCAGAAGCATGCCACCCATAGTTCAAGTTATATAATTTTGAACGGAAGTTAATTAAATCTCGATGATGGATGAGTTCAGGAAATGTACAAATACAGCCCAATGATACAAGGTGAACTTGCTGGTTGCAGCTAAATACAATTTTCTAGCTGTCTTTAATGATTAGGCAGATAAGTCCTTAAAGCGGTAGTATCTGATCCTCATCAGATGTAAATCAACAACATAATTCCCTTAAAGCTAATGGCTTTATGCTGATTTATGGCAGCTGAGGATCTGGCCTTTATTGTACTTTGTCGCAGATGTAATTATTTTTTATGGTTGTTTTATCTTTATTAGCAGTAAAGAAAGGGAATGCTTAGAATATTCTTGTGGGGGCAGGGGAAAGGAATCTTGCATCTATTGCCTTGGAGAAAATAAAACATATTTCTTTCTTGTTACATATATCACATTTTAAAAAATCTTGCTTGACCATATCAGATACCTTTACAATGTTTGTGTGTAATGAAAAATACAATGGTTAAATTGCGGCAACAAAAGGATTTGAAACATATATTCTATTTATTTGTGGTGACAAACTATATTGGATCATTAACAGAAGTAAATCCTATTGTGGGAGAGCTTACAATCAACCTGTTTTGGGGCTAGGATTATTTCCGAACCATTTTATTAAAAAAAGTCAGCCATTTTGTTTACAATCAAGCTTCTCCATTTCAGCCATTTTCATAGAATCACAGACCTGTAAGGATCCATCTATACCAATCAGTCCAATCTCCAGCTCAGTACAGGAATTCAAATTTAATCATCCCTGACAAACCACTCTCTAGCCTTCCCCTGAATGCGTCTTTCAAAAGGGAGCCAACTATTTCTCTAGATTTCACTGCTGAGCTGCTCTTGATGTTAGGAATATTTTCTTAGCATTCAATTTTACATTTTGGGTTGAGAGGCCAGCTTCCTTGCCTCAGTCCTGCATGCTCATCCCATTCTAATGTACTCACTACCTCAAGAAAATTGGACTCCATCTGTGGTAGTTTTATAAGGAAGCATATCTGCTTACCCCAGAAATGGATCACTTTGAACATTAATTAAAATTAATAGCAGAGAAAGATAGAGCTGTGGTTTATGACAAACACAAGGCTATCCTTTGGCAGCAGAATGAGATGTGGGAAAGGGAGGCAAATGGTGGGCCCTCTCCTGATAGGATTTTCATGTGTCTTTATTTCATGGAACTTTACATTGAAGACTGGAAGACTTTGTATTGAAGCCCTCCATGGCAGAACGAGACACTTAACATTCATTACTCAGACAAAAGTATTTACAGACGAAATACTTAACCACAAGCTGCTTTTGTTCCCATAACAAAACCAAAAAACAAAAGCAAAAAACCATTAGTGGTAATGGTTAAAAAAAAAAGCCTGTTTTTATTTGTATAAACAAAACCTTTGTAACATTTAAGTCTTAAGGGATCAAGAATTCCCTTCTCTCTCCACGTTTGGTGATAGATGCCTGTTCTGGCAAATTTTTGTTCTGATTTTTGTTAAAATTTAGAAAAAAATGAGGGCAGAAATTATAATATAAACTTTATAAAATGGCCTCTGTATTTTGGTCTGCTTTTCTACCTCAGTCTATTTACAGCAGTGTAGAGCTCTATGAAACATAGAAACTTTTTCCCAAACAATTTTGCCACTGACCATGTTATTATACAGCTTTGCATGCTGACATGGGCAAATCTGGAAAGCAGGGAAGACTCTTGGCTAACTTTCTAAAGTTTGTGAGTTCCACTCACACCAGTGAGCCAGTCAAGGTGTTAAACCTGGACTGGGAATGCCACATTCCTGCCTCCCTGCACCAATGCGTCTCATTGGAGGTCCTTCTCTCAGCCTAATCTGCTTTACAGAATTTGTGGTTGTAAGGATGGATCTTTCATAGGAAAGGTAGGAGATACCTTCAATAATCATAAAATAAATGCATATCCACTGAGCACACTCACGAACTTTTCTGAAGGAATCTGATGCCTTCCAAATGGGACTTAATTTCTCATAGATCCTGTTTTATTATGAGATCTATAGCTGCACAGAATAACCACAGAGAGATTATTGTATGCACAAAGATGGAAAGATTTCACAATGCCCGCTGTACAATGAAGGAAGGGCTGGTGAACATGATAGAACTTGCTGAGGTGGTCAAATTGACTTGTTTGATTGGAGAAAATACAATACAGTATCTACATTTATTGCTGATTGGAAACCCCTTATGGACTTTTTGCATAAAACAGAAAAAAAATCAACTTATGATTTATGGTTTTGATGATTAGACAGGATAGATTATAGAAAGGAGAGAATCATGATGGAACTTTAGAGAGAGAGAGGTAAGTTTATAATTGCATTTATAACTGCTGTAAAGAAAATTGAAAGGCCCTTCTTTGTATTTTTTTTCTTTATTTTCTATTTTTCCTTTACTTTTAGCTTTTTCTTTTTTCTTCCTTGCTCTATATTAGTTTGTATTAGTTTTTACCTTTGTTTTTAAATTTATAATAAAATTAAACACAGGTACCCATGCAAACAAACAAACAAACAAATAAAAATGATCTGTAGCTGAACGATCTCTAGGACCACAGATTCTCCATTCTGAACTTTACAGATTCATTTCTCATGACAAGACATTATATCCCCTTTAAAAATCAGTAGGCTGCCTTCCCAGATAAATGTTCATCTTCTTTCTAGTTTCTAGTATGCTTATTCCAGTAAATACTGTGGACCTTTTCTACAAGCTGATCAAAGCAAAATAATTACCCAGTGAGTAAAAGTTCAAAATTCAATAATAAAATATAGACAGGGATAATGCATAAGAGATTCTTCCTCACTTCTTCCCTATGAAGTCCTTTTGACCAGTTCTCACTTCTGCCCCAGAGTCCTCCTTAAGGTTAAGGCTTTTTACTCCTTGCATAAACATCTGATGCCACTGGAATACATTCAAACAGATATGCAATCTCTCGTGTGATTAATTAAAAGTTTGTGCAATGTGCAATATATTCTTTATTATTTAAGTCCTTGCTTGATTAAATTGCCAATATACAACATGTATATAAAGAACCTTTTTATTTTGTAATATTCTCTCTCTCTCTCTTTTAATATAACTTTATTGAATTTCCTAAAATGACAAAATACAGAATAATGGTAAAAGAAAAATTAAAAAAGAAAAGCAAGAAAAAGAAGAATTAGAAATGCAACAAGAATGAAAAGATATGAAAAAGGTAAATATTATTTTGTAATATTCTCTGAATGAATTGATATAATTTTAGCAATGCCCACTTTATGACTTTAATTATGAAAGCTTTGAGAGACACTGTGTGTGCATTCATATATCTCTGTCTTCTGATCTTCCTTCCTTTTCAAATTATTTTATTTTATTTTGATCTATAAATGACAAAAGTAAGGTTAGGACCAAGGCTTTTTGGAGCCCCATGCCAGTGTTGTTCTGGGTCTCAAGTTGTACAGATGATAAGAGCTGGATTCACACAACATTGTAAGTCAAACAAATCACATTACAGCTTTGTTTGGTGCTGAAGCGACCTGTTTCATTATTTGGTTTAGTCTACTTTACTTAAGAATTCTCTGCTTCTTTCCCCCACTATAAGTTAGTATGAAAAATAATTTGCTTCCAAAATGACTTTAACTTTTTTTGGGAATGTAACATTTTTATGAAATATTTTGTTTGTGTGAATACATTATCATTGTATTCAGTAGTGTCTGTAAAAAACCTTCAATATACTAAACTGATGACAGGCATGCAGTGATATCCTCACACATAGGCTACAATTATGTACATGTCTCACAACATCTGATACATGCGCATAAATATTTTCATGATTTATGATTTTTGACCCATCCCTTCCTCCCTCCAGGAGCATACATGGTTGTACAATAAATTGTGTAATATGCAGCCTTCCTGGCTTCTCATATTTTGATTCAAATCAGAAAAACAAACCCTTCCTATTGGTTGTTTTTGAATAGAATTATGGGCATCTGGGAAATTTCAAAGGGATGAAGAAGTGACTATATTGGCATGCTGGCAAGGAGATGAAGTTTCATTGTGAGGATACATTCTCAACAAGAGGTAAGAGGCCATCTCAGCTCCAGGGCAAGAAAGATATATAGATGAATCCATTGGATAACTATCAAGTGATTAACAGCTAGCTTTCTATTCCCCTTTCTCACCTAGAATTTCTCTCTGGTCCATGTTTGGTTCATGGGTTTTATACAATCTGAAGACAGCATCAGGAACAGTATTCTGGGAGCGAGTGCCATTGTAAGGACCCACCTCAGTTAACCACCCAAGAAAGCAGAACTCTTGAAACAGTATTGTCACAAAAGGAACTTTATTAGGGGTTAGTGACAGTAGGGAGGTCAAGGCGAGATCTGGGGAAAATCCCGCCTAAATGGTATAGTTAAACTAGCAATCTTCCTCCTCCCACCAAAGTCATATGTCCATTTGAAATCCAGCCAATCCACAGGTGGCATGATGTTTGGGTAACTGGCATAGTTGGCAGCATCTCAAGGTCTTCTCCAGTTTCGTTTCTCAGTAGCTGTTTTCCTGATAAGGGAGACACAATCTTTTCTCAAGTGGATAGGGGTGGGAGAGGAAAAGCAAAAGTTATCCCAAGTGAAAACAAAATCCCCCCCCCCCACCTCCTAGCAGAATGGCAGGCCTCAAACAAGAGCACATATGCAGGAGAAACAGTAAGGATTTTGGGATCTGACAGCCATATTTTGCTATTTATATTTTGTTTCTTCATCAGTAGAGAAGACCAGAAAGGATGACATTTTAAGCCAAAATCTAAAAAGAACAACTTGCATGATAATGTTTCATAAAAGCAAACATACCAAAGTGAAGATGGGAAGGGGGAAATAAGCTTATAGAAAAACTCCATCCCGGGGAGGCATAGCTGAAAATGACTAACTAAGAAAGAGCTCTCCTCCCATCCTTATCCCAACATCTCTTTTTCTGATTACTATTGGAACATGCCTTCTATTCAGTTGGGAAAGGCTGAGACAAACATTTCATTTCATTTTTATATCTACTTTTCCCCCTTTGAAATATCATGAGAAAGACCGCTGAACTTTACCATTTTAATTCTGTGTAGAATATTCCCTAACATAAATTCATTTACAAAGCTTAATGACTCAGAAGGATCTTTTATTAAACTTGTGGGTTAGAGGGAGGAAAAATCTTTCGGCTACAAGCTGGGTTTTAAAAACCCTGGTGTTACAAAATGTGACGTTCACATAATTGCAGAAAAATGTTCTACTTATAAAAGAGGTAAGATTTAATTTCAAAGGGATTTCAGAAGGTATTTAGTTTAAAGAGATCTTTTTTTTTTAAGCTTAAGCAGCAACTCTGGCAAAAAAGTCTTTGGTCAAGAAAGACCAACTGTAACCCTGTTAATAACTAAAAAAACAATGGCCAATGGGAAGAAAAAATATCAAGAAGTGCAAGTCAATCTCTTTGGCAGAATAATTGGTAGCTCATTATTTGGGTTGAAAACAATATAATTTGTATTTCTAAATTTGCAAAATTGCTAAATTAATAGCATATGTTTTTTTCTGTCTGATTGCTAAGCGGCATTTCAGAAGGAACATCTGTACGGTGATACAAGAGGGTCATTGGCAAGATCAAATGTTATTAGTTATTATTTTCACAAAGAAAATAAGAGTGGGTGCACTTGAAGTGACATCTAGAACAGAGATGTGAGAAGTTATGGCATTACATTTTCTGCAGCACAAGAAGCTTGGCCAAGTAACTAATTTTTATCATTAAAATACTATGTTAGTCCAAGTTTAATTTTCCTTTTTGCAGCCTTGAAAAGGAACAGATCCTTTTTCTTTGCTGAACTAATCCCTCTATAGATCCAACTTCAGTTTCTCCTACAGCAAGTCATTCAGATGATCTGGAGAGACCCACTGATGGAGCATCAAAATAATCATGATGTTAATTGGGTGAATGTATTTGCTTGTACTTTTTATAATTAATTTAATTAATTAGTTAATTAAAATGCTTCTTAGTTGTTTTATGCAATCAAATATTCACTAAGCAATAGACATAAAATAAATAAGGAATGGATATTAACATATTTAAGCAAGAGGTGGACAGATTAAAAGAAAGATGGGAGAAGAATTGCTTTAGATTACACCATCCATTAAAAAAACAACCCAGTATGTATTTTAAACAGTTTTCATGTGTCTTTTTGAATGCTGTCTTCGAAAGAGCCAGAAGAATGCTCCCAGTGTGACAACTATAGGCTCACACTGAGTAGACCCTGTCCTCATGCTGGTCATCCTGTATGACTTCACAGGCAGGGATATAAACACAGCCAGTAACAAAACCAAGTAACCAAATGCAACAACAAAACAAACAGGTTATAGAGCATCAAAAGGAGAAAATAGTTAGTTACACAATGAGTTTGATAGAGAGTTCCAGTATTTTCTAGTATTATTTTTTCTTTTTATTTTATGTAACTAGCTTATCTCCTAAGCCTAACTCTGAGTGCTACTCTTTTTTCTCTAAATTCCTTACTATTTCTTCTGACCTTTTTGATAAGGGAATTGTTGCGTCCTTGGCGGGAAAACAGACACGAGAAGCAGCTGGAGTTCTCAGTTTCTTTTATTCAGCGTTCAGCTTACAGGAAGATGGCTTCAGCCTCGCCCAAACGCCTCGCAGCCTCTTATATAGGCAACTCCCGGGTAAATGGGTTACTTTTCCCGCGCCAGCACCCGCGCATGCGCACGGCGCTGGCGACAGCCTGTCTGGTCCCGGGCAGCTTTGCACCTGCCCGGGACTGCCTGCAAACGCCCGAGCCGTTTGCAAAGGCTCGGGACATAACACCCCTTTCCCCCGGGCTAAAACTACTACCAACATACAACATTTATTTTATATGACATTTTGCTCCCCAGTGCTCCCACTGTTTACTGGCCTTTGCCTTGCCAGCAATGTTATGTAGTCTTCTAGGTACTTAGGAGATTTCTTTGCTCTCTGTGACCTTCTTAGCTGTGGGTTACTGGCATAAGTCCCCTGACTGGAGGGAGGCGTGAGCCTGTTCTCTCTATTGTGCCCTGGTGTCTTCCAAGGACTGTGCCCCGATGCCTGGCCTGCTTGCTTGCCCACCGGGCTCGTCAGGCCAGGGCTTCTGTTGCTTTGTGACCTGGTTGACCTGCCTAGCTGTAGACCCTCGGGCCCCTTGAAGTGATAGCCGCTGCTGGGCGTCTCTGTAGAACCTCCTAGGTCAGTCCAAGACCTGTCAGGAGGCTGTCCATTCCCTGAACCCCATTCTGTGTTCGGGCTCGTGTGGGTTTCTGTACTTTCCCAAAACTCAGGTGTTCCCTGATTTGTGCTAGGGTTGTTGTAGTCGGGACTTGGTTCCTCGACTAGCTCCGTGTATGTTTGACCCCCTGTAGGATTTGGGGTAAGGTCAGGCCAACTTTGGGGATTGTGTGCCAGCTCTCTTGCGGGGAATGATTTGTTGGGATGCCCCCGGGTATCCTCCGTGACTGGAGTGCTGTGTGACGTGTGTGGAACGTGAGTATGCCCCCGGGGTGACTCCCTGGCTGGAGTAGGCGTGAGTGCCTGTTGTGTGGGTAAGCTCCATGACTTCCTTTTCGGAGCAATTGCGGAATCTTGGGACGGGCCGTTTGTGGCTCCCTCAGTGGAGATGGGCAGTAACTCTTGCCCTTCCCTTTGCTCCAAAGGGTCCCCCTCCCCCCCTGGAAAAGACCCAGGAGTCTCAGCAGAAAAGTCTCGCCTAGAGCGAAGTTGGTCGATGTGCCGACGTAGGACACGACCGTTGTCCAGGGCAACCTCGTAGGAGAGAGGACCTGTGATCCTGGACACAGAAGCGGGGACCCATGTATGACCAGGCCCGTAATTGCGAGCCCAAACCGGGGCACCCACAAGTAGTCGTCTAGGTGCCCTAGGATGTGAGGTAGATGAAGGCAGTCTGTCCGGATGCAACCGGTCAAGTCTAGTAGTAAGTTGGCGCCCCCAACGAAGTTCAGCTGGACTTCTCCCTGTAGAAGTGGACGGTGTGGTGCGATAAGAAAGGAGAAAGTCAGCCAACCTGTGATGCCAGTCCCCGTAGGTGAGTCTCTTCAAGGCGTCCTTTGCGATGCGCACCATGCGTTCCGCCATACCGTTGGTGGACGGGTGAAAAGGCGCAGACGTGGCATGACGAATCAGGTTTGCCTGTAAGAAAGCTTGGAATTCGGAGGAGGTGAATTGAGGGCCGTTGTCGGACACAATGACATCTGGCAGCCCGTGTGCAGCAAAAATCCCCCTCAGTACCTGAATAGTCTTTGCAGTGGTGGTGGATGAGACAGGCACAACCTCAAGCCATTTTGAATGGCTGTCAACAAGGACCAAGAAGAACTGGCCCTGAAAGGGCCCAGCGTAGTCAATGTGCACCCTAGACCATGGGGACTGTGTTTCCTCCCATCTATGCACAGGAGCTTGGGGCATCTCTGGGCGAGATCGTTGGCAGAGGTGGCATGCGTGCACCTTAGCCTCAATATCTTTATCTAAAGCAGGCCACCACAAGTGGCTTCGTGCAAGAGCCTTCATACGGACAATGCCAGGATGACCCTCGTGGAGGGATTCTAAGACCCTAGTCCTCATTGAGGTGGGAATGACAACTCTGTTTCCCCAAAGCAGACAACCCTGAGAAAGGGACAGTTCGTTTCTTTTGGACCAGAAACTCTGAAACTCAGGACTAGGGCAGTGCTCAGGCCACCCGGACAGGACCCAGGAGCGGACACGTGAAAGTGTGTGATCTGTACCTGTTTCAGCGGTAACATCCCTGGCACTAAGAGGGAGCTCGGGCAAGGCTTGGATTGATAGAATGTTGACAGCTGGCGCGGGGTCAGCTTCTACTACTGGCAGAGGCAACCTACTGAGGCCATCAGCATGGCCCATTTCTTTCCCAGGCTTGTGGAGTAATGAAAAATCATATGCAGACAAGAAAATAGACCACCTAAGCATTCTAGGGGAAATGATGTGGGGAGTCTGCTTACGTGTGGTAAACAGTCCCAGCAGAGGCTTATGGTCAGTGAAGACCGTGAAATGCCTGCCATATAGAAAATCGTGGAATTTTTTAATTCCAGCAACAACAGCCAGAGCCTCCCTGTCTATCTGAGCGTAGTTGCGCTCGGCAGAAGACAGTGTTCTGGAGTAGTATGCAATAGGAACCTGAGTTCCATCAGACCTGAGGTGACTCAGGACAGCTCCAACCCCGTAGGGGGATGCATCACAAGCGATGCACACAGGAAGAGACTCGTTGAAATGTGCAAGAACACTGTTAGAAGTGAGCAAGGCCTTGACTTCTTTAAAGCAAGCCTCATGTGCTTGTGACCACAGCCACACAGCTTGTTTGTCTAGTAGCCTGTGAAGAGGCTCAGCTACACTAGCTTTATGTGGAAGAAAAGAATTGTAGAAATTCAGGAGGCCTAGGAAGGCCTGAAGTTCGGCCTTAGACTTTGGCCTGGGTGCTTGTAAAATAGCAGTTAGTTTGGATTCAGCAGGATGAATCCCAGCAGCATCAATTTTGAATCCCAGAAATTCAGTAGAAGGCACCCCGATCTTGCATTTGTCTTTTCTGAGCTTGAGGCCTGATTCCCTGAATCTTAACAGGACAGCCCTAAGTCTTTCAGCTAGAATGTGTGTGGAGTCTCCTGCAATCAAGACATCGTCAAAGTAGGGGCAGACCCCTGGTATACCTCGTAGTGTGTTTTCCATTACGCTTTGGAAAATCCCAGGAGCGACATTTACTCCAAACTGTAGCCTTTTTACTTTAAAGGCTCCCCTGTGGGTCACAATGGTCTGAGCTATGGCAGCATCATCATCAACAGGCAGCTGTTGATATGCTTGAGCTAGGTCAAGCTTTGCAAAAACACGCCCCCCCTTGAGAGAGGCCAGGATGTGACTGACCACAGGAACAGGATAGGCATGTTGCTGCAATGCCTTATTGAGTGTGCATTTGTAATCAGCACAAATGCGAATGTCCCCATTTGCCTTTAGAGGCGTGACAATGGGGGTCTCCCATGGGCTGGAATCAACAGGTTCTAGGATTCCCTGTTGGATTAGTTTGTCTAATTCAGTGTCAATCTTACTTTTTAAAGCAAAAGGGACCCTTCTTGCTTTAATCCTAATGGGAGTGACAGTGGGGTCTAGCTTTAAGGACACAGGTGGTCCTTTGAATGTGCCCAGCTGGGGGCTGAAAACATCTGCAAATTCTTTGCAGACTTCCTGTAGGTCGAGTGTTTGTAAGCTGTTGAGTCCTGTGACGTGTATCCCCAGGGCCTCAAACCAATCGAGTCCTATGAGACTCGTTCGTTCACCCCCTACTACTAATAAGTCTAGTGGACCTTCAAAACTCTTGTATTGCACGTTAAGGGTGGCCTCCCCCTTAACACACACTCTTGAGTTCTGAAAATCTGTTAATACAATATCAGAAGGCCTTAACTTGGCCTTAGACCCACTACTGGAACAAATCTTCCTAAATGTATGCAATGAAATGATGGACAGGGCAGACCCTGTGTCTAGTTCCATAGATAATGAACCCCTTGTAGCTTCACGTTGAGTGACAGCTTTTTCTTCATGGGCTTGTGTGTGCCTGTTCTACAGATGCTTCTTCGCGAAGCGCAAAACCCTACCCTATTCTGGCTGGGGAATCTGGTACCTTTCAGGCGTTCTTCTTGGGGTTGTGCCTTTCGTCGGCTCAGACACACAGCTGCAATATGCCCTTGTTTGCCGCATGCCCGGCAGGTAGCGGAGCGGAACTTGCAGTCGGTTCTCCTGTGGCGACCTCCACAGCCGATGCACTTGAGCAGAGCCGAAGAGCTTCCCTTCTGGTTCTCTTCCTTCGCGGGGTGTAGACGGTCGACTTCCTCGTCCGGATCCTCCTCGGAGTTTCGTCGGACGTCTTCCTGGTGCACGGACGCACCCTCTGCACTGTTTCTGATCGGCCGCATGTTTTTGATGGCGCCGCCTGCTGCTTCTTCTGCGGTGACTTCCCTTAAGGCGTCTTGGAAGGATAATTCTTCCTTGGCAAAAAGTCTCTGTTGTAGCTCTCGATGCCTTAGCCCGCACACGAATCGGTCCCTCAGTCGTTCCTCGAGGTCCTTGAACTCGCAGGGCTTGGCGGCCTTCCGTAGCGCGGCGATGTATTCCTTGGCTGTTTCACCGGACCGTTGATCCCTCTGCTCGAAGGTGTGGCGCCATGAGATAATGGACACCTTGGGGTGGAAGTGCTCTTTCAGCAGCTTCTTCAGGTCTGCGTAGCTTACAGACTCTACTGGAACAGGTGCTGCAAGATTTTCTGCGATTTCGAAGGCGTCTTGGCCGCAAACGCAAAGCAGGGTGGCGGCCTTCAAGCTATCTTCCCTCACTTGGTTTGCCTTGAAGTAGTTCTCCATTCTGGATACGTAGGACTCCCACCGCTCTGGATGTGAGACGTCGAATTCCGAAAGCCTTCCGATTTTCGCCATCTTCGGATCTTCAGGAGACGGTCTATCAGCCAGCCTACCCCCGAATGCGCACCGGATTGGCGGGCAGCTGCCGAGTCGACGCCGTTCCTCTTCCGCCGCTCAGGACTCCTTGGGTAAGCTTACACTTCTTCCTTTCCAGGTAGTGCAAGGCATCCCACCTCGTCGCCAGTGTTGAGTCCGTGGCGGGAAAACAGACACGAGAAGCAGCTGGAGTTCTCAGTTTCATTTATTCAGCGTTCAGCTTACAGGAAGATGGCTTCAGCCTCGCCCAAACGCCTTGCAGCCTCTTATATAGGCAACTCCCGGGTAAATGGGTTACTTTTCCCGCGCCAGCACCTGCGCATGCGCACGGCGCTGGCGACAGCCTGTCTGGTCCCGGGCAGCTTTGCACCTGCCCGGGACTGCCTGCAAACGCCCGAGCCGTTTGCAAAGGCTCGGGACATAACAGGAATGTTGCATTCTTGTAATGCAACAGATTTCTATTTCATCTCCATTAGCAGTTGGAATAAGGCTCAGAAATTCAGAAGTTTCAATGGGCACAAAAAGTGGTAACATATGCTCTGACACACTGGTCCCTGTTAACATCCAGGAGGCTGAATTTCCTATCCACTGAAGTTTTTTCCAAGGCAGACTTACATTTCATTAAGTAGCTCAGGGCAAAGATGCTAACCGAGACTTTAACTTCCGCTTCAGATAGATCACAGACAATGCACAACTAAAACTTTATCAAAAGCATTCCAGGACTGACAAATTAATCTATCTGTCTGAAATCAGGCAGACTACAGTATTCATCACTGCTATGTCTCCTCCCTGCCTCCCTCCCTCCCTCCCTCCCTCTCTTCAAATGGCCATGTTATAGATCAATATTTCTCAACCTGCACAACTTTAAGATGTGTGGACTTCTATTTCCAGAATTCCCCAGCCAGTAATCTGGGGAACTGTGGGAGATGACATTCACACACTTTAAGATTATTCAGTTTCGGAAACACCGGTATAGGTGATCTCTATATTTCTGTATTTCAAAGGATGACTCAAGGCTCCAAATACAAAACTGTGCAATTTGACCTCTTTCACTGCGATCTGGCTGTGACATCTGTCACCCCATTGATCGCCAGGGTTGATTCAGCTGATCTGGCTGGCTAGGCGGGTGTTCCCTTTCTCCCTCACCACTCCATGTGCGTCCCTCCTGAAGCTCCGTGCTCGGTGGAAGAGGACGACCATCCCAGATAGAAGGAGTGTACTGATCTTCGGTCAAGGGTATACCTCTTTCACTTGGCGATCTTCCAGCAACAGGTTTCCCACCCTTGCACCTGACATTCTTAGATGGACATCCTCAGGGAATCTATTATCCAAGGAAATAAATTTCTGGGTATATAGATTATTTAAAACATCTATTATTCTAATACTTTGGACAGTAAAAGAGAAAGTACAGTCTTCTATGTAATTTGGGTTGCCGAAAGTGTGTGTGTGTGTGTGTGTGTGTGTGTGTGTGTGTGTGTGTGTGTGTATTATTTATTTATTTATTTTTATTTACTTATTTATTTTTCATGTTTCTAGACCATCGATCTCCCTCAAGGAGGGAGTATTTAGTATGTAACCAGACTGATAGTTTAGGAGCCCAGAGAAAAGAGTGGATTTTTGATCATGGACTTTTTCATCTGAGAATTTCAAGATTTGGCATAGAATTTACCCTTTCCTGCAGAGTTACTTCCCTTTTTTTCTTTTCTTTTTTAACCTATTTTTTATTTCCTTACCCCAAAAGCTGGGCAGAGAAAGAGAAGATCGAAGGAGAAGCGCAGACACACATTGTGTAACTGACCCCTGGGGTGACTTAATAAAGCATCCCAGAATTCACCATGCTTCAATTAATATGTGAGTTTTCATAAAATGCAAGCCACGTTATGGACTACCTTTCTTCATTGTCCATGGCTTTTCACTGATGAAGTAGCCCGTTTCCTTCGTGACTCAGATCCTTTTCATAATTTCCTTTTTTCTTACAGTTTATTTCCATTACACAGCTACAGCTTTCCACAGCTTCATTCTTGTGGAAAGTAAAACCTAATACCTACACATTTTGAATGCCAAGGGTTGGATCCAGATTGTGTAGAACACTCAGCTTGGAAGCTATTATTTCTACCATTAGAATGCAATTTCTTCCTCCAGAGAACATTAACATTTAAAAACATGTCAACTTGGGAATGAAATTTATCATGGATGGGAACTACTTGCCAACTAACTAAAATATAATTTTTTGATTTCTTCTTCTCCACTATTAATCTAACATTTGACCCTGAACAGACACACTCTTTTTTGTTCTGTTGCTATCTAATCCTATATCTATTCATAAATACTGTCCTATAAGTGATAGTTTAGCCAGTCCCAAAACATACATATAAAAATATGATCTGATCTGGAAAGAAGTTCTACAATTAGAAAAATTCAGCAGGCTAAGTAAAACTAGACAACTTTTTGGAGAAAAAGTGACCTACACAATAGTTCAAAAGTAGACTCGGTGTTCTCCAGATGTTTTGGATTTTAATTTTCATCATTTTCAGCCAACCCGACCAAGGGCAAGGGATTATATCTGTTTGCCCGTGCTCGCAGTAGTAAACTTGAGCCCTGATTGAGACACCTCAGGCTGCATGTGAATTATCTACTTATCTGTTGTTAGTGCTACTCTATAGAGATATTTATTTCCAGAAGATTAAATATTGGAGCTCTATGTGGATGAATCCCAGTCTGTCATTTGAGGTGGTGCAACCTAGTTCAAGTGAGGAATAGAACTTCATTTCATGAACAATGGCAGACTCCTAGGGAGAATTCCTCCCTCCCAATTAATGTCAGGGGATTGCATTCAGGTTTCTTTTTTAGACCATTCCTGCTACTGCAAAAGTGGATAAAAGCAAGTTTGTTTTTTTTAATCAATTCTTTCCTCTATGTGCAGCCAAGCACCATCATTTCCTTTTTCCCTAATCTTATGTAATCTTTCTGTTGACCGACCTGTTCCCCATTTAGCCAATGAAGAAAGTCAGCTGTATTGAAATCTTGCCACAAAGTCTTTCAACTAGAGTGTTGCAATCTAACCTTATGGTTCTTTGTTGGGCCACAATTTGAAATAAATCTTCTGTTGTTGAAAGAAAAGTTTTCCAAGAGCAACCTGCACTTAAAGTGTAAAACTCGGTTAAGCCGTACACTTTGACTAAAATTTGCTGCTCACATTTTAAAGGCAGACAACAAAGTGTTCTACGACACTAGAATTGGATCAATTTCCCACTGACTTTGAGTGAATTACCAGTCCATGTCAACCTTTATCAATTTGGCCAAGTCATGAAATAAATCTTATGGTGAAAAAACAGAACAGGGCTTTATTTCCCCATAGTTCCCACCACTGACAATAGAATATAAGACCTTATTTAACAAAGTAGAAAATAAATCTCATTGGCTTTCTTTAAACATTTCCAGTTTTTTTTAAAAAAACAACCTAATAGAGGCACAGTTGCTTAGGAGCACCTAAAATTACATATTGCATATTTTTTTAACTATATTCTGCACTGGTCCACATCTTCTAATTCATGCCCTTTTTTGAGGGAGAAGAAGGAGAAAGAAGGACAGAGTCAATAAAGACAGTGAGCTGTTGTTGCTATTATTTTTATTGCCAAATTGATTTCATAGCCAGTTTTTATACTTCCTCAGAGTGTCATTTTTAACTATGACTGCACAAAGGGCATTGGGCAAGATGTTCCCAATCTGGTTCTTATGAGGTGTTGAAGTAGCATCCAAACTTTGCAAAGCCAGGGAAACAGAAACCATGAGCTAGACCTGGCAGAAGACAAGACTGATTTAACTCATCCCTCTCCAGCTCTGCCGATGAGCCCTATTGGATCAGATCCAGGGTTGTGAGGAGGTAGTCAAACAGA
Source organism: Crotalus tigris (assembly GCF_016545835.1). Classification (NCBI taxonomy): domain Eukaryota; kingdom Metazoa; phylum Chordata; class Lepidosauria; order Squamata; family Viperidae; genus Crotalus; species Crotalus tigris. The sequence continues at coordinate 406,467 of NW_024096909.1, forward strand.
AGAATCTCACCTGAGCCTCCTAACATTATTATTTCATTGCAAAATGGCATGACTCACCTCAGAAAATGTCCTTAGCTAAGGAGAATGGCATTGCGTAATGTTAGAACTAATGCCGCAAATATCGGTGATATTATCTAATCTATTTGCTGGACAAAGGATCTTACTGTATAGTAATTAAAACTATTTTTGGAGCTTTGCCTTTGCCCGTTCTCTCTTTGTAGCTATTCAGAACCTGGCTGCAAAGCACTGGAGCAGAAACTCGGCTGTCCATATTTTAAGGCGAGCTCCTTCCAAACCCTCTTATCAAAAGCTGGCTTTCGGGACCTGGTGATGAAGCCATTCCCAGACAATTGCTGCCTGCCCTTAAGGTCAGTTGCAAGGCAGAAAGCAAAGAAGATATTGTGTTCCTCTCCCTTTTTCTTGTTGCAGTGGGAGTTTTTCAGCTGTGCTCATTCAGCCGACATCTGAGCCTGAAAACACGGCAGCCTCCTCCTTTCTTGAATTTTATAGACTTGGTTTGTTCACTTGACAGGATGTTGGGGATTGAAATATTTATTAGAATGAAAATAAAAGTTATATAAAGATGCACGGACAAAGCACTTGATCATCCCTGATGTTGCTAGAGAATGGATTTGTATAACCAGCGTCCATGATTCCCTTCTATTTTGCCCTTACAATAACCCTGCAGAGAGTTTGGGATGCAAAAGGGAAGGACTGTCTCAAGGTTACGTAGCCACTTTCAGGCCTGACTGGGTATGTAAGCCAGGTCATCTTTAGATCTCTTCCAAAAATCTCAGCATTCTATCAATGATTATTCTCTGACCCATTTTAGGTAACACAAGCTACTTTTAGAAGGAAGATGTAACTGGGAAAATGATGAAGAGGAATGTTGAGTAATTACTCATCCTCTGCCCATCTTCTTCCTCGGCTAAAGGGCTAATTGGTATTTGGAATCCAAAAAGAGCAAAATCATGAATGACTTGAGCATGGAAACAGCAGACTGAGAAATGTTAAACACCTTCTTTCTCCAACATCTCTCTGATTTTGATTACTCCTTTTTTTTTTTTGGCCTTTCTTCTTCCACAGGAACTTCAAGGAAAATGTTGCATTCATCTGAAAGGAATGTTATATTTGGTTTTTAAACTCTGGGTTGTGAACTGTTCTGCCCTTGCATTTTAAAGCCAGGAATTTGTAAGCATCAGTTTCACATTCTTTATAACTAACACAGATTGGAAACATGGTTGAAATCTGGTTTTGCTGATGAGAAAAGCAATGATTGGGATGGTGGTGGTGGAGGTGGAATGTCAGAATACATCACAGGCTCCTTTACAAGATGGCAGGTGTCTAGAAGGAATTCAATGATGAACAAAAACTGTCATGGTGGATATGCCAAGCATAAAATGTCCATTCCCCAGAATTGATGAACTTACCTGTTGCCACACTTTCTAGACACTCAGTATGTTCTGCATTACTCCAGTTTGGCTCCATCTTTTCTCTTGACAAGAAGGCATGCTTCTAAAGTACAGGGCTGCAGGCACAACATTTTTTAAAATTAACAGTACCTTTTTAAAGCTTTACTGTGGCCAAGGTGGGATCTAAAGTGACATTCTTAGAAATAAAGATGAGGATAGTCCTTTAGTTTGGAACACATTGGTTCCCAAATGCTTTTTATTAAATGAATCTGAAAACAATGAAGTCATATGGAGCAAGTAAATTAATATCATCCATTAACCAATATTTATGATCTGGTCAGTGCCCTTGGCCACCAAAATTCTTACATCCAGAGTTTATCTTGATGGTGCCAACAGTGTAGGATGGATGAATTTGTCTAAATAATAGCATTTGTATGTATCTGTGTTTGTACTTTCTCTGTGGTTTGCTTTCTGTTGCTTGTTTAATCCCAGATGTCTCCTATCTAAGGTTTACAGCTGGTTCCATGTCTTCTAAGGTTATAAAGAAACAACAGGAATTCTGGCTATAACAACTGCCTAAAAAAAAAAAAAAGAAATAAAAAATGAATTGTATCAGAATTCCTACAGATCAAACCTCTTCATGATTATTGTAAAAAAAAAGCCTCACTTTACACTGAATGGATGTTTTAAAAAGGAATTGATAGACATCCAATCACTTTATTATTTATATTTTACTTTATTTACATTTATTTATTTGCTTTAATTTTATGCTGCCACACTCACAACAGACTCCTCGTAGTGTACAATAAAACCACACATAGAAATATGAAGTAAAAATTACATAACATTTCAACAATAGCTACACATAGGAATCTCCTCCCAAAATAAGACATAGCTTTAAAAGCTCTTCTCAACAGTTGTGTTTTTAAATGTCTTTCAAAATAGCAAGAAAGGAGAGCATCAAATGGATTTGTCTGGCAAGCCATCAATTCTCAACACTCTTACTCAGGCAGTTTCTTGTTATAGTTCCCATCTTTATCTTATGAAAATGCCCATCAGTTTCTAGCTCAACAAAATGTGTTGGTGAAACCATTGCCAAATGTTCATTGCAGACTGTTGAAGGAACATTTGTACATATAAAAAAAATCTCCATACATCTGGCACCCAGAGAGAACGCTTTTCCCTCCTGCATCAAGAAGAATGGAAGAAGGGTGGTCCAGGGGAAATAGGCTATATCATTATTATTTCTTTATTCTCTATAGAAGTGACTGGAATATCTGTCAAAGCTGTCTGTAGCTGGATTCCCTGAGCTTTAATCAGGATGCTTGCCTATCTTTTGAACATGAACTACTATTTTGCACCTTCAGTTTTCTGGATTACAAAAGAAATACCCGTCAGCTGCCTAATTTTTTAAATTCAGGTAATTACTCTTTGCAGTGGGGGCAACAATCCAAGACCAAATGAAAAGAGCTTTTAAGAGCCAAATGATGAAGAACTCTTCAAAATGATGAGCACGGCCAGTGAGCCTCTTATGTTTCTTTCTTCCACGGGCCTGGAAACAACATATGATGTTACTTAATACCTACTCTACAGTACTTCACCATAATCAGGCAAGTCAAGAATGGAATTTCCTTTCATTTATCATCCTTGGTTGCAACAATTAAGGCTGACCAACTTATGGAATCCTTCCCATGGACTAGTGTTGTGAATTCACTGGAAGTAAGCTCCAGGAGTTTTCCGGCCAAGAATTGTGGAAAGCTGAACCCTCAAAAGAGCACAACAGCTACCAATGAAAAGAAAAGGGATAGCTCTTCAGGAGAGAGTCACATTCTGAACCCATTAGGGCCCTTCTGATCCCGAGTGTAACTATTTCCCAATATATCTTGCCAATTATGCAACTCTACTGACATTTGTAGAGGAATTTCAAAATAGTCTCAGGCAACAAATTGTTCCAATTGCTGCTGCTGCTGCAGCATGGATCATCATTTCATCTACTGTATATCTATATCTATATCATCTATATATATATCTATATCTATCCATATATCTATCTATGTATCTCTAATGCCTTCCATTGCTTGCTCTCAGGTAAAAATATAACCAGTAGGATGCTAACTTAAACTTCAAATGTACTGTACTGAACTCTTATTTCCCCTAATTCAGGCTGGAATTTAAAAGACTTTGGTAAATAGTTGCAGTCTAGTAATTTCTGTGTTGTATCTTTATACTTCTTCAAATTTGATTTGCAGTGATACTTTATAACAAATTGCATTCTGTCAAGGTATTCCATTCATTGTTTCTAGCCACAGCTGTGGAGTAATTAATTAGACAAGACATACTCCTTGCTTGTTTTGCTTTGCATGCACATAGACACACACAGACATACACAGAGGAAACGCTCCCTAGAAATTTGACATGGAATATGCATCGTATGGCAGTTCATGTGGATAGGAAACCTGTATTGAGTAACCAGAACCTAATGGTTCCTTTTGTAGATTAGTCTATGAAACTGAGCCTAGACACGCATAGCTGGGAGTTATAGATAACATGCGGTAACTGCCCATTTCTTTTCTCCTAAAGCTGATGGTGGAGGTGTCATTGTTGCCCCTCTTTCATTTCTTTTCTAAAGACTTTCAACAGGAAGTAGATCTGAGGCCTGTTGTTCATTGGAAAACATGTTCCTTTTTGCAGGTCTTCAACTGCTCTTATTCTTTATAACGTGAGAGGCCAGCTTAAGCATGAAACAACACAGAGATGATTAACATGTAACATGTAATTCCACCCTAAGAAGGAATTCTCAACGATCTGATCAAAAGCAGACTCTAAAGATTTTTCAATAGAAAAACCCGAGCATTAAACAGGGCTAAGACCAGTTCACATTTATATTACAAATAGCCTCTTTTGAAGGTAGGCAAGCACTGCTGCTTCATCACACCTACCAAAGAACAGGCGTTGTGTGCTTGGCCTGTGCTCTCATTTGTCTTCGCTGCCTGGCGAGCGGCACAAAGGCCTGAAATCAAAGCGCAAGTACAAAGAAACCTACTATTTAAAAAGGGAGAGAGGAAACCTGGAGTGTGGGAATGTGAAATCAAATGGGTCATGGAGTCATGTTTAGCAGAAGTGGATGACCCCAGCAGCAGGGCTAGAAAGAAAACAAACCCTCCCACATACCCTTGGAAATGCTTGGAGTACAAGAGAGCATCATATTTTTTTTTGAACTTTAATTGTACTTATTAGGTGCCAGTCATTTGCAGGCTTCCTGCCATTTTTCGCCTACATAATTGCAAACTCAAAAGGAGTTGTGCAAAGTGAAACCATAATTGCGTCTCTCTCTCTCTCTCTCTCTCTCTCTCTCTCTCTCTCTCTCTCTCTGTGTGTGTGTGTGTGTGTGTGTGTGTATGTGTGTGTGTATACATGTGGTGGGGAGGGAGAAATTGATGTGGAGTCAGTAATCTTTAAGAGAGAAAATCAGACTGAAGGAAAATCACAGGGTTGAAATACAAGAACTATTGCTTTCAATCTTGCTCTTACAGAAAGGTACATGATAGATAGATAGCTAAAAATAGAGATAGATGAGCCACTTTGGTCTAGAGGTTAAGATGCTAGACTAGGAATGGGGAAGCCTGAATTATAGGCCTGCTTTAGGCACAAAGCTAACTGGGTGATTCAGGGCCTGTTACTTTCTCTCAGGAAAAAACTGTGAAAAGCTAAAAATATTGCCTAGACAATCCATAGACTCTCCCAGGTAGTTATTAGGCATCAAGACTGACACAGGAAAAATAAAAATATTTTATAATATATGTATTACAAAGACCAAATTACAGCTAGGCAGAACAAACTCATATGACAAGACACAAATTCTGGATCAATCTGTATACGCTTTATTTGGCTTTCATATTTGTTTAAATGTGTTCGATCTAGTTATAATTTGCTCTTTGTGATTTGCAGTTGTAATCTATTGTTTGTACTTGACAGCTGCTATTTCCTTAATTTACATGAAACCTTGTATCCAAATATGTATTTAAATATCCTTTCTGTCACAGGATTACTTCTAAACAAGTCCAGTCTCAAAAAGGTATTTTTATTTCTTCTTTTTTAGCCAAGTACATGATCACAACTTTTGGAGAAATAGGAGCTCCATTGGGCATCAACATTTGAAGAAGTTAAATTCCCATAGCACCTGTTTCCCTAACTAAAGTAAATTCCACAGAACTTTGTCTCTGTGATCAGACATTACTTGTTTCTTATTTCCTAGGTTCCAGCCTTGAACTGACAGGCCACAAACTGGCCAAGACAAGAAATAAACCATATTTATTTTATTGGTATTTGTGTCTGTGAGAAGGGGGTTTCAAGTCACTGTGACTCCTGGTGACTGCCAGGACTGATCCCTGCAGTTTTCTTGACAAGATGTTTGGAAGTGGCTTGCCATTTCCTTCTTCTGGGAGTTGACAGTAAATGACTGGCCCAAGATTACCCAGCTGGTTCTGTGCTTAAAGTGACACTAGAATTTACAGTCTCCCAGTTACTATCCTGGTGCCTTAACTCTATGCCAAACTAGCTCTTAGGACAGATCTATAGCTACAGTAATTTTATGGACTGGATGTGATTTAAAATGTATCTCCAGACCCAAGTGGGTTTGAACTGATTGAGCCACTCTGAAATGGGACTATTTCAATTTGGCTTTAGAATTGCCTTTATAAGCCAGATTTTTTTTTCTTCTGATGACCAGACTGAGGCTCTGTAAAAATCACCTTGTAGTGCAACAAAAAAGGCATCCCTGTATATATGTCATGCCCTGTTCTGGCTGGCTGGATTAAAGTGCCCTTGATATTGCTGTTCAGACTTGACAGAGAAGCGTAAGGAGAAGAGCATCCATTGATGCCGTCTCTTCTTCATTAATCTTTCAGCACTGATCGGAAAGATGCTTGAATGGGGTCACATGACTTCTAAGAGGCCCTTCTAAAGACTATCTGAAGGGGAGAGGAGACTGCAGCATTTTTTATCTCATAGAATTGCTGATATTAACCTCCACTGCCCATAAAATATGCTTTAGGCAAAAGGCACTCACTGCTCTAATGATGCTATTCTGATGTTTCTCCAACAGTGTCCCACCTCTTAAATTATAAGAACAATCCGATTGCTACTTCCTCCATAGCTGCATCCCGTGCTACTGCCTGAACATTACAATAGTAGCTGAGAAACACCTTATCTGCAAGAAAAAGGCTGGGATATTTTATTCGCACTTTTGCCTTGGGCAATTAAGTTTATTAATGGCTGTCATTGTGCATTCTCATTATCCCCATCTTCATGATGTAGGCTGGGCTGTTAGATTTTTATGCCTGCCCTAATTAATTTTCATTATGCATCTGAACATGTATAATCAGAAGATTTTTAAAAGCTCATTCTTGAGGTAGGGCTGTGGAAGGGTGGCAGGCACAATGACAAGGGGCCATGAGTATTTCGGGACATTTATAGGAAGCTGATGGAGGTCACACATGTTGTAAGAGAACACAGCTCCTTCAGAGTGTCATTTCAAATACAGGATGATTTGCTGAGCACAGAGCCAAGATAACTGTAACAATAGTGATGGATGAGTCTGTATTTCTTCTATACAATTTTGGCATGTTCATGCTCTAAAGTGGTTCCATCTCTTTCTGTGTCACTTTGCATTTTAAAAATTGACACATTGCTCCACCACATATTACAAACATGATGTGCAGATGTATGCATTTTATTCCTTTCACCCAAAAAGGGCATTTAAACCAGCTTGTAGGAAAACATGAAATTTAAACAAACCAAATTAATTAAGAACCCAATGAAAAACACAGTTAAAATTCATTTTTAGAAAAAGAATGTGCCAACAGTAAACGGGACAAAAAGCTAAACTGAAGGAATGTGCTTTGATATTTTTTCTAAAAATCAATATAAAATGTGATGAGGGGAGTTTCTCATGTAAGATGCTTCATTGTTCAGAGAAAAGACCAGGAAGACATAAATGCAATAAGCAAATATACAGTATGTCTGTACTGTATTGCAAATGTTGGAGAAGTATAAAAGTTTAAGTACAACTGCATTCTCATCAACAAATTAATTCAGATTACAGTATACAAATCTGGTTGTTTCATTTTGAAATGTAGGTGAAATAAAATCCCTAAGATTCCTAGCTATCATACACCAATCTGGTATTAGCTCATAGCTATAATTTATGATAATGCAAACATGGCAAACAAAAATATTGCAAGTAAAAAAACCTATGTACACAAACATATCAGTAGCTTAGCTATCCACTTTACATACTGGTAGGTCATACATGTTGCAAGAGAACACAATTCCTTCAGAGAGTGTCATTTCAAATGCAGGATGATTTGCTGAACACAGAGCCAAGATAACTGTAACAATAGTGATGGATAAGTCTGTATTTCTTCTATACAATTTTGGCATGTTCATGCCCTAAACTGGTTCCATCTCTTTCTGTGTCACTTTACATTTTAAAAATTAACACAAGGATTTAAGCTATGATCAGCCATAAGAACTAAGGGAAATCTGTATTAGAAGGTAACATGGTAACATTGAGACTAGCTGCAGGTAACAGAAAACAAACAAGCAAACAAAAAAACTGTTTGCCATTTTTCTCACCTTCTGAGTTGCCAAGAGCACCTGTCTGGCCTCTTTTGGAAACCAAATCTTGGACTAGATTAAGCTTTAGCAGGATCAAGCAGTGCAGGATCTGTATAAGCTGCCTAGACTTAAAATGTCAGGTGTTACAATTTCAACTTATCTGGATGGGAAAAGATTGAGGGTGGGATGGGGGGTGGGAAGCATCTTGTTTCCAGAGCCTTCTATCTCATACTCCTGCAGAGAATCAAGATAAGAGAATAAACCAGGTGGATTATTATGAGAAAAGGGAAACTTCTGCAAATTGTTATTTTTCCTTAAAGGAACCATTATTTGTTGCTGTTGCTAGCAGTGGTGAGTCAAGTTCAACCCTGCTAGGAGCTTACAACCTACTACACACCCAGTATCAGTCTCTGTATAGTGGCAACCATTTGGGTTTTGTGACAGAGGTAGCTTGTGGAGAAATTAGATACTTAATTGATCTCTGCTGTTCTCTTCATGTGATCTTATTATCCTTGTTTTTTTTTTAAAGAAAAAAGTTAAAATAACATTGAAGAAGCATTGAAGGGAAAAGTGTGTCAGGGACGTGAGGCATGGTGAAAGGATTCAGTTTCCCAAATGTTTCTCTCCATATTAAAACCATTCTTCTAGGTTGGATGCAGAGGGACCTCTATACTTGTAAAGGTTGCAAGGGTTTTCTGTCTTTCTTGAAAAAAACAAACTTTCTCTGGTTTAGGAAAAGATAGAACAACAGAGGGAAATGGAAGATTTTGGATTCTTGGCAGACACACAGAGTCCTTTCCAAGGATGGGATAGGCAGATGTTGTTTGATGGTGTTAAAGGTATCATCGCTATTCCAAGTAAAGCTGCCTTTTGCAATTGACTGATGGTAGTTTGGTCAATGCCGATGATGTTCAAATGGTGATCCAGATATTTGGGAATTGCACCCAAGGCGCCTATGACTGTTGGTACTATCCTTTTTCTTTTGCTACTGTTTGCCGCTCATTATATTGTGTGATTTTCTCCACTTATTTAAAATAAAATCTCGACTAATATTTTGTAATTTGATTGTGAGAACTTGAAGTGTTTTATTTTGTATTGTAATTTAATTTAAATATTACATATTTTGATATTTGAGTTGTTGCAGAAAAGTAAATTGATGCTGTTCCTTTTCATCCAAGTTAATAAAGACTTTTCAATCTTAGAAGTGTTTTTAGGCCAGACAATATCTGTATGAAGTATCTATCCCATCATTTTTTGTTCCTTCTATCTTCTCTGAATAAGCAACACAGTCTGAGTTAAATTTTGCATTAATTTTTTCATGTAATGAAACAGTCCATTGATATTCTTAAGCAATAAAACAAGTATCTTTGGACCCACAAAGATACTTGTTTTTATTGCTTAAGAATATCTTTGTTGTTGTTAATTGCGAAGTCGTGTCCGACCCATCGCGACCCCATGGACAACATTCCTCCAGGTCTTCCTGTCCTCTACCATCTTCTGGAGTCCATTTAAATTCACACCTACTGCTTCAGTGACTCCATCCAGCCATCTCATTCTTTGTCGTCCCCTTCTTCTATTGCCCTCAATCTTTCCCAGCATTAGGCCCTTCTCCAGTGAGTCTTTCCTTCTCATTAGGTGGCCAAAGTACTTGAGTTTCAACTTCAGGATCTGGCTTTCTAAAGAGCAGTCAGGGTTGATCTCCTCTAGGACTGACCGGTTTGATGGCCTTGCAGTCCAGGGGACTCGCAGGAGTCTTCTCCAGCACCATAGTTCAAAGGCCTCAATTCTTTTGCGCTCAGCCTTTCTTATGGTCCAACTTTCACAGCCATACATTGCAACTGGGAAAACCATGGCCTGGACTATACGTACTTTAAGAATATCTTATAGTTATACTTAAGTTTATTGCTTAAGTTCTTATACTTCACATGCAGACTCTTCACTCCCATAAGTGTGTATGTTCCCACATGTGTGAATGAGCACAGTTGCACATCTTGATATGACATAATATAGTTAGGCTTAACATATTGCCTAAAGCTGGACATAGTTGAAAATGCAATAAAGGTGGAAAACCAGTACATTTCAGAAGTCCTCAAAACTTTATCAGAGGAAACTGTCCATTTGATATTTGACATTTTTCATATAATAGCATAGGAAAAGCACAAGTACACTTTTAATTGCTCTGATTCATTTATTGAATGTTATAAAAAGTTCAGTCAAACTTGTCCTTCTCTTTTCAAAGAAAATCCCCTAAAAAGGGAACAAGGGAATATCCACAGAAGCAGCATGCATCTTGAATGCCTAGAACAGAATGTTCTGGGAAGAGCATACTTTGTTCATAATTGGAGTGAAGACATGCATAATTCGAAACCAGTTTGTTATGATGCGTACAGCAGATCTACAGGATAATTTGTCCCATGTTGCAGGCCACAGGAGAATAACCATGATTTATGTTCAAATAGCTGCAAAGACAAATGAAACGTCATCTTACAGGAATTGCTCTATGTAACACATAGGACTAATTTCTAGTTTTAACATATAAATTGATGGCTCTCTGTAATCCAGAATTTTATTTGTAAGTGTAGACACTAGTTTTTTAAAAAGGCAAAAATAAACTAAAATGATAGGAACTGGGAAGTTAGACAGAATGATAAGAAGCATTCTCAGCAATTGGTGTTTGGTGTAAGCCACACCTAGGCTAGTCCAGCCTGGCCCATGACAGGAGTTTAGAAAAAGCTGATCTCCAAATTGTAATCAGGCCCATTCAGTGATGGGATTCAAATATGTGAACAACCGGTTCTCTATGTGGATGCTGATTCTGGAAGTCCATTCTGGGCCTAGGCAACAAAACATTAGCTACCGGTTCTGCTGAAGTGGTACGAACCGGCTGAATCCCACCACTGGGCCCACTGGCTCCCTAAATTGCCTGTCCATGCTATTTGGAGAAGTTGCTGTATTAAAAAAAATATTTAAAAAAGTTTAAACAGGTGCCAGAAAATATGGGATATTTAATTTCATCAGTATATTAACAAATACAGGTATACATAACATAACATAACATAACATAACATAACATAACACAACACAACACAACACAACACAACAACATAGCAACATCAGCCGTGGTGGCGCAGTGGTTAGAATGCAGTACTGAAGGCTACTTCTGCGGACTGCCGACTGCCAGCTGTTTGGCAGTTCGATCCTCACCAGCTAAAGTTGACTCAGCCTTCCATCCTTCTGAGGTCGGTAAAATGAGGACCCAGATTGTTGAGGGCAATATGCTGGCTCTGTAAACGCCTTAGAGAAGGCTGCAAAGCCTTATAAAGCAGTATATAAGTCTAAGTGCTATTGCTATTGCTGTAACAGAACATAATCTGGAGTAATTTAATTTAATTATGACTTTCAGCATAAGTCATCCTGGAAGTTATCCCTTGTAAATTTTTTTAGCCTTGTTCATACTCCACACATCCCAGCAAGTGAAATAAATATGCAGGTAAGGCAGATCTATGAATTGCCCCAGAGAATTGAAGAGCAGGGAATCACGTTTTTAAAATGAGTGCTTGGCCTTGCTAATCTTTGCTAGATGGGGGTGTGCATGTGTTTTGCTTCCTGTCCTATTCTCCCTCCTTTGAGAAGGAGGAAAAATGTTCTGAACTGTTTTATTTACAGTGATTACATTTTCAGGTGTCAAAATGAAATTGCAGAAGAGCGTGGATTGAAGTAGGATGGTAAGGAGAGCCACATATGTTATCTGGAGAGTAGATGGTGGAATTTCATCTCCAAGCTGTGTTTCCTTCACTTTTCAGCACCCAGCATAGGTGAGAGACAGAAATGGATTGTGATGATGATGATGATGATGATGATGATGATGATGATGATGATCCTGTTTCTACCCCATTAAAAATCCCCGTATTCATTTAGGGAAATATAACTTGTGTCTCAGTCAAAGCCAGAAATGGAAGAAAAGAAAAAAAAAGCTTAGTAAACTGAAAGACACCAAATAAAACAGAGAGAGAGAGAAAAGAAGAAAAACCCTGGCACTTAGCTTGACTTTCTGAGTGTTTGCTTTCCTTAGCTTTTTTTTTTTTTGGTTAATGACAGTAAAGCAATTCTATTGAACGTGTAATGGAAAACTGGTGGCTATAATGTAATGCTTAAGCTCACCTAGAGCAATGGTTTTATTCTGCAGCTTCCTTGCATGGCAAAGGTCAGCGAGCAAGCAAGCGAGACTTTTGCTGCTTGAATTCACACTCGTTCTTGTTGCTGAGCTACCATTTAAGCCAAGGAGGTTTCTTTCTTTCTTTCTTTCTTTCTTTCTTTCTTTCTTTCTTTCTTTCTTTCTTTCTTTCTTTCTTTCTTTCTTTCTTTCTTTCTTAAAAGGTTCCTGGCTTCCAAGATTATTGACCGAGGAAATAAAACAGGAAAGGCAACCCAACAACTCGGGTGTGAGATTAGAAGTGGGAAATGAAAGAAGGAAAAGAAGAGAAAGCCTCCGATGCTGCACTGTTATTGTTTTCTTTGGAAGTCGGTTCACGTTTGTCAAGGCTGTCTGGACAGAGTCCAGGGCTTAAGCAAAAAAGGGAGTTTCTTTTACTGAATCCCATCCAGAGATATCATAACATTGAAAGGCTACTATTACCTAAAGAGTTTCAGATGAAAGCATCCAAGCATGAGGTCTGAAATGTGAGGAGTGCCAATTGTCCTTTGACAACAACCGGAGAGATGTCAGAAACCCATTTTCAAGGCAGAGTGGTTGTTTACATAATCTTACCTGATCCCTTTCTTGGCCACATCTCCTATTTCCAGGCTTATCCACTGATCTAAAGAGTAGGTGCACAATCAGACACCCTGGGGCTGTAAACAGCTTCCTTGGGACTTGGGAATGGCCACCAAAGACCTCTGGAAGTTGTAACCAAATTGTGACTTTTTTTTCCTAACCTGGCAGAAAAGAAAAAAGAAATGAATGCATACATGACCAACCTCACTGGAAAGTCGCACTCTATTTAATTTGGAATGGTGTTTAACAATGCACATGTGGGGCTTGTGTTTGATAAATAATTGTAAATAAAAAAACCTACATACTTTTCGTTAAATATAATTTAATTGAATAAGTGGAAGTGAAAGAGAGAAAATGTGATTTCTTTCTAATAAAGGAGAATATTTGCAGCTCATGGTTGAAATGAGGGGTCCCTGGTGTTGTCTGAGCTAAGTTGTTCTCTTGCAGGTGTTTCATTACCCAAACATGGTAACATCATCGATGATTTCTTTCTTTTTCTTGTTTTGCAAAACACAGCCTCATTTCAAGAGAGTTTGAATTTATTTGGAATCAGAGAAAACCTTTCATGAGTTGCATACTCCTTCTATATTAGAAGAACTTTTTTAAAAATAAACCAGACACATCCAGCATATATGTAACAAGGAAGGACAATAATTTAGGATTTTGTTGAGGGAAAACAAAAGACATCTGATGGATCTGACTGTTTTAAAATTTATCATTCCAAATAATAATGAGTAATTTTGTATAAGTTTATCAATGTTTGACTTCTTTGAAACAAGTCAGATTTGTTCTACAAATTATGCTAATTCCCATTTTTCCCCTAGAATAAGAAAAAACTTTTTGTTCAGTAAATACAAAATCATGAAATAAAGAAAATGACATGAAAGTCAGATTAAGGCACAACCTTTTTTACAAAATCACATCCATAATATCTTTTGCCAGCTTTTGCTTAAGAGCTCATGAAACAGCACAACTGCTTGTATATCTTTGGATCAATAATAATACAACTAGAAGGAAAAGGAACAGGTGAAGTTATGTATTTGTTACTTTATTTATACTTTATTTATAATTTTAGTTTATTTGTTACTTCATTTTATTCATTTTACTTCCAAGAACTCCTGTGATCATATAGTGTTTTCTTCTCCAAATCTATCTCCAAAATAAGAACCTTGCTCAAAATGAGCATCAGCAAGAATATTAGATTCCATTATATCAGTAATGGGCACACCATTGGGACTGAAGGACCTGGATGGAGAAAATATATCTGGGTAGTGATAAGAGTCACCACCAATTTAATGGCACCTAATCAGTCAAGCTTCTATGGTTGAGAAAAGAAATGAACTTTAAGCATTCTATTGCATTTACTCTATAATAGTGCATATCAATAGCTAATAGCTAAAGAGCTGTGGTAGCACAGTGGTTAGAATGCAGTACTGCAGACTAACTCACTACTTACTCCAGGAGTTCGATTCTGAGCAGCTCAAGGTTGACTCAGCCTTCCATCCTTCCGAGGTCGGTAAAATGAGGACCCAGATTGTTGGGGGCAATAGGCTGACTCTATAAACCACTTAGAGAGGGCCGTAAAGCACCATGAAGCAGTATATAGTCTAAGTGCTATTGCTATAAATAATAAAGAAAATGAATTGGAGAAAGAGAGGTAAAGTAGCAACAGCTGTAGAGAGTTATGTAGGGTCATAACTCTGGAACACTGTTGTTACATTCAGTCATCTCCTCACTAAAAGATATAAATATATTTAGGCTGCTTTTTCATCATAGTTTCAGTGAGTGCAAGAAGACAAGTGTTAATAGCAACTTTTGAATGCTGAGTTGCAATGCATCTGTGGACTACTGAAATGACTTTGTTTTATAATTTAAAGACCATAACAAAAGTGAATTTCAGAGAGATATAGCTGCTGTGGGCTTTCCTAATCTACCAAGGCAGAAATATATTTCCTACAAACATTCATATTCTAAGTCTGAATGTGACAGATGGCTCAAATTGTATGTTTCTCCTTAATCTCAAACATGTTTACTTAAAAGCAACTTTCACTGATTTTATGGATATATTTTAGATTTGAATTTTGAATTAGAGGAAGTATTTTGATTATGTGCCACCAAGTGACCATATAGATAGAGTTTATCCAGGTTCGTCTGTCCCCAGCGTGGTCCTTCAGTCTCCTACGTTTGCACCCATTGCTGCTATAATTGAGTCCATCCATTTTTCAGGAAGTGTTTACGTTTGATTTTTTTTTAAAAAAAGAGGCCATAAGTGACAATCACTTTTTGCACGTTAAAGAGAAATTTAATTAAGAAAACACATAGATTCGCTAAAGCCTTGGGCATAATGCCCAGAGGGCCTCCCAAACTCGCTGAATGGTGACTGTTCTTCTCAAAGAAAGGAGAATAATTAAATACATGAAGAGAAATCCTCTTGACTGCATTTTGTAAACTGCTTCTGCTTTCAAAGGAAATCAAAATTAGTTTTTGTCTTAGCCTCTTCTATTCCTTTGCTTACATTTTGGAGTGCCGCCTTGGCCTGCGTCTCAAAGGCCGAGGGCAACCCTCAGCCTGAAAAGAAGGGGAACTCCTGCTCTGTGTTTCCTCTTAAAGCCCCTCAAGGGATTTTGAATGGACTGTCAGTTGTCTGCAGCTTTATTTTAGGAAAAAGAAAAGCTCTGTTGTTGAAATAGGACCAGATTGAGAAGAATAATGTTCAAGAATCATCTGAAAAAACTGTTAAAGAAATTTGATAAGGAAAGCATAAATAATATTAGATGCCATATATTTTATTAGAAGAGAAACTGTGAGTTCAGGTCCCATGTTAGACTCAAGGCCAGCTGGGTGATCTTAGGTCAGTCCCTCTCTTTCAGTTCCAGGAAGTAGAGAATGGCAAATCAGTTTCAAAAATCTTGCCAACAAAACTGCAGGTGCTGGCCCAGGCATCTGACTAGAAATGAACCTTTAAAAGAAAGAAACAAGGCAGCAATCCTCTAACGCCCAGGGCATCCCATTTATTTATTTTCCTCTGTCCTCATTTTTCCCCATCAGAATGCTGATCAATATGTGAAGTTTGATTCCACCCTTGCTGGCCATGTTCTTGGGGAATTCTAGGATTTGAAGGCCACACATCTACTGTAGATGGTTCCCAGATTGGAGAATTTAGATTTATAGTCATTAAAATAGCACTCTAAATATTGTAAAGATGCAAACAACTCATTTTAATTTTTTTACAATATTTTTTTTAAATTAAAGTTTACAGTTACAGAGATAAAAACTAATACAAATTAAGAAAACTATAAGAGTAAAAAGAAAAAAAGTATTGAGAAAAAATGAAAACTTAAAAAAATATAGTTAAAAAAACTACATAAAAAATGAGTTCCCTCTTCATCACAAGTACAGTTTCAGTAGTTGAATAATCTCTTCTTCTGATATCTTTTCTCTTATCTATAAACATATCCTTGAGATTTATTTATTTATTTATTTATTTATGAGACTTATATACTGCTGTAAGTGCAAGCACTCTCTAAGCGGTGTACACCAGTAAGCAATGTGTGTGTGTGTATATATATATATATATATATATATATATATATATATATATATATACACACACATTGCCCCCAACAATCTGGGTCCTCATTTTACCTACCCCGGAAGGATGGAAGGCTGAGTCAACCTTGAGCCGGTGAGATTTGAACCGCTGACCTGCTGAACATAGTCAGCTAAAGTGGCCTGCAGTACTGCACTCTAACTGCTGCGCCACCTCGGCTCATGAGATGAGGCAAAGCAAGGCGAGACGAGACGAGACAAGATAAGATAAGATACGATACCCTTTATTGTCAGTGTGCACACTGGCACACATTAAAAATTAAATTCTGTTGCCTGCTCTCAAAAGTGTACACATACATAACACACATATAAATACACTATATACAATATAGTTATATACCTACACCCTTGCTTATAAATACATATCTTAAACCATCTGTCCATCTTAAGCCCTCATCATTTGGCCCTGATCCAGAAATAACAACATGTACTGTATATTTTGCCTTTAATCAAATAAACCAACGTTATATACCTTACCTTTGCTTTCAACATTCTTCATCTTTAATCCCTTTAAACAATGTCCCAGAACTCGATTTCCTTTCATTTTTTTCTTTGTCTCTTCTCAGAAACTCTTTCCAAACTTTAACATTTTTCTTTTGTAAATCCAAAATAAGACAATTATCCAAGTCACTCCTATATCATTCTTATAATGTGTCATTTTGAAGTCCACATTCAAATCAACTTCAGTCAGTTGTTCAGTCCAGTGAAAATTGTTCTTCATTTTGGCCATTTTTAAATCCAGTTTTTTTAATAAGTATTTTATTAAGTTTTATAAAGGTATGGGGAAAAAAGGGTCGGTATAGGTAATGGGGTTCAGGGTGGTGTTCAGGGAAGGGATTGGGATGGGGGTAGGCACAACAATGGGGTTGCCCCCAATGACATTCCAAGCTTTAGCGAACAAACTATCATCCGGTTCAAGTATTCAGTGGGAATAGTTAATATAATCATAAGTAGCTGTAGTCAACAAAAATAGCAATAATTATAAAACATATCAATTAATCAATAAGCATTAATCATCTTACTAAATTTAAGAATCAATTTTCATTAACTCGTTTTGCTAAACATTGATAAAAAATTTCCCATGTTTTAAAATAAACTGTCTTTAATCTCTAAGGTTAGTTTATCTATTTCTGCACATTCTAGAATTTTCCTAATTATGATCTCATCTGATGGTACATTTTCATTTTTCCAATATTGGGCAAATGCTAGTGTCACAGCTGTCAATATATGTAATATTAAATACTCATTCTCTTTGCCATAATTAGATCCTAGTATCCTAACAAAAACAATTCTGGCTTAAATTCTATTTGTACTTTAGTCATCTTTTCCAGCCATATATGAATCTTGGACCAAAATTTCATTGCACTAGGACATACCCACCAGATATGGTAGTAAGTACTTGACTTTTGTTTACATTTCCAACAGTTATTCGAAACACCTTTAAACATTTTCGCTAACCTTACTGGTGTCATGTGCTATAAAACATTTTATACAGGTTTTCCTTATATGAGGCTGCTTTAGTCAGTTTAATATTTCTATCCCAAAGCTTTTGCCAAGCTTCTAGATCAGTGGTTCTCAACCTTCCTAATGCCGCGACCCTTTAATACAGTTTCTCATGTTGTGGTGACCCCCAACCATAAAATTATTTTCGTTGCTACTTCATAACTGTAATTTTGCTACTATTATGAATCGTAATGTAAATATCTGATATGCAGGGTGTATTTTCATTGTTACGAATTGAACATAATTAAAACAGTGATTAATCACAAAAACAATATAGCAATGCTCGCTGGAGAAGTTTACTCTTCCTTACTCAAAAATGTTGGGAGGGAGGGAAGGGGAAGGAAGGAAGGAAGATTGAAGGGGAAAGGAAGGAAATGGAGAAGGAAGGAGATTGAAGGGGAAAGGAAGGAAGGAAGGAAGGAAGGAAGGAAGGAGAGAGAGAGAGATTGAAGGGGAAGGGATGGAGATGGAGATGGAAGGAAGGAAGGAAGATTGAAGGTGAAAGGAAGAAGATGGAGAAGGAAGGAAGATGAAGGGGAAAGGAAGGTGATGGAGAAGGAAGGAGATTGAAGGGGGAAGGAAAGAAGGAAGGATTGAAGGGGAAGAGATGGAGATGGAGACAGAAAGAAGGAAGGAAGGAAGATTGAAGGGGAAAGGAAGGAGATTGAAGGGGAAAGGAAGGAGATGGACAAGGAAGGAGATTGAAGGGGGAACGAAGGAAGAAAGGAGAGAGAGATTGAAGGGGGAGGTGCTGCCAAGGACGCACAATCACCTCTGCACAATTGCCCGAGGGGGAGGCTCTGGTGGAGAGCCTGGTGGAGAGCCAAGTGGCGGCACATCCGGGGCCTCGGAAGCTGCGCGGATGATCCGCGTGCCTCGGAGCCACTGGCCGCCCTCTCACACCCGCCAAGGGATGGAGATGGAGAAGGAAGGAAGGAAGATTGAAGGTGAAAGGAAGGAGATGGAGAAGGAAGGAAGATTGAAGGGGAAAGGAAGGAGATGGAGAAGGAAGGAGATTGAAGGGGGAAGGAAGGAAGAAGAGGGAGATTGAAGGGGAAGGGATGGAGTTGGAGATGGAAGGAAGGGAGGAAGATTGAATGGGAAAGGAAGGAGATGGAGAAGGAAGGAGATTGAAGGGGGGAGGTGCTGCCAAGGTCGCACAAGCATCTCCGCACAATTGTCCGGGGAGGGGGGTGGTGGAGAGCCTGGTGGAGAGCCAAGTGGCGGGACATCCGGGGCCTTGGAAGCTGCGTGGAGGATCCGCGTGCCTTGGAGCCGCCGGCTGCCCTCTCACACCTGCCAACCTGGAGCCCCCCCTCCTCATCCCGGCACCTCTTGCCTTCTCCCAGCTGCCCCCTGGGACCTGCCCACCCCTCCAGCCTCCTGAGTGCCATCGCAGCGGCGGGGTTGCGGGAGCCCCTTTCCATGCTGCGCAGCCCATCACACGTGAGAGGGGTGCAGCCGGAGCGCCAGCTCCTGCTTGGAAGGCACCGCTTCTCCCCTCCCAGCCCAGCCAGCTGGCCTCCAACGCACATGTGGGCATTGCCACCGCCTCGCCCTCTTCCCCGCCCCCTGACCGCTTCCGAGGCCCGGAGCCAGGCGAGCAGGGAAGAGCCGCTCCTGCCTGGCAGTCCCACGGCCACGCCGGGCACCAGAGGGCTGAGGCGGCCTCCGACAGCAAAGGTAGCTGGTCGGGCCATGCGGGGGAGGCTCCCGCATGGCGCGGAGGGCAGGCAGGGGCAGAGCGCGGCTGGGCAACCAGGAGGAGTGGAGACTGGTTCGTCGTTGCAGCTGAGCACAGCTGGCAGCAGCTGCAGCAATGGAGCAGACCAGACCTGGCTTGGCTCGGACAGGCTGCTGAGCCAACCCGGGGCGGTATCGGTGCTGCAGTGGCAGGAGCAGGCGCTGTTGGAGGAGAAGGGCGCCCTGGAGGTGGAGGAGGAGGGCAGTGGAGGAGGGCGGTGGCAGTGGCTGGATAGAGGAGCAGTGTCTTGGTTTCTAAAGAACATCGGAAATATGTGTTTTCCGATGGTCTTAGGTGACCCCTGTGAAAGCGTTGTTTGACCCCCAAAAGGGTCACGACCCACAGGTTGAGAACCGCTATTCTAGATCTATAGAGTACCAGAATTTTTTTGCCCAAACTATCATTGTCTCTTTTACTTGTTCTTCTTCCATCTTCCATTTTAGCAGAAATCTATAAAGTTTCTTAATCAAATTTTCATCTGTTTTCAAGAGTATTTGATCAAAATCTATCTGTTCTTTATAAAATCCCAGTGTCTTTAGATCTTTCTGATATGTTGTTTGGATTTGTAAGTAAGGCCACCATGATATAATAATAATAACAACAACAACAACAACAACAATAATGACTACTGGAGAGATCAAGCTGGCCTACAAGAAAGACCAAATGAAGAACAGAATAGAGGCTTGGGAAGACAAAGCACTACATGGCCAATACATTAAAAAAATAGCTGGGAAAGCAGATAATAACAAGACCTGGCAATGGCTAAGAGCAGGAAAATTGAAGAAAGAGACCGAGGGACTAATTCTGGCTGCACAAGACCAAGCCTTAAGGACAAATGCATATAAAGTCAAAATTGAGAAGACAGCAACAGACAGTAAGTGCCGCCTATGCAAAGAAGCTGAAGAAACAGTGGACCACCTGGTAAGCTGTTGCAAGAAGATTGCACAGACTGATTACAAGCAGCGGCATGACAAAGTAGCAACAATGGTGCATTGGAAGATCTGCAAAAAATATCATTTGCCTGTAAGCAAAAACTGGTGGGATCATAAAATAGAGAAAGTCATAGAAAATGATAAAATTAAACTGCTCTGGGACTTCAGAATTCAAACAGACAAGCACCTGCAACATAACACCCCAGACTTAACAATTGTCGATAAGAAAGACAAAAAAGTCTGGATAGTGGATGTGGCAGTGCCTGGAGACAGCAGAATAGAAGAGAAAGAACTGGAGAAGATAACAAAATACAAAGACCTACAAATAGAAATAGAAAGACTGTGGCAAAAGCAAGCAAGGGTACTACCAATAGTCATAGGTGCCTTGGGTGCAATCCCAAAACAACTGGAGCACCACTTGAACACTATTGGCATTGACAAATTCGCTATTAGTCAATTGCAAAAGGCAGCCTTACTAGGAACTGCTTCCATCCTGCGACGATATCTGTAATACCATCAAACATCCACATCTGCCTATCCCAGGTCCTGAGTAAGGACTCGAAAGGTAGACAAAATGCCAAATCCAGTCTGAACATCTGGCTGACTGATCAATAATAATAATAATAATAATAATAATAATAATAATAATAATAGTACCAATAGTAATAGGCTCTTTGGGTGCAATCCCAAAACATCTGGAGCACCACTTGAACACCATTGGCATTGACAAATTCGCTATTAGTCAATTGCAAAAGGCGGCCTTAATAGGAACTGCTTCCATCCTGCGACGATACCTTTAATACCATCAAACATCCACATCTGCCTATCCCAGGTCCTGGGTAAGGACTCGAAAGGTAGACAAAATGCCAAATCCAGTCTGAACATCTGGCTGACTGTGCGATGATCAATAATAATAATAATAATAATAATAGTACCAATAGTAATAGGCTCTTTGGGTGCAATCCCAAAACATCTGGAGCACCACTTGAACACCATTGGCATTGACAAATTCGCTATTAGTCAATTGCAAAAGGTGGCCTTACTAGGAACTGCTTCCATCCTGCGACGATACCTGTAATACCATCAAACATCCACATCTGCCTATCCCAGGTCCTGGGTAAGGACTTGATAAGTAGACAAAATGCCAAATCCAGTCTGAACATCTGGCTGACTGTGCGATGATCCATAATAATAATAATAATAATAATAATAATAATAATAATAATAATAATAAGCACCACTTGAACACAATTGGCATTGACAAATTCGCTATTAGTCAATTGCAAAAGGCGACCTTATTAGGAACTGCTTCCATCCTGCGACGATATCTGTAATACCATCAAACATCCACATCTGCCTATCCCAGGTCCTGGGTAAGGACTCGATAGATAGATAAAATGCCAAATCCAGTCTGAACATCTGGCTGACTGTGCGATGATCCATAATAATAATAATAATAATAATTTCTAACTGCCAACCCCCTGCTCAGACAGGTAACCCTATACCATTTCGGACAAATGGTTGTCCAGTTTCTTCTTAAAAACTTCCAGTGTTGGAGCACATGACTGTGGGATTTTGCAAACAACCATAACTGCCAAGTATCCAAGCACCCAAAATAGGTCACTTGATCATGGGTGGAGGGGGCAGCCATCGAGTCTTCAGAACTGGGTCATAAGTACCTTTGGGAGGGGGCTTCTGTCATAACTTTGATTGGCCACTAAGCAAGTGATCAAGAATTACAGTAAAGAAAAGAAAGGGGCTTGTTCCTTTGAAGGCTTCTTCCGAAAATGCTAAAAACAGTAGTTAAGATTTCATTTGCTATTATAATTATTTTAACTACATTCAGTTATTTATATTGTTGTGGAGTGGGGTGATGTTTGGGTTTTTTTGGCGGGGGGGGGTTATTAATGTCATTTTGGTCATGCAGATTGTGTTGGTAGGAACTGGAGCTGAGCAATATTTTGAGTGTTACAGGTCTCCAGTCCTGCTTTGTACTATGGATTGCTTATTTCAGGGTTTATATACAACAGTCCATTATGATGTCAGTTGTCTCACAATTCAAGCCATTTCTTCAACTATTGAAGATTTAAGTTGTTGAATGAAATAAAATCCAATTGCTTATTAGCAGATGCTGCTCTCTACTATCTTCTCAAATAGCTTTGTTTCTAAATTGAAATATGAACTAAGGACTCACCATTTTCTCTAAGTTGTACTCTTTCTGTGGAGTACAAGTTCTTTCCTATTCCATGACTCACTTCTCTCCCTGCCAGAAACTTTGTTTCTCCACTCAGAAACTTCTGTCTACATTACAAACAATAGAGTTGTTTGTCTTCAAAAAAATCATCATGCAATTGTAGATATAGTTTGCATACTAAGTATTTTTGTAATTGATCTTTTTGCCTTTTGCTGTGCATTGCAGAAGGTTGTCAACTGCTTCTTCTAATGATCCTGTAAGCAAGGCATCTCAGTGAGTAACTGGGGTCAGATTAGCACTGTCAAAATGTGAATCCCACATACAAACTCTGCTATTATCCCACAATGCATTTTTTGAAGTAAAAGACTTTGTTCAATGCATTATATGCTGAAGGAGAAAAAAGCAGATTTATTGCTACTAATACATCCAATAACAATACTGTTTGGCGTCGTCACAGATTCTCGTCTGCAAGCCCTGAGTGCTATTTCTAGCAAACATAGTTTGACTAGTTTGTGTTTGACTAGTTTGTGTTTGACTAGCAAGGACAGTTCAAAGGGTCCTCTTTACAGTAACTAAAGGATTCAAACTGAGCCTCAAGAACACTTATATTCACCTATTTATACAATAATAATAATAATAATAATAACAACAACAACAACAACAATAGATCATCTAGTTAGTTGTTGCAAGAAGATCATATAGACTGACTACAAACAACAGCATGATAAACTAGCAACAATGGTGCATTGGAAGATCTGCAAGAAATATTATTTGCCTTCAAGAAAGAACTAGTGGAACCAAAAATTAGATAGTGTAATAGAATATGAGGAGACTAAAGTGTTCTGGAACTTAGTAAACAACAACATCTACCTATCCTAGGTCATTAGAAAGGACTTGATAGGTGGATATCAATACCAAATCCAGTCTAAACATCTGGGTAACAGTGAAACGAACCATAATATAATCAGCACCGTGTTTTTATTCACCAAAATATAATATAGGATAAAAATCAACACAAAGAATCACATCTTGACCATGGAAATCTGAATTCCAGGCAGGAATCTGGGAGTTATCCAAATACTGTTGTAAGGTATAACATATGCCCAGGCAGAGCTGTAGGAATAGTTGTTGTTTTAAATCCACAGTTTATACAACAGAAATATTTAGTTCTTATAAAAATTAGTATTATCTGTTTGTTATTTCATCTAAAGAACGGGTGTCAAACTCGCGACATCATGTGACATGTTGTGATGTATCGTGACTGTTTTTGAATTGCCGCAGCTGGGGTGGGTGTGGCCTCCATATGATGCAATCGGCCTGCGGGCTGGCAGTTTGACACCCCTGATCTAAAGCATCAATAGGTATGATCTTGCAAGACTTTTTTCCCCCAATACTTTACCCCTTTTAATAATTAGATCTCTATATTTTGCATTTTTTTCCAATTCTTTTTCCTTGATTATGTTATCCCTAGATATTGTCGCATTCATATCAATTTGTTTTCATTTTAATTATTATAGTATTATGTGTGTTGTATTCTAAGTGGCAATCATTTTGCATGAGAAAATCTCATAACAAGCTTCATCTTTCCCTAATAAGATACTAAGAAACATATCTGGACTTGAATGTGCATTTAGCCAGTCTCTTTCTGCTTAGCATATGCACACAGAACCTTAATGTGGCATACGGTGTTTGTCATGTTCACACTTTACAACTTTAGGTATATCTTCCTTTAAAAAAAGTGTATTGTGTGTGAGATTTAGAAAGGATGTTAATTTTCCCACAGACTATCAGGCAGGCGTTGTGGCAAAGCAAATCTAATATTGAATATCAATTAAATACACTGAATATAGCTACTATAATTCAGCAGAACAAGTTAAGGTTCACCTAAATTAAGTCAGCTGAAATTTAGACTGAAAGGGGACCTAACTGAGCAAATACTTGTAGGATGGCTTTTTTAATTCAACTAACAGCTTGAATCTAATCCATTGTAGTGTAGGATTAAGAGATAAGGCACAGTAGCAAGAGGAGTCTTTTTCTTTCTTACTATTACCCATCTTTTCCTTGCTATCATCCTTGTTCTCTTCCCCTGCTGGTTTGTCAACATTCCTATTGGTAGTAGCTCATAAGCAGATTGCTGTCAAGCAGTTAGCTGAAGGTGATTTTTCTGTGTTGTTCCCCACATGTTGCTCAGATTCAAAGCACTGGGCAGGGAACCTCTCACCCTCTAGAGCAGTGTTTCTCAACCTTGACAATTTTAAGGGATGTGGACTTCAACTCCCAGAATTCCACAGCCAGCATTGCTGGCTGTGGAATTCTGGGAGTTGAAGTCCACATCCCTTAAAATTGTCAAGGTTGAGAAACACTGCTCTAGAGCCTTCCGTTTGTATATCAAGTGCTCCAGCAGGCTAGTTCCTTTTCATGTTGCATTAACCACTCAAGCATTTTGTGCTGCTGAATGTCATCTTATTTAACATTTTCTTAAACAACTTCTAAAGGTCTTAATGTATGACAGATGGGCCGCTGAAGGGTCAGCTTAATGGTTTGGCTTGATAGTGTTTATTATTAGTGAAGTATTGTTTAAATAAATCTTTCCCAGTTCCCTCTGCTTCACTGGCACTAACATCATTTCTATATGCCCAAAGCTTCTTTCTTTGAGCAAGGTTCTTAAGTTTTTTTTCATTCAATGTCCACAGGATATGTAGTCATAGACCATAAACATAATAGTGGAAGCAAGACCAGAAACAGAACAAATTTGGACTTCCAGTTAAAATGCTATGCTCCAAAAAGCTGAAAAGTTTCAAATAATGCTGGAATGACTCATGATTCATAGATGTGAAGTATATTTGCACATGAACATCAAGTGCCTAAAATAAATTATTTTTGTAGCTACTGAAACAGGAGTTGCACTGCAAAAAAAAATCCATTGTATTTTTTTCCTGATCATATTTTCCATTCAATGAGAATGAAATGAGTTTGAATTTGTGTATTTTATGTATGTTTTAAAAATGAGGTTTGTAAAAATGGAAAACCTGAAAGGTGGTGAAGTATCAACTTTTCTAGACAGGTCAGGTCAAGAAACATACATGGCAAGGAATGTTTACTTTATAGTTGTATTGTATAACAGTAGAATTTTGAAAGTCTGTCCAAATTTCTCTGAGTTCTAACTTATACTAAACAAAATCCAGCAGAACTATTTTGAGTTTCTTTCTTGCTTCCATATGTTTAATCACTTCTCCAAATCTTTCCTTAACAGTTCTTTCATACATTCTCTAAAGTCATCTCTAAATTCCTTTATAGGTTGTGACTTTCTTCCCCTTACCTCAAATATCCAAAATGATTGCATGATGTCCTTTCTTTTCACTGTATTGTCAGTTCTCTGATAGTCTTGTATTAAATCTCAAAGGGATTTCTTTCACTGAGTTTCTTTTAGAACAGGATCTATGACCAGCCAGAGAAGGTGCAAAGCAATGGAAAAATGCAGACCAGAAAAGAAAACCAACAATAACACCTTCCACTTCCTCACAGCAATAAAATGTTTAGAAATAAATTTTAAAGCATCTTGGAAACCAGAAAAAGAAAATGTTTGAGAAATGGTAGAAGAGGGAGATGGGGCATCATTAATTACAGAAATTACATACAACAGGCTTTGATTAATAGTCCTATTTTACAGTTCAGATGCTAAGATGCAGAGGCAAAAAAATAAAAAAGAATAATTTACCTAACCCAACTTGACTTCTTTACTGTGCTTGGATATTTGAACTATGTGTTCAATCAAAACTGCTAGAGCAGTAGACTTGCTCTATAGTATTATAGTTAACAATCTCTGGGCAAAATCTGGCTAGAATGAAGTATTTTTGAAAATTTAAACATGGTCAATGTATTTGCATGTACTTCATGAAAACAAAATATGAAAGAGCTTCCATTTGTTTATTTATAACATTTACATGACCACCCAGCTGAAAGAATGTGACTCTGGGCAGCATATAAAATCATTAAACAAAAAAGAAAAAAGAAATAAAAAAGAAACAATATATGCCTCTAAAACATAATAAAACAATTAAATGGTAATCAGAACTGAAATTTGTTATAGCTTACCTCTGGGAACTCTACTCATCCTGACCCAAGTGCCTGGGACAAGAGCCAGGTCTTAACTGCCTTTCTGAACACCTGCAGGTTCACACCAGAGGGTGATATTAAAAATATCAACTATAGTATTTACAGCCACCACATACTCTGTTAACATTCATCCCTCCTTCTCTCTCTCTCTCTCTCTCCCTTATCAAATAAGTCAAAATTGCACATGTGCTTAGGATGCTCATATTATAGACTGTAAATGAATCTAAAGAAAGAGCTTTACATGTTCATTTCTGCCACGTGTATACAGTATATGTCATCCACATTAGCTCCCTGGAAACTGGTTTTCCTCATTTCTTTGTTCCCCTTTTTTTTACTTTTAACATACAGAAATTGTGATTTTTAAAGATGAGTCCATTGACTCTGCTCTTTTTCCCTTCAAATAGTTATTTTGAAAAATCTGAAATATTCCTGTTACATTCTTAAATTCTTAAATTAATTATAAGCTTTATTTTTCAAAACAAACATAGTTTCTTTGTGTCTTTGCAGAGGTGATTATTCTGAAAAAGGTGTTTTAGAGTTTGGTGGATTGAATTATTTAAAAAGGAGTAATTGAAGAATTCATTTGACAGATCACATTTTTGTATCTCTGGATAATTTCTTTTCATATTTTACAAGTATAAAATAAAAAATTCAGAGAATCAGCCATTCACAAATCCACTAGAATAATAATAAAAATGCTGTACTTGGAGAATCCATATCTTTTTATTGCCTATAAACTCAGTAATCTCATTCCTGTATAACAATAAGTCATAATAGAGTTTATTTTCATGTATAAACATATCCATAGTGGCTTCATATTATTTCTTCATCAAACTGTGATTAAAAATTCTAGCTTAGTATGTCTGAATGTAGCCAATAATAGGTTTCCCATCCTTCACTTTATGTTATGTATATATGTTAGATATTACTTAGATAATCACAGTGTGCTTTTATCCAAGATGATTTAAGAAAAGACATAGTATGAGACCCTGAAAAACAAAAGTAGGTGTTCAAGGTTGTGAGAACCTCTTTAGCTCCTGATAAATGGTAAAGATTGTACAGTATCTCTTTTTCATAACAGAATCCAGTATCTGCTAGAAAATGTCTGCTCTTCTGCAGTACAAATAAGAGTATTAAACAGACTCTGATTAATTTTGAGACTTCAAATTCTATTCCTCAATTCCCCTCTGCCCAAAATGTGATTTGTGAAATAACAAAGTCAAGATCCTCTGATCGTTGTCCTTTAACGTCTCTTTTTCACATGGCCGGCCTTCAGAAAAAGCTATTTTACTAGAAGAAATTAGATTTCTGGTTATCAGGAGCCCTAAATAGACATGAATTACAAGAATGTCCTTTGAAAATCCCATCCAGCACTTCGTTTCATTAAATCCCATGAAGCGACCTTAATTTAGTGGAACACCGGATAGGTTGCTCCTTTAACCTATTAGCACTTTGGCCAGTCCCATAAAGCATATTCATGGCTGATTCCATCAAGAAGGACAACAGTGGGATTAATATTATTTCAAGATACAGTAAATGCCACAGTGATGAAACTGTTCAACATCTGGTGCTCACCGTGTCATGTTGAATGCATTGACATTTACTCTGCTATCGTTTCATTTTCAAACGTGCGGGTGAGTGTGTCAGCATGCAATATAGCACCTCAAGACTTACATAGAGCTGGGGGCAGGGAGAGAAGTAGTTTCCTATGTGATACATTCCCGTGTATCTACTATGAAAAGCCAGCTGTTGATGCTTCCCGTATTATAGGCTACTACAGGCATTAAGCAGTAAGAAAATTTCATTCCATATTCAACTGAGTTATGCATATCAATCAAATTTTGAATGCCGATCTTCAATCTTAATTCCAAATGGATTACACTGCGTTTATTACATCACACACGCAATATGACTGCATGTGACGATTCCTTATTTATTTCTAAACATTTTGTACTATTTTTTTAATGTCTTATAACCAGAAAGAGTACTTGTAAGGGTATATTAAAAGGAAATAATTTTTTTTGCCATGATACAAAAAATATAATAAATGTGGCAGCAGTCCTCTTTCTCTTTGCTTGAAGCCTTGAGCAACAATGCTGTAAATGATTCTTAATGATTCTTAAGAGTGTAAAATAGATGTGTAAAAGCAAATTCTATTACAATCCACAAGAATGTTGCCACAGATGTCAGCAGAGTCAAAATTTCCCTTTTCATACTGACTGAAACTTGGAAAGAAGCGTTGTTCTAACTTGCACACCGTGAAGCTGTGAATGAAAGCTATCTGTAGTTCTGATCTCTTCAAGCAGTTCTCCTGGCATGTGCTTGGAGAATTGGATTTTTGCCAGCTAAAAGTCATGTTTGCATTGTCTTCGTACCAGTTTTCTTTTCTATGCTATCAGCTCAATCATCATCCAGCCAAGGCAACCTCTGGTAAAATAAACACTCCCCTAGCACATTCAGCTTAGTGTAAATTCCAGCAGGCCAGTTAATTTGTTTCTGAAATATCAGAACTCTCTAAGTGGATGCCAGAATTTGACACTGGTTCTTTCCTAAAAAGTTTGAGTCACGAAACCCTGCCACAAAAGATCTTGATGGAAAAGGGTGTGGGTGTCTTCTTTATCTCTCCCCCCCCCCCCCTGCCCCCAAGATGATATTCTATCCTAGCTGAGGTGGTGAAAAATTGCTTCAAAATCTCAAGAAAAGGCTTTGTGTCTTTTTCAAAACTTTGAAACTTGGCCAAAGATTTTTCAGTCAGCCAGTGTGTTGTGTTCAAAGGCAATGAAAAACATCTCTTTGGGACAACAGGGAGGTCTGCAAAAAAGTTCTGCCAAAGGAGTCCTCGGGCCAAGAGAACTTCCTGATTGGCTGCTAGTCTTGGTAAATGAAGCTTGGCAACATAGCTGGAAGATTTTAACTATCAACATCTTTATCCTAGAAACAGTGCTGGAGAAACCCATTCCACACACTGCTAACTGATACTTGAACAGTCATAATGTGCCCATAGAGAACATATATTATGAAGTGGTCTGAAGCTCCAGTCCTCTTTTTAATCTGAGGTAGATAAGTGAAGGAAATCTGCTGAACTATACTTGTCTGTTCCTATCTGCACATCCAGGTGCTAAAGGGCCCATTTGTACGGGCCATATAACTATTGTGAAACTTTTCCATCTGCAAATCTGTCCAGGTGGAGTTAAAAATCCAGCAATAAGACAGCAACAGCCCTGCATCCCTTGTGATAATAGGAATGCATCCGGTGCCATCCTTTATACATGTTATTCCTTTTCTCCTAATGATAAATCACAGTATGCAAGGATGAAAATACACTGCCAGGCTGAAAGCTCCCATTTCCATTTACCATCTCAGCTCTCCAGATTTGGATCTATGCCAGGTGGAGTTGAATGTATTTGAACTCCCGATGTCTCAGCATTAATTCAGTCTGGCACAACAATGCAATATGTGCAAGCAATATTTCCTCAGTGCTTCATCTTGTTGATGGATTTTTGTTTCCTCCATGTCATCGTGACTGCAGCAGATTCCTTCTGCTTTTTATTCTTTAAATATGCCATAGCTGCAAAGCCCATTACAGCAGCTTCCTTTATCTTCACAGATGTGTGTAGATATACACAGCAAGATGGAATGTTTCTGTTTGTTGAGCAGCCAGTCTGGGCAGCTGGGGCTGTGTCAAATTACACCTGGCACAAAAATGGATCAGCAGCAATCTGAAGAATTGCATTCAGGTGTGGAGTACTATTCTTAGCATGTCCTGGGGATGCTGGAAAAACTGCACAAAGTCGTCTAGTTTCATAAATTGATTCAATCATAGCCCTTCTTTCCCACTGATAAGATTTGCTCACTTCAATACTTTCCAAATCTATAAGTACAAATGGGAATTCTAGTTTTAGCAGAATAAGTTCACAGTATTGCCATTATCCCATGGCTGTGTATAATACGGAGAAAGTTCCTATCCCCTATAATAGATGTGACCTAGAGATCCACATCAGCTGAGTTACAAATATTTACATAATATTGATCTGAGACTCTTAACATCTTCTTCAGGAAAAGGTAAATTTGGCTTTACATTTATAAACACACAAAGGTTCTGTCTGCAATAAGATCAAACTCCAATTTCAGAGAAAGATGGAAGTAATATGATAGAGGCATTGTTCCCTTGATCACATTTATTTCCATTTTGTTCAGCTAAATGGGCTTTTCAGGTTTCTGTAGAGCTGCAAATTTTGTCCAGGGGTCACTGAAGAAAAAGCTGTACCTCACAAATGACCAACCCAACATTACAAGTCACTTTCTCAAAAATTGCTGCTGGTGGCCCAAATCCTTCTAAATCACCTGGATATTTTGACTTACTATATGGCTTTGTTATCTTGTTTATCTTTCAGTGTTTCCTCTATTGTGTATATATATGTATATGTGTAGAGGGAATGTATAAAATATGTGTATATGTGTAGAGGGAATGTATAAAATATGATAAAATAGTTGTTCACTTTTACTCCTTACTACTAATTCTTCAACTGATTCCCTATACTCATGGAAAACCTCTGTGTGTATTGTGTGTGGTGTGTATTGTGTGTGTGCTATATATGTTTCAATAGGCTTTGGGGGTTCCTGAACAAGTTGGGTTAGAAAGGGAGGTAAATTGTACATGTACATTCACTAAACACTGGGCGTAATATTAAGAAGCAGTCTAACACTAATCCTGCATGAAATGATAGAATGTTAATGAATGTGAAATGTTGTGAATTTTCTGTATCAGCTTGTTAAAGGAGAAAAAGGCCACTTTAATAAAATAAAAATCCTTCTGGGTCAAATAGAATACCTGGAGTGCTGATCAGCTGTGGCTGAAGAAGTGGTGATAGGCTAGAGGTGGCCATGGCAATGAATCCTGGAGGTGCTCAGCACTGGGTCCTTCAGCCTGGTGGTTGCTGCCGTGTTAACGGGTGAATTTATTATTTAAATAAACACTGGCACAATACTGCTATATTATAGTAAAAAGGTTGATCTAATGATGTCTGTGTCATCACTGCATTTCAAGAAATAAATATAGTGAATTGCTATATTCTGCTAAAGTAGTCTCTCTCTCTCTCTCTCTCTCTCTTTCTCTCTCTCTCTCTCATTTCAGCTATATAAATGGCCACCTGTGGGTTAGGACTTCATTTCAATCAAAGTCTTAGGCAAGCCATCAGTGATGGCAGAAGTGATCTTCCCCTTCTCGACCAGCTTATTGGGGGAGGAAGAAGAGGAAGATGTTGGAGTAAAAGAGAAGGAGAGAATGTCAGGTTCAGCTGCTTTTTAATCCAGCCTCAGCCATCTCTTCTTCCCTCACTCCTGCTTTCCTTTGACAATTGATATGGTATCTACTACTAAACAATGCCGGGGTTCACACAACACTTTATAAGCCACATCTGGGCTTAGGGTACTATATAAATCCAGACACAGTTTGCAATGAAAATGTCTGGATAATGCAGGTGCATAGGAGGCAATGAACCCTTTGTTCTTTCTCTATTTTTAATAATTAGTTGAACATTATAAATGTCTGACAAAAACTAGGCAATGCCTCATTCTGTTTTAGCAAGTGGCCAGCTAGATACTTACAAAGAGGATCTGAAGGCAAGATCTTCTCCAGTAACTGAGCAACCAGCAACCATCATGAAATGATATGCTGTTTTGGAACCTGGGTGTTCATGTAGCCATCACTGAACTTGACTCATAGTCATTGATAGAATTCCCAAACAAGTCCATGAATGCCAGTACGTATGAAAAAAATTGGTCTCCAATCCTTTCTCATCAAAACTGTAAATACAATTTTGTGAAATTATATTCACTCACATTCAGACGTCTTAGCTGCTGAATACTATCTCATCTTCACACGAGTCCTTCTGGTATATAAAGGGAACTAGAATGAGTAGCATCCAAGTTTAGTGCTTGCTTCATTTATTTCATAAACAGTCGTTCAACATGTACTGTGCCAGGGTGAAAAAGTAATCATATGCCTAATTTAACCAGGGATAAGTAAGACCAGTTGTGTGAGTACTTCATAAAAGAATCAGGACTAATTTGAGCCAGTTCTCTTTCATAAATCTCCCCAATTCCCTCCTACTCTCTCACCACACATTACAGTGAAGTTTCCCCCATTCATATTTTGATGGCATGCCTCAGATGGGGATGTTTGGAGACATTACTCCTGAAAGAAATCTCCGAAGACCTCCATTAAAGTCATTGGTGCCTATCAGAATGTTCCAGAACAGTTTCTAAAACTCAAGGGATCCAGTGCTTTAAAAAAATTGGGACAACTGCATCTTTCCAAAATTACTGCAAAAGTATAGCATAAAATTGGCCCCCAAATCATAAATAACTTCAAGCAATATCCAGGGATTTGTAGGCAACTCCCATCTTGGTTTAATTCACTGAGCATCACTCCATCATTAAAAAAGCACTCGATAAAAATGGGATTCACAGGAGTATAAAGGCAGAAATTTAATGCTAATATCAAATTTGCTGAAAAGCACCAGCATATCTTGCAGGTTTCTGGATAAATATTCTACTGACAGATGAATCAAAAGTGGAACTTTGGGGGCTGCATCACGTTATTATGTGTGGTGGATATGAACACAATATTCCACAAGAAACTCACACCAACTCTAAAGCGTAGAAATGGCAAATTTGCTGCCTGAAGACCTGGATAATGTGTTATAATTAATAGTAGTGTGATTTCTGCTTTGTATCAGATAATTTTGTAGTAGAATATGAGACCATCTGTCCATCAACTAATACACAAAATGGTCATGTAGCAAGACCATGACTTAAAACATATAAACAAGTTTTCAAGAGAATGAATGAAAAAGAACCAATTCTCTGTAAAACTCCAGGCCTAAATCCACAGAACTATTATAGAAGGATGTGAAATGAACAATTCATGCTAGAAAAACCTAGAAATATGACTGAATTAAAACAATTTGCCATGGCGGAATGGCCAGAATCCCTACACATTGATCTGAGGGACTAATGACTAATTTCTACAGCTTAAAGTAGTGCAACTGCTTATTGAGTCTAAGAGGGCAATTACTTTTTCAAATTGACACATCAACTGTTGGATGATTTTTTAATGAAATACTTCTAGCAAGCATCAAACTCGGTTATTGTTTGTTGAAATGGGCTCTCATTATGTATCAGTAGGACCACACAAAACTTTGATAACACTGTACAAAAAGTATGCAAAAATTCAGAACATCTAAAGGAATGTATCAAAAGTGTATACTTCAGATTTTAACCCCCCCCCCATGAAATTTCTAATGAAATTTAATCTTCTTAGTAGACCATCAATCCAGAAATGGGTTAGACTTCAGGTACCTAACATTGTAAATAATTAAAAAGCATGAAAATTGAATTAATATTTATTACAAACTACAATTAATCAACAGTACATCAATATAAAATAAATGTAATAAATATATAAGTCCTGCCAATATCTATTATCAATGAAAGCTGTCGCATCCTTAAGTTACTTCACTTTCCTAAACATAATTCATATGTTTTTGATAAAATAGGGTGAGGGCCAGAACCCAAAAGATATCAAAAGGAATTTATTTTAATGATATCATTAATATAAAAACAATGTGTTTTGAATGATAACCTCTAACTTGTAAATAGTAGTAATAGTGAATAGTGAAAAAAAATATAAAGTACCTTTATATATCAAGATACATGGGAAATCAATTTAATAAAAAAATAAATCCAACAATAAAATAATGGGCATATAACAAATGTTACCTTGTGTCATTAGATGTCAACCGTCCCATTGGCATATGCAAGAAAAGAAACTCCTGGGACATGATTTTACCAAGAGTGCAACTTTACTGATAGATCCATATAAGCACAGTAGAAAGCAGAGGCAGTTCTACCTTTTGGCGCAAAAAGTTGCATAGTTAAAATCCCCTCCTCCCCCCCCCCCCCCCCGGCCATCCACTGTCCAGTGTCCACCAATCCAATGCAATCTCTTTGCTTTGGGAAACAGTCTGCTTGGCTCTCATTGTCCGACCTTGAGGGTGTTGAAATTCTCCCAGACCACAAATGGTGCATATGAATCCTTCAATGCCTGCCCAGCCACCCCTACATTCCAATCATTCCTCCCCCCCCCTGGTTTTTGTTGTCTGGCTGAGAGGGAAAGTGCAGAGTGACTCGGCCTTGACATTAGACATGAGAATGCAGACTGGTCTTGATACTTTCTAATGTTTTATCAATATTCATTGCATGGACATTCATGGCATGGAACTAGGAAGCAACTGACCCTAAGTCTAAGCCCCAGAGTTTTCCTTTAAATTTTCTTAGCTTCTGATCCTCAGCATTCTTATAGTAGCTTCTTCCACAAATGATAACGGGTTGTGTGAAGGCATGCTCGTTCCATTGGTGAATAGATTGGATGAAGTTAGGACTGAACTAAATAGATGCTTGATTTCCTCATTTGGGCCAAAATACCAATACAGGTAGTCCTTGACTTATGACCCCCAACTGAGCCCAAATTTTCAGTTGCTAAGTAAGACAGTTGTTAAGTGAATTTTGCCCCATTTTATTGCCTTTCTTGCCACATTTGTTAAGTAAATCCCTGCAGTTGTTAAGCTAGTAACATGGCTGTTAGGTGAATCTGGCTTCTCCAGTGACTTTGCTTGTCAGAAGGTTGCAAAAGGGGATCACGTGACTCCGGGACACTTCACCCATCATAAATATGAGTCATTTTCCAAGCGTCTGAATTTTGATCACATGACCATGGGGATGCTGCAGCAGTCATAAACATGAAAAACAGTCATAAGTCATTTTTTCAGTGCTGTTGTAATTTTGAACGGTCATTAAATGAACTGTTGTAAGTCAAGGACTACCTTGGCTAATTCAAGGTAAGCATTGCTTGAAAGTGGATCTTTTTCACAGGCATCTGTGCTATAAATGAGAGGCTACCGGAGAGGCATTTTTCATCCCCTAGAAATCTCTTAAGAGCTCTTGTTTAATGCTGGAACTTTCCACAGCATTTTAAAAAAAGATCTGACTTAGAAGAGTTTGGCTCTTGCATTTTCCTAAAGGAAAGCTATAAATCATAGAAGCTAGAAAATAAAATAATAAAAAAGATCAAGTAGTACCTGTGCTTTCCAAAACAATCTCGTGTCAGATACATGTTTGCTGATGAGCAAGTCATGGAATTTTTAATACTCTGGGGACTTTAAAAGTGGTCTATTTTATTGAATAATTTAATGTCAGTCCTAGTTGAACAAGCACACTAATTATCTCTAAGAGACTCATGGGGGTTATTTTTAAGGGAGGAAACACAGAGGGGTAGAAAAAAAACTGATTTCAGAACTTGTCGGACTACTGAAGTTCATCATAGCAACCTTCTTCATTAATTTGGTGTCAAATCCTGCGATCAAAAATGGTAAGCTATATTCAAGACTGTATTTACAATGAATCTGATGTGTTGGTAGGTTATCCATTTAGTACATGCTGCATTTTCACCTCAGTTTCCTCAGTTGTTCTGGGGTTGAAATAACATATTCTAAAACGAGTTCTTTGTGGGCTGCCACAAAGAAGAGGGAGTCAAGCTGTTCTCCAAAGCACCTGAAGGCAGGATAAGAAGCAAAGGAAGGAAACTAACCAAGGAGAGAAGTAACCTAGAACTAAGGGGAAACTTCCTGACAGTTAGAACAATTAACCAGTGGAACAACCTGCCTCCAGAAGCGGTGAATGCTCCAACACTGGAAGTTTTTAAGAAGAGACTGGACAGCGATTTGTCTGAAATGGTATAGGGTTTCCTGCCTGAGCAGGGGGTTGGATTAGATGACCTCCAAGGTCCCTTCCAACATTATTATTATCATTATTGTTGTTGTTGTAATTTAGTCCTGGCTTCCTTGTTTCAAGTGTAGATGTATGAGGACTTAGTTTGCTTTTTTTTGGTAGGTACTTATTAAAATTGGCAAAAGTCATCATAAATGAGACAGAATTAAGTTGAGATTTTGAATGCAAGAGAAAATAGCCTGACAGATTCACCCACATAGGCAGAAAACTCTGAATTTTTG
The DNA here is from genome assembly GCF_016545835.1 of Crotalus tigris. Classification (NCBI taxonomy): domain Eukaryota; kingdom Metazoa; phylum Chordata; class Lepidosauria; order Squamata; family Viperidae; genus Crotalus; species Crotalus tigris. Next base: position 443,439 of record NW_024096909.1, read on the forward strand.
CTCTTAAAAGTCTGGGTTGGAATCCCTCATCACTGAGCCTGATTTCCGATCATTAATTATGATTGCCACATTGTCTTAAATTAAATTCAGAAGTAGTTACGTACAAAATTAATCATTTAGGGACTGAACCTGCCTGGCATTCCAGAAGATTCCATTTTTCTCCCTGGAACCTCTCAAAGCATCCATTTGAGGATTGGTTCATAGTTTTCTAGATCTGCGTCAATCTTCTGGAACAGAAATTGGATTGCAGTATATCAAATATGATTAAGCTTCAAAACCATAAATTCATGCCAATATGACTAGATGGACACATTTCTTTTTTAAATATAAGTTTAATTAAGAATTTTAGTTACAGTAGCTAATACAAACTAAACTTAGAGAAGAAAAATAGAATGGAAAGAAAGAAAAAATGCAGGAAAAGAAAAAGGAATATATTAAAGAAAAAGAAAATAAATATATATATATAAAGATGTCCATCCTTAATTACAAATATAAACAAACTTAATAACTCTTCACCCTGTAAGGTTAAACAAATGTCTCTTCATCCTATATCCCAATCCTTATCTATACTGTAAGCAAATCCATAAACTTTTCAATCCTGATTTCAGCAAAAAGCAAAAAAATGTCATATTTTAACCTTGATCAAATAAACTAACTTTACATTCCTTTCTTTTACTTCTAACAGTCGTAATCTTTAATTCAATCAAATATTGTTGTAGGATTTAATTTCTCTTCAATTCTCCTTTGCGCCATCACACAGATTTCTTTAAAGCTTTTTGTTGTGGACAAACTGTTGGCTTACTATTAGCTGCTTAGATTGTGATGGATATTGTCTTCCTCCCTCTCTCTAGTCCAGGGGTTCTCAACCTTGGCAACTTTAAGACTTGTGGACTTCAACTCCCAGAATTCCTCAGCCAGCTTTGCTGGCTGAGGAATTCTGGGAGTTGAAGTCCACAAGTCTTAAAGTTGCCAAGGTTGAGAACCCCTGCTCTAGTCATTTTGTTTTGAATTATAGGAGGTATCTGTCAGCTAGGTTCTACAAAGGCAGCCACACATATCATGCTGAGCTTGATATGTTAGACTGTGAGATAAATAAGCTTCTTTTAGACAGGAGTCTAGTACCAAGAAGGAGAATGAGGGAAGCTTCCTCTAATTTTACCCCAATGGGATAAAATCACCCATGAACTGTCATCCAGACTATTTGTGTTTATGAATTTAATACCTTTCTAGAAGAGCACTAGACCCATATTTAGAAATTGTTCACCTGACACACTCACTCAGCTCAGCTCCCCCATTAAAAAGAACACTTGGTGATTATTTTTCTTATCAGTGTGTGGGAGGGAAAGCAAAGCAAAGGGAATTAATTGTGTTTCTTCACTTGTTCTTCTTTAAATAGGAAGGACAGCTCCACTTGTTACTGAGGCATAGTAGGGATTGGTGAGAAGGCCAATGCTCAGCATCTTTAAAATTATCCTCCAGGCTTGTGGACTGGAGGAAAACACTTTAAGAAAACTCTCTGGCTGTGCCTTTAGACCAGCGGTTCTCAACGTTTGTGTGACGGCGCCCCCCCGTCACACAAACGTTATGCGCATGCACGGGGCGGCCCCCGGAGGGGAGAAAATGGCGGATCGCCGCCTTTGGCGACCCCCGAAAAATGGTCGATCGACCCCAAATGGGGTCGTGACCCATAGGTTGAGAACCGCTGCTTTAGACTGCCATTTTAAAACTCATCTTAGATAAGGTGCTGTGGGGAAAAAATGATTGCCTCTTTTATTTTATGTGCTGATAGATCAATTTCCAAAGAAACTGAACACAATTGAAATTGTAGAAGGAGCTGGCTTCATCTTAGCCAGAAACTGCCTCAGAAATCCAGGTACTATTGTTTGGGAAATCCAGATTTCATTTGGATGTTTCAGATTTGCTTGGCTGTTTATAAAAAAAGCAACTTTCAGCAGGGGCTTTGAGTGGTTCTCTTCAATGGACAGAAGAATATCACATTGCCTTTTCCCCAGTTTAAGTGGTTATTCCCCCCCCCCCATGAAAATCCTGCAGTTTAAATGGTCTTTGGGAGACTTGAATATAAGGAGCACAGAGAAAATAATTACATACTTAGACTAAACATAAAATCCAAACAAATAATCTGATAGGGGCCCAAAGACTGAAGCAGTATAAAGTTGTGACCATTTTTATCGTTGTTATTATTAAAATCTAACCCAATAACCTACCTAAGTGCTGAGTGGAAGCATATTTCAACAAGGTTCTAGTCCAACCCTTCATTTCATTGTTTCCAGCAAAACTTTTCCCATTTTGTTCACTCAGATGCTGTGCTCTATCAGCATTTTAGAGCCATCTGCTCTGAAATGAGCCGATCAGTCTTGATGAGCAGATGCTATTTATGTGTGTCATTTGGTCTCCAAAAGGCTGCTTGCGAGAATGCCAAAGACCACATGACTCCTGGCCAGAGTACAGGGGAATTATTGCAGGCAAGAAGAACCCAGAATCCTCAGCCTAGAAAAATCTCTCTGATGATGACACATTCCCTTCATCCCTGAGATTTACACATCATTAGAAAACTAAACCATACCTAACTTTTCAGGAGCTTGTTAACTCATATGGCAGGCAACTCCCACTTGGCAAGCTTAAAAATAAGGGTAGGTCGATGTGCAATCAAAGCAGCTTTTTTTCCCCCAGAAGGCAAGGAAATGAGGTTGGGAATTTTTTAGGAATGAGGAAAGTGAAGGGGAAAATTATGGTCAAAATGTCTTGTTATTCAAACTTTGATCTCTGAGAAATCCAAGGTCTGAACCCAGTGTGAAGCAAAACAAAGAAAGAAACAACAGGAAATAGTACTGCTTGGTGTTCTTAGGAAGTGAATTTAAACTGGATAGTATCTTGGAATTAGTATTTTGATCCACTTGAACTGGTTTAATTGTTGAGCTATCAGTCCCAGCATATGGCTGTGGAAATAGTTTCAGTGAAAAAGATAAATTGTCTCTTACACATTGGCTCAATTAAGCTGCCCAATTCATACTTAGGGTAGATATATATATATATATGATATTCACAGCTGGAAGAGGAAACTAGCTGCCTGGCCAAACTGTGCTGCTCTTCCAAAAGACTCATTTTTTTTTTTACTTGAAAAATACAGAAGAAATATATACATTGGGAAAATGAAACACAAATTGGAGATGTCAAAAGTACTTTAAAATATCCATGTTTGAGAACAGAAAATTAATTACATCAAGGTTCCCCCATGTGTACATGGGCTATGAAACTCACATCCATTCATTTATATCCAACCTTCTCTTTATGCGTTTGCTGTGAGAAACCCTGGTTCAGTCTTGCTTCTCGCAAAGGCACCCAAATACCCCTAAAAGCCAGTGAACAAGAGTTAACATTGCCAATTGCTTACCCAAGGTTTTGAATAAACCATGTGATCTATCTGAAAACCATGGTTCTCAGGCTAGAGGAGAACTATTTTTGCAGATGGTTCATTACCCAAACTAGATGACATCAGCAGTGCCAATGATGTCACCTACTTTGGGTAATGAAACATCTGCAGGAAAACAATCAAGCTCAGAGAGCACCAAGGATTCTTCATTTCAGTCTTGAGCTGCAAATATTCCTCGTTTATCAGCTATTTTTTGCTTTTTGTATCTTGTCAAACCAGTTTTCTCCCCCCCCTCCCCCAACACACATTTTATATTGCTAAAAAGGGGGAGCTTGTCTTTTCAGAACCCTCTTGCAAAAGACACATTAAAAAAAGTCAAGGAACAATACTGTAAGTTTATGCTTAGCTTTTTTGTACAATCCAATACTACTGAATAAAAATTGTCCCTGCCATCTGGTATTGATTCTCACACCATTGTTTTCACATTTCAGATTGTAGGTATTGTATTCCACTTCCCATTACCTCTGAAAATTGCTAGGTCTAATTGACAATATGGCACGCACATTGAGATGTTTTCTTTTATGAAAATGGGCCACTCCTCAGAGATTATTTTGTGTTCTTAACTTTTTTTATATCCTAGCCTCTCTGTTTGATCAATCTGATTCCTTTTGTTCTAAAAACCATATGCATTTTCAGAACCGATACTTATATACCTTTCAAGGCCCCTGATTGCCTAACAAAAGATGATAAATCTCCAGGGGAACTAAACTGTATCCTGTAGCACGCAGGCTAATGAGAAAAATAACTTCAAAATGACAAGCTTTGGTGTGTTGATATTCTATCTTCCAGTCTTCAGATTGTAGAGGGAGGGATTAAAAAAAAGAAAACAATGTTCCACTTCAGTAAGACATTAATTACATAAATAATAAGCCTGGCATTTGTATTCCCAGGTGAGCTGGGATTTGGAAGAGCTATACTTTTGCTGCTGTGTAATTATTCACCATTGTGGTTGAACAGGAGAAAGTGTAATGTCCGTTCTACAAATATAGGAAGAAAATAAAGAAACTTTGAAGCTGGTTTTTTTTTCTGCAAAGTATTTTCTGCAAATCTAACTGGCCCAATTGTACTTTATGCTGTTCATAAGTAATAAGTGTTATGATTTCCTGACATACTAATATGTGCACCTGAAGTTTCTGTAAAAACCTACATTTTGAAAGTTACCCTTGTGAATCATCTTTATGCAGCCAAAGCTTCATTTGGCTTTGATCTTCATTTTTGGGTAGGGCTGACTCAGAAAATTCAGTGCCTATTCGGAAGGCTACACATTCTTCCTGATGTTTTACCTCAAAATGATGATGCTTCTCAGCTTGCACTGATAATTATCTGTGAGGAAGTCAAATATGGCCTGTCTAACAAACTATTAAACTATACCCGACTGTATAGTTTATGAATGAAGATGGAAACTCGGTTTGCCATTCTTTTAGAACAAGATTTTCATAAGATTGGGGAAAGGATGTTAAATCGCAAGGTGAGAGGACAAGGTCAACAGAGGTTGGCTATTTTTTTATGACTTGCAAGCTTTTGTTTTTAGAACTACCCACCTCCATCTTAATCCTCCTCCTGAACCTCCTGAAGGTTGCCTCATTGTAATAAGCTTCAGTTATTCTATACCAGTGTTTCTCAACCTTGACACTTTTAAGGCATGTGGACTTCAACTCCCAGAATTCCACAGCCAGCAATGCTGGCTGTGGAATTCTGGGAGTTGAAGTCCACATGCCTTAAAATTGTCAAGGTTGAGAAACACTGGTCTAGGGCCTAGTAGGCCTGATCACATTAATCAGGGTTCATCTCTGGAACTCACAGCGTCTATGTGTATTTACTATATATTTAATGTTTATGTATATTTACCATGTAGTATGGCTGTAGTATTATTACTATTTATCCTTCTTGTTACTTTTCTTACCTTCCTCTCTTATTGGTATTATTACTATTATGATTATCATTAGATTGCTGCTCTGCATGTACACTGAGAGCTTCTGCACTGGAGACAAATTCCTTGTGTGTATAATCATTCTTGGACAAACAAAGTACTCAATTCAATTTAATTCAAAGCATGACTAATATAAGCATTTGAGCTTTTAGAGTTGAGATTTTTTTCCCCCAATCACCAATGATAATTTCAGTAACATATTTTTGAGATCATGAGAGTGTTGCAGAGGCTAATACATAGAATCACATGAATGTGCACGTATACACATGTAAAAATATTTACTGGTTGCCTTTCCTCATAACTACTGTGACTGTTCTTAGCTTGCCCTACACAAGTACTAAAGAACCCCAGTTGGAATGTACCTTATTGATTGCCTTGAATTCTTCTAAGGAAGTAAGTTGTACATGGAATGATGCATCAGGTGATGAAGTTACAGGAAACACCAGTTTACACATTCTTTAAATTGGTCTTCTATTTATATTTTTTGTCAATTCATGACATTTATGGTAGCATTCAATGTATGAACTTAACCCTTGCAGCTTCTGACTCCTCACAAGCAGCCAAGAACAGATTGGCCATGATGTAAAGTTAATTGTGATTATCTCTTTATGACTTGGAATGATTCAACTATGTCTAAAAAAATGAGAAAGAAACACTTAATTTTTCCACAGAATTCTATTATTTGAATAATTTATGCCCAGTCTGTAATATCTAGAAAAGTGCTAGAATACATAACATGTCAGCTGTAGAGATTATTGGATGAAATACATTATCTATCAAGTGGGGATATTGTCCATGCAACAACAACACATTTTAAGAGCTTTTGAGTAGTCTTTTAGTAAGATCTAACACTATTTTCTTTCTCAAGCAATTTTGCATTACTAAAAGTGTGTCAGAAGGAGAGAAAAATGAGGATTTTGATCACTTCTGGCTTTGATTCTTTTCATCACTTATTTTATTCCAACTAAAAGTAAAAATTAAAAAAAAGAATCCTCAGGTTGATCTAGGTTTTGCAATAATGGTGTGACATATCTGAAGGCATCAGGTTGGTATAGATAATGAATGGATTCTCTTTTCAACTTATTGTTTTTTGAACAGAAATATATAGAATTAACTTTTTAATCAGATCAAATGGGCTAAAAATAAAAAAAGGCAATCCAAAAAATGATACTTGGCACTCTCAAAGATCCTCAAACTGTCTGCCTACAATCACATATTTAAAAAGCTAATTCATAACAAAATGTGTTTTGAAATAGAAAGAATTCTCTCCTTTTCAGACATTAACTTTCTTTGGAATCTACAGCTAGATTCCCCCCGCCCAATTTTTCTTTGTGACTTTGCTAATTGAGATAACCAGATATGTGTCCATGAGTTCAAATCATCATCAATTAAAATAACCCTTTCTAATCTGAGTGAAAATACACGGTCTTTCAGAAATGTTTGATTTCCTTCAGAACTTCTCATCTGTTTGTCATTTAAAGTTCAGGCCACTTTCCATATTTCTATCAAATGTTTGCCTCACATGAAAGTCTGGCAAAAAGAGTCTGGAGAATAGCATTTTTGAAGTTATAAGTAATCCGGTATTTGTTTGAAATGGACTGATCTAGGTAATAACATATGAGCTAACAAATAAAGCTGAAGGACATATAATGTTTGACTTTTGCTGAAGCACATGCTATGAAGACTGCTAAAATGGCCTCTCTCTGGTGAGTGAAATCTCAACCAACACTTTAGATAGGATTTGAAATACTTATCTTGTAACTTATTCCTTCTCATAGAGTGGGTTCCCATGTTCTCTTCCAGGTGGCCAGTAGAATATCTGAAACTGAGGTAAAGGAGAACCAAAATATAATTAAAAATAAGCCAGTTCACATGAGCACTTGGATAAGCTTCCAGAACTCAGAGGAGCCTTCTCATAGAGGATAATACATGAAGGTTTTCCTCTGAAGACTGCTCATGAGAATGAATGCACTGTGAGATAAGAAGACTAGGATTCATATAATGCTAGGGGTATGGTTAAGGAATAGGTAACCCATGAAAAAGTCTAAAGTTACAGTTGTCAGGAATCAAACAACTGATTTCAAGGCACCAACATTAATTAAAATAAATAATAACACAGAGTTACAAAGAAGTTGGTGGGTGAATGAACACAAATCCTTTGGAAACAGACAGCTATGTTGCATGAATTTATATCTGACTTCAAAGTATCATAATAGAGTGATTTTTGAACCAAGTGACTGCTCACCATTTTTTTATAATGCTGAGAAAGATGGAAAGAAAGAGAATAAGGGGCAACTAAGCAGCAAAATGGATTGACTCAGGTACAGTGGCAATGAGTTAGGACACTTCAAATAACAGGTGAGGAATTGTCATGGAGAAGATCTACCTATGTGTTTGCTACAAGTTGAAAATTGCTTGATGGTACATAAGCAAGCACACAAGCAAATGGAAGAAGATTGCCCATGAGACTTTGGATACTGAAAATTGACAGTGTGCAATAACAGTTGCATTTAACAGGGTTTTTGTTTCCTCTATCCCCCAGTTGTTTAATCTGAGATTGAAAATTTGAAGAATTGTATGATTATAAAACTTGAAGATAGTGTATAATTTATCTTGATGAACTCAGAAACAAAGTAATAAAAGAAGACAATGCATGCAGCCACTCAGCATGATATGAGACATTCATTAAAAACACAATGGATTTTGGAAAACAACATTTCCTTTCTCTGGAGTGTCAGCAATCCGCAAAATAAAACTCTGGCACTCTTGTTATTATTTGATTCTTTACTGATGGAGTGAAGGCATTCATTTTCACAGATAGCCAAATATCCTTGACATATGTTTTCTGAAATATACTTAATTTTTGATATGTCTGAAAACAGCAACTTCCCCAGTCATTCCCTACTATTCTATGCGTAGACTAAGGTGATGCTCCCATGCATGTATGCTTGACCTGGCCTGAAGTAGCATGTATTTGGCGATGCAGGACAGATGTAGTTGCTGCAAACAGCTGCAGCTTCCTTAATTTTAATCCTATTTGCATTAAAATAGAAACTAATCTGAGCCAAATACCTAGTCGACATGCAGCCTGGATCTACAGACCTTTCCCTTGAAACTTTTCACTGAGAGCTCTTTAAAAATAGGTGCAGATCATATCTTCACTCTGAATAGCATGATAAAGTTCAGAACTCCTGGAACAAATTGCTGAAAAAGTGACTCTGCCATCGTGTCATCATGGATACAATCTGTTGAAAGAAAGGTCACATCGGTCCAGGGATGGGAGAGGTCCCAGAAATGGAGCCCATGGCTGTTTTAAAGGGCATCTTAGGTATCTTAATGGCTACACCATAGCTTTCATACTTTGCTTCAGCAAGTTGGAGATTCAAGTTTCATTCAAGGAATCGGGTGGCTCTTTTTTAGCCCAGAGGGCAAAGTAAAAATAAACCTTGAGAACTGTCAATGTATTGGATTGGGCAGCAATGTCCCTTTCCTAGCCAAAGTTCTTTCACTTCCAGCAGTCTGTTCCCAGATAGGTGAAGCTGAAGTTCACAACTTTCACTTTTACACATTATAGCAATTCACTGGGTCACAGGAGGGAGCAGCCAAAGAATAGTGGAGATGTTGAATCTGAAACCCACTTCATGATACGTAAAGTGAGGACAGCAATGTTAATCCTGTATCACAGACTTAGAAAAAGAATCTCAATGTTCTTCTGTTCTTGTTTCTACTAAAAGTGATCAGAGGAAAGCCTGCTTAACAAAAATTAATTTTCCACATCCTGGTGCCCTCCAGCTGGATTGAACTTCGGTGCTCTATAATTTGCAGCTGACATGGAAATTGAAGTTTAATGCTCTAGTATGCAATATAATAGCTCTGAATTGTAGGAATATGAAATGCTCTTCCATACTGAAGCATATAATGTAGAATGATGGAAAAGGTCTGTACAGTTATCATCTGCTAAAGGACAAAGGTTGCTAATTGGACTTCATGTTATTCTTCTGGCCTGTTACCAGAAAATAATTTCCCTTGTTTTCTGTATATGCCTTTTCACATAATAAAAACCATACTTTTTAGCAAGTTCATTTTTGCATATGCTCTGTGATAATACATCTTCCAAAGTATGCATATATTGAGGTGGAGGGTATTGTGGTAACTGGCATAGGATGTAATTCTTTAATGTGGTTTGCATGGTCAAAATTTGAACATTTGGGAAGATAATTGCCATCATGAAAGGATTCAATGTATCCCAAAGTTTTCTGCAATCAGTGGCACTGTTGAGGTTTTGCACCTCCTATTTGCATTGCAAAATTTGTAGGTCAAGACAAACATGATAGTCTAATAGCAAAATAAGACAGAGATAGTTTTTGTATACTATAATAGTTAAGGCAACACACTAAAAACCAGGAGATTGTGAGTTCTAATCCTGCCATCCTGGCATGAGGTCGGCTGGATGACCTTGGGCCCATCACTCTCTCTCAGCCCTAAAAATCAGGCAATGGCAAACCACTTTTGAAAAACTTTGCAAAGAAAACTGCAGGGGCTTGTCCAGGCAGTCACCTGGCATTAACATTGATTAAAAGGTGAGCATGTGCATGTAGTTGCATGTGTGCACATACACACATAAAATAACAGAGTTACTTTCTTCTACACAGTAGTCTTTTCTTTAGACTATATCTTATATGTTAATAAATGTTATGCCTAATATTTCTTAGCCATGCTTGTTTAGCCTGATAAAATAATGTTTTTTTTCAAACCAGTTGAACAGTTCGGTGAAATTCCCATTTGGGATGGGAGATGGGATTGATGATGCAGAAAACAGAATTCTGGCCAAGACTTGCATGTAGGTCTATCTCAGTATGTTTCATTTCTGGCTTCCTAAGTTATCATTATATTCCAAGGAAAGACATTGTGAAGTCACTCTTATCATGGGGCTTTTTTCAAAGCAGGAAGCAAGGACATGAAATGAAACTCTAAGATAATAAAGAGAGAAAACACAACTAAGAATAAACAAGCAATCCTTTTATGACAGTTAGCTTAAAAAAAACACCACAAGAAAGTTTAAAGTCCTCAAGGAAAATTCTATTTAGGCAATTAATGGAAATCCCCTGTATAAATCACAATGAGATGCTTTAGGAAAAAATACGTATTAAAGATAAAAACAATTATGATCTGAGTAGTTGCTAATGGAAGCAATACTGGACAAGACCATTTCCCTTAAAAAAAAAAAATCAATGTAAGGACTAACTCTCATTTGAAGATTACATTTTTCTAAGGTTGCAGTGCAATTTACAAATACACCATAAATGTGACATTTTCAAGACAATTAGAGAAATTACAAATTAAAATGTATCTTCGCACCCATGTTTTCATGAAGACCTTTCTTTTAAATGCTAAAGCAGGCATTAGCATAACAAAATGATTCAGTAATTGTGTCCTTTACTTTTGTTTGTCTTAAAAGAGCTTCGGGATCACTTGTCAGCCATGGTAATGAGGAGGAACTAATAATAAACTTTGCCATGACCAAGATCTTTACCTTCTCAAAACATTCAAGACAGAGAATCTAATGTTGGATGAAGCAGGTTGAGATCTCTAAATATTGAAGGATAGTTTTTAAAGATTTTGGAAACCAAACTATTCATCTGAATATTATATTCCAGAATGCCCCGAGATCAGTACTTGTCACCCAAGCTTATTATTTTGCTTGAGGAACAAGGAAATATCTCCTTCGGTTAAGCAGTTTTCAATTAAAGCTCAAGTGCAATTGCTTTCTAGGCTCAACTAGGACTATATGACAACTTGGCTATCTTGTCTAAATCAGGGGTCCCCACCCCCCCGGTCCATGAACCGGTACTGGTCCGGGGCATGCCAGCAACCAGCATGCAAAGCAAAGCTCCATCTGTGAAATGCAGGCAGCACATAAAACCACGCCCCCTCCAGTCCATGGAAAAAAGTCTCTCCAGATAACCGGTCCCTGGTGCCCAAAAGGTTGGGGACCTCTGGTCTAAACTACAATTTGGAAAAGCATCTTCTTGAGTACTGTTGAGTTTTAAATGCAGCAGTTGTTGGTCAGAGTCTGAAATATGTAATGATGATGCATAAAAACATGAGAAATTAAAAAAAACCTGAAGAAAAATGAAGTGAGAAGTCAAACAAGCCAAACTATATCTATTCACTCACCCATGTCTCAAATCATTTTTATGTTTGTAAGAGAGACAGACTTAAGTCATTTCTAGCTGTACTTTACTCTGTAAGCTAACATCAGGCAACAAAGCCACAAGTATGTAAACTTTGTTCATCACAAGTTATGTCAGAGGAGAAGTCAAGTGACCCAAAGTGGATCAATTTATGGCCATCCCTATTGGTTGTCTTGGGCTGATGAGGGCATGTTTCCTGTTCTCTCATCCCTGATCATACAGCTGTCTCCCTAACAACTTACATAAAGCATCATGTGAAAGATTTTTTAAAAAGTAACCTGCTGGTCAGTCAATTTCATGCCAATATAATATTCTACTGAGTCAAAGTTGGCTGGATAGCATTTTAATTCAGCAAATTGGGAAAGACCTTAGTACAGACATTGATATTAAAGCAACATGACAGATGGCTATATAGTCATCCCTTTAACACATCCAAACAAGGATGCCTATTACCTCAATGAATGATTGGGTCCATTGCTGATCTTTCTATTAGAGCTGTGGTGGTGCAGTTGTTAGAAGGCATTACTGCAGGTTAACTCACCATCCACAGCCAGAAGTTCAATTCTGACTGGCTCAAGGTTGACTTAACCTTCCAGCCTTCCGAGGTCCATTAAAATGAGGACCTAGATTGTTGGGGCAATAGGCTGACTCTGTAAACCGCTTAGAGAGGGTTGTAAAGCGCTATGGAGCAGTATATATAAGTCTAAGTGTTATTGCTATTGCTATCCTCCCCCCCATCAACTTTCACCTAGAATCGGGCCTTCCTATAGTTGAAGATCTCATCCCTATATGACCTGATTTATTACAGTTGTAATTCCTTAATTATGATTCCCAAAAAAGAAAACATACAGGATATACTATAGCAGATACTACTCTTTTTTTTAGTCTTTAATTGAATGCACATTCAAGGAAGAGAGCAAGAATTCTGGGATTCAATAATGCCTCCTTTTCTAGTAGGTACCAATTTATTCTGACAAACATGTACCCTGCAAGAGAACAGACCTTGTGCCTGCACCAGAATGAATGAAAAGAAGACCTTTGCAGCTAGCTCCAAACACTTGTTCAATTCCTCATAATTCATAAAATAAATTTTTACTGTTCCTCTATGTATAAAATAGACTTGTCTTATTAGAGACAGAATTCCAAATATTACTTAGCATTAATATATTTGCAAAGTAACCTAATATGAGGGCAGGCAAATAATTGAAAGAGACAAATGACAAACAAGTGGATTAACAAAAACCTTGCTTGAATACTCTGCAAGCATTTGTAATTCCAGGAACCCCGTCTGATAAACAGAACTATATCGGTCAATGGAAAGTTATAATTAATTATGTCTGACATTGATGAATTTCTGGCAGTGTCTTCTGTTAATCTGCTAGTGTGTCTGTATTTGGATCTTCCATTCCTCCATGCAACATTAATAATCTATCTGTAGACTTGACTATATAATAAAACATTTCATCTGCAAAGAAAGCAGTTCTTAAGAAAATGTGAAGTCTGTTCCTCATGGTAGGCTTTTTTTCCCCAGGCATTACATAAGGAAAAAAAATGTTCATGTATGTTTATTGCTTCTGGTTCTACAGATAACCTTGTATATTATCTCTCAAATAAATGAAAAAAAAAATTTCTTTTCCTTTCTAAATGTGCATACAGATTAAAGTTAAACCTAAATGAATGTAATTATAATTATCTATAGTGCCGTAAATTCTTTCCAGTAAGTCTGATTCAGAATTACTGGAAAATATTTTTTTAAAAAAAATAATAAAAACTATATCTGAAAGCAACAGAATTAAGTTAAACCATCAATGACATTTCTGCTTTTCTCTTATTCTATTATCTTTTCCTTGTAGTTGGTTATGCAGAAAGTTTATTTTATTAAGTAGAAGTCTGCTTTTCTTGTGTAGAATACACACAAATACATCCATTCTCACACACATTGGAAAGACGGGATATCAACAGTTCTAGAACTTAATGGGCTAAATAGTACATTACACACCTATTTTGCAACTTGTTTACATCATATTTCGCATGATCCTGATTACTGTACTATTGTATATATTCATAAAACATGAATGATTGTTTTCAATTTCTCTTTTCAACTAGTTTGGACATAAACTATGCCACTTGATATGCAAAGCATATGTGTCTAAAAGGAGGCAACAGGCTAGAAACAGCTACATACCTGACTTTGTATAATTTGTTTTCACTTGATAATTCAATTTTGATTCTTCTAGTACTTATTTTCAAGAGTCTTTAGGAAAAAAATATACTGAAATTACAATTCCTGTCCACAGGCACACAATCTTATGTCACTGATCCAATAACATACTTTATGTTTCAAGCTATTTAACTTAAAAGCAATTTTTACAGTCTGCTAGGTGAACAATAACTGCTTTAATTTACTTTAACTTGTTCAGATTGTTGATAATTAAAATCTATGTTGCTTTATTATGTTGCAATTTTATGACCTCTGGAGCAAGAATTCATGGAATAAGAGGATCTCTCTCCTCTCAATTTAGACATGGATTCCAACTTCAGAAGGCAAATTCAAAATCTGACTCTCCTGCTAGCCATCCCACCAACCTCTGTGAGTAGCACTTTCTAAGAATGGGAAATCACAATAACCTTGGAAAGTCTTTAAAAGAGAAGAAGCAGAACAGGATGCGGAGTCAGAGGGAACTGTTTTAAAGCCTGTATATATGTGACTAATTTGGGAGAAGATGCATATTACTTAGAAGAGACACACTTAACAAAATAGTCAAAATAACATTTCCACATTTTATCATTTCCTGCAATAATACAAGGAAAATTGAGTCCAGTTAAGTTTTATGGACAATTTGTTTTGATCATTTTTAATGGTAAAAAGCTTCTGCTGTTCTTTGGATTTCTATGTGTGCCTTGCAGCATTATTTCCCTAGCAGAAGAGAGGATATTTGCACCATCTGATGGCTTCTCTTGAATAGTGTGAGATCTCTGGAAAGCCAACACAGTGCTAGGCTGCATTAAGAGAGGGATAGAATCAAGATCACGTGAAGTGTTAATACCATTTTACAATGCCTTGGTAAGGCCACACTTGGAATACTGCATCCAGTTTTGGTTACCACTATGTAAAAAAGAACCTCTAAGGGGACAAATTTTGATAAAATTTCATATAAAGAATTGTTAATTTGTTCTGGTTCGAATTGGCATTTGAAATCCCTAGATGTATTAAGGCAGCAAAATATTCTACAGTCATGGTTTCAATATTTACAAATAATGGATAGATGGACTGTAGACAAGAAAGAGGGAATAACACTAGAAGATAGACAATTGGTTATTCAGATTAAAAACCAAGGTCCGGCTCATATAAAAAGAATATATAATGTTTTATTAGAGTTAGATTCGGAAACAGAATTGGTTAAAGATTGTATGATTAAATGGGCTCAGAATATACAGGAGCCGATCTCATTGGATTTATGGGAGATAATTTGGATAAGAAATGTTAAATTTACACAAGCTCAAAATTTGAGAGAAAATTTTTATAAAATGTTTTATAGATGGCATTTAGATCCTAAAAAATTATCTTGTATGTATTCCAACATACAGCCCAAATGTTGGAGATGTGGCAATAATGATGCGACATACTTTCATATTTGGTGGAATTGTAAAAAAGTAAAGGCTTTTTGGATTATGATTTGGTGGAACATTCAAAAGATTTTTAGAAAGAAGATAAAGTTTACTCCTCAACTATTTTTACTTGGTATTTTTGTTGACTTAAATGAAAAAGAAACTACTTTGATGTTGAATTTATTAACTGCAGCAAGGTTACTAGTAGGTCTATATTGGAAGAAAGATTCTTTGCCTACTTTAGAAGAATGGATATTTAAAGTATCTAGTTTTGCAGAAATGGCAAAAATTTCTGCTTATTTAAAGGATCATACACAAGAAAGATATATTACTGTATGGGGAAGGTGGATAGATTATATTCAGAAAAAATATGGAATTAAAAAGTTTTATTTATTTTATGAATGAATATCAAATATTATAGAGAATTGTTTTATAAGTTATGGAGTTAAAGGTTAATTATGATTTTTTTTTCTTTCTCTCTTTTTTTTTTCTTCTTTCTTAATTATTATAATTTTCTTTTTCTTTTTTTTTCTTAACCCTGTATTCTGCTCTGGGAAGTGAAGGGAGGGGGGATGGGGGTGGGAGGGAGGGTAAGGGGGTGTTCTCTATTTTAAAATTTTATTGTATTTTTATAAATGATTGTATGTTTTAAAAAATAAAAATTTTCAAAAAAAAAAAAGATGTTGAGACTCTAGAAAGAGTACAGAGAAGAGCAACAAAGATGATTAGGGGACTGGAGGCTAAAACATATAAGGAACAGTTGCAAGAATTGGGTGTGTCTAGTTTAATGAAGAGAAGGACGAGGGATGACATGAATAGCAGTGTTCCAATATCTCAGGGTTGCCACAAAGAAGAGGGAGTCAAGCTATTCTCCAAAGCACCTGAAGTCAGGACAAGAAGCAATGGATGGAAACTAATCAAGGAGAGAAGCAACCTACTGTAGATCTTAGGAGAAATTTCCTGACAGAACAATTTCAGTGGAACAACTTGCCTCCAGAAGTTTTGAATGCTCCAACACTGGAAGTTTTTAAGAAGATATTGGACAACCATTTGTCTGATAGGGTTTCCTGCTTAAGAAGGGGGTTGGACTAGAAGACCTCCAAGGTCCCTTCCAACTTTGTTTATTCTATTCCAGGGGTGTCAAACTGCCGGCCCGTGGGCCGGATGCGTCATGTGGAAGCCGCGCCCACCCCATTGCCGGCAATGGCAAAACCGGCCTGATACGTTGCGCGACATCACATGACATCGCAAGTTTGACATGCCTCTTCTATTCTATTCTATTCTATTCTATTCTATTCTATACATCATATATTGACTAAAGAGCTACAACAAATAACTGGACTGAGCAACAACTGGGTATCTGGACTTTTATGAGAACAGTTCTTTTACCTAGCTTAAAGTCCCTATTGAATACAAAACTGTCTATTTAGGATTACATCCTGATTACCCTTGGAAGACTGACTTGAAAGATTTACATTAGTGGCCTTCTTAGTGGACTTTTCAAAATCCTTGCCTTTCATTGGATATTACATGTACCCAAAATCTTAGCAAGAGAGTGAGATTAGCTTGTTCCTTGGAGACATAAGGGACCAGTTTTGCATTTGTGGTAGGTCTTATACAGGAGAGTTGAGAGTACTGAAATTATGTGTAAAGTTTCTGTATTCCTGTCAAGAAGTATTTGTTCCTGGGGTGGAACTGGAGAAAGAGAATAAGAATTATATTTGA
This sequence comes from Crotalus tigris, assembly GCF_016545835.1. Classification (NCBI taxonomy): domain Eukaryota; kingdom Metazoa; phylum Chordata; class Lepidosauria; order Squamata; family Viperidae; genus Crotalus; species Crotalus tigris. The sequence goes on from NW_024096909.1 coordinate 460,348, forward strand.
AGGTTGCTAATCTAGTGGCTGAATGTTGTCTCTGATAGACCTGCAGGAATTAATCTTGAGAGCAAAATGGAATGCTTCTAGATACCTTGGTGTTCTGCTGAAGATGACTTGAGAAAAATAGCTCTGGCATTTATGGATATCTGCCTCTCCCAGATATATTATGGATTCAGCACATGAGACCTATCACACTGCTGACCTTGTTTTTGTTATAAATTGGATTTGGAATAACCCAGTAGCAGGAGGGATTTATATTTGTCACTGAAGGACAATTCCCTAATCAAATTTGAAGTGATTGTGACCAACCAGGCCTGTAAGGGTGTGGGACTGTTATGCCCTTAGAGAATTGTGGAATAAATGGGCTCCTGAATGGTGAGGAGGTCTTTCTCAAACTTCCGCTTTCCGTTATGTATTCAAGACGGACAGTGATTAATATTTGTATGTATTTATATGTAAGGGTATAGGTATATACTTATGTAGGAATTTAAAATAGTTTTGAAGATACGAGTCTCAGGTATATTCATATTCAAAAACTAAAACGCAGATCACCAAGACTGAAGAATTTATTTAAAATCTTTGCTTTCATCAGCGTCTGCTGACATCGTCAGAGTTCTAGCCAGGATTGAGAATCATGTTCTTATAGTCTCTGTAACACTAAGCATTTGGCTAACGAGCATGTTACCTGTCTATTTGACTCCTGCCCCCCTGTAGTTAATTGTGAGGATACAAACAGGTCAACAGAGGATCATATCCCTTCTTCAAAGGGCTTAGGGTCACAGCAAATGATCGAGAGGAGGCAGACGGCGCCGATGAGTGACAGCAAAAGAGTTGGAACCAATGTGGACAGGGACAATGACAGCAAGAAAGAACAACCAGCTGAAACGGGTTGTTTGCATCACATATGCAAATGCCAGAAAAGCAGCGAGATGACTGCGCGTGGCAGAACACACACTCCACATGGGCGGGGCACGAGGAGAGGAGCAGGGTGCCTAAATTCAAACAGCTGTCAATGAGCGTGACGGAAACAACAGCAGAACAATTAACTATGGGGGGCGGGGGGTGGGAGCTGAATAGACCAGTAACTTTCTCGTTAGCCAAACGATTGACATTACAGAGACTATAAGAATGTGATTCTCAATCCTGGCTAGAACTCTGACGATGTCAGCAGATGCTGATGAAAGCTAAGTTTTTAAATAAATTCTTCAGTCTCAGTTATCTGTGTTTTAGTTTTTGAATATGTAGGAATATAGCATGTTTATATGTGTGTTATGAATGTGTACATTTTTGAGACCAAGCAACAGAATTTCATTTTTAATGTGTCCCAATGTGCCTACAGTTAAAAAAAAATACAATAAAGGTCATCTCAAATAGCACATGTAGGATGGTTTGTTTATGGGATGCTGATGGGCAATGCTTCCAATATCAAAATGAGGGCTTCTTAGTTCTGCCTTGGAGCTCCCTGTCTTTTAAAATGTATTTAATGCCTTCAGTAATTCAGTTTCATAAATTGTTTAGGACAAGCTTTGGTTCTTTTGCCTTGGTTCTTTTTTGTGCCATATAGCTATGGAGGGATTTCATTTTAGTATCTATTGAATATTATTAATTTAGTGTTGTAATTTACTATGTTTGATTACTCTGTCATTATCATTGAGTACTCTCTGAAGAAAGGGAATCATACAAATGATGGCAATGATAGCAACAACAACAGTAATAAAAATAATAAAGTCTGATTTTAAACTCCAGGCCACTTGATACCTTTCTTCCCATTGGGCTCACATTCAGTGTTGGAGAAGGATTAGAACAGTGGTTCTCAACCTGTGGGTCAGGACCCCATTTGGGGTCGAATGACCATTTCACGGGGGTCGCCAAACAACACAGTCTGCCATTTTTTCCCCCTTTTCCCCCTTGAATAGAGTCTAATTCTATTGGCTTTCAAAAGCCAATAGGAATTGTCCAGGCTGTCTCTGCCCTATTGAGCCCGTCAAAAGTCCCATTCTGCAAACGGTGCTGCACCAGTTGAGTAGTCCTCGACTTATGACCGGTTGAGTAGTCCTCGACTTACAACCGGTTGGGGGTTGCGGCATTAAAAAGGTTGAGAACCACTGGATTAGAAGGAAACTTCTTGAGATGCTGGAACTAAAGAAGGAAGGTGGAACGCAGGAGAAGATTCAGTTTACATACTCAGGAATACCTTTTCATGTGACTCTTGGACTGCTTCAACAAGCGCTGTTTTATTTGTGAACACTGGTGTTGCTGGCACATTGAATTGGAATTTTTGAAACTTCTGCTGTGTAGTAAAACTTTGGTGTCCCAGAAAGAGAGCTGTTAAATTATACAGCTTGCTTGGTCTGGGAAGAAATATCTTGGTAGGCTGCTGAATGCTATGATGGAAAATTGATGTATATTCATTGGAATGGACAAGGAGGGTCAAGTATCCTAACATGAACTGTACAACTAAAAAAAATCTTTCTCTTAAATAGGATTTCTGCATTATACCCGGTTAGTTAGAACCAATTTGTACAATAAAATCCTATCCTTGTCTAGTCTTCTTGTTTTTCAAAAGCAGCAGTAGGATCAGAGCAATTAATCCCCTTAAATTATCCCTGTCTTTGGCCACATTGCAGATTATCATGTGATGAGAATTTCCCATACTGACCAATTCCCCTGTCTCCCTGGATGAAATACTGCAGTCCACAGAGGTTATTCCACTTTCAGACTGTCCTTCAGATATGCCTTTCTGTTTGCCTCTCCATTCAACCAGTATTTTATGGGACTACATGGAAGAACACGACTCTCCCCTCCCCGTCTTCTAATTAAACTCTCGGGGTTCAAGCCAAATCATTATGCCACGTAAACAGCATTTTAAACATCCCAATAACATGGAACAGAATGCACCCTGAGCTTCTCTACAGAGACTGTTTGAAGTGTGGCCTCTTTTAAATTGGGAGGCCAAGGCTAGGAATGTTCTGTACGGTCAACCCCACATGCAAACTTGAATAGTTGTTGCAAAATAGTTTTATATCTGATGCCGCAGGAAAAGGGAAGTCTTCTGTCTCTGATAAGACTGTCTAGACAGCAAATCTAAAAACTGGCAACTGAGCCAAATATGATGGGGAGGACAAAGATAAAGGAAATGCAATGTTGAAACAGAAGGAAATAAGAAGGGTCTCTTATTGCCAAAAGCTAGCATGTGAGGACTTTTGCCTGTTGTGTATATGGTTTCCAGTTTTAAAATATAAGAAACTCGGCTTCCATGAGAACAGAATGATCCTCTTTCTTCTTGTAGAGCCAAATGATCACATCTTTGGAAGCCTTAGAAAGAACTTGGGAAGAAGGGCTTGGGAGAGAACAATAGTTCATCAAAGGGCAGAGACTTGCATAGTTTTTTCCTGTCCTTTGGCACAACAATGGAACTAAATAATACTTAATCACTTTATTAGATTGGAGGCTCCATGGCTTTGCTATGTATGTTAGAGTTGTGTAGCACACAAATTATTATGACTTTTTTGACTTTCCTACATGACAATTGTTAAGTCTGGGGTGTTGTGTGGCAGACTCTTGTCTGTTTGAATCCTGAAGTCTCAGAACACTTTATTTAGTCTCAGTTTCTTTATTTATTATTATTTTGTCTATTTTGGGAAGCACCAGTTCCTACTTGTAGGCAAATGGTGTTTCTTAGGGACAATCCAACGCACAGTTGTTGCTATTTTGTTATGCCATTGCTTGTATTATTACCGGTATTATTATGGTTGGTTGCATAGTCAGCTAGAAATTTAGACTGACCCAAGGTCACCCAGCTGGCTTTCATGCCTCAGACAGGCCAAGAATTCACAGCCTCCTGGTTTCTAAACCAGGATCTTAAATACTCCACCATTCTGACTAAATATTTTTTTTCCTTTAATTTCCCTTCAACCCATTGATTTTAGAAACGTTTCTAGTTTTCTGTGGCATGAGAGCAAAACAACTTTTTGGTTGCATGGGAGCTAGTCAACTTTTTATTTCAGTCCATAAACAGTTTCAAACTGAAACTGTGTCAAATAGGAATATGTCAATACGAATCATATCAAAATGGAATTGGCTTGTACTGACCTGATGCTAAAAACACATTTCTTTATGGATAACACCATTAGCTGTATGTGTGCAAAACAAAAATTATAAAATGAGCATTTGTCTCTATGTATGTATCTCACTGGCTATGATAAGCTCCCTCTCACCTCTGGGTTTGCCTTACAAACCAGGATAGACTAGGATGAAGGTCACCACCTTTTTTTCCTCTCCTTCACCAGGATCATGGGTATAAGGCCAAAGGAAGGAAAATGCCTTTCCATTACTGTTATGGGCTTTTTGACCCCAGTGTTCTGTGGTCAGTCTGGAGAGACTTAGACCTTCTAGAACATATTACTGGATGACAATCCCACCCAGCTCCAAGCTATTAACTGTTTAAACTGGCAGCAAAAATCATTGTTTAACATAGTATATAGAATGTGTATCTGTGATTGGGATGGGTTGTAAGTACCACTAAGTAAACAAACTAAACACACATCAGAATAAAAACATTGTCAGAACTCACCTACAGCCAGTCAGTAAGAGCCAGACACTTATGGGAATGCAACTACTTTGAGCTGTTTCTAAAGCAGATAGATGGATAGAGGGCTGGATGGTTGGGTGAACTGGAATTACAAGAAGACCATGGTGGTATAGTGGTTAGAAAGCAGTATTGCAGGCTAATTCTGCCGACTGCTAGGAGTTTGATCCTGACAGGACTCAAGATTGACTCAGCCTTCCATCCTTCCGAGGTAGGTAAAATGAGGACCCAGATTTTTGGGGCCCATAGGCTGACTCTATAAATCATTTAGAAAGGGCCGTAAAGTGATATATAAGCCTAAGTGCTGTTGTTCTTACAAAGGAAGCTGAGTCATAATTAGCACTTCTATCAAGGATTTCTCCCTTTTCCCATTCCTATCTTCACATAGGCAAAATATGTAGATTTTCAGATTTTCTAGGCTCTTCACTATGGTAATGGGAGATTAAACACTTCATTCCACAACTATGTTATTTCAGCCCCAGGCTAAACTTATAAGGGGCATAGAGTTAAAACTCAGCCAGCTGAGGAGTCTTACATTACATTCTCTAGGGAGGCAATAACCGAACAGGGCTGACCCCCAGGGATGAACAGGGCCCAGGGGGGAGAATTCTTGCCATAGTCTGAAATGGCCAATAACCATCACTGTGATCCCATCAATTGCTGATGATCTGATTTTGCTACTGATATAACGTGAAGCTTTGTAGATCAGGTGGCTGTCATTGTAGCTGGTCATCTTCACAAAGAAAACACTCAGCAAGAGGAAACATGGCCTAACCTGCTTGTGAGAAAATGATCTGTTGTGTTTTTGGTTCGTTGGCAATTGACGAAGACACATGGTGAAAACAACAAGATCTTTATTTCTCTCTTCTCCTACAACCAAGCAAACAGCAAAAGGCACGCAGGCCTTTTATAGTGCCTGAAACCCGGACAGTGTGAACCAATAGGAATTAACCATTTTTGTGCCTTGCACATGCGCACAAGGCTGGCGCCACTCTGTCTGGTCCCAGGCAGCTTTTGGATTGCCCAGGACCATTTGCAACAATTCTGAGCCTGCTTTCAGCTCTTGCAGGCTCAGGACACAACACTCCTCCCCCCTAGATGAAACACACCTAGCTTACGCACAGGTGTATTGTTCAATGCAGGGAGAATGGAAAACAGATACATTATTCAAATGCAAGGAGGGTGGAAATGCTCGGGTCTGCACACAGGCAGACACCTTTCAAAATAATTATTTAACTCAGATAAAATATATCCAATATCAAAACAGTATACGAGACTGAGTGTTACCCCCCTCATTCAGCGACCTCATAGCAAGGTTCCTCATGTGTTGACAGGAACCTCACATAATCTCTTAGGTGTTTAGGTGGACTCTTAGCCCACTGCGACCTCCTAAGGGCCAGTGAGTTTGCCTGGCCTACCTGCTCACCTACCAGGCTAGGCAGACCAGGACCTTGGTGCCCTAAATACCCAAGTGACTCTGGTGAGGGTGCCTGGCCTATCTGCTCACCTACCAGGCTAGGCAGGCCAGGACTTTGATGCCCCAAATACCCAGGTGCCACCCCCCCCAGCAGCTGACTGGCTGGACCCTCTGAGTCCAAGCCAGTGTACCTTGGAGGGTTGGAAATCCCTGAGTCCACAATGGACTCCTCTTGGGAACACTGTCCCTCAAGCCCAAGGCTAGCAGGTGGAGAGTCCTGAGTGGCGGAAGTGCCCCAGTACTCTGTAGCCCCTGAGCACGTGCCAGAGGTGCCAGAGTCAGGAGCCACCTCCATGGCAAATCCCCTTTTCGGAGCAATTGCTGAATTATGAGAGTGCCCCTGTTGGAATTCCCTTTCTATGGCTGGGTGTGATTTATGTCTGTCTCCCTGTCTGGAGCACTATCTGACATGTTTGAATAATGTGGATACCCCCGGTGTGACTCCCTGTCTGGAGTAATAACGGATGTGTGGGATGACCCCCTATCCTGGGAATTCCTGCTTGGAGCACCTGCGGAGTCTTGGGATGACCCCCAAACAGCCTCAGCAGCTTTTGAGGCCCTGTTAGGCCTGGGAACCTGTGACCCAGAATGCATATTATGGTCCTCTTCCTCCCCCCAGAGCAGAGCCAGGAGCAGAAACGTGGCTGTCCAGTCTCCAACGCAGTTGGTCTATGTGTCTGCGAAGAACACGGCCATCATCCAAGGCAACTTCGTATGATAATGGCCCAGAGACTTTGCAGACCACAGCTGTGACCCAGAGATGTCCATGGAATCATGGAATTTCTTTATGCCAGCCATTATGGCCAAGGCTTCTCTGTCAATCTGAGCATAATTCCACTCTGCAGATGACAGAGTCCTTGAGTAGTAGGCCACAGGGACTTATGTCCCATCAGCCTTCAGATGGCTAAGCACTGCTCCCACCCCATAAGGAGATGCATCGCATGTGATGCAAACAGGCAGTTGCTCATTGAAATGCGCTAAAACAGCATTTGAAGAGAGTAAGGCCTTAACTTCATTGAAACTCCTGTCATGGACTTTAGTCCACTGCCATGGAGCTTGCTTGTCTAAGAGCTGGTGCAATGGCTCAGCCACTGCAGCCTTATGTGGAAGGAATGCGTGATAGAAATTTAAAAGCCCCAAGAAAGCTTGTAGCTCACTTTTGGACTTGGGCCTTGGGGCCTGCTGAATCGCTTGAAGCTTGGATTCAGCAGGGTGAATGCCTTGGGCATCAATCCTGAACCCTAAGAAGTCAGTGGAAGTGACTCCTATCTTGCATTTATCCTGCTTCAATTTAAGGCTTGCTTTGCAAAAATGAAGCAAGACAACCCTTAACCTTTCTGCTAAATTTTGAGATGACTCCCTAGCAATGAGGACGTCATTGAAGTAGGGACAGACCCCAGGAATACCATGAAGTGTGCTCTCCATAACAGTTTGGAATATGCCAGGGGCTACATTTACCCCAAATTGCAGTCTTTTGACCTTGAAGGCCCCCCTGTGAGTTACAATCGTCTGGGCCTCTGGAGATGCCTCATCAACAGGTTGATAGGCTTGTGCCAGGTCAAGTTTTGCAAAAATGCACCCCCCCTTGAGGGAGGCCAGAATATGGCTTACAACTGGCACTGGATATACGTGCTGTTGCAACGCTTTATTCAGTGTGCACTTATAGTCTGCACATACACGGACTTCCCCATTTACCTTTAGAGGCGTTACTATGGGGGTTTCCCATGGACTAGAATCTACAGGTTCTAAAATGCCCTGCTGGAGTATTTTGTCCAGCTCAGCACCTATCTTACTTTTGAAGGCAAAAGGCACCCTTCTAGGCTTGACCCTAATGGGCGTGAGAGTTGGGTCTAACCGTAATGCAATGGGAAGCCCCTTGTAGGATCCTAGCTCTGAACTAAACACATCTGCAAACTCCTTGCAAACCTCTGCAAGGCCCAATGTTTGCAAGTTGTGCAGCCCAGTTACTTGGATTCCCAGAGCCTTGAACCAATCGAGTGCAATAAGACTTGTACGTTCACCCCCAACTACCACCACATCCAGGAAACCTTCAGAATCCTTATGCTGTTACCTTGAGCGTGGCCTCCCCTTTTACACAGACCTTAGAATTTTGAAAATCAATGAGTATTAGATTTGATGGCCTAAGTTTAACTCGAAGGCCATTACTGCTGCAAATCCTTTTAAAGGTGTCCAGTGAAATGATTGATAGAGCGGACCCTGTGTCCAGCTCCATCAATAAGGGAACCCCTTGCAACTTCACGTTAATGCAAAGTTTTTTCTTAAGGGGCTTGGTGTCCCTGTCCTTAGAATACTCCTACGCAATGCACAGAAACCCACCCTGTGTTGGCTGGGGACCCTGGTACCTTTCTGAAGCAATTCTTCCTGAGGTTGGACCTCCTGACGACCCAAACAGATGGAGGCAATGTGGCCTTGCCTGCCACACACCCGGCAAATGGCAGAGCAAAGCTGCAGTCAGCTCACTTGTGGCGTCCTCCGTACCTAAAGCACTGAAATGATGCTGGGGCCTTGTCTGGATACCCCTTCGGCCTTCTTTCTGCTGGCTGGTGCAGTCTGTCCACCTCCTGTTCAGGATCCGCTTCGGATTCTTCTCGAGCATCCTCTTGATGGACAGTAGCGGTGGCTGGAGGATTCCTGGTGAGCCTTCACAGTGCCGCCTGCTACTTCTTCAGCTGCCACCTCTCTTAATGTGTCTTGGAAGGAGACATCTTCTTTTGCAAAGATCTTTTGTTGTAGGTCTCTGCTTCTTAAGCCACACGCGAAGTGATCGTGCAGCCACTCTTCCAGATCGTTGAACTCACAAGGCCTGGCCGCTTGTCTTAAGGCAACAATAAAGTCCGCAGCAGATTCACCCGGCTTCTGGTCTCTCTGCTCAAACGCATACCTCCAAGCGATAACAGATAATTTCGGCTGGAAATGTTCCTTCAACATCTTTTTCAAGTCAGCATACGATACTGACTCCAGAAGTGCAAGGGCCACCAGATTTTCCGTGATGTCAAAAGCTTCCTGTCCACAGGCACACAAAAGAGTTGCTGCCTTCAAGCTGTCTTTTCTTATTTGATTTACTCTAAAGTAGTTCTCCACCTGTGCTACGTATGAATTCCATCTCTCTGGGTGGGAGACATCAAAATCAGTCAAACGGCCAATCTTCGACATCGTAAGCTTGACAGTCTTCGCTAATTGCCTCCTCTGCAAGCTAAGATTTGGGAAAGGGTTCTTTTTTAGAGCTCACCTCCAGCAACGCTGTACTGGCAGGCTGAGTCGCGAATACAGGACGCCATCTTCCGATTGTCAGGACTTCCTTGGTGAGTTCTAATCCTTTTCCTTGCTTGCAGGGATCCCACCTTCGTCGCCAGTGTTGTGTTTTCGGTTCGTTAGCAATTGAGGAAGACACATGGTGAAAACAACAAGCTCTTTATTTCTCTCTCCTACAACCAAGCAAACAGCAAAAGGCACGCAGGCCTTTTATAGTGCCTGAAACCCAGACAGTGTGAACCAATAGGAATTGACCATTTTTGTGCCTTGCGCATGTGCACAAGGCTGGCGCCACTCTGTCTGGTCCCAGGCAGCTTTTGGATTGCCCGGGACCATTTGCAACAATTCTGAGCTTGTTTTCAGCTCTTGCAGGCTCAGGACGCAACAGATCTATGTTGCATTTAAAAATATTTGCTTTAATCCAAACAACTTTAAATAAGAATAAAAAAAAAATCAGCTTCATCAACCTAGCCAAGATAGATCCCGTTTTATTTTGGTTTATTATTACGTTGCAATCTTGACCAATTTGTTGTTGATCTCTAAATGTCTGGTCCCAATAGAAGCATTTGGAATTGTGGCTATTAACTCTAAGATGGTTTTTTTCAAGATGTTGTCTTAAGCTAACTGCAACATTCACTCAAGCATATCGTAACAGCCAAGAGCATTCCTTGGGAAAGTCTAATATGTCTGCAAATTGGAGCAAAAAAGACTGTGATTAAGTGGGATTATAAAAGTCAAACAGGCTGGAGGTGCCTAAGATTTTTTTTTCTTTATGTAAAATAATAAAAGAGGCCAAGTAAAGTCTGGTATCTGATGCAGATTGCAGTGCTATGCTTAAAAATGTCGAGTTGGCAAACTGTCTAGATATTTTCTCTTGGAGCAACTCTTCCTTGTAAAATAGAGGTGTTTAACTCTCTGGTTTTTTTGGGGGGGGGGAATCATCCTTCACATATTAGCATTCACCTGCTGCTACTAGTACACATTGCAACAATGCTGGCCTAGAGCCTGGAATTCCCCTGTGCCCCCCCCCCCAAAAGAGCTCTCAAAGTGGCCATGGTTTTGCTAATTACCAAAGCCAACTGTTGTCTGGCTGGCTAGCCTCTGTTAACACATTTTCCTTTCTTTGAATGCCATTGCTAGCTGAACATACTGTTATTATGCTAATAAGCACTGGCCTTGCCACATGATAACATATGTGAGATGTGCTGCTTCCTCTAATTGCTTCATTCTAGTCTTATTGGTCTGTGTGCAATATTTATAAGCTTATATTTCCCCGCTGCAGAAAGGTCAACGTGCTTCATGTAATTGCAATATGCACATCACAAAGGAAGCGATAGAGCTGGGGAGGTCTGAACATGGCATTGGGGCGGAGAGGCTGTTGGATGTCTCAGACTGCCTTGGAAATGGCATCCCAAGAGGGCCTTAAGGAAGATTCAGAGCTCTCCAGCTAGGTGGCTGATGAGTAAGCAGGGGGGAGGAATGCAGTCAAAGGAAGAGGTTGCTCCGGGTCCACTTTTAGGCAAAGGAATCATATGGAAGGCAGCCGTCTGTTAAGTAGGAACTAAATTATTCTGTCTGCAAAGTAGAGAGATTAATGATCTTGGCTTGATGGGTTCTGATGGGCAGTTGATCTTCAATGCATTTGGAATGCAGCTCATACTTTTCTGCCAGAGTAGAACCTGGTCCTGGAAGCATTGCCAAGACAGAGAGGGGAAAAAAAGGATAAACAGGAGCAGAAATCGCTTTTGGGAATTTTGCAATGCTTTTTTTCAATATTAACTTTCAGCGGCTCCTGTCAGTCACTCTCCTACTACTTGGTGCAGAAGACTGACATTATTCAGGGGCAACAGACATCTGATTCTAAGTCAGTCATGAGTTTCAAGTTCATTTTCATTCAAATGATATGGAGCCTTTACCAAAATACAAGAAAGAATTGTGGCCAAGCTGTTTGGGTGTGTGTGTATGTGTGCGCCTTTGTTTCCTGCAACTGTTGAGAATGGGTTGAAAGAACAGCACACGGCTCTTTTTATATCATAAATAACAAAGGGGTTGAATACTTCGGGGAGTTTCTTCTCTACCGCCAGAAGAACTTGGCCAGCTTTGATGTATGTGTGAGTGTGTGCACATGTGCATGTGTGTGTGTACCATTTCTGTATGGCCTCAAGCAGTAAAATATCTTGGGCTGGGTCCGATGGGAAGATGATGCTAATATTTCCTTTTTGCACATTATTTGGAAAGCATAAAAAGAAGCATTCCATCCTTGTACAGCCTGTTCCTTGCCTGTAACATAAAAAAGGCACTCAGAGGAGAATGTGATGGTGAACAGGGCCCGAAAAGTCCAACATATAACCCCTGTTTTTTGACCCAGGGCATAGCTGTTTAGTAACTCCTAACAAAAATAATGTCACTCTCATCTTTAGCCTTTGCAAATTGCTAAATCCTGGGAGCTATGCATGTCAGCACCAAACCTATGTGAATGGCCACTTTATCCTAAATCTGATTAGTCACAGCCAAAGGACAAAGCCCCTCAACCTTCCTCCCAATAATAGTAAAAAAAAAAAAAAAAAGAAGGAAAGAAGAGCTACTACAGTTGTTTTTCTTCAAAGTGGGGCACATCTGGTTTTCTGATGAGCTCCTTTTGGGACTGATGCTCTAAGACAGGGGTGTCAAACTGATGGACCACAGGCCAGATGTGTCACACACAGGCCACGTTCATCCTGGCTCCACAAAGGCAAAAAATGTGATACATCATGATACATCATGTGACATGATTGAGTTTGACACCAGTGCTCTAAGATGTAAAAACCAATGTGTATACTTTGATCAAATGATGATGACTAATCATTATTGATGACACAGATTATCAGAATGCTGCATTATTATTTTATTTGTATCCTGCCCTTTTTCATTTTGACAAATGAGGTGACAAACATATCCAACACATCTTCCTTCTCTTAATTTCTCCAAACTCACCTGTCAGGTGAGTTGGGTTGAGAGAGAGAAAGACTGGCTCAAAGTCACTCAGATGGTGTTTCATGGTTAAGATGGACTAGAACTCACTCGTCCACTTTCTAGCCTGGGGCTACAACCAATACACCAAAATGGCTCCTTGTTATTGGCCACAATTGCCTGGGCTGAGCTGTTTTCACATGCCTGGAAAGGACTTTCTATGTGTACTCATGGCAAAACTTCACCAGAAACTGTTCTGCAGCTGCAGAATCAGTTCAAGGGGCTTGAGAATTTATTTTGGTTTAAACTTCAGATTATGTCTGAGATAACTGTACTGTTGAAATAAAGGGCTATTGCTGTTTGGGTACTTCTGAAGACTCTCAATCTACCTGCACTTTTGAACTGAAATGTTTAGTGGAGTGTGTTCCCTCACAATGTCATCTTTGGGCTGAAGGGAACTCTGTGGATGCAGGCAGGCTATGGATTGCTGAAGGGATAATGTAGGATCTCAAGAGACACCCCACCCCATTCCTCTTAACAGCCATGTACCCTAGACCAGTTCAAGAACCCAGCAACCTATTCTTGAGCATTTTACTGAAATTGTCTTCTTCTTTGAAGAAAGCACTCAAAAACAGTTTCTTTTGCATCAGGCTGAAGGCAAATAAGGTTGCACTCAAAGGACTGAATGCAATTGAAAAAAAAATAGGATAAATATTTGGCAATATGAAGACAATTCACAGCCAAGAAAAAGAACCCAAGCCAGTGAAAGGCTTAATGAACTGTATCTTCATTATAAGTATGCATATACATTTTTTACATATAGATCTGATTTGGCTTACAAAAAAGGACGTGTTAAATTAATCCAAAGGAAGGCAGAAATGGTTGCCAGGGCATTCCCAGAGGCCTCCCCTGACTTTCCCTTTCCAAGATGATGCTTTGACTAGATTGTGATTTCATAAATGGATGGCATGTTAATCTTCTCCCCCACTCAGTGGCACATAACCGTCAATTTCTTGCTTTGACTGATGGAAAACAGTGCAACAGGGTGGCTGATTGAATTTGGATCTGGTTGTATAATGACAGCTATGTTTTAATTTTGGTTGGGGGATTGTTTGTTTCTTCCTTCCTCCCACTGTCTCTCTCTCTTTATCCATTCTCTTAATCTGACAGATTTTACGTGAAGCATTTTTATATTTTTGTGACTTTTCTACTGGACCATTAAAATAACAGCACTCAGAGCCAATGTCTAGATTTGCATAGCTCATACATTTGTTTCCTGGAGCTCCCTGGGGCTTCCTTGCTAGTAGCTACACTGAAGATTGCAGTTGTGGTCCAAATTTCATTTCCATAAAGTGCTTAGTGGTAATTGCCAGACATTTGTTCCCCAAGCCACAAGTGTTTTGATAGTTGCACCTGTGAAGAAGGAGTCTGTGAAATAGTAAAAACTATTGAAACACTGAACTCTACGTCATTGTGGTGTGGTGGGGTTTGTTGAACTCAGTGGTCCAGGAGATTGTTTCACTATGAAGCTTATTAGATCAACTTCAGCTACTTTCCCACATTACTCTAAGCCAGCAGTTTCAAACCTTTTCTATACCCCACACCCCTAGAACGCTTGCCCCCCTTACAAAAGTTCAAACTAACAGCAACAAATTTTGCATATACACTATACCTGTAATTTTGAAACTTCTAAAGCCAAATTTTTGCACTCCCTGGAATATGGTCTCACACCCTCTGGTTGGGAACCCCTGCTCTAAGCTATGAGTGGACCTTGTCTAAGCTTATGTTACTCAGACTGCATAAGACTCTCAACCTACTTTTTAACCCTCCCCCCTCCTCCCCAGGCAGAAAAGCAATTCTGACTCTTGGTAAGAACTCTCTGTCCTTCTCTGTAGCTCAGGGAGGGAGGAAGTAGCTGTTAGAAAGAGAAGAAAAATAAGTCAGCAAGAAAGTACAGTATATCTCCATTTACTTTGGTATGGCTCTATCTACTGCTTGCTTCCACTTTGTCAGCTATGCATTCCAAGGAAGTTATCCTTGAGAGAATGTGCTCTTTGTCAGGAAAAAGGTGCAATCCCCTCCCCTAAGCCATGATTTCTTTTAAACATAGTGTATTAAATAAGCTACGATGTGCTTGCACATCACCGTGAGCCATAAACTGTAATTGCGACTGCAGTGACTATTGTGCTACACAGACACCAAGTAATCAGTGGAACAGCCTGCCTCCAGAAGCTGTGAATGCTGTGAATTTATTTTTTTTAAAAAAACCAATAGTGGAGAAAACTATCATTCCCAGGCACCCAGTGGTATTTTGAAAAATCAGGAAATGATTCTGCAAAACATTGAGACATTTTTGAAAAAATTAGAGCATGGGCAATACATGCCACTTCTTTAAATCTAGTGTTACATATTGCATACAGATAGTCCTTGACTTATGACCATTTGTTTAGCGACTGCTCGAAGTTACAATGGCACTGAAAGAAAAGGGAGTTGCAACTGATCCTCATGCTTACAACTGTTGCAGCATCCCCATCATCATGGGTGCTTGGCAAATGGCATGTGCTTACAATGGGTGCGGTGCGTCAGAATCATGTGGCCACCATTTGCAACCTTCTTGGCTGGCTTCTGACAAGCAAATTCAGCAGAAGACACCAGAATTTGCTTAATGACCATGTGATTCCATCAGCTGAGGTTATTTGCTTAACAACTGTGCACAAAAATTCATAAAATCAGCTGCACCTCACTCAAAAACTGCGTCTCAGCTGTGGTCATAAATCAAGGATTACCTTTATACACCCCTGATGCACAAAGCTTACCAAAGTGAACAAAGAAAATTCATTCAGTTGCGAGTACACCCCTCACCCCCAGGGATACAGCTTTTTTCCTTGTCAGGCTTATCATTTTTTATCATAATTAATTCCTGGCAAATTTGACCACTGCATTTCTTGAACACTTGACTACAGGTAGGTAGTGGGCATGATGGTGGATAAAACATGCAAAAAAGCTTTCAAAAAGGCAAATTGTGAGAATTCACACATTATAGCCCATACTTGTCAGTGAAACAAGCTTTCTGATGCATTGGGATTGCAGGGTTAAGAAATTAAGAAAGAGAATAGTGAACACCCACGTGATTTTGAATCATGCTCATAACTGGAGATAAAAGCTATGATAAATAGGGAAGCATTAAGCTTGTTTGGGAGGTCAAAAGCTGCTATTGGTATATGCATAGTGGAGTGGTTATCTTTATAGCTGACCATCAAACACCATTGTCAGTCTTCAGTCCTCAGAAAGGGCTTCCACTTAAATCAGCTATTTGAATGCAGAGATTGCCTTTGTTCCAATAAAGGAGAATATTTGTAGCTCAGGGTTGAAATGAAGGGTCCTTGGTGCTTTCTGCTAGCACTGCAGATGTTACCTAGTTTGGTCAATAAAACATCTGCAAGAAAACAACCCAGCTCAGAGAGCACCAAGGACCCTTCATTGCCTTCATTCCTTGGAAGATATATACAAAATGATTCAAAAGAGCCTATAATCGTAAAATAAACATAGATGGTCTTGTTTATTTCTATAGGGTAGAAAAATCAGAAAAAATCGACATTAGATGGAACTTAGTTTGATATGTGTTCTTTCGTGGAGACAAGAGTCTCCCTTTTGTAGCTGAGGTTATTCAAATCAGAGTTTTTCAAACTTGGTGACTTTAGGATGTGTGGACTTCGATTCCCCAAATTTCTCACTCAGAGTGATGAATTATCTTGGACTGCCTGTAAACATTATAATTCTTACAGCTTCACTGGAGGTAGTTCTGCTGGAAGTTTTTTGTTTTTTTCAATAGCAAAAGAAAATATGAAAGAAAATACTCCTAAGTTGAAAGAAAGTCTTTTATTTGTTAAGTAGAAACGGCATAACAGAGCATCTAAAGGAACTTTTTTTCACCTATATTGCAACCATGCAGATCACATAGATCTTAATCAGAGGGCCTTCTACAGATTTCCTACCTCATGAACTAAGGCAAATGACTGTAAGAGCTGTGACCCATTATAACACATCCCCAGGGAAGTTTGTTTGGCACGTCTCCTGTGGTCCTTTTCATGACAAGCAAAGAGGGTTTCATTTTCATCAGCCTCTTAGAGTCTCCTGCATTTAATGCATTCTTAATCTGTTGGGTTTTTTTTGTGTTATTACTGTTTTTGTGTAGTACTGATAGCCCTCTGTTTATTTTTATTCTGTGTTGCATTTACAGTATATCAACTAATCAAGGAGAGAAGCAATCTGGAATTAAGGAGAAACTTCCTGATAGTGAGAACAGCGTGCCTTCAGAAATCATGGGCGCTCCATCACTGGAGGCTTTTAAGAAGAGACTGGACAGCCTCTTGTCTCAAATTGTATAGGGTCTCCTTCTTGAGCAAGGGATTGGACTAGAAGACACCCCCCCCCCAGGACCCTTCCAGCTCTATTCTGATTGATTGATTGTATATGGCATATACAGGTAGGGTTCATTTAGTGACTGAAATTGGTTCCATCAACAACACAGTTGCTAGGTGAACCACATGACAGAAAGATGCTGCTAGCTGCTTTATCATTCAGATCAAAATCTCTCCAAGAGATTTCTGTTGCTAACCCCCTTTTCCCTGACTTTTGCTCCCTCGCAGGTAAAGAGAGATGGCATAAACAAGCTGTCTCTTTCTGAACTCCTTTTCTCTGTAGCCCATCCCGTCTCTAAAATGTGCTGACCACAACTTAACAGCACTGTGACCTTAATTAGTTGACGAGAACCCTTCAGCAGGCTCCCAGTTGCCTGAAACTGATCAGATCTTAATCAGTTTCATCCCAAAGGCTTTTGTTATTGTGAATGTGTGCTTTGGTCAGAAAATGATTTTTTTCAAAATTACTGCTTATTACTATCATATTTGCAAACCATTACCAGGGGCACTTGCTAAACAAGGACTATCTGTATTGTGTTTTTAATATGTATGTATGTATGAGAGTGCTGCCCTATGCGCTATATCAGAGGTCCCCACCTTTTGGGCACCAGAAACCGGTTCCACGGAGAGAGGTTTTTCCGTGGACCAGAGGAGGCGTGGTTTTGTGTACTGCCTGCATCCTGTGGATGGGGCTTTGCTTGTTTGTGTGGACCAGTTTCTGGCATGTCACAGCCCGCTGTTGGTCCACGGACTGGGGGTTTGGGACCCCTGTGCTATATAGCATGGGAAGATCTAATGCTAAAGCTATGTAAGGCTGCACATGGTTTGAAAATGATTCAAGGCAAATGTTTCAGACGGCAGTAAATTCAAGAACAGCAGCTCTCTGTTACTAATTAAAGCAACTTGATTTTTTTTTCAGGATTTAACAGAATAACAAAGTTGGAAGGGACCTTGGAGGTCTTCTAGTCCAACCCCCTGCTTATGCAGGAAACTCTATACCATTTCAGACAAATGGTTGTCCAGTCTCTTCTTAAAAAACTTACAGTGTTGGAGCACCCACAACATCTGGAGACAGGTTGTTCCACTTTTAAGTGTTCTAACCGTTTGGGAAATTTCTCCTTAGTTCTAGGCTGCTTCTCTCTTTGATTAGTTTCCATCCATTGCTTCTTGTCCTGCCAGTTGACTCATAAAGCGGCTATGAGAATTAGGAAAGTAAAGCAGGCAGAGTTTTTCAAGAAAATTACTTGCAAGAATCTAGCCAATTCTGGAGTGAGCCTCATGCTACTGTTTCTTTCTGCTATGAGGGTGCTGCCATACTGAATTTGTGTTTCAGGAATGTTCATGTATAGCAGCGGTTCTCAACCTGTGGGTCGAACGACCATTTCACAGGGGTCGCCAAACAACGCAGTCCGCCATTTTTCCCCCTTTTCCTTAGCTGTGCTACTCCCTTTTATTCTATTGGCTTTTGAAAGCCAATAGAATAGACTCTCTTGAATAGAATTGTCCAGGCTGTCTCTGCCCTGCTGAGCCCGCCAAAAGTCCCATTCTGCAAACGGTGCTGCAAGTTGTCTGCAGCGAAGGTGAGCTGTCTGGAAGTTTCCACCCCTCCCTGCTGAGCAACTACTAAAAATAAGTTAAGTAAAAGAGGGCCAGGGGTGGGAGGTGGGAGGCCGGCAGGTGCAGGGAGGGTTGCTGGCGCACGTGGGGCCTGGCGGGTGCCTTACCTCCCTTGGGCTGGGCCAGCTGGTGGCCCAGCCAGTGGTCGGCCTCCTCTGTCTCTGCCGCTTGCCAGCTACGCCTCGGCCGGCGCAGGGGGCAGCCCCACGCATGTGCGGCGCTCCTGGGCAGGGAAAGTCCTCGACTTACGACTGGTTGGGTAGTCCTCAATTTATGACTGGTTGGGTAGTCCTCAACTTACGAACGGTTGGGTAGTCCTCGACTTACGACTGGTTGGGGGTCACAGCATTAAAAAGGTTGAGAACCACTGATGTATAGCTTTGAAATGCCACCCTCATTTTGCATTCAGGATTGGAGTAAAAATATTAGAGAACTTTGTTTGTAGTGTAAGTTCAATTGCATAGTATGGACTTGTATCAATCAGAAAGCTTCATTGGCCATGCTGTAAAATGAGTCACATAGAACATGCTGTAGCAGTTATTAAAAATTTTGAAAAGCCCACAAGACATAATGTTACAGATTCTTCAGAACATATGGAATCCTATAGCAAATATGCAGATCACAGAGCTAATGATATTGCTAAGCCAAGTGAAGTAACAATCTCAAGATATTAGATATTAGAGGTCTAGTGACTATTCTCTTCTGGCATTTACTTTGTTTCCCATTCCTGTCCTGTGCCTTCTAAATTAGGCTGTTACATTAATTGTGATAGCCGATGATGCCAGTAATATTAAATTCAGCATTGAATAGCTTCAGTACATTGAATGAATCTGTTTTTCACTTCAGGATGTCAAATGACTTGGGTTGAGCCTGGGCAGTTCACACTAAAAATGGCATCTGTAGCCTAGCTATCCCTTCTCTAGCAATAGCAAATGAAACTTAAAATAAATAAGAGGTAGTGGGGAGAAAAAAACCAGAATGTTGCTGCGTAACATCAAAATATGAAGTAAGTTTCACATTTAATGTACTGGTTCTCGGGCTGATTTTTAGATTAGAATTCTTGGATCTCAACTAGAGATGATGATGAGTGAATTTTCTAGTCTTAGTGCTTATCAATGTGTTTGTGTTATCTTTTTAACGGCAGAATGAATGATTGCAGTGGCAGACAGTTGCCCTCTGCCTCACATATAGAATGGACCCCGCTTAAGTATGAATAAGTAATGGAAAGGTGCAGATGAATTGAGACGTTTCCCTCACTGCAATAGCCCTAACAACTTATAATACAATTTCAAGGTTTAGTCTGGTGTTTGGGGTTTTACTGGGCCATTGACTTCAATGAACAAAAGGAGAAAGAATGCACAGAGTGGATATAGGGAGGAGAAAGTCTGAAGGAAGGAAATCAAATGACAATTCTGCCTCCCAAAGCCTTGCAGAGTTTTAAAAAGGTTCTCAGGTCAAGTTGGTTCAGAAATCCATTTAAAGGCCATTCTGTGTCGATGAATGATTTTTTTTTTTTAAAAAAGCTCTATCACAGAAATAAAGTTGTTTCACCTGGGAAAAAAGATACTTTCTTTTGCTGACATAATTCAGGTTTCTTTATAGTCCAAAAGGACCTGGTTAGGCTACTTGTTGCCTGAAAATTGGCTAGTATAATAAGAGCAATACAAAGGCAGTGGCAGACCACTCTGAGCCATAAGCAGGTAGACCCTGTTACAGACCAGTAACTTTGCTTTTGGAAGTACTGTAGGTATGATTTGGACAACGGAAGGGAAATTGTTTAAAAGAGAGGAAATTGTTTAAAAGAAAGAAAAGGCTGTTTTTGTATTTGTTGCTATGCCAGTTATTAACTACAACATCTACATAAAGAGAGTTCTTCTTTGGTTCTATAAAAAGTAGGATTATTAAATAAATCTTTCAGCAGTGGTACTGCCCTAAATAATAAACTACATTTTCCAGAAGACTATTTCATATTTACTGGACTCTGTATCTCAGGGGTCTCCAGCTAGTGGGTCATGAGCTGCTTGCAACAGGTTTCTGGAAATGGTGGGTGAGCGCCATCCCCACTTGCGCAAGCAGCGGATGAACGCATGCATGCACACTCCAATTAAGTGAGCAGCAGGTGTACATGCATGCCACTCGCTCAAATGGAGCTGCGCACACCATACTTGCCAGCCACTTGCTCACAACTATCCCCTCTCCCCTCTTCCTGCCAGTCCACAAAGCCGGAAAGGTTGGGGAACGCTGCTGTAACTCAGCAAAAAAAATCTGAAAGGTTGTTGTTTATCTGTTGTCTCCCTAACCAAGCTAAAGATTTGTTTTATATTAAAAGTGCCATGCCCACCCAAGCGGTACCATACCTTGTCACATTAATTTCAAAAAATTAAGCAGGGTTAGTGAAGAACCACCAGGAAACATCAGAGCTTTTATAATGTTATGTGGCATTGTCCCTAGTTTCTTGAACTGTAAAGGTTGTGCGGGGGGGGGGGGAGATGTACTTTCAGACTTGCAAGATTGATGTCAGCCTTGTGAGCTAGTCCAAAAGCAAATCCAGGAGCGCTAGTTTTATTTTTATTGTAAGATTGCATTAACAGAATCTTACAAGTCTAAAAATTACATCTCTCCCCCCTCACCTTTACAGTTCAAGAAACTAGGAGGGTTTGCCTTCTGAGATGTTGGCTATGGCCTTTCCATTTTGTGTACTCAGCTGCCTCTTATGTCTGCAACTCTTCGACCAGTCTCCCAAGGTCATTCTTGCACACCATTACAGTTTTTATATTAGACTGTTTAATTTTATCTTTATCATTTTATAAGTCAGTCAAGGTGGCAAACTTACCTAATAGTCCTCCCTTCTCCTATTTTCCACACAACAGCTATTGTAAACTAAATTGAGAAGAAGAGAATGCCAAATCACTTCCTTCTTATCACCAATTGTGGATCTTTACATAAAACCACTAGCAGCTGAGGTCTGTTAAAATCTGATGGATGCAATGAATAGGAAGTATTCATATTTCTAAATCTTCCATCTGCCTCAAAGCATTGTAGAATAGATAATTATGTCCCTGTCTTATCTTCTCTTCTGAGATGTGAAGTAATCATGACTAGGTCCATGTAGGACACAAACTCTATTTGTAGGTTGGTCTTTTGTGCAAATACATTTTCACAAGCGATAATAATTTGAGTGCAGCATGGTGTGAATCAGCCCATTCAAAATGCCTTATATATGACTAGATTCATCTTTTTTTTCCCTGTTTGATTAAATGTTTGGGGGATGCAAAGGTTTATAGCACTTCATAACGTTTGATTTAAACCAGGAAAAACAATCCTATTGAACTCATCAAAAGTTTAATTTTGACACATATAGGATTATATTTCTAACAACATAAATCTTCAACAGACACTAGAATACGATGTGAACTTTCTTGCAACCACAAAGAGAAAACTATTTTTTTAAAAAAAACCCCGATACTGAGGTCTTCGTGAATTTTTTTTTAGAATTATTATTGTTTGTTGGGACTGCAAGAGAGTTATTAAATTCTGCTATGATCGTAGTAAAATTGGGATTATAATGAGGTTGAAGTGCTTTGTGAACTTGGTATTAGTCAAATTTAAAAGGTGACATACTTTGAATCACAATCAAATAACCTTCACACTCATTTGTATTAACTAGACTACTGTATATCTGAATCAGACATACCCACATATATTTTGCAGTGAATAGGAAAAAAATCACAAGTTTATTTCACTGTTTACATAAATACCTGGCTGTATTTTGTTTTGTAAAAATAAGAGATTTAGAAAGGAGGCCAAATGTGCATAAAATGTTTCTAGTTTTGAATCCTTATCATCAGATTTTTAAAAAACGATATATTCAAATCAGTGTGATTTCTTAAATTTTATTTGCACTATGATCTGCAAGCAATATTTGAAGGAGCAACTTTGCATTAGCAGGCCATTTTGAAGTACCATCCTGTAGATCATGGTATAGTTTCAAAGAGCCACATGAACCAGTTAAATGAAATGTTACATTTTATTAAATTCTTAACCACCAGTAAGAGATTGCATCAGAGTGACTGTGAAAAGGAGAATGCAAAAGGCCGGGAGTTACTTGCTTTATTTCTGCACTGCTGATAAGCTATAATTTTTGCAGAGAAGGAAAAATGTAATCTATGGTGATCAAACCATTTTCATAATATCCTGGGAATGAGTTATTGCTTGAGGTAAGGCGCAGCTTCTAATGGCTGCTTGAGCTTTCATCTCCATCTTTCATGGACTAGTCAGACATTTTTATAGTGCTGACACAAAAAGAGAGCATTTATGTTGCTTCTATTCTCCATCTGTCAACAGTTAGGTTAAAGTGCTACTACTGGTTTAGATCTAATTTTTATTCAAGCTCCATACTTTGCTAGATAGAAACAAAGGTATCTGCGCTCTTCTTATTCCCAGGGCCGCAAATCACACATTTTTAATGAATCATTTCATTTTAAGGAAATAGGTTTTGCTTGTTTGGATTTTGTTGGTCTATTTTTATTTGCACTATTTGAAATGTGGTGTAATTTTTCCTCTTTGGCTTTGTTAATTCCCCAAACTTTTCATCCCTGTCCTAAGGGTGTAGCCACAATCTTATTGTCAAGAGAACTAGTAGCACAATTGCCCCTATATGTGTTTCTCCCAAGGAAGACTTGGGAAAGATACATGGGGTTTCATTACGGCATTTTTTGGTGAGGTGGTAAATTTCTTCATTGAATTTTCCCTTTTTTGTATGATGAACTGACAGCTTTTCTTCATTGTATCCCATTGAGATTGAATGAAACTTTTCTGATTTTTATGCTACAACATAAAATATAGACATAGAAAATGGTACAGAATCTCCTGCTCAAATAGCGGGTTGAACTAAAAGTTATTCAAGGTCCCTTCCAGTTATTATTCTATGTTCTATGCAATTTTCAAAAGCTGTTCCATTCTACATTGCATCATATTCCAATCATTTGGGCTTTACAGCATTGCTACTAAATATGAAATGAAGGCATGCTTGTTACACTTCCAACATTTTGTAGAAAAAAAGAATTATTCATTTAACAATCAAGACTAATGAATAGCAGAAAGATCCTGGACTTACTTCTGTTTGGAAAAAAGGGGAAAAACTGTCCCCCCCCATTTTTTCTGGGTTTTTCCCCCAGGCCTTCCCATCTATATGTCCTGAGGCTAAAACACTGACAAAAAGTAAGCTTTTGGAATTTTGTCAGGCAAGGAGAATATATACATTTCAGTTCTGCTCAGTTTCTTATTTCCCCCATCCAAAGATGTTTGAAATTTTAGTTCAAAATCTAGATACATATTTTTTGCATATTACATATTCTCAGTGCTTTTTTTGTAAAAAAAAAAAAAAAAAGGTTATGGAACTCACACATGTCATACAACCTGCCTTGCCTACCTTACAAGGTTCCATCCAAAAAAGATGCTGGAACTCTGTTTTGGGCATTCTATGACAAAAAAAGCCCTGCATATTCTCATGATGTACACCTTTCATTGCATATTTTTCCTAAAGGGAACATGTTCTACAAGCATTTTTTTCTCAGTATGATGCTTTTTGGCACCTATGCTTTCCTAATGCACAGTTTTGTGCACCCTTGTTAAAATTATGGATTCCTCTGTTGCAACATTCTGAAAAGTGGGTTTCAATATGTGCGTAGGTAATGCTTTGCTTGTAATAGTGACTCTCTAACTGCAATCTGCAGAATGCAAAGTTCATCAAAAGTACCCTCATTCGTTGCCACTGAGCTGATTCTAGAAAATGGGTCAGTGGCTGAAAACTGGTGAACGGAACCATGCATTTAAGTAGCAACATGAGTTTTAAGATTCAGAAACCGATATTAGTGAACAGATCTTAAATACTGTTATACTCTTATTGGCTATGAATCCACATGTGCTGTGTTAAGTGATCTTGCATGAGCAACACCAAAGAAAAGTGTGAATAGAATGATGATGATGTTATCCATTCAGTCCTGTCTTATTCTTGGTGATTCTATGGGCTACGTCTATCCACATCTTACAATCTTGTACTACACCTTTTCAGTTGTTCTATGCTCTGGCTGGTGTCAGCTTTGATAGTGTCCAGCCACGGTGTTCTTTGATGTTCTAACTCTTCCCAACATAATTGTTTTCTCCAGTGAATTCCTCTGCATGACTTAGTCAAAGTAAGTGAGACACACTTTTGTGTTTTTCACTTCAAGTGACATGTCTGGTGTTATGTGCTCCAGTACTTGCTTTTTAGTCACCTTTGCTGTCCCAAAAATATGCAGGAACTTTCTCCAGCACCACAGCTCAAACAAGTTGATTTTCTTCCTGTCTTGCTTTTTTAAGATCCAACTTTCACAACCATAGGTAGCTACAGGGAACATAATAGAGCAAATTAAATGAGACTTCATGGGTTGGAATGCCACTCACTCCTAGTACTCAGGGGTTTCTATGAAAACATTGTTGTCTATTTTAGTTTGTATTAAGAGCTATTGGTTCTATAGCATGGGATACATATAATAATTTATCTGGTAAATAAGTATTTTTTTTATTACAAAGGGGTGTTTGAATTGGAGAGGATGGGAAGATATACACAAAAGCAATAATAGTTATGCTGAAGGATGAAAGATATGAACTCTAATATTCTTAAAGCCAAAAATGCAGGAAGACAAAATGTGGATAATTGGTTATTATGCTCAGCAGATGGAAAATGGGCAAATCTTTCTATAAATCTGGATCTAATGAATTTATCCCTTATTTTTAGTCGTCATATGACTAATAGTTAATTCTGAAGTTTGTTACCCACATTCTATAATTCTCTTGGCTGAGTCAAGCAAGGAAAGTTTTCCTTAGAGTCAGCAAGAGGATGTTCCTGTGTTTTGTACCTTACCTGTTCTTATTCAATTTGACAAAAGAGAATTTGCTTCTGAAATTTCTTCAAAGAAGAAAAGAATTTGCATGAAATAGAGGATGTCTCAGTTATACAGATAGGAGACAGTCAAGGGATGTGTCTTCTGTCTTTTATTATTATGTAATCATGTGTCCAATGAGCTGTAGCTTCCTTGGCTTCTCATTATCAGTTGAATCCCAGGCCACACATTCTGAGGAATCTCCTCAGAAGGAATCTGAGAATTCCTTCTCAGATTTGGAAATGGGAACCACCAAAAGGTCTACAGAAGAAAGAAAAGTTTTGTATAGAAAACTATGATAGCAATGGTAGATCCTGTCAATTCCAACAATCAAGGATGCTCAGAAATACCACCAAAAGGAAAGGAAAGTATTCTCAAGCACTTGAAAGAGGAGGAAGAGGAGGAAGAGGCAGAGGAGGAGGAGGAGACAGAAGAAGAAGAAGAAGAAGAAGAAGAAGAAGAAGAAGAAGAAGAAGAAGAAGAAGAAGAAGAAGAAGAAGAAGAAGAAGAAGAAGAAGAAGAAGAAGAAGAAGAAGAAGAAGAAGAAGAAGAAGAAGAAGAAGAAGAAGAAGAAGAAGAAGAAGAAGAAGAAGAAGAAGAAGAAGAAGAAGAAGAAGACTTGAATATGATTCACTTGGAATAAAAGACTAAATTCCATTATTGTGAAGTAACTGCAGAAAGTTAATGATTATTGGAAAATTGGAAAATTACTATGTTCAAAGCCTAGAGGTTGGTGGGGTAAATTTCCTCTTTCTGATTGCCATGCAGAAATGCTGTTTTAACATTTAAGACAGTGTTCCATATGAAAATTTCTAAAATCTGTTGAATTCTGATGCTTGCTTGTTGTACTGGCATAAAATCTTCAGCATAATCCTGGCCATATTTTTGCATGCTTTCCCTGACTAATATCCCAGCTTTAAGACATTGCACATTTCTGTGTGCATCACACTTTGAGTGAAAAACATACTTCTATCCCATGATCTTCTTGCCCTTTAATAGTTTTCCTAGAATCTGTATTTTGTTTTTCTGCAAGACTACTAGTTCTTCCCATGCAGCTTCTCTCCGTTTCTGTGCCTCTGTTGCTGTAATGTGCCAGCATAATTATTTTTATAAATTTTCCAACAAGCTCTGGAACTGCCTCAAAGAACTGGGAATATCACCATAGAACATCCAGCTCATTCAGTCATTGCATTCTGATCAGGCAGCCACTGTAAGAATGGAATATGGAGACCCAAAATGGTTCAGAACTGGAAAAGGCACTCAGCAAAATTGCATCCTGTCACCTAAGTTATTTGGAGGAATCTACCATCAGGGTTAAAAATGGTGGTAGGAATATCAACAACCTCTGACATGCAGATGATATAATATTGATCATGGAAAGCAAGGAGGATCTGGAGTGGCTAATCCTGAGAATCAAAGATGAAAGTGAAAAAATTGGACTGCATCTTAACATCAAGAAAACAAAGATAAGAACAACTGTAGTGAACACACAGGTCACAGTGTAGATCAAGAAGACCATTGGTGGGTCTTATTATAGGTGGAGATGAGACAGCGTACAGGGGGGAGGTACAAAAACTATCCTCATGGTATCTAGAGAACAACTTGCACCTGAACATCGGCAAGACAAAGGAGATGGTGTTAGACTTCTGGAGGAAAAGAGAGGAACCTGCCCCACTTTACATCGAAGGGGGCTGTGTGGAGAGAGTTTCCTCCTTTAAATTCCTGGGAGTCTACCTCTGCGAAGATCTTACCTGGAAAATCAATACAACTCAGATGGCCAGAAAGGCCCAACAGAGACTCCACTTCCTCAGGATCTTGCGGAAGAACAGGGTAGAACTGTTGAGTCCTTGGCGAAAGCAGACGCGAGAAGCAGTTGTAGTTCTCAGGTTTCCTTTTATTCTGTGTTCAGTTTACAAGTGAAGGCTTCAGCAACGCCCAAAAGCTCCTAGCCTCTTATATAGGCAGTTCCTGGGTCAATGTGTTACTTTTCCCGCGCCAGCACCCGTGCATGCGCACAGGCGCTGGCGACAGCCTGTCTGGTCCCGGGCAGCTCGCACCTGCCCGGGACTGCCTGCAAACGCCCCGAGCCCGTTTGCAAGGCTCGGGACATAACACCCCTTTCCCCCGGGCTAAGACTACTACCAACATACAATTATTTCTTGATGCAGTGTTCTACTCCCCAGTGCTCCTACTGTTTACTGGCTTTTGTTTGGCCAGCAATGTTATGTAATCCTCTAAGTATTTAGGAGATTTCCTTGCTCTCTGTGACCTTCTCAGCTCTGGGTTTCTGACAGGTGTTCCCTGACTGAGGGGAGACGTGAGCCTGTTCTCCTTATCATGCCTTGGTGCCTTCCGAGGACTGTGCCCCGATGTCTGGCCTGCTTGCTCGCCCACCGGGCTCGTCAGGCCAGGGCTTCTGTCACTTTGTGACCTGGTTGACCTGCCTAGCTGTAGGCCCTCGGGCCCCTTGAAGTGATAGCCACTGCTGAGCGTCTCTATAGAACCTCCTAGGTCCGTCCAAGACCTGTCAGGAGGCTGTCCAATCCCTAAGCCCCGTTCTGTGTCCGGGCTCGTGTGGGTCTCTGTACCTTCCCAAAACTCAGTTACTCCCTGATGTGGGCTAGAGGTGTTGCGGTCGGGACTTGGTTCCTCAACCACCTCCCTGTAAGTTTGACCCCCTGTAGGACTTGGGGTAAGGTCAGGCCAACTCTGGGGATTATGTGCCAGCTCTCTTGCGGGGTATGATTTATTGGGATGCTCCCGGGTATCCTCCCTGACTGGAGTACTGTGCTGTGCAGGTGAATAGTGATTGTACCCCCGGGGTGACTCCCTGGCTGGAGTAGGCGTGAATGCCTGGTAGTTGGATAGGCTCTTAGAATTCCTGTTTGGGGCACTCGCGGAATCTTGGAATGGGCCGTTTGTGGCTCCATGATTGGAGGTGGGCAGCAGCTCGTGCCCCTCCCTTTGCTCTAAAGGGTCCCCCTCCCCCCTGGAAAAGACCCAGGAGTCTCATCTGAAAGGTCCCACCTAGGGCGGAGTTGGTCGATGTGCCGATGCAGGACACGACCGTTGTCCAGGGCTACCTCGTAGGAGAGAGGACCTGTGACCCTGGAAATAGAAGCAGGGACCCATGTATGACCAGGCCCGTAATTGCGAGTCCAAACCGGGGCACCCACAAGTAGTTGTCTAGGTGCCCTAGGATGTGAGGTAGATGAAGGCAGTCTGTCCGGATGCAACCGGTCAAGCTTCGTAGTAAGTTTGCGCCCCCAGCGAAGTTCAGCTGGGCTTCTCCCTGTAGAAGTGGACGGTGTGGTGCGGTAAGAAAGGAGAAAGTCAGCCAACCTGTGATGCCAGTCCCCATAGGTGAGTCTTTTCAAGGCGTCCTTTGTGATGCGGACCATGCGTTCAGCCATACCGTTGGTGGACGGGTGGAAGGGTGCAGACGTGGCATGATGAATCATGTTAGCCTGTAAGAAAGCTTGGAATTCGGAGGAAGTAAATTGAGGGCCGTTGTCAGACACGATGACATCTGGGAGCCCGTGTGCAGCAAAAATCCCCCTCAGTACCTGAATAGTCTTTGCAGTGGTGGTGGATGAGACAGGTACAACCTCAAGCCATTTTGAATGACTGTCAACGAGGACCAAGAAGAACTGGCCCTGAAAGGGCCCAGCGTAGTCAATGTGCACCCTAGACCATGGGGACTGTGTATCCTCCCATCTATGCACAGGAGCTTGGGGCATCTCTGGGCAAGAGCGCTGGCACAGGTGGCATGCATACACCTTAGCCTCAATGTCCTTATCTAAACCAGGCCACCACAAGTGGCTGCGCGCAAGGGCCTTCATGCGAACAATGCCAGGATGACCCTCGTGGAGGGACTCTAAGATCCTAGTCCTCATTGAGGTGGGAATGACAACTCTGATTCCCCAAAGCAGACAACCCTGAGAAGTGGACAACTTGTTCCTTTTGGACCAGAAACTCTGAAACTTAGGACTAGGGCAGTGCTCAGGCCATCCAGACAAAACCCAAGAAAGGACACGTGAAAGTGTGTGATCTGTGCCTGTTTCAGCGGCGACATCCCTGGCATTCAGAGGGGACTCGGGCAAGGCTTGGATGGATAGAATGTTGACAGCTGGCGCAGGGTCAGCTTCTACTACTGGCAGGGGCAATCTACTGAGGCCATCAGCATGGCCCATTTCTTTCCCAGGCTTGTGGAGTAAGGAAAAATCATATGCAGACAGAAAAATAGACCACCTAAGCATTCTAGGGGAAATGATTTGGGGAGTTTGTTTACGTGTGGTAAACAGTCCCAGCAGAGGCTTATGGTCAGTGAAGACCATGAAATGCCTGCCATACAAGAAATCATGGAATTTTTTAATTCCAGCAACAACAGCCAGAGCCTCCCTGTCTATCTGAGCGTAGTTGCGCTCAGCAGAAGACAGTGTTCTGGAGTAATATGCAACAGGAACCTGAGTTCCATCAGACCTGAGGTGGCTCAGGACGGCTCCTACCCCGTAAGGGGAAGCATCACAAGCGATGCACACAGGAAGGGACTCATTGAAGTGTGCAAGTACACTGTTAGAAGTGAGTAAGGCCTTGACCTCATTGAAACTAGCCTCATGTGTTTGTGACCACTGCCACACTGCTTGTTTGTCTAATAGCCTGTGAAGAGGCTCAGCTACACTAGCTTTATGTGGAAGAAAGGAATTGTAGAAATTCAGGAGGCCCAGAAAGGCCTGAAGTTCGGCCTTAGACTTTGGCCTAGGTGCTTCTAAAATGGCAGTTAGTTTGGATTCAGCAGGGTGAATCCCAGCAGCATCAATTTTGAACCCCAGAAATTCAGTAGAAGGCACCCCAATTTTGCATTTGTCTTTTTTGAGCTTGAGGCCTGTTTTCCTGAACCTTAACAGAACAGCCCTTAGCCTTTCAGCTAGAATGTGTGTGGAGTCTCCTGCAATTAAGACATCATCAAAGTAGGGGCAAACCCCCGGTATGCCCCGTAGTGTGTTTTCCATTACGCTTTGGAAAATCCCAGGAGCGACATTCACTCCAAACTGTAGCCTTTTTACCTTAAAGGCTCCCCTGTGGGTCACAATAGTCTGAGCTATAGCAGCATCATCATCAACAGGCAGCTGTTGATACGCTTGAGCTAGGTCAAGCTTTTCAAAAACGCGCCCCCCCTTGAGGGAGGCCAGAATATGACTGACCACAGGAACAGGATAGGCATGTTGCTGCAATGCCTTATTAAGAGTGCATTTGTAGTCTTAATTTGTGTCAGGTTGGTGTTTTCTTTAGGAATCAACGTGAGGAAGGCTTCTTCCCATGAAGCTGGTATTTTAGCTTGGGTTAAAACCTCGTTAAATAAGTCCAACAGCATTGGGCTTAAAGATTCTTGTGCAATTTTATACATTTCTGCAGGTATACCATCTGGTCCAGGTGTTTTATTATTTTTCTGTTTCTTAATTGCAACCGAGAGCTCTAAATATGTTATCTCTTTATTTAGGAGAGTTTTAAATTCTTCTGGCACCTTGGGTAAATCGACTAGTTGTAAATACTGTACTATGTCATGGTTATTTCTCTTTTCGTCGTCCTTATATAAATTCTTGTAAAACTCATATGCCACTAGCTTTTTTCCTTCGTTCTGGCACACCATATCACCTTTGGCGTTATAAAGGTTGGTAACTCTCTGCTTATTATTGTGTTTTTTGATTTTATAAGCCAACCATCTCCCTGGTTTATTAGCATTTTCAAAGAAATTTTGTTTAGTACGTTTTATCTGCTGTCCTAGATCTTCCTTCGTAATAATATCCATCTTATGTTTAATTAAATCAATCTGTTGTTTCAAATCACATCTTTGTGGTTCATTTTGCAGGTTATCCTCAACTTTACGTAGTTCTTCTTCCAGTTGTCTTTGGCGTTGTGTTTTGATTTTGTGTTGCCTAGCCATATAAGAAATTACAACGCCTCTCATGTAGGCTTTGGTTGTATCCCATAAATTTTGGCAGTTTGTATCCTCCTTTTTGTTTGACTTAAAAAACAGATCCAATTGTTCTTCTAATTTTGATTTGAATTCTTTATGATTTAAGATTGCCCTTTTTAGAGTCCATCTCCTCGTGTTTTTTTGCCCCTTCCATTTAATTCTAATCGGATTGTGATCAGCCCAGGTATTTGTATCAATCATAATCTCCTCTACTTCTAAATTTAAGTCAGCTGACATCCACACCATATCAATTCTGGACCAAGATTGATGACGTCCAGAATAAAAAGTAAACTGTTTTTTCCCAGGATTCCTTTCTCTCCAAATATCCTGTATATTAAACTCATCTACCATTTTAAAGAAAATATCAGATATTGTTCCTCTAATTCTTTTTCTATTCTTTCCACATTTATAATCTAGATTATTATCCACAATTGCATTATAGTCACCCATTATACAAATGCTATCATGTTCCAATTGGCTAATAATGTTGTATAGTTTTTTATAGAAATGTTTTTGCCCCTCATTCGGGGCATAAATTCCAACCAAAAGAATTTTGGTTTTATTCAAAATTACTTCCACAATTAGAATTCTGCCATCTTCGTCCTTATAAATTTGCTTGGCCACAATTTCTTGTTTAATATATACTACCACACCTCCTTTCTTATATTGCGAAAGTGCTGCGAACATATTCCCCAATTTGGGACAATTTAATAAGTATTGATGTTGTTTTTTAATGTGGACTTCTTGTAACATTATTATATCTAAATTCATCTTATTGAGCCTATTGAAAAACTTCTTCCTTTTTGTTGGAGAGTTGAGGCCATTAACGTTGATAGATATAGATTCAACACATTTCTTCCCCTCCTTATCTATGTTTAGATCTAGTTACTATTGCTGGTCTAGACTCTTGAGTTTGTAAATCCTTCCCTCTTTCCACTGTTGATCTTATCGGTCTAGCCTCTTTAATTTCCTTAAACCTACTCTCCTCCTGCTTTTCTTCATTTTTCCCTTCATCAGTGTCCTCTCGAAGCTCAACTCTTTTACCTCTAGCTTCAATGGCTTGCACCATATAGACCCATTTCTCTTTTGAATTCAGATTACAAAATCTTCATGGCAATAATGGCACAAAGATTGGAAAGGTTCTTAGTGGATTTTATACATATTGATCAAAACGGCTTTCTATCTAAAAGATATATAAGAAACAATATTAGGACTGTTTTGGACATATTGGAATATTATGAAGTACATAATGAAAAGCAAATGTGTTTAATTTTTCTTGATGCCCAAAAAGCATTCGACAATGTAAAATGGGATTTTATGTTTAATCAATTATTGTATATGGATTTTGGGGAAAATTTCTTAAATATGTTTAAATCAGTTTACTCTAAGCAGGTGGCCAAAGTAATAATCAATGGAGAACTGACTGAGAGTTTCCAAATGCAAAAAGGCACAAGGCAAGGCTGCCCACTATCACCATTGTTATTTATATTATCTCTCGAGGTATTAACTAGAGCAATCCGGCAAGATGAACAGATCCAAGGTCTAGAAATCAAGAAAGAGACATTTAAAATACAAGCCTTTGCAGATGATTTAGTTTTTATTATTGAAGAACCACTACAATCAGGGATTAGGCTGATGGAAACATTGAATAGATACGGGGAAATAGCAGGTTTAAAAATAAATAAAGAAAAAACTAAAATGCTTGTCAAAAATATGACTAAAATACAGAAAAGTGAATTGGTTGATAGAATTGGTGTTCAAATTACAAATAAAATTAGACATTTAGGGATACAACTGACTGCCAAATGCGCTACGCTTAAAAGGGATAACTATGATAAGTTAATAGAACAGATTCAAAAAGACTTTGATATTTGGACTAACCTACAGCTCTCTCTTACGGGCAGAATCGCGGTGATTAAAATGAATGTGTTGCCAAAAATTTTATTTTTGTTCCAATGTATACCTATAAAATTAGACAAGAAATTTTTTCAAAATTTGAACAAAATGATGTGTAAATTCATCTGGCAAGGAAAAAGAGCAAGGATTAAATTAAAATTACTACAGGACTCAAAGGAAAGGGGGGGATTTGGTCTTCCAGACTTGGAGAAATATTACCAGGCCGCAGCATTAGTATGGGTAAGAGATTGGATATTACTAAAAAATAGGAGACTATTGTGTCTGGAGGGCCATGACCTACAAATAGGATGGCATGCCATATTATGGGATCATAAATATAAAGTACATAAATATTTTCGAAGTCACTATATTAGGCAAGCTCTTATTGATGTATGGACAAAAATTTGGCAACCAAATTATACCCAAGTACCTAGTTGGATCTCACCGTTAGAAATATATGTACACCCAAAATTTACTCAATTAGACAAGATCATAACATATAAAAATATTTTAGATGAAAGAGGGGAATTGAAATCCAGGAAAACCATCCACGATGAAGGGATAGAATTAGAATGGTGGGCATACCTGCAACTGCAGGCAAGATATCGGAAAGACAAAAAAGAGTTAGGTATTAAATTAGAACCAATAGAATTGGATAAAATAATTTTGGGGTCGGAGGATAAAATGATTAAAAAACTATACTATTATTTGCTAGATCAGGCAACGTACGAGGAACAAGTAAAAGTGACTATGTTGAATTGGAGTAAGGATTTTGGTCTTAATTTTGATCTGCATATATGGCAAGAACTATGGGCAAGAAACAAGAAGCTTACTTTGGCCACCTCTTACAAAGAGAACCTTTACAAAATGTTTTATAGATGGCATCTCCCACCCACAAGATTGTCTAAAATGTATACCAATGTCTCCCCTAAATGTTGGAAATGCAATTTGAAAAGTGGAACTTACTATCATATGTGGTGGGAATGCACGCGAGCTCGTGATTTTTGGAACAGGATTAAAATTTGGTTGGAAGAAATATTAGAGCAAGCGGTAGAACCAAAACCAGAACTCTTTCTATTAGGTTTAACTACGCAAAAACATGACAAAGGCGTATTTTATTTAATGCTACACATTTTAACGGCCTCCAGGCTGGTTTTTGCTCAAAATTGGAGGAACAAGGAAACCCCAACGGAAGAAGAGATCCTGCATAAAATTTTAATATGTGCTGAGATGGACAGGCTTACAATGATTATGAAAGACAAAACGGAACACGAATACTTCGAAATCTGGGGCAAATTTTACCGCTGGTATGAATTAAGAACTGCTCGGACTTCAAACTAATGGTAGAACTAAAAGATATACATAACTGTACATATAATTGTATATATAATTGTATTGTATAAAAGATGAGGTTTATATAGAGGTTAAGAACAAAAAATTATAAAATTATAAAATTTTTGTACTATGATAGGAACTGATAGAAAAATTCACTCTGGAATGTCATGTTTGTCCATTGTTGTTTTAATTGTATTAATGAATAAAAATTAAAAAAAAAAAAAAAAAAAGAGTGCATTTGTAGTCAGCACAAATGCAAATGTCCCCATTTGCCTTTAGAGGCGTGACAATGGGGGTCTCCCAAGGGCTGGAATCAACAGGTTCTAGGATTCCCTGTTGGATCAGTTTGTCTAACTCAGTGTCAATTTTACTCTTTAAAGCAAAAGGGACCCTTCTTGCTTTAATTCTAATGGGTGTGACAGTGGGGTCTAGTTTTAAGGACACAGGAGGTCCCTTGAATGTGCCCAGCTGGGGGCTGAAGACATCTGCAAATTCTTTGCAGACTTCCTGTAGGTCGAGTGTTTGTAAGCTGTTGAGCCCTGTGATGTGTATCCCCAAGGCTTCAAACCAATTGAGTCCTATGAGACTCGTTCATTCACCCCCTACTACTAATATGTCTAGTGGACCTTCAAAATTCTTATACTGTACGTTAAGAGTGGCCTCCCCCTTAACACACACTCTCGAATTTAAAAGTCTGTTAACACAATGTCTGAAGGCCTTAATTTAGTCTGAGTTCCACTGCCGGAACAAATCTTCCTAAATGTATGTAAGGATATGATTGAAAGGGCAGTTCCATAGTTAATGGAACCCCTTGTAGCTTCACCTTGAGTGACAGCTTTTTCTTGATGGGCTTGTGTGTGCCTGTCCTGAAGATGCTCCTTCGCGAAGCGCAAAAACCTACCCTATTCTGGCTGGGGACCCTGGTACCTTTCAGGCGCAGTTCTTCCTGAGGTTGTACCTTTCGTCGGCCCAGACACACAGCTGCAATATGTCCTTGTTTCCCGCACGCCCGGCAGATAGCGGAGCGGAACTTGCAGTCGGTTCTCCTGTGGCGACCTCCACAGCCGATGCACTTGAGGGGAACTGCAGAGCTTCCTTTCTGATTTCCTTCCTTCGTGGGGTGGAGACGGTCAACTTCCTCGTCCGGATCCTCCTTGGAGTTCCCTTGGACGTCCTCTTGGTGCACGGATGCAACATCTGGACTGTTCCTGATCGGCCGCATGTTTTTGACGGCGCTGCCTGCTGCTTCTTCTGCGGTGACCTCTCTTAAGGCATCTTGGAAGGACAATTCTTCTTTGGCGAAAAGCCTCTGTTGTAGATCTCGATGCCTTAAGCCGCACACGAATCGGTCCCTCAGTCGTTCTTCGAGGTCCTTGAACTCGCAGTGCTTGGCGGCCTTCCTCAATGCGGCGATGTATTCTTTGGCCGACTCTCCGGATCGTTGATCCCTCTGCTCGAAGGTGTGGCGCTATGCGATGACGGACATCTTGGGCTGGAAGTGCTCTTTCAATAGCTTCTTTAGATCTGCGTAGCTGACAGACTCTAATGGGACAGGTGCTGCAAGGTTCTCTGCGATTTCGAAGGCGTCTTGACCGCAGACACAAAGCAGGGTGGCAGCCTTCAAGCTATCTTTCCTCACTTGGTTCACCTTGAGGTAATTTTCCACCCTGGCTATGTAGGACTCCCACCGCTCTGGATGTGAGACGTCGAACTCCGAAAGCCTTCCAACCTTTGCCATTTCAGGAGACGGGTCTATCAGCCAGCCTACCCCCAAATGCGCACTGGATTGGCGAGTAGCTGCCGAGTCAACGCCGTTCCGTCATTCCGCCGCTCAGGACTCACTTGGGTAAGCTTACACCTCTTTCTTTCCAGGCGATGTAAGGCATCCCACCTTCGTCGCCAGTGTTGAGTCCTTGGCGAAAGCAGACGCGAGAAGCAGTTTTAGTTCTCAGGTTTCCTTTTATTCAGCTTACAAGTGAAGGCTTCAGCAATGCCCAAAAGCTCCTAGCCTCTTATATAGGCAGTTCCCGGGTCAATGTGTTACTTTTCCCGCGCCAGCACCCGTGCATGCGCACAGGCGCTGGCGACAGCCTGTCTGGTCCCGGGCAGCTCGCACCTGCCCGGGACTTCCTGCAAACGCCCCGAGCCCGTTTGCAAGGCTCGGGACATAACAAGAACAACGATTCGTGACCTTCTTTTATCGGTCTACTATAAAAAGCGTCCTCTCACACTGTATCATGGTTTGGTATGCTGGCTTGACAGCCGCGGTAGGAAGGTATTACATAGGGTGGTGAGCACAGCACAAAACATTGTGGGCTGTTCCCTGCCACCACTAGATGACATTGCCAGGGCCCGTTGCCTTGGAAGAGTGAGGAAAATTCTCAGGGACGACTCACACCCTGGTTGGTACCTCTTTACTCTCCTACCATCGGGTAGGAGATATAGAAGTATAGCCAGCCGTACCAACAGACTGAAGAACAGCTTCTATCCATGGCTCTTGAATGGGAAATAACTTTATGTATGATAGACTTGTGAGGCCGGCGCGTTGTGCAATTAGCTCACATGGTGCAATAAGTTGGTGGGTTTGTTGTCACTGTGGGTTGTGGGGGGGGGCACGGAGGGAGGCTCAGCCAATCTCATTGTATACATGTTGTACTTTGATAATAAAGGTTCATTCAACTTGAAACAGTATAGGATCTCCCTGGGCTCTAATATTGACCAAAGTGGTGACTGCAGCCCTGAAATCAGAAAGTGTATAACCCCTGGAAGAACTGCAATGTCTTGCATGAAGAACATCTGGAAAAGTAAAAACATCAGCCTCACCACCAAATGCAGATTAGTTAATGCAATAATTTTTCCAATTGCTACTTATGGCTGTGAAGCTTGGATTCTGAAAAAGGCAGGTAGGAGAAGGGTGAATGCCTTTGAATTGTGGTTCTGGAGGCAACTATTATGCATCCCATGGACTGCAAAAATAACAAAGATGTCCTAGAATGAACCTTACCAAAAATATCACTTGAAGCCAAGATCACAAAACAGAGACTGTCCTACTTCGGTCATGTCATGCAAGCTGACTCTTTCCAAAAGTCAATCATGCTGGGATTGATCAGCAGGAAAAGGAGAAGAAGCTGCCCTAGCCGGACACTCTAAAGGAGGATCCTGGGATAACCATGGCAGATCTGAAGGAGCAGCGTGAGACAGAGGGGCATGGAGGGTGCTGATCCATAATCTCTCTACTTCATTCCATGAACTGAGATCAGGCACCACCTTTGCTCTTGCATTATTTCTAACATTTTTTTAAAAAAATAAGCTGGCTTTGAAGACATTAGAAAGCTCAATTAGGCTGTTTTAAGTCCCAATCAGTATCCCCAATTTGTGGCCTCTGAGTGCAGATTCAGCTTATACTTGACCAAGTGCCTGGAAATAAATTGGGATATTTTTGTGATGGGGGCTAGCTCTCTGCTTGGCCCATTAGCCTTTTCACTGGAAAATTACTGTGGCTAACATCTACTTTTGTTTGTACCCAGCATATTCCCAGTCAATCCCTCTATCTAGATCAGAGCATGGATCCACACCATTTATTTCAGCCTGCAAAGACATGGGGTCATTTTAAAAACATTAAAATTCAGCCATGTTTTTTACTGTCTGAACTTAGCGGCTTGTGTGTTTGCTCTGATCTGAGTATAGAGATTGACTGGGAGTATGCTGAGTACAAACTAAACTGGAAATTACCTACAGTTATTTCAACACTGATAAAGTGTCTCTACACTAAGGTACATGTTTAAAGGCCAAGGACAGAGATAGATTCTTTTAACCTAGAGTAGTTACCCCACATATTAAAGGAAGAAATTTATTTGGGAGAATTATCTGCCTCACTCATTTGGGAGACAGAACTATTGCTATGCTCACAGTTTATGCTACCAGTGAATGTGAACAGTTGGAAATAATATGTTGACAGGATTTCCCAACTAGATGGAATTGAGGAGTTCAAGGGAAGGAAATGGCCTTAGGAGCATGGACTACAGGTCCTACATTAGTAGGAGTATAAATTCCCCAGAAAAAGCAACCAACCAATCAAACGTCCTTCTTTTCCCAAGTTTCCTCTTCCAGTATTGTTCGTTCATAAATGATACAATACAGTAAATATAAATTGGAAAAAACTGAATCCAAAGGAAAAAGGAAAAAAAGAATCTTTCAGTGTTAAGGCTCAGAATTCTATCCTGCTGTCAGTCATATAAGCTGTGGTTGGATAAATCTTCATTATTGTTATGGCTGGTCACACAGTCAGCCAGAGGCTTAGACTGGATTTGATATTTTAATCAACTTACTGAGTCCTTCCCAAAGACTCAGATAGGCAGATGTTGATGTTTGTGTAGGGAAAAATGCACGCGCAGCAAACTGCCATGCTTCCCCCCCCCCACAAACCTCATAACCTTTTGATACCCTTTGTCCCAATGAAGCAGCCAGAAGGTCACCCCCTTTTGACTTAATACCTTACCTACCTAAATAAATAATATGCTTAAGTTCCCCCTTATCTCTTCCTGTCTTTGTCAGTTCTTTCTCCTTTTGATCTACCTGTATTTGTTTTTACCTGGTCTCTGAACAGGTAATATGTTACCAGAAAATAGTTGCTTATACTAAGGAATTTTCCAATGAAGAAACTTTATGTCAGCATCTAAAGGTTAAACTTATGAATGTAAAATGTCAGCATTTAATGTAAAAGCCTATGTATGTAAAAAGTATATAAAAACCAATAAACACACAGAGACTCTCAAGCTATCTCAAGCTGTGACAAACAGTTCTGCAGCAGCTTCAAATCTCTGCTCAAGACATGCCTGAGCCTTTTTCTTAGCATCTTTACAGTTTGATGGTTTATTGTCACAGGATGTAAGTTGCTCAGAGTAAAGCTGCCTTTTGCAACTGACTGATGTGATTTTGTCAATGCTGCTGGTGTTCAAGTAGTGCTTCAGATCTTGTGGGACTAAACCCAAGGCACATATTACTGTTGGTATTACC
Organism: Crotalus tigris; assembly: GCF_016545835.1. Classification (NCBI taxonomy): domain Eukaryota; kingdom Metazoa; phylum Chordata; class Lepidosauria; order Squamata; family Viperidae; genus Crotalus; species Crotalus tigris. Next base: position 499,814 of record NW_024096909.1, read on the forward strand.
TTTGCTTTCTCTTGCTAGTCATTCTATTTCTATTTGTTGATCTTTGTATTTTATAATCTTCCCCATTTCTTTCTCTTCCATTCCACTGTCTCCAGGTATTGCATGACCAACATCCAGACTTCTTTGCCTTTCTTATCAAAAATTGTTAGGTCTGAAGTGTTACGTGGCAGGTGCCAGTCTGATTGAATTCTGAAGTCCTAGAGCACTTTGGCTTCTTAATTTTCTATTACTTTCTTTATTTTATGATCCCATCAGTTCTTGCTTGCAGGAGAATGGTATTTCTTGCAGTTGTTCCAATGCACCATTGTTGCTACTTTGTCATGTTGTAGTTTGTAGTCAGACTGTGCAATCTTCTTGCAGCAGTGAACTAAATGGTCTACCATTTCTTCAGCTTCTTCGCAGAAACAGCATTTTCTGTCTATGGCTGTTTTCTCAATCTAGCTTTGTATGAATTTGTTCTTAAGTCTTGGTCTTGCTTCCAGAATTAGGCCCTCTGTCTCTTTCTTCAACTTCTTGTTCTTAACCTTTGCCAGGTCTTGTTATTGTTTTCTTCACCTGCTATTTTTTAATGTACTGGCCATGTAGTGCTTTGCTTTACCATGTTTCTTTTCTATTCTTCATTTGATCTTTCTTATATGCCAGTTTGGTCACTCTAGTAGTCAGTAAGCCTTCATGGTGTGCTAGCACCATTATATCTTCTTCACTGTCTGTTGTTGTTGTTGTTGTTGTTGTTGTTGTTATTATTTGCCCAGACAGATGTTTAGACTGGATTTTTATTCATCTATTGATTCCTTCCCGAGGACCTGGGGTAGGCAAATGCTATTATTATTTTTATTTAATCTTGTATAGTACAATAAAAAGAAACTGCAGATTTCAGCAATTTTATTCATTTTTTCCACTCAGTATTTTGGTTATTGTGCTGTCTTAGGTTCTTTTGAGATTGTCATCTATTCTATTACCTTTTGAAAGGGTTATTAATGGAACTCTTCATATTCTCTCTGAACTCTTCATTTCTCCTCTTAGTTCCTAATTATTTTAATCTCCTTAGCTCCATTTTCATATCCATTGCTCATCTGCTGTTAATTTACAGTAGTTCATTTCTTCTGTTCAGGTCCTTCATTTCAATTCCTATAGCATTCTGTCATCTTTCTCATCTTCTCTCCCCCCACCATCCCTCCCTTCCTCTCTCTTCAAAAATAGCAGAGACGGATTAAAATGAAATACACTTTTCAGAGGTTTTCCCTGGCCTAATTATTTTATTTTAAGTGAAGCTGAGAATCAATCAGACCAACTTCTAAATCACTGTCATATCAACTGCTAAATGAAAACATCAGTGGTTATCTCCTATTCTCAGTCTTCCTGATTTTTAAGCAGTGTTATTATAAGGCATATTAAAAGTTCAGACATGCCCACAATTTGATTTCAAATGCTCTTACAAACAAGGTGGGAACAGTGCAGCTGAAATCATAATGTAGCACATGAAATATTGCCAACCAATAAGGCCGTTGCAGAATGGGTACATGGAGAAGAAGCTTGTTGGAAGTTTGGAAGAGCTGAAGGGAGGAATTGGTGAAAATGAACAGAAACTGGGTGGTACATAGAAATGGTAAGAGAAAAGAAGAAGTAATATTGTTTTAGATTTTCTTGGAAATCTGAGACTGACTGTCTAAGAAAAAAATGAAAATGATGAAAAATATATTTCTAATATAGTTCATATGCCAGTATATTGTTACATGTATGTATGTATGTATGTCTTTAAATGTGTACTTATTAGGTTACCATTTCAATTATTTTGGCACAGAAAGACAAGAGATACTGTTTTTGATCTACCATACACATTATAATAAAACTATAGAACTTAATATCAGATTATAAGCATTCTGTACAAATTGTCTCAGTGTTAAGAGTGGAACTCTTTTGTGCAACTCTTTCTCATAAAAAAAGGAAAGACTTATAACAGCCATCTGACATCTATTTTTTATAATCTATGAATGTAAAAAAAGAATTGGATAATCGGTAAACCCAGGGCCTTATACAAGTTCCTTTTCTTCTGATTTCTACTAGGCACTGTACTGTGGTCTGAATTGGTTGGACATCATGCAAATAGTAGGGTAAGCCAGAGACAATTTTAATAGTTTGGCTATCCCCAAACTATTAAGTGCTGCTTTCAATTTTACTAGGAGTATGATTCAAGCTTTAGACCACCTCCTAATATATACATTATGTCTGTTAAAACTAGGACTGAAAATTCATTTTAGGAAATTAAATCCATGTGATACATGTAACCTCTTCCAATTAAAAGAATTTGTACTGAGTCAAAGTGCTCTAAGTAATCCTTTAGGAAGTAGCAAAAATATTGTAATTCTAATGTATAAGAAAAAATATATCTTGAGTCTGAAATAAATGGACATCTTACAATTTAAATTGAAGACCTAAACAAAGCGTTAATTGCATGATTCTGGTGTTTTAGAATTTTGATTACTTCAGTCTATCTGAGGCCATCAAGAATAGTTAGTGGTTTTGCTTGGGAAAGATTAGTTTTTAGATAAAATAGAAATAGAGAGCATAAAAAACTTGAACATTATGGTAAAGAACGCGTAGGAATCTTAAGAGAGCTGTTGGAAAGAAAGGGATCTTAATTTTCTGTGGAGGGTTATTTTTGGCTGCTAGGCAGTGTTTCTCAGAAGAAGAAACTAAGGGCCTCTATACATTGCCTGGCTTCCCTCTTGCCAGAATGGGTAATTGGTGATTTCTGGACCACAGCCATGAATACTGTGTCCTTCTTTTAATTCTCCATCACTGTCAAAGTGACTTCAGGATACATTTTCTGCTCTACTCCTAAAGTACACTTTCCCTGCCAAATAATCTATGGGTATTTAAGATTCCTTTGAGCACAAGAAGTCAATATTTGCTTGAGTAGTTTAATTTCAGCCTGCCTTATATTTAAGATAAAAGATTAGTTTTTATATTGAGGAGAAACCTAACAAAATGAGCTCTTCTTCTTGAAGGCTTGCAAATCAAGCAAGCTATGCTTTTTCACAGAGTTTGTAACCTTGCAACTCAGTATGCAAATATTCACAGTGGTTTCCTGCATTTGTTTCATAAGGACACCCAACCCCCAGAATGGATTTAGAATTAACCTAGATTCACTGTGGAATGTGAAATTGCATTTCATCTATATACTTTTAACAATGCAAAGAGAGTTGAGCAGAATTAGGGACAGACCATAATCTTCACTTCACTTCACTTTCCTCAGTGATACTATTTGCCTTAGAAGGAATACTCCCTCTGGTGCCAGTGGACAACTATCTTTGCATGCCATAGGCTGTCATAGGGAGCCTATGAACTTTCTTTATCCTATCCAGTACATTGAAGGATTCCCAATGCCTCAGGGTCTAAGCTAATATCGAGAGTATACTGAAGCCCTCACTAGAGAGCTAAGCTGGTGTGAGGATTTCTTTTCCCACAATGCATCTGAAAGATGGTGTATTGGGGGACTGTTGGAAATTAAATTGATAATCTGGTGCCTACCTGAAATTTTTTTTGCTACCCAACTTTAGTGAGAAAACCCACTAGTGCTTTCTGATGAAGTAGAGGATTTGTCAGGAGGCTGCTTTCCCCAATATCACTCAAAACCAGATTTACTTTCTTGCCAATATCAATCCAAGCATTCTTTTTATAATTTTCCAAGTGGAAATCAAGTTATAGCTAAATTGGGCTGCCCTTATGCTATGCATTTTATATATGTGGAGGCCTTCAATAGAAGTACTGTACTAACAACAACAACAAAAAAACACCCTGTGTGCAAATTTTGCACTGTATGTGCAGTTGTCAAAATAGTACTGTGTGAAAGAGAAAATGGGGTGATAATTATTCACTAATGGAGTAAATGACTGCCTGCAAATAGAACAATAGGGCAATCAATTTTTGAACAATAACTATTTGAGCAATAGTGTGACTAATTTGGGGGATGTGTATCATAGTACAATGTTTACCAAAATTGAGAAAAGGATGCAGAAATTTTAAGAGAAACAAATGTTGGTAGCAAGATAGAGATAGTATATTGTGAGGAAGCAGGTGTATGGTTTGCTAGTTTGGGAAGAGAATGTTGAACTGTAAGGTTTCCATTTCCAGTGCTGGACTGTAAGATTCTAATATGTAAGTATGTGTGAATGATAACACATCATGACCTACAGGGTGGCATCAAACATCTTGATAAAAAATAAATAATTGCACCATATGATTGATGATCTCATAACATGCATGTTGTCATTGACATCACTGTGGCTTGTTACAGATACATATGACTATTCAGGTGCTGGATGTATTTGAACTGACTGCCAAAATGAGTGATCAATATGAAATAACTACACTGAAGTGGTTGGGTCACTTGGATAAGAATACATAAAGACCAAATTTCCAGAAGATCTACAGTATTATGGAAGAGTGAGGGTGTCTAGAGGAATACTGAGGCATTTGTGGTTGAATAGAGTTGATGAGACCCTCAGAAAGAAGCAGTGTAAAAAAAAACAAAAGCAGGTTATAAACTGGTGAATGAATATGATAAATCAAGAGTCAGTTTGCAAGATGGAAAGACACAAAGAAGTATATTGGACAGTATAGGGTAAACCAGATTAATTATATTTTCTTCTCTTTTTCTTATGCTTTTAGCATCTTTTAACCTATTGTTTCTTACTTAGATGTATGTATGTGTGCATGGATGTTTATATGTGTGTATGCATATATATGTGTGTATAGATAGATAGATAGATAGATAGATAGATAGATAGATATGCATCAATCCACAAATAGGACTTAGGAGGGGGAAAGAAACCCCCCTATGAGAATTCTGAATCCCTTTGTGCTTAGCATTTCCTTCTAAGATCTCTGAAATCATTTTCTTGTATCTTAAACACTTATTTTAATGCCAGCATATCTTTTTCCTCCCTTATGAATCTGCAGAGATATGAAACCCCCCTGAGAGATTGTTATGAGTTTTATCAAAGTTTTGTCTCATAATTATGAGATTTGCACAAGGCTACTGGAAACAATCAGGCCCACTTACCATAATGAGACTACTAAATAATGAGCATTCAAGGGAATCTTATTAGCTATGAATCCATTAAAGAATGAGTACTCTTCTCATAAACTTTTTTTTTGTGTGTGTGTGTGTGTGTGTGTGTGTGTGTGTGTGAGAGAGAGAGAGAGAGAGAGAGATTATGATTTTCATGAATTCATTTAAATCCAAACTGGGCAATTTTAAGCCTTTATCATTTAGTTTTGTGGCCTTACAGGTATGTACATTAAAGCCAATCTCTCCCCGTTAAGCATTTAAAATAAGTTTCTAATGAATTTTCCACAAAATGTGTTGTAACCTCTTGTAACAAACAGTTTGTGAAACTGTTACAAGCCTGTTGGTAACAAAATTATCATTCACTGCTCCTAACATTTGCTTTATTGTGGAAGTCATCTTCAGGATCACTCCAATCCATATGGGAATTTACATTCCAAGTGACCAAAAGAAACAAACACACACACACAACACTTCCTCACAAAAAGATGGACCCCCATCCCACAGATACTTTATTTCTTTCATTGATTTTATCTCTTTAACAGGCAGATTTTTTTTTGGTTAATAGTTACTTTGCGACTAGTCACTCTTAACCCTAAGGACGGTACTAAGGGCATGAAACTTAGAAGTGTCTTTTATGTTATCAAGTTTAACTGATCCTGTTTCACCAAATTAAGTGATAGTCCCCAATCATTTAATTAAATTATTGAATAAAGGGCCAAGGGACTAATGTGTTGCAGTTAAGTACAAGCTGGCTTGTTTTAGCCTGTTATTTGTATTTGTTTCTGATTCTCTCAGATTTCATCTTTTTTTTTTTTACTATTGATGTTTGAATATTTTCAAACGAGAAATGATCCAGAGGCCATCTACCATTCTTGATTGAGCAATTACTTACATAGTGTCAAAACAAAGAACAAAATAAAAGATTTAGCCTATATGCCACCCTAATTTCTGCTCTCCTAACAACTCTACCAGGTAAAGAAGATATACTTATTCATTCATCTGTCAGACCTTTGGACCAATCTTACCTATTTAGTAGATGAATTTTGTTTTATAGCTATGAAAATCATTTGACTTCCAACAAGCTGGTGCATTTTAAAAATTTGACTTTGAAGAAGCAAGATTGGAAGAATATTGATATTTTTGAACTTTAGTGTTTTAGAAGATACCTCAGAATGCTATAAAGAGCCAAGAAAACAAGCAAATTAATCATGGAAGAAATAAAAACAGATTTTTCACCTGAAGCATAAATTACCAAACTTAAATTATCATACCTCAGACACATGATGCAAAGATCTAGTTCTCTGGAGAAGGCTTTAATGCTGGAAAGGTTAAAAAAAAAAAAAAAGAGAGAGAGAGAGAGAGAGAGAGAGAGAGAGAGAGAGAGTGAGTGAGAGAGAGAAGAGGATAACCAGCACCAAGATGGATGGGCTCAGTTCAGCAGCAATGAATGCACTGTAGAAAGATCTGAAGGACCAGCTTAGGGACAGATCATCTATGTTGCTCAGAGTCAGAAACAACTGGACAGCATGTAATCAATCAATCAATCAATCACTTCTGCTTAGTACATTGACTGACCATTGGTGCAATGACCACTAAGCAAATAAACAAACAAAATGGTATAGGGTTTCCTGACTGAGCAGGGGGTTGGACCAGATGACCTCCAAGGTCATTTCCAACTTTATTATTATTATTATTATTATTATTATTATTATTATTATTATTATTATTATTAAACAATAAAGGCTTTGATTATGATAGTTTTTATTTAACTGAACAAACAGAAAATATAGTATGTTTCAGCAGACTGAAGAAGATTATGACCAAATGACTTCCCACTCTACAGGGATGATTGATAGCCCACTTTAAAAAGAATCCCTTTTCTCCATTTTTGCATGATTGCATGATCTTCTAGATCAGGGATCTTCTAAGTTGGCCCTTTTATGACTTGTGGACTTCAACTCCGAGAATTCCTCAGCCAGTCCACAAGTCATAAAAGGGCCAACTTTGAAGATCCCTGTTCTAGATCTTTAAAGCAGGCTTCAAATGATTTCCAAATAATAACACCTTCAAACCAGCTAGCTATTGCTAGACACGGTGGTGGTATTTCTCTATCCAGTGCTATGGAATTGGTGATGAAATTCACCAATCGATCATGACATTGGGATGCCATTACCTAGGACTACATTCTCAATATGCCTCTTCATTTTACTTATCAGGCATCATGAGCGGGTAGTACAATTGCCTGTATGTAATTTTTATATATTCCCTGTATGGTTAGCTAGTTTGGGAAGAGAATGTTGGACTGTAAGGTTTCCATTTCCAGTGCTGGACTGTAAGATTCTAATGTGTAAGTGTGTGTGAATGATAACACATCATGACCTACAGGCTTGCATCAAACATCATGATAAAAATTAAATAATTGCACCATATGAGTGATGATCTCATAACATACATTTTGTCATTGACCTCACTGTGGCTTGTTACAGATACATATGACTATTCTTGTTGCTTTCTAGAAGGATACCACAGCACAGTTCTTTATGGGGAAACTGTAGGCTTCTTTTTCTTCTCCATGTCATTTAGTTAATAGAAGACTCTAAAAGGTCTTTGCAATAAATTTCTGCCATATAATTTGAATATTTCAGCCAATAAATATGATTTATTTCTGAGTGGTGATGTAAATCTGGATCCCTCCGGTTTTAGCTCAACATCTGAACCGCTGTCCCACACTGGCTATATGATACAATAAACATCCTATTATAAAGTTTAACCTCTGTAGGAAAGAAAACCACAGAGGCAAGGCACAGCAAATAAAACAAGCAGAATCTTAGAAGCCAGCCACGCTTGAAATCATGCTCTCTGTTTCTCTTGTCATCTCTTTTTGCTTTCTACTCTTTTCCCTGGTGATTGATAAACAATCTATTTGAATTTCTGGCTTGTGCCACACCAAAACAATCGAATGTTTCTCGGACATCTTCAAAATGCATTATGGTACAAAAAGCGTCCCATGCCCCCACAATTTTGCAGTGCTGGTTTAAATGTGTGGATGAGAAACTTTCATTTCAAGCCTCTCCCTTTTTCATAATAATCCTCTTAATTATTATTATTTTTTTAAAAAAGATGACCACACCTTCATAAGATAGAGAAAGAAAGGCAAGTCTTTCTCTCTTAGTCCAACACCATTTCTAATCGAGAGTGGGAGAATAAAACCAAGTTACCCACTTCTGCTGCCAGAGTTCCACATTTAGCTACTGTGGTTGCTTACTTGGCTTGAGTAGATGTTCCTGGCTTTTTTGGTCACTCCTCACCTCTGTCTGCTGGATCCATCAATCACTTTAATTATAATGGAACATAGAGCCAGCAACTAAAGGAGAAAAACCAACCCAATCTGAACAGCAATCTTTCTTGATGAATTCTCCCCCTAAATCGAAACAATTCGCTGGATAACCCAGCTGGGGTTCATATGCTTTTGATTACTGTGGGCTATTTAGCTCCACAAAATGACATGCTGCTTAATGGACTTTTAATGGTTATAGGTTTCTCTCTTTCTCTCTCTCTCTCTCTCTCCTTTTTAATGAGCTTCACCAGTTTGTTACTAACGCCCTGTGGAAATCTGGCCCTTTGCCAGATCTGATGTTACAATTTTTCTGGTTTCTCTGAGGTATAAATGCAACCAACCCATGGAAGTGGGTGTTGCTGATTACACACTAATGCCATTAAAAAGCCATTGCAAACTTGCGTACCCTGCAGTCCTACAAATTATATTGTCTTTGAGTACTCTGATAACATTTTTAGCCACATCCTTGCCCTGAAGCGTGTTCCCTGGTTCACCTTTGAAGAGAAGCCAAGAAATTTGGCGGAGACTGGATGAAGGGGAATATCTTGCCCAGAGTTTTATTTTTTTTAAAAATTAAAGAAAATCCAATCTTCTTGCAGGACAAGGTGCCCCAAAGGTGTTCCTTGAGTAAGCCAATCAACCAACAAAAGGTGACAAAAAGGTTCTCATTGGTTTCTTGATGATTAGATTCAATGAATTGATGGGGAAGAAAGAATAAGGAAATGGTCTCTGACTGAAAGAGGAAGTGGCTGATGACGGGAAGAAGAATCAAAAACTAAATGCAGACAACACTGATTGCAGGAGATCAATCAAACCTTCAAGTCTGGTTGATGTTTCAGAGATGTTTTCTAACTAGCCCTGCCAAATGCCAAAATTGTGTGTTTCCATCTAAATTCAGTTACCATTCCACTTGATGGATGGCTGAGAAGCAATAAGACTCTGTCATAAGGGGCAAAAGGGCTGCACCTGTTTCTTCCATTCTTAGGGTATGGCTACTAACACAAAATGGGAGGGAAATAAAAATTTTGCTTCTTGTGTGTTTTTGAAAAATGATGCTCTATTTGGCTTTATGAGCAAATCATGGACAAACTGAAAGATATACTTTATTGGCTTGCCAACAGATTTGTCCAACATCAAAAGATGATGCTGTATCATGGATTCTGGTTTTAAGTGGCTAAAGATATTCCCCATTATGAACTTACAGGATCTTCCAAAGTTTTCAAACTAGGGTTGTGCCACAATAACTGTAACAAGAACAAGTATTTTATTAAGAGTTGAAAGGTGAAAATGCTGCAGGCAATTTAGTGGGAAAATAGAGGGAGTCAAGCTATTCTCCAAAGCGCCTAAGGGCAGGACAAGAAGCAATGGATGGAAACTAATCAAGGAGAGAAGCAATCTAGAACTAAGGAGAAACTTCCTGACAGTTAGAACAATTAACCAATGGAACAACCTGCCTCCAGAAACAGTGAATGCTCCAACACTGGAAGTTTTTAAGAAGAGATTGGACAGCCATCTGTCAGAAATGGTGTAGGGTTTCCTGCCTGAGCAGGGGGTTGGACTAGATGACCTCCAAGGTCCCTTCCAACTTCATCATCATCATCATCATCATCATCATTACTATTACTATTATTACATAGTGAATTTTCTCTTCTGTAATAAAGCATATAGTTTTTATTCCTCTCTCCTCCTCTGATCTCATTCCACATAAATCTCCCCAAAGAATCAGCAATAAAATGCTACAAAAAAATAACCATTGCTTGAAAATTAAAGAATTGTCTCATCCTTTGGTCAAGTCAATCTCCAAAATGTATCTGAAATATGCAAGGGTTTAACACTTTTCTGAACACCACAACATATGGCTTCCGAACGCCTAGACAAGGGTATCCATGACTATCCATGACATGGTCTCAGGGCAAATGTGGCTAAAGAATTGGACTAGGAACTAGGAGATCCAGATTCAGGTCCACCTTTAGCCATAGAAGCTCCTAGTCTCTCTTTCTCCACCCAATCTACCTCACTAGTTCATGAAGAAAAAGAATGAGAAGGAAGTGTTAAGTACTCCATACTTCTGAAGGAAAACAATCAGCAATCAGATAATAAACATTATAGTGACATCGGTACAAACGGCTCATTCAGTGCCAGGTTTATTCATGATTTAAATAAATTAGTGAGTAAAAACATTTGTCCCAGCTGCCATGTCCAGGAATCTACATTAGATTAATTTGCCATTTAGGTCTGAATTTCTATATAAAAGCAACCCTGCTTTAAGCAGTGAAAAATGTAAGTGCCAGAGTGTTATTACATTCACCGTAGATAGAAATGCTTTGAAGAAAGTGAGAGAAAAAAAGGAAAAAGAAAGTCATGTATCAGAAGAATAGAACAAATTTTAGTTTGCTATTATTCTTATGTAGAATTTCTCAAGAACAAACATATAATTAAAATACAGAACCTTATCAAAATGCTGTTAACAAAATATCCTTTGTATAGAAAAAATAAACATCCAGAAATAAAAATCTAGCAAGAAACCAATTTCATAGCATTTCGAGTAGCCCAAAACTATTCTGTAAGAATACATCTTACATATTTTCTTTTTTTACCTTAAGCATTTTACATACATCTTACATATTTTCTTTTTCTACCTTAAGCATTTTAATTATGTTTATTTTTAAGCATTTTTGCACACATCTAATAACAAAGGCATTGAATAAAATTTATTACTGTATATTGTTAATGATGAATATTCTGTTTCTTAGTTTTATCAGTTAAGAGTTTATTTCTCTTTGTTATGTTTTGGTTAGAGACACAGCCATTGTATGGTAAGAACAGTTCAAATAATTCAACAGTTGGGAGCAACTTTAAAAAAATTATGATAACTGCAATATGTGGAAAAGCCTCTCCCAATTAGATATCCCCTAACTATACTGGAACTCTGGATTGAAATTCTGGGCTGTTATTCCAATAGATGAGAAAAATAGCTTGTTAAAGAAGATGTCTTTAGAACATTATATGCTGATATACTTGACTTTCATTCAGACTAAATTATAGTAATATACACATAACACAGTGGCACTGAATGCTACATTTATAGTGAATATATTATAAATGAATATACAACTGTTATGATTTTGCCAATAGAGCAGAGGATTGTGCTTGCAGGAACAAAGTTTGTTGTTAATAGACCAAGATTATATTTATTTATTTCTATTTGGGCACAAACCTTATTAAAATTCAAGATGCTTATATCTGAATGGTCTGAAATCACACAATGTAGATATTCTTTGCATGGTAGTTAGTAGTCAAATAGTCACAAAGATTGATTTTGACCTGCAAATATTTGAATCAAAAGTACCGTTATATCAGAAATCAAGTTTTATAATTTACAGCACTGTAGAAGTTGACTTAGAATGGTGTGTTACAGATAATTAAAAACTGGACTCATATGAATGGACAGCTGATTTCTTTTCCAATAGGATATGGTGAATTCACTTCATTTATTAAACAATCAACCTTAGAAGGTAGGTATTGAAGAGCCCATCTGGATCTGAGATCTAGAAGATTTAAAATCAGTTTTGCATGCTAACTATGCAAGACTAAGTGTATCCATGGCAGGTGGTAAATCAGATAGGAATCTAGCTGTCTAGCTATCTAGCTGTCCAGCTATCTATAGTATTTCTCTAAAGTAACATCTTCCCCCAAAATAATCCCTAGCTTGATTTTTTGGGGGAGGGGTCTAATATAAGCCCTACCCCCAAAACAAGGCCTAGTTTTGGGTTGAGGCACATGCCTAAAAATCAAGCTAGGGCAGGGGTGGGGGGCTGGAGCTTACCATTGCAGCCAGGCCTCCCATGGATCGACACTTGCCTCGCCTTGCCGGCCCACTTCTTCTGTGGTTGAAGGAGCAGCTTTATTCTGCAGCTGAGAATGGAGCTCCAGCCTCTGCAGCTGAGAACCAAGCTATGGATTCAATCCATTGCCCAGTCCTTGGCTGCACAGGCCTTATGGAAAGGCCTCTGAAGGAGAAATGCAGGCTGGAGCTCCATTCTCAGCTGCAGAATGAAGCTGCTCCTTCGGCCGCAGAACAAGTAGGCTGGCTGGGCGAGGCTGTCTGTGCCAGCGCTGCGAGGTGAGTGGAAAAGACCCCCCCCCAAATAAGACCTGGTGTCTCTTTTGGAGGTAAAAAAAAGGGCCAGGTCTTATTTTTGGGGTATTAGAAGAAAATCTTGGTCCCTTCCCAGCTGGGTTTTAAAAGAACACAGGACAATTACTTGAAGCACAGTTGAAGCTTATTTGAAAGCAAGACAGGCAGTCACCGCGGTCGAAAACAGCCATGAATTACATTTCTGAAGTGGTTTCTTTTATAGAAAAGGTGCCTCTATTGTTCCTAGAAAATGTGAGCATCCAGCCTGCCTTCTAGGGATTCCTGGGAAATGTGCTTGGTCTAGTGGAGAGGAAATGTGACTCAGTGCCCTGCTGGGTTTTGCAATATTTATCTTTTGTGCGTCAAGGTGGTGATCTCAGGAGTGAAGGGCTTCATTGAAGAAATCTTTTATTGGAATGAGGAACTTTTAATATCTTGAGGGGAAAAGTTGATGACTTTTGCCAATTTCAGGTATGTTAAAACATGCTTTGTCTCTTTCAATGTAGGTGTCAAATTGGCTTACTGTAAGTAGTATTTCCATTTTATTGTCTGGAGTTCATTGAAGGTCAGGTACAAAAGAGGGGAAAGGTGGCATGGGAGGGGCTTGGCCATCTATCCATTCCTCCCTCCCTCCCTCCCTCCCTCCCTCTCTCCCTCCCTCCATTGTCTCTTTTGCCTAGTTGAAGATATCTAAAGGCATGGTACTGCTGCAATATAAGAGGTGAAAATTCTGTTCATTTTCATCATTAATTAAACTTCCTCTCCCCCCTTCCTTGTACTTTCACATGTCTATGTATACTATGACTTTATCTGTCAAGAAAAGGAATAGCTCTTTCACTTGGTTATTTCTGTGACTAATATCCTGTGACTAAATATCATGAGTCCTTCAGCTCGGCAAATGTGCACTAATAACCTGAAACAAGAAATCCTATCAGATGGAAAGACAAAATTGAACTTGAGGTATTTGTTTGTGGGGCACTTCTTGGGATTCTTCAGTGGAGAAGCAGCTTCCACAGTTGTACTTCCTTGAGGAGATATAACCCAATGATTTCTCACAATCATGAAGACTTGACCTAAACTCTGTCTACCAAGAGGTTCTCAATGGTAGCTGATGGCCCAACTTGAGATACAAAGGCAGTTATACTTGGATTTAGGTATAAAATAGAAAATTAAGAGTATTGTTGAAACAACAGTTTAATGTGTGCATGTATATATCATTAACCATATCTCCAGTTTGCTAAACACACACACACACACACACACACACACACACACACACACACACATTTATGCACAATTCTGGGCTTTATTCACTTGTTAAAGGCTTGAAAATTCTAATTTCCTTAAATCTTTGCAAATATATGTAGTATGCTTGGAGTATGTGTGGTAGAAGTGGAAAATTAGTTACTCATCTCATCATATTGAACAATGAATAAGCATTTGCACTCTCAAGAAATGTCCACAAGACAAAAAGTTCATCTTTGGGAGATATTATATAATACTCATTGAGTATTTGAACTGGGACATATTAGTCCTCGAGATTCATGAGTTCTTCTTCCTCAGCTTAGATTAATTTGGAAATTGTCTGACTTCTTAGACAATTGAGAAGAATTTTGATACTTTTTAAAAGTTGATTCCAAGTTCCAAGTAATCTGACTTCAGTGGAAATGATCTATATATCTGTCCCTCATATATTAATTTACCATATCTTTTGGCAGAGGATGGAATTCAAGACATTGTTTCAAATCTCCTCCCATTCCTCCCCATTTTATCTGGAATATTATCTAGGTCCACAAAACTTTCTGAATGTTATGAATCCAGAAGATAAAATCACCAACTTTCTTTCTCCAAAAGGTTATAAATATTGGTGCATCCATACATTAATTTTAGAATCAACAAACTGAGATAAGACTAAAATCATTTTGGTACCCATTTTTTAGCCACTCTATTGTATCTTTTACCTATTCCTTTAGACGGTGATTCTCTTCATGTCTATTGAGAAGTAAACCCCACTAAATCCAATAAGCATTCCTCACAGGAAGTACCATAGCAGTCTACTTTGTCTATTACCTTTCCTAGGTGTTGGGCTACATCTTCTAGAATTTCTAGATCTACTGTGATTTCTACTCCAGTCCACCTAAAGACAATGAGAAAGGCCAAAACATAGGGATATGTAACTTAACAATGCAAGTGCATTTTAAAATAACATTGTACAACTACAAAACTGAGGGAGGAAGCGAGGAAGAGGCTTTATTTGTGGGATGCTGGGTTGCCTTCATTTCCAATAAGGATCTTCATTTGTATTATTGGGCAAGCTGAATGTAGTTATTGTTAAGGATGTGTTTTTATGTGAGTCATCTGCACTAGGACTATCAAGGTTGAGCTGCAAAAATCAAATGCATACTAGATGGTAGCAAGAGATAATAAATTGTAACTCTGCTGCCATCTAATTTTTATGCAGAGTTTTACAGTTCAGATCTGGTAGCACTAATCTAATAAGGACTGCTGAGTTCTCATGGTCAGGTTTCTAACATATGAATAAGAAAACTCTATGCATAGTAATGTATAATTATGACTTATCTAGGGTTATCAAATATCTGAACAATATTTCAAAGGCAGAGGAGAACATAGACAATTGGAAAGAAGGACCAATAGAGGGGGAAAAAATGAAACAATAATTCTCTTTTCTGAGATTCGCAACAAAAGTTAATCTGAAAACAGCCCAAAATGTATTTAGGTCAAGAGGTATATGCAATTATTTTTTCCAACACCAGAAAGACAATATTTCTCCAGCAATCTGTACTTTCAAGACCACATGCTAGCAATAAAATAGAATTGACAATGATACACTTCTCCAAATTTCACCATGAAAGTGTATGACAAGTCATGTGATCTACAAATTACTGTGATCACAGATTTGAAAGGGCTGGATAGAAGCCAATTGCTGGAATCAAAGAAATCAATTAAATAATGTGGAGTCTGTTGGTGGATGAGGGAAAGAAAGAAGCGGACAATTTACAAGGTCACAATGCACACAAGTTTGAGTGACTACTCTTGTGAAAACAATTTAAAAACTCCCCCAAACAAATAGGGTACTCAAAAGCAACAGTATTTTATTTTAAAGCTATGCCTTTCAGATGGAGAACATGAAACCAAAAAAATATCAAATCGTCCTTTTGCTGGACATCCAGTAACAACCCTAGACTTACTATATTTCTTCTCCTCTAAGGTTGGAAAAGTCCACAACCAATTCCCTCCCCTCCCCTCCCCCATCTGCTTCCTGATCATCTGCATTTCTGAGGTCTGTTTACTATGGAAATTAGCAAAAGGAGATGTGGGTGGACTCAGTAAGTTAGAAATGCTGAAGATCCAAAGGTTCTTCAGACTTGAAATAGCCTTAGGTTTATTCATGAGAAAATAGGAGGAAGGGGTTTTCTTTTCTTTTTGTTTTTAATAAAGTGGAAGGCACAGAGATGTGCCTGTCACTCCATTCTTAGGACAGCTAGCAGGTGTTGGAGAAGTCAGAGTGCTGTGAGATCAAGGCACTTCAACTTCAACAAAGTTGAATTTGAAAATGGATCCAATGACTTCTCAAGCACCCGTATGACAGAAGTACATCACTGCCACTAGTAACCAATCACAGATACTACAGAATAGTCACAAAGTAGTTCCCACGTTGATTGACTGGAATTTCTGTTGTAACATCAGTGCCCTCTTTGATGATAGATGAGTTCATCCTTCTTTCAAATTGTTCTGGGAAACCTATTTTAATCCTTGCTTATTTTATGATTAAGCTTTCTTGCTTCTTAAAACTGAAATTACTCTCCTGTGCAATGACTCCAAACATGAGATGGAAGGATGAGTGCTGAAAGACAATGATACTATGATTGATTCAGTAGTAAAATTCACAGGCTCACTATAGTTGAAAGAAGACATGAAGGGAATTCCAGAATGCAAAGTCATTCAGGTTTAATCTTACTGCAGCCACATCTCTTCTCCACACTGCATACTCAACTTTGAATCAAACACTTTTGCTTGAAGGCAAAATTTTCCTGCTTTCATGCTTTGTCTATGCACGTACATTAAGCTTGCATCTAAAGTTTCCCTATTGAGAATGCAGATGCTTTCTTACAGTGGTCCAAAGGTTGGACCTATAATTATGAGTTTTAAGCAGATTAAAATAAGGTAGATGAATTTTTGTCCATAGATAATGGTCCTCTGGAGTAATATCTTTGGTCCTTATGATTCTCAACCTGGTTATGTTTAAAAAAGATGTTGAAAATTTGGCTGTCCTCTTTGTCCCTGGGATAGGGTGGCGTCAAGAATTTTATCCAATTAAACATCTTCTTTCTTCCAGATATGTGAGCTCTTTGCTCCTATTACTCTTACTTTTAATATTGTAAGCTAAGCTGTCCTTAGTCTCGTGGCGTTGAATGAGCTGAATGAATGAATGAATTTATATGAATATGAAGTTGAATGAGATGAATGAATGAATGAATGAATGAATAAAACATGAATAGACTAGTGTGGTGTATGTCAGTGTTGAGGGTCATCGCTAACCCACACATCTCATTGATTACTTTCACAAATGGTTTGAATGCATGGAGGATGTCCAACCTTTCAAGCATAGATTTCTTTCATATATTTGTATTTCTGGTTATGTATGTATTCGTATCTCATGTATGTGGTTTCATTTGGAATCCAGGAAGCTGCTTTGAACATGGTCTCTTCCAGCAGAAGCTACATATACCTCATGGGATGGAGCTTTCCAGGGAAAAACTTTTATATCTTGAAAAAAAATCTCCATCTTGGCTTGTGGGTCTCCTTATGTAACTGTTTCTTTATTTTTTAAATGTTAAAGCAGTATTATTTAGCAAAAGATAGATCAACAGGGAAGTGAATGATTTGCCCAGATGAACTTTCCTTTGTAAACAAAATACTTTATTAATAAAATTAAAATGCATACAGCAGCATTAAAAGAATAAGGCAATTTCAGATTGATAAGCATAGTAATGCCCAAGGAAACAACAGAAAGATTCTGAAAATTAAGTCATAAACAAATAAATTAAAATAAAAGCTGTAAGTGCTCAAAAGTCTTCCCTGCACAATTCAGATATTGACATACATGCATAAGAGTTTTCTATTGAAAATCAGGTGCAGATTTTTTTCTTCCAGTTTTGTATTGTAATTATTTTAGCCAGTCTCCCCTGTCTAAAATATCCATACATTTTGGACAGGTGGTACTATTGACATAGAAATATGCAAACAGTTAAGCCTTTTCTTTTTTCCTTGTTTGCAGTGTGAAACTTAACTAATTACTTTTTTTCACCCAACTTTATATACATAAACTGTATTTCCAATCATATTTTAAAAAAAATCAAGCAAATTATAACTAATAAAATAATAGAGAAGCCAAAATAAATCTGTCTTCCCCATACAATTTATTGCTCTAAGGCTCTGGGTGTTTCCAACATCCTAATTTATGAAGTGCCTCCTATTGTTTTAGGGTAAACAGGAGTCAAAGTCTGTTGACAGTTGGAAGAGGCCAGCAAAAATGTTTGCAAAGAAAGCTCTTTAGGAAATAGCCGTTCCATTCACTGAAACAGTTGCTGAATCACAACCGCAGCGCTGTTCAAATATAAACAAATATTTTCGTTGCCCCTTCACAAAGGGACTTTAATATAAAGCTGGCTAAATATGAAAACAAACCTTGGCATCCGAATGGCTTTTGCTACACATGACTTGCTCTTATGACTAGAGACTGTGCAGAGAAGCACTGAAAGCTGATTTAATGTGGTACAAAAGACTTTTGTTTATCATCTCCCCAGACATCTTGGGAATTGCAAGCAGAACCCCGGCTGGTGTCCTCCCTTTATAGCTTCACAATGTGAGGAGCTTTAGAAAAGATGGATTGGTCCAGCCAAAAAGCAAATGGGCTTTTGCAGACAGAAACCTTCTGAGAGCAATGCTGTCATGTAATGGTCCTTAAATGAAAAACCTAGATGAGGAGGTTTATTTTATTTTAAGTTGGATTTTTTTTTCCTTTCCTGAAAGGATCAAGGCAGTAATTTTCTCCTCCTCGGCTTCACTTATTTACTGTCTTTCCCACTTTCTCAGCATTAGAAGATTGCTTTTTAATTTCTTACAGTCATGGCCACTGAATGTGAGAGCTGGCCTTTTAGATCTCAGGAGTGAAAATGAATTTGATTATCAAGAAGTCATCAGTGTTATAAAAAGCAGAATAAGGAGTAAATAATTCTTCCCTGCTCCCAAACTCTCAGGATAAATCCCATGGGACTTAATTTTCTTTTTTAAAAGCATAATTATTATTATTTTTTTAAAAAACCCTCTTCTAACATAAATCCTTTGACACAGAGAGATGTATATAAAGTGGAGAATCTAAAAAGTAAACACAGGTGCTGCTATTCAACTGAAACGGACTTTTCCAATCTGGGGACCAAATGTTTGATCCCCACTTTCCAAAGGCCAGCTTCTGTGAAGGCCAATTTTTCTGGAAGCAACATGTTGGGAAGAATCAAACCAATTGGATATTGGTCTTATGGGAAGTTTTTTACCCATATTGTTTCTGGTCCTTTAAAAAAAAAATCTTTACAAATTTCGATGTTGACACCACCCATTGTGACATGAAACAATGGCATGAAGTAATCACTCAAAGACCCATAAACTTTAAAACAGTGTTTTTTTAATTTTATTAGACTTCCTATTTTAGCAATAGTAATAGCACATAGACTTACTGTATATACCACCCCATAGCGCTTTACAGCACTCTCTGAGCAGTTTACGATGTCAGCATGTCGCCCCCAACAATCTGGGTTCTTATTTTATCGACCTTGGAAGAATGGAACTCCAGGCTGTGGGCAGAGTCAGCCTGCAATACTGCATTCTAACCACCACACCACCAGTGTTCCTATTTTGCCATACTGAATCATTCCTTAGGGGAAAAAGCAGCCGAAGGCAATTGATTTCTCTATCATCACTGCTCCGCTGGGTCATGCTGACTTTGGAGAGTCAAGGGATGCTACATGAGTTCTTTCACTCTCCAGTTTTCTAGGCTACCCAAGTATGGAATGTATCTCTGCAGTAAGGAGTAATTCTATTGATCTGAAAGGAACTGCATCAAAACACTTTTGGGGGAAAAATGGTTTAATCAACTAGCCGCTTAACCTCTGTATTCCAGTGGATACATGACACAATAAACCATGGGAGGGCATCAGCTTGTTGGCTGAAGATCAAATTTGATACTTTTGAATGGTTGAGAGCCACAACATGGGTGGGCCGTAACACATCTGAATTCTTTACCAGGTTTTAGAGAGGAGTTGGAGGAGGGAATTCTTATATTTAAAAGTAAAAAAAAAAAAAACCAATGTTTTTTTTTTCATTTGCTACTTATCTCATAATGGAAGGAAACCACTTTCTCTTTTTGTGAATTGTAGTTAGCTCTGAGAGTTGCAAAAAGAAGATTCAGGAGCCACAGATTGCTTACTCCTTCATTTTAGCATGGTTGTGAGAGCCATTCTTTTACCCACACACATCAAAAGATTTCAGCTTCTGGTTAGCATTCCCCAGAAATGGTGGGCTCTATACAGGTAAGTCCTTGACTTACCATCACAACTGAGCCTCACATTTCTGTTGCTAAGTGAGACATTTGTTGAGTGAGTTGTGCAACCTTTCTTGCCACAGTTGTTAAGTGAATCACTGCAGTTGTGAAGTTAGTAACATGTTGTTAAGTTAATCCGGCTTCCCCATTAACTGCTTGTCAGAAGGTTGCAAAAGACCTTGCAACCCCAAGACATTGCAACCGTCACAAATAGGAGTCAGTTGCCAAGTGTCCAAATTTTGATCACGTGACCAGATGGATGCTGCAACAGCCGTAAGTGTGAAAAATGGTCGTAAGTCACTTTTTTCAGTGCTGTTGTAACTTCAAATGGTCACTAAATGAAGTATTGTAAGTTGAGAGGTGCCTCTGGTTGCAAAGCACATTTAACCTTTGAAGAGCCCTAAATATGCACAAGGAGCAGTAAAGAGGAGGCAACACAGAATTCCCAGTTAACTTTCAGAGTAATTTTACCTTTTACATTCGAATGCAAATATATCCAGTATCAAACCAATTTTCCTTGGGGAATATATTGGAAGGCTAAGCATCAGGTGCTATCATAACTGAACTGCAAAAATCTAGAGGACCACACTGTGGCAGTAAAGAGATATAGAAAAATCCCCTTGCTAGATGGATATCTTGATTTTTTGCAGTCCTGCTACTACTCTCTGTTTCTCCAATTGTTCGGCAGACTCAATTAAAGATAGAATTCATTAAAATGTGGTCAACACACACATTAGCTAATTAACAATACTCTTTCTGAGCCGATGCTATGGTTTGATTTTAACTGCAAAGTCTACCTAAATGAAATGAGAAATTTTACTTGGCATTAAAATGCGTAAGCTTTCATGAGCTATAACTCACAAAAGCTCGTGCCTTTTAATAATTTAATTTGTTTGTCGGAAAAAAAGTGCTATTAGACTTCTCTTGATTTTTGCTAATTTACTAACACACGTCATCTCCTACAGTGTTTACTTGGCATAAGTTTTACAAGCTAATTTTTCTGAACTGTTGTTATTTGGAAGCAGGTGCATGGAAAAAAGTGACTTTCGTGCAGATTACATGTTGTTGGCCACAGTTTTTATTTTATACATCTGTGGTCAATGGACCTACTGATCTGTGATTAAACCACAGCAAATTCAGTCTGTCTTTTTTTTCTGAGTACTCTCATAAGAAAGTACAGTAAAACACATAAGAGGGGATTTAGAGTTTTTAAAACTAATGATTTCATGAATGTTCATTTTCTTCCTATCCTACTCCTTATAGAATCTGCAGTAAATCCTAAGTTTTGTGCAACTGAACAGAAACTGAGAATTCCACCCCCCTTGTTGCTCTCTGTACTCTGTACTTGATATGTGAACCGTTGATATCTTTGCAATGTCACAGGTTGTGGTAAATTGGGCATGATTTTTGCACTGGCTGTGCCCTGAAAAAAAATAGCAACAGGACAGCTTGTGGACTGCAGAGGGCAGTATAAGACCATTGCTGGTGCCAGCTGCTGGAAGTGAGCTGGTCTTAATAAGTTGCCACTACCTGTAGAGAGTTCCAAGGAGGTCTCATATTATGCAAGTGATATCACATTTATACAGTCTGTCTAATTAGCTCCCATTAAAAGGAAGTCTTTGTGGGAGCTTTTGGTGTCTCTCTCTCTCCTCCTCCCCCATCCCTGTTTTGCTTAAAAAGAGCTATTACTAATTATTAGTATGGAGATGTGACTTCTCCTGGCACCGTCTCTCTGTGGCAGAGAATTAAACTGCAGGTGGAGAGATGATAATTGACAGTGAATTTAAATTGGGGGGGATTGTGAAAGAAAAATAGCTTGGAGGCTCAATCACCCCACCCCACTCCAAGGGTGTTTGGGGGTGAGGTAGATGAATGCCAGAATGACATAGAAGTTCAGATGGAAGGTTTTGGAAAGGCTGCACCACCCATCCTGTGCTTCTGTGTTCTCCTTCTACTTGACTGAAAGGGAAAAGTATGATTATTATTCTAGTTGGTTTCACAATCTGCCAGATGTTTAAATTTAATTCAGTTATTTTCATCCACCTATCGAGTCCTTCGAATGACCTGCAATAGGCAGGTGTTGTTCTTTGATGGTGTTAAAGTTTTGTCACAAGTATACAGGTAATCCTCAACTTATGACAATGATTGAGACCGATCATGTGACCAGATCTAATTTTACAAATATTTTTCACAGTGGTTAAATGAATGTGGTCATTAAGCAGTCACTAAACAAATCCTATCCCCCAATTAACATTGCTTGTTGGGAGCCAAGTGCAAATGGTTGCAAATCGTGATCATGCGATTGCGAGCCAGATGCCAAGTGCCCACACTGTGTTCATGTGAACGTGTGGATGGGGCAATAGTCATAACTTTGAAGATGGGGTATAAATCACTTTTTTCTGAGGCTGTTGTATCTTTGAATCATCATTAAACAAGCAGTTGCAGATTGAGGGCCCACCTGTAAGCTGTTCTAAGTGCCTTTTGTCCCTGACTGATGGTGACTGTGATACCAGTGATGTTCAAGAGTTGCTCCAGAAATTCAAGGATTGCAACTCAAGCATTTATTATGGTTGGTTGCATAGTCAGCCAGATGTTTAGACTGGATTTGGCATTTTTATCCAGCTATCAAGTCCTTCCAATTATCTGGGATAGACATATATTGTTGTTTCAGGGTGTTAAAAGTATCATCTCAGAATACAAGCTGTTGCAATTAAACCTGTCTTTTGCAATTGACTGGTGGAGATTTTGTCAATGCTGATTGTGTTCAAATAGTGCTCCAGTTGATTTGGAATGGCACACAAAGCACCTATAACCATTGGTACTATTTTTATTTTGCCACAGACATACTGCTTCTGTTTACAGGGCTTTATAATTTGCAATTTTTCTCCAGTTATTACTCTTTTATTTTGTTATCTCCAGATACTGACATGTCCAGTATGCAGAGATTTTGTTTTTCTTCCCACCAGTTGTTAAATCTGGGACTATTAGGTGGCAGGTACTTGCCTGTTTGAATTCTAAAATTCTAAAGCACAGCACCTTCTTCATTTTCTATTACTTTGCTTGTTTTTTTTTTGGTCCCACCTTGCTTTCAGGCAAATGCTATTTTTTTGCCGATGTTCCAATGCACCATTGTTGTTACTTTGTTATGTGATTGTGGTCAGTCTTTCAGATGTTCCTGAAACAGCTAACTAAGTGATCTACTGTTCCTTTAGCTTCTTTGCAGAGATGGTATTAATTGGTTTTCTTCTCTATTCTGGTTTTGTGTGTATTTCTTCTTAAGATTTGGTTTTGTGCAGCCAGAATTAGCCCCTCTGTTTCTTTCTTCAACTTTCCTGCTCTTAGCCATTGCCAGGACTTGTGCTTTTTTTTTTTTTTTTTTTTGGTGTAGTTGTCATGTAATACTTTGCCTTGCCATATCACATTTCTATTTTTCATTTGGTCAGTCGCAGGACCTGTGTTCCATTGTGCCATTGATCTTTGCATAAAGCTTCTCATGTTTCCACTGACTCCTGTTATTTCTAGGCACTTGATTTTTCCAATCTTGTAGCAGGGAAACAAATGCTTTTTGTAATCATTCCAAGCTACTTGTCCAAGGAAGACAAGTTGGTCTTTTTTCTTCCTACTCCTGAAGTTTTCCAAAATCAACTTGTCAATTAGGGGCTGGTCTTTTGTTCCTCTGCTGTTTTGGCCAGTTTCTTTTCTAAAAAAGAAGGAAGAGCCGTGGTGGCACAGTGGTTAGAATGCAGTACTGCAGGCTAACTCACTGCTCATTCAAGGAGTTCCATTCTGACCGGCTCAAGGTCGACTCAGCCTTCCATCCATCCGAGGTCAGTAAAATGAGAACCCAGATTGTTGGGGGGGGGGGCCGTAATAGGCCCACTCTGTAAACCACTTGGAGAGAGCTGTAAAACACTATGAAGTGATATATAAGTCTAAGTGCTATTGCTAGAAAGAACTGGTTTTCAACTAGATGTTGTGGCAGTGCATCAGCTACCACACCAGATGGCCATTTGAAAGTTGTTGGAAAGCAGTTTATTGGTCTGTAGTTGCCTGATGCTGCCCCTGTTGTTGGATGTTTCACTATCAGATATGTTTTGCCAAATGATAACGAATTTTCAGTATCACCTCTTTGCATATGTTGTTAAACTGCTTGGCAATGAATGGGTGTAGACCAGTCAGATGTTTCAACCAAAAACCATGGAGTTCATCTTCACCTGATGCTGACCAATTCTTGATCTTCTTTGCCCCTTTCTCCGCCATTTCCGCTGTTAATATTATTTCTTTCATTTCAGCATCCTCTTATCCATCTCCTTTATCCCACCTTTGTTTTAGTTGTATTTCTTTAGGTCATCTCACAGCTGGGCCTTGAACTCCATTTCTTCTTTGTCAGGTGCAATCTCACTGTTGAAGGACTGGCAGAAACATTTCTGATTCAACTGAAATCGGAAATTCTGCCTCTAATATGCAATTCAAGCTTTGTGTTTGCTGATCTTGGCTATAGCTCAGTGGTGGCGAATCTATGGCATGGGTGCCAGAGGCGGCACTCAGAGCCCTCTCTGTGGGCACGCACGCTGTCACCCCAGTCCTAGGCCTTCAGCTGGGTTTTATAAAACCTTTTTGCTTTAGGCCTCCACCTAAAAAAAAAAAAGTTCAATCAGTCAATTTCAACTTCTCATGGGGAAAAAAAAAATCTTGCAAAGTTGAAATTGATTGATGGAACTTTTTAGTCCCACCCAGTCTGCTGTTACCACCGCAGCCATGCCCACCCAATTGGCCACGCCCATCCAATGAGTCACAGCCAGCTAATGGGCAACACCCACCCGGCACTCGACGATGCATAAGTAGGTTTTGGGTTGCAGTTTGGGCACTCACTCACTCGCCATCACTGCTATAGCTGTTATTTGCTGCTTTATTATTTCTAGTGCTTCCTTAATCTTTCTTGTTCCTAAGTAATATTTCTTGATCAGGTTGATCTTCTTGTTCCTTAGCTTCTTTTCTTTTAGCTGTTCTAACATGCTTACATATGATCTTACTTGCTGATCTTATTTTCCAGCCTCATCTTCCAATTTGATGAAGCACTGTTGTTGGTTTTTTTTGTATCCAAGGTATTCAATTATTGCAGCAGCCGTGCTGTACATTAGTTGGTTTATTTTTGACAATGAGCTGGTGCTTATATTTGATATTACACTATTGGCATCTTTTAATATTTGTGCTAGCTGCTCTTCTGAACAATTTCAATGAAGGCAATATTATTCTATTGTTTTGTGCTATTCTAGGCGTTCAGTTATTCTTTGTTTCAATTCTTTAGTCAGAGAGCTTTGTTGTTTCTGAGGAAAAGGCAGTGGAGTGGGTACCTGGTTTGGGAATGAAAACTGTTATTATTATGAAATTATTACCCACTTATGAAAATACTGATTATTATTATTTTCAGAGGAGTTTATTTTGGTAATTCTTATGGAGGGTAAAATGACCCCACTTTTCTCATCCATTAATGATGAGATAGCCAAAGAAGTGAATACCATTTTCTTTTCTTTCATCCTTACATTTTCTATAAAGGAAAATAAAAATAAAAAATTAGGGGAAGGAAAAAGAAAGGGGAGAGGAGGAAGATATTATAAGGAAAGTCCACTCATTGTACATTGTACTTTTCAGGTGAAAACATCTTTGCAGCCAGAGAAGTGCAAAGTAGTGAAAAGATGTATTGCAGAAGCATCAACAAGGGATCCCATCTTCTTTCATTGTTCCATCAAGCTAAGAAATACTATGAAGCAACTCTAAAAACCCTAAACATGAGATAAAAACAGAAACTCCCCTTGTTTAGGCAAATGAAATGTTCAGGCATGAGAGGGCATCTTGGATGCAGTATGAAGGACTAGGAGACAGGACAGCAATTTGTCTGAAACGATATAGGGTTTCCTGTCTGAGCAGGGGGTTGGACTAGAAGACCTCCAAGGTCCCTTCCAATAATAATAATAATAATAATAATAATAATAATAATAATAATAATAATAGAAATAGAAATAGAAATACTGTGGCAAAAGCAAGCAAGGGTAGTACCAATAGTCATAGGCGCCTTGGGTGCAATCCCAAAACAACTGGAGCACCACTTGAACACCATTGGCATTGACAAATTCGCTATTAGTCAATTGCAAAAGGCAGCCTTATTAGGAACTGCTTCCATGCTGCGACGATATCTGTAATACCATCAAACATCCACATTTGCCTATCCCAGAACCTGGGTAAGGACTCGATAGGTAGACAAAATGCCAAATCCAGTCTGAACATCTGGCTGACTGTGCGATGATCAATAATAATAATAATAATAATAATAATAATAATAATTTTACAGCTCGCAGTGGACAGTACATGCAAATCTGCCACCAATTTTGTAACCAGATACAAATCTTATGACTGGAACATCTGTGTTCCAGGCTGTTTTCAGACATTCCATTTGTAAAATGATATAGACAAAGTTTTTGGCTATGATCCAAAGTCCTACTTAGGTGCACCCAGTGGTTTGGAAATATCCAGTATGGTAGCGAGAAGAGTTTTTTTTTTTTAAAATTGTTGTTCTCCTTTGGAGATTCTCATGCAATATAAGAAATGGCTCTCCAGGCTCTTCCCCATGCATGCTGTTGGGGACCTGAAATTCTC
Source organism: Crotalus tigris (assembly GCF_016545835.1). NCBI lineage: Eukaryota > Metazoa > Chordata > Lepidosauria > Squamata > Viperidae > Crotalus > Crotalus tigris. The sequence continues at coordinate 526,635 of NW_024096909.1, forward strand.
TGGAGCACATGGAACTAACTGTGTGGTTCTTTGGATCCAAGCCATTTCCATTTATTCTTAGCTGTCCAGGCAACTTCCCTTGTGGCTGCATTCCTGTGGTGAAGACACTAAATTTTCCCAGCCTTCTAACAGTAATATTTTATCTCTAGGAAAGTGTGACTCTTTCTCAACTACTCCAACTCTTGCAAAAGGCTAGCTAAACAGGTGTACATTAACTTGCTGATATCACAATCTCAAACGCTGAACAGCCTAAACCTACAGATGAATTTTTTGGAGGTGGGAGGTGGAAGGGAAGGTTAAAAAAAGGGAGTATTATGCTGGTAAAATCACTAACGTTTGTTGCAGCAGTGAGAAAAAGACACATTTACTAGATGCACTAGGGCTGTTGGATATGAGATGGGCAGCAAATAATTTTCATAATAATTAAATAAATGTCACAACAACCAACCAAACAAATAAATAAATATGTACTGTTTGTAAAATAAATGTTAATACTATTTGCTAATGAAGGTACTATCATTATCTGGCCAAGACTGAATAAAAGCTAAAAATTGTGGCATTTCTACCAGCCAACCAGAAAGAATTCTTGACATATTTCATACTCATGTTAGCATCCAGCTTCTTTGGGAGTTGCTAGGGCTGCAGTGCATTGAGTGCACCTTTTGGGGAATTGTGGGCAATTTGAATAGCTGCCTGCCCAAGGGCAAGATGCTGCAACCAGGTATTTTCCAGGTGAGCAATGTCCCATTCCAAAAAGCATTTGCAATTAGAACTCTAAAAATCAACCAACAGCAGAATACAAAAAACCTCAAGCAAAATGGAACTGCTATAGTGGTTTTCCCCGGAAATGCTTATAATCAAAGTCATTATCTTTTTATCTATTTCTCTCTGATGCCTGAATGTTGCAGCTGAATAGGGGACTGATGCAGCCTGAGGCTGTTGTGAACGTGCAGCTCCAAATCCTGACATTCACCACGGATATTAAATTCATGCCAAACACAGTCCATATCCACAAGTGAGGTATGGCTCTTGGACATTTGCTAGAGGCAGAAAAGTTTTGCTTTGTTTTGCTTTTTTAAAAATTAAGGTGTAGTTGAATGGGATGGGAGGGGGGAGGAGAGAGAGAGAGAGAGAGAGAGAGAGAGAGAGAGAGAGAGAGAGAGAGAGAGAGAGAGAGAGAGAGAATGGCGGGAGGGGCTAGAAAAGGATGGGGATTTGCTATCTCAGCAGCTTTTTCCAGAAGCTGCAGAAAGTTCAAATAAGTGGAGGAAATGTTGCTTTGGAAAATGACTGTTTTCTGTAGGTAAACATAAAGAATTGCAATCAAATACTTCCTTCCTTCCTTCCTTCCTTCCTTCCTTCCTTCCTTCCTTCCTTCCTTCCTTCCTTCCTTCCTTCCTTCCTTCCTTCCTTCCTTCCTTCCTCTCTCCCTACCTGTTTTTGTGGGGAGCTACCTCAAATCTAACATTCTTATTTATCAGAACAGACTGGCAAATGTGAGTGTGCATTTTCAGTCTTGCATTGCATTCTTATGGTCTGCCAACCCCTAAAACATTTTTTTGTGGCCTGCCTGGGACATTTTGTTTGCATTTTCCTGTGAATAACAATAAGATGGTGATGATGACGATGATTATGATCATCGTCATCATCATCATCATCTCCAGTTCTATTCTGCTGTCTCCAGGTACTGCAACACCCAATATCCAGACTTTGTTTGATCTTTCTTATTAACAACTGTTAAGTCTGGGATGTTATGTGCAGGGCTTTTTTCTCGTAGAACGCCCAGAATGGAGTTCTGGCACCTTTTTTGGATGGAACCTTGTAGGGTAGGCAAAGCGGGTTGTATGACGTGTGTGAGTTCCGGCACCTTTTTTTTTTTTTTTTTTAGAAAAAAAGCATTGGTTATGTGGCAGTTGCTTATCTGGCTTCTAAAGTCCCAGAGCAATTTAGCTTCTTCATTTTCTATTACTTTGTCCATTTTGTGGTCCCACCAATTTTTGTTTTCAAGCAAATGGTATTTGTTACAGATATTCCAATTATTGCTACTTTGTGATTCTATTATGATTATTCTGGTTGATCACGCCAGATGTTCAGACTGAATTTGGCATTTTTATCCACCTATTGAGTCCTTCTGAAGGACCTGGGATAGGCAGATGTTGTGGTTTGATGGTGATAAAGGTATCATCGCAGGATGGAAGGCATTCCAAGTAATTCTTTTATTATTTTAGTAGTTTTTGTTGCTGATCTAGACTAAGGCATCTTCGTAACCCCTTTCTTACAGCATTGAATATATGCATGTTTAGGTTTATAGTTAAATGGGAATTTTATATTTTCTCTTTAGTCACATTTTATTTTATTTATTGCTGCTCGTGCCTCATCCATTGCTTAAATTCACCAGCTAAAAGGCAAGCCATAACCTATTAACATGGCCTGCAAGTCTTCTTCAGGCTTAGTCCTGGGAATTTCATGGAGGCACCCATATATTTTTCTTGGTAGCAGTAAGGAAGTTGCTTGCCATTGTCTTCTCCCAGGATATTTTTAACTACCCTGTCTACTCTACAATCCTGGGATCCCCAGGTCTGCCTCCCATCTATGTACCAACCAGACATGACCCTGTTTAGCTTCCAAGCCCAAACCAAATCAGAGAAGTGTTGCCACTTGCTAAGGTGGAATGTTTACTAGTATATCTATGTCTCTTTTTCTCAGATAATGATAAACAATAAATAGCTATCTCCTCCCCCTCCCTCCAACTATGTTTTCCCCCCAGGAATCTTTGAATTAAGCCTAAAATAAACTTAATTAAATATATGGTGATGGGGTGTCTTGTAATAATCATACAGCCTCCCCCCCTGGCATCCGAATGTGTGTCTGTGTATAAATCTAGCTAAGACAACTCTACCCTCACAATAACAGCAGATTTTCAAAACCATCAAGTACATTTCTAGAAAGATGAAAAGAGACTACCATCCTGCTGGCAAGTGTAGTGCCACAATGAAATGCACTATTGTTAAAAGCACAAGCAAATTGATTGCTCTCTCTCCTTTAACTTGATGCTTCCACTGTGAATTATCCCATTTCTTTTTGTTTCCTTGGAGTGCCGGCTAACAAACACAGAAAGTTGTTTCTAAAAAAAAATTGTTTTATTTACAGTTGTTTGTCTTGCTTGTACATTGCTTCAGGAGGATTCTTACCCGGAAACAGGGTGACTAACCAGCAACCCATTGGCCGGATGAGTCACGCGCAGGCTACACCCATCCTGGCTCTGCAAAGGCCAAAAACATTGCGACATGTCACAATACATCACATGACGTGATCAAGTTTCACACCTGTGTCCTGAAATGTCAGATGTAAACAACGGTAATAGAGATGATGATGATGATGATGTTATGTAGGTTGTTGGGATGGGTTCTCATAACTTTTGAACACTCTGAGCCTGAGTTTAGCCCTAAGCAACCATATACATACAGACTATGGATCATGGCCCCAAATATGAACACAGGGTAGGAAAAAATGACAAACAGATAAAATGTAATATAAAGCAATGGGAGAATGTTTCTGAAGTAAATAATTTTTATATATTGGTTAAATATATATTTGACTAGATTGCAGGAGATTTGTAAGAATGTTTTGTTATATCGTCTGGTAAAATAATCCTATCTCATCAGTCTGTAAATGGTATTCTATCTGTTAAATAATACATTTATATTTGATGTGTTAATCTTTGTTTAACAAAGAATATTTTAGTGCTTCTGATATTTATTTGTTTAATTTATCAGTTCCTGATATTCTAACCAAATATTTTGTTTTATCACTCATTTTAAAAACTGTTCTCAATTCCTATAATCTCTGGAAGATTGTATGATATACATTTTGCAGATAGAAGTCTTGTGTGGCATGGTCATTAAGGTCTCCAAGCATAACCTGGGGATAGTCAGATCCATTCTCAGTTGAGAAGCCCATGGAGTAATTCTGTCTTAGCCTAGCCTATCACAGAGCAAAGCAGCTTGTCAAATGATTTGCCTAGGGCTATTGTACCTTCTCAGTTGGACAGACCAGGTGTAAAAAGAGAGTGAGGTGGACTGGTGGTGACATACGATAATTAATACTTTGAAGATTCCCTGGAAAAAGGGATCTACTTAAGAGGTTCAGATTACCTGTCTCCCAGATCATAAAAAAAGTATAACTATATATATTTAAAGCAGTCCCCCCCCCAGCTGATGTATTGGGTCTGGACTGTATCTTAAGAGTTCTGAATACTGTAGTTCTAACACATCTCAAGAGTTCCTACCTAGAGGATGTTTCTCAGCAGTATTCACATTTGTGTCTGTCTCTATGCCCATGTGTGTGTGTGTGTGTGTGTGTGTGTGTGTGTGTGTGTGTGTGTGTAAGAGAGAAAGTGAAATGGTGGTGAGGTGAGGTTTTCATTACTTTGCTGTGACCAGTGCCTTGACTTTTTTGATCACTACCCCCTGCCACCACTGAAATGGATTTGCAGAAAGAATGCAGCTTTACACAAAGTTAGAGAAGATTTACAATGGAAATGGCTGCAATTCAGGTCAAGAAAGCAGAAATGCAGTGTATTTCTATTTCTCTATTCTCCTAATTTCTGAATCACACTGAATGGAGGCTTTTCATGTGAAATGCTTTTGGTATTGAAACTGAAGCCACCGAGTAGATAAACAAAAACCTGCAGGTTAACAGGAGACATGGTGACATTTAAGTGAGTTGTCATTTCCCACCTGCAATTCCAGTTTGCTTTGTATACATTTTCGACTAGAATGGCTATGAAGCTGTGCATAGCTTTCAGTTGATCAATGTTCTTATAATATCCTTTGAAGTATTTTTTGGGGGTGGGGAAAGAACCATATCTCTTCAAACCCGGTGCAGCTGCAGTATGGCAAATCTCAAGTAACAGTTGCCTGAGTTTGTTTTTACATTTCATCCTCCTGCGTCACTTGAAAACACTTTGAAGAGCGACAGAGAAACTGACAAAGCCCGATGCATGTTGGCCGCATTATAGAAAGCGTATGGATTGGGGGAGTCATCCGTTAATGAACTCTGAGAGCTGAATAGTATAGCCTTGAGCATCAGACAGTCTATTAGTGGTGTTAGTGATGGAGGTATCCCTTTAAAGTCTGCTGTGCTATAGAAAAACAGAGCAGATGTCATTTCTCCCTGGCTTCTTGTTTCTAACCAGTACTCTGTGATCCTACTGCTTATTCTTTCTCTTGCTCACATTAGTATTTCAGGATACCCAGAGATTTTGGGTGTGATGATCAAGCTGGACTTTTTAAAAACCATCTCTCCAGCCCATGGGACTGAAAAGGATACAAGTTTATAGGACTGCAAGAAGGTGCTTAATGATCATTCAGAAACGGATAGGAAATGACATTATTTGTTCACTTCGCAATATAGTAAGTTTGTCTTGCTGTGCCTAAGAACTCCTGTTCATTGGGCAGAAGTGGACTCTTGTTCTAGTAATTTTTTTCACATAAGTGCACACTTCAAAAATGGAAACTAAGGGCTAAGATAACATAACAGTATCATCACTAACCATTGCCATGGAGAAGGACTCTAAACATCTTTCCCCACTGGGGCAGTGAAGAATCATTCACAAACTGTACAGTTCGACAAGTGGCAATCTATTTGAAGCTTAAGATTTCCCTGCAAAACAATGCTGTCTGTCACTATTCATTGAATGATAAGGAAGAAAAAGGGCAATTTGCTGATTCACAGTGTGGATTTCACACTGACCCAAGAAAAAATAAACGGCCATTGGAAAGACAGCACATGGCTATTGATTGATGGGAGATGTCAAAATTGGAAGACAAGGAAAGTGATCCTAAAGTCTTAATAAATAGATCTTTGAAGGGCACTTCACTACAACAAATCTGCAAGAAATGCTTCTCAAAGGGGCACAACAGATCGACACAGCCCTTCCCTTATTCACAAAAAATGGTCAAAATTGCTGGTCAAAATTCATTGGTCAGAAAGTTCCTACAATGGAAGAATGGCTGGTGAAGGTGAAAGGGTTGGCGGAGATGGCAAAACTGACTGTTTTAATTAAAGAGAAAAACCTATCTAGTTTTGTTTCTACTTGGAAATTGCTTTGGGGCTTTTTGCTCAAAATTGGAAAAAAATGAAACTTTGATTTTAGGGTTTGATGACCAGAATGACTTGGTTGTTGTAGAAATAACGTGAAATGTTTAGAAAGGTAAAGCAAAAAGTTGGGGCTGTAATTTTTTTTTTTTGTATTCCATCAAACTGAAAAAAGTTAGAAGTCACTACTTTTTTTCTTTCTTTCTCTTTGCTTCCTTCTTCTTTCCTCTTTAACCTTTGTTTCTTTTTGTATTTTTATCTTATAATAAACTTTAATAAAATATTTTTAAAAATTGATTGCTCAGATGTGATACATAATTTCCCTAACGAACCATGGCTAAAATGCCTTTAAAGTTCTCTTAACTATCAGTTGATGCACTTGAGATACAATCTAAGGGCATGGAGTTCCTTCCCAATTAAAACCTGGAACGCTAAAGGAAACTCAAGTGGTCCAATATGAAAGTGATCTGACAGTGGAAATTGAAATCATACTGTTCAGATTAAGAGAGAAGTGGAGACCATTCTCCCTGTGGCAGATGAACAGCACTGAAAAAAGCAACAGCTGTGTTTCTTCGCTTGCCATATTTATCTACGTTTCTTCATTAAATCAATGCCTCTTATCCTTCAATAATATTTTCTTTAAAGGAGAGCACAGGAGAGCTTCTAAGCATAAAGACTTCTTTTGTTGTTGTTTGCTGTTAATCCTCAATTTGCAGCCTATAAAAACCAGTGGTACAAAATTCCTTTGCAGATTGCTGCCAGCAAAGACGGATCTTTGTAGCGCAGTGGTTTCAAAATAAATACTTTTTATGCTGAGAGAAGCAGCTGGAGCCTTCATCAAATAATAAGAATAGATGGCTTGGCGGTGATGGCGTACCTCAGTGGCCAAGTGGGCATAGCCTTGAGAGACAGGATGGCAAAATGATTCTTTTTCATGGGTTTGAAAATGGGGGGGGGGGGAGGAATCAGGATTGTGAATGGTGTTTTTCTTCCTGGTTTCCCTCTGTTCATCTGCAGCTGATGGCTTGTAGAAGAGTAAACTCTGCCCACTCTTTTGCATTAATTACCTATGGAACCAGGGTGGTTTCTCATGAGGATGAATCCATCCTAATACTGCATTGGTCCATCTAGTCTATTTAGACTGGGAGCACTTCTCCAGCGTTTCATGATTTGTTGGCTGTACTATGCTGTAAAGAAATTCTTCATCTTTGTTCTAGCAGCATGACAACAATTGCTTGGAAATTTCAACTTCTGAAATTTTAACTCTGCCATCAGCATATAAGGAACCCATCTAGCATAACTTTCTGATACTGAAGAACATCAATAATATGACCTAGATGTTTCTGTGAAGTGCCAAGCTTGACAGAAATTTATCTTTGACTGATCTGCCAATTGTGATCAATCAGTTTATTAACCTTTATAATGTGAAACTTGTCTGTTGCTGTCACAGACTGTCCACTTCATTTTTGATCACACAAATCAATTGTTCCTAGTTTTTATATTTTGGGGGCTCAGTAATGGCTCAGTACTCACATCAACAGAGTCGTCACCATAAGTAATCTGAATTCAGTGGTGAATTTCAATCTGAGGGACCTCTTTGGCAGTTAAAAATTAAGTCACAGCCATTGGTCAAAGCTCATTGATGAATACTCATTTCAGGCTTCCATTTTATGAATTTCAGCAACATAGCCTTCCTACAACTTTCTGAAGCGAAAAAAGATCTATTTCAGATTCCTATGCCAGCAGGATCATATCTGAACAAATCTGTCACCATGGCAAGAAGTAAAGAAGTGATGGTTTGAGGGACATAGCAATTGAAACAATTCTCTTGCAATTTTTAATATTCCAATATATATGGATATATTTATACTCTATATCAGGGGTGTCAAACTCAATTTCATTGAGGGTCGCATCAGCATTGCAGTTGCCCTCAGGGGGGTGGGGCGGCAGGGGGGTGCAGCCTACTTGGCGTGGATGGAGTGGGTGTGGCCTACTGGGTGGGCGTGGCCATCTCTACATCATTCATGTCAAGGGGGCCTGTGGGGGCCTGGGCAAGTGTGGGACAGATCTGAGGGTCTCTGGCAGAAAGGGGTGGGACCAGGGCAGAGCCCATCAAGCCGGATATGTGAAGTAGGCGAGGGCCATTTGCTGGCCACTTCCAGGTGATGGTGCATTTCTTCATTCCTCAGCATTTACCCAGGGGGTAGGGCCGACGCGGCAGGGGCTGGTTCCTCTCTGTTTCCAGACGGCTTTGTGGAGCTAAGACTGAATGCATTTCAGCATAGATGGCCACCACAAAATTGTACATTGGCTCCCGGCTGGCCTGGGCCAGGGCCAAGGCAGCAGGGGCCGTTTGCTTACTGTTTCCAGGATGGCTTTGTGTGCCACATGAAACCACTTCATGGGCTGCATCCGGCCCCTGGGCCTTGTGTTTGACATGTCTGCTCTATATACTTTGCATGGAATATGCCAGAACATCAAGGCAGCAAGTTAAAGACTGAATGCAGGCAATATAAATTGGAGACAGACTGCTCCATACATCTCTATAGACACTGAATCTTTTTAATGGTGGCTAAAGTTTTTGGAATTTCATTCCAAGATCAAAGCTTTGCCCCTTGAAGTCTCACATTTAGGTAGGCCTTGAAAAGTCTTTTTAAAGCTGCCTTTGATTAATTCATTTTGACCATCTCGTCTGATCCGATTGTGTTTATTGTGCCCTTGAGTATTGTTTTGGAAGGGCAGAATCTTAAAAAACAGTTTTTAAAATAATAATAAGTAATAACTAAAGCCAAGTTCGTTAGCCATGCTCACAAGATATATAGTGCTGATTGCGCGAATGCATGTTCCACATTGTTTTTATTGGCAGTTTTTCATTGGGAAAAACAGGAATGCTTTGAGGAGCAGTTTTCTTTGACTTTCTCTCTTTGGTCATTGATCACAGAGAAAAAAAAAATCACTAAATGTGTTTAGTGAAATGTTGATAGTTCCCAGAAAAATAAACTTTCTGTGTGCACCTTCCTGCTCATGCTTTCCTGCTTGTCTGATGGTGACAAAAGAGAGGTGAATGAACCCTGTCTTCTTTCTTAGCTGCCATTCCATGCCCTCTACCACAATCTTGCTACAAACAACCCCAACAATTATGCAACTCTCACATCTCATACAGATAGAGTAAATGCCACTGGGTTTCATTCTTTTCTTGACGCCTTTGTTTTATGTCAGACGTGTGACCGTGCACTGACTCCCAAGGTCATGGCACATTTGCAACAATCTTGTAGCACTGCAATTGCCTCAGCATTAACATTTCACAATTCAGCTTCTGCAGGAGATACATTTTAAGAATAGTCGAATTTCTCCAGAGAAAGGTGAGAAATTGCATGAGAGGACTGATGGGTTGATTGATTAAGTACCGTCCAGTTGTTTTTGACTCTAAGTGACCACATAGATGTTTTTCATGATGATCTATTCCTAACTGTTCTTTTAAGTCTCTCAAGAGTGCACTAATCACCACTATGAGGGCTTGAAGGAATCTTGGAAATCTTCTAGTCCAAGCCCCTGCTCAAGGCAGGAGATCTTATATCATCCCAGACAAATGATTGTCCAATCTTTTCTTGAAAACCTCCAGCAATGGAGCACCCAGAGCTCCAGGAGGCAAGCTCTTCCATTGATTGATTGTTCGCAGTGTTAAGAAATTTCTACTAGTTAAGGATTCGATCTCTCTTTGATGAACTTCCACCCATTGTTTTTTCTCCTACCCTCAGATGCTTTGGGGAATAAGTCAACCCCCTCTTCTCTGTGAGAGCCCCTAAAGTACCAGAAAATAGTTATCATGTCACTCCTAATTGTTTTCTTCATTAGGCTAGACATATGTAATTCCCTTAATCCTTCATTGTATGATTTATCTTCCAGATCCCATATCATTTTTGTTGCTCTTCTCTGCACTCTTTCTAGGGCCTTAGCATCTTTTTTTTTTTGTATCTTGATGACCAGAATTGGATGGAGTATTTCAAGTGTGGCCTCACCAGTGCAGTATAAAGCAGTACTATCACTTCTCGTGATCTTGAAGCTATTCCTCTGTTGATGCAGCCTAGGACTGCATTGGTAGCTATAGCACACTTCTGGCTTATGCTTAACTGGGGGTCCTTTAGGACACCTACATCCCTTTCACAGGTACTCCTTCTGAACTAGGTATAACCTATTCTGTACCTGTGCCTTTGGTTTTCCTCCCTAAGTGCAGGACCTTACCTCAGTGTTTCCCAAACTTGACAATTTTAAGGCATGAGGACTTCAACTCCCAGAATTCCACAGCCAGCAACGCTGGCTGTGGAATTCTGGGAGTTGAAGTCCACATGCCTTAAAATTGTCAAGTTTGGGAAACACTGCCTTACCTTTTCCACCACTGAACTACATCTTGTTGGATAGGACCCATTGCTTAAATTTGTCAAGATCCTTCTGAATCTTGATTCTATCTTCCAAAGGATTAGCAAACCCCCCCCCCCAAGCTTGGGGTTATCAGCAAATATGATGAGCTACTCTTCTATCCCCTCATTTAGATCATTTATGAAGATGTTGAAGAATACTGGTCCCAGTACAGAATCTTGAGGTAACCACTGTACTGTTCCCTCCATGTACATGTAGTTCCTTTAAGGACTACATTCTAAATGTGGTTGCAAATCCATCTGATGGTGGTATTTCTATCCTACATCATTCACAGACTTTATATCAGTGCAGCAATGGCTGGATGGCACTAGAAGACCCTATGCATGGCTAGTGAAGAAATTCATCATTGTGCACTTCAGGAAATGGGACCAAGTGAGAGATGAAACATGAGAACTAAAGAGAAATGGAAATGGAAGAAATGGGAAAAATGGGAAAAAACCAGAAAACTATAAGCAAAAATACTGTTTTTAAAAGAATTAATTGTGGTAAAAAAGCTGGTTCAAAGGCATTGGTTTGAATAATCAGTCTCTTGCTTTTAGCCCTATCACTTTGAAAATGAACCTCCAGAGTTATACTTCTTGTGATTTCATAGATACTCTATTATATGTTTGCCACTCGGGCTGACATGAAGATGCTTATGCTGCCAGCATTTCATTGAGTTTAATTCAAAGGAAGAAAGAACATATGATGTGAGTTACTTTCTTTACAAAAGCATATATCCAATGATGGATTGCCAGTCTAACTGAAGTGTTCTATGAACAGAATCGCCAGACGTCATTCTAAATCAGAAACATAAGGGTGGGAGAATGCCTTCTCTCTTTCTCCCAGCTTTTGCTTTTCTGGTATCAGCATATTTTCTCTAGCAGTATTTCTGTTTTCAATTTTGGTTTGTCTCAGTAAAAATGAAGCAATAACTTGATTTCTAGAATCATAAATTGTACAAAATTAAGCTTTTAACATGCGTTGGTAGCCCTGTGCTGCTGTCTCGAACAAACTGGAAGAAGGAAAGAAAAATAACTGATTTATATCAATGGGGAAATGTTCCTAGAGTTTAGAAGATGTAAAAATTAAAACTCAGACCAGATTAATCCAGGCTATATTCAGATCTGATCATGTCAGAAGAGCTCTATTTTGTTGGTTGGTTAAGATGCATTGATTTGTCTTAGAAACCTGGTTCACAAGTTTCTGTTCTGATCTATAGTTTGGATTTTGTACCAATTTTCTCATTTCAAGAGGTCTTGCCAATTCTCTGGGGCAGGTACCTATGTTTTTGTGCATCCCCTAAGACACTGATGGCGAACCTTTTAGAGACCAAGTGCCCACCCCCCACCACCTCTGCCCCACCCCCTGTCCTGCCCCCCAGGCCATCCACCACCTCCATGGCCTGCTGCAGATTGCCCAGGAGGCCCAGTAGTGCCATGGCAGCCATGCCCTCTGCCCATGCCCTGCAGCATCATCTGCACGTGACGGGGCATGAGGACGGAGTCTTGTCCCCACTGCATGGCTGCTATGTCCTTGGCTGTGTTGCTCCGCATTGGCCATGCGTGGGGGCGACTCTCCTCCAGGGGGCTGCTGGGGAGGAGGGGGCTGCAGGGGGAGGCAGGGATGGGGTGACGTCTTGCATGCCCACAGAGAGGGCTCTGAGTGCTGCCTCTGGCATGTGTGCCATAGGTTCGCCACCACTGTTCTAAGAAATGTAACTTCCTTGGTAAATCTGACATATATCTAAAGGACTAAAAATTGCAGTTGTATTTTCTGCTGTGATATCACATCAGGCTTCTGCTAGCCAGGTCCAGTCTGAAGTATTAAATAGATCTGGCTAAAACAAAAACAAATTAATCTTATTCAAGTGAGCAAATTGAATTTGATTCAACAATTTGATTCATTGAACATAGGAACCTGATTGATTTAAAAGTCTTATTTGATTCAGGAAAGATCTATGAGTACAAAATCTGATTAAATAACTTGACTGGATGCATCAGATTTTTGAAATATCATTGGATTAAATACTTGTGACAAAGATTGACACAGCATCTTATAATTCTCGGAATTTGAGTGACTATTGCAACAGTTTGCTTTTTAATGAGTTCTATAGCATATACGTAAATATTTTCCACAAACTGGGTAATTTCTGGTGACTTGAGATAAATCTTTCACTGACTTTATCTGTTACTGAAGCTTGGTATCTCCTCAATCAATTACGTGCAGTGGTTTTCCAAAAAGACTGATAAGTATTATATTATTTCCTTCTACTTGTCCACTGTTGATCATGTATAGAGGTACTGTGGAATTCAACCATGATAATGACTGGCCATTTCTTTCAGACATGGGGAGACTGCCTCTGAAATTCAAATTTAAATGGTCTTTTAGTTGTAACTGACTCATATAGAGAAAGTGCCACAGACTGTTATAATAAAAATTTACAATGTAGTGTTTTTATGCACAGGAAATTAAGTGGTCTTGAACATTTTATATTCATGTCAACTCTCCTTCATAAGATTTTGCCAGTTGTTTTAGTCTGGTTATATTGGCTGAGAAAAGATAAGATGAATCATCCAACCTATCTGGACTGCAAGTTATACTATGTCTCAATTAAACATTGATATAAAAACTTGAAATATCTTTGAATGATTAAGCTATTGGGGACTTCTGACTGAGGCACTTACAGTCTATGTAGATACTATTCATGCAGGAGGACCAACTCAAAATAGAACAGAACAGAACAGACTAGACTAGACTAGAATAGAACAGAATAGAACAGAATAGAATAGAATAAAGACAACTTATTTAACACAACTTTATATATCCCCATAAGCCACCACAAACAAATGAGAAGGCAGAATAGATACATTCATTGACAATATATCTTGTCAGTATTCTCTTCTTTGAGGCAGGGGTGGAGTCTTTGTTTTTCAGCTGCCCTGAAGACCTGCAGTGAAGAAAGGGAGAGGAGAGGCTTCTGCTGGCCCCAATGAGATTCTCCTTCCACATGTGCACCACCATAATAAATATGCTTTTTCATTTGAGGTAAAATCACTGAAGAGAAGATTTCATTAAGCAAACAGCAAGAAGCTTTGTCATTCCAAGATGGAAATTATGCCTAGCTGAGTCAGTAAAACAGACATCAAAGGAACACATATGGATTGCATTTAAGATTTTTCAACATTGTTATGAACTGTTCCTAATTTTAAGCAGCACTGAGCATTTTCATTCATTCTCTTTTTCTTTCCTAGGAATCTGAGTAGATCCTTCCAAGTCCCAGGATCCAAATCACAAGCCCGTTACTTCATTCCCAAAGGATTAATTATTGGGGTATCTACTTGCATTAGTACAATGCATGACCAATGAGATTTTGATTATTCAAATGGGGGTGGGGAGGGAATGTCATGTAATTATCCTTTTCATATCCTGAATTGCTCAGTTGTTTCTTTTGTAACATTTTACAATATACACAGCCAGCTGATATGGTCCCTAATCGGAATATAAGAACTGAGCATGCAAAAACTTCTGTATGCCCACCAAATTAGGAATTTCCATAAAGACAATTTTGTTACACATATCCCTGTTTCCTCTGAGATATGGGATCAGTGGGCAACTCTCCTATAGAGACACTCATCTCCAATGCATAAATGGGGTGGGTGGGTGGAGCCAGATTATAGGCTCTATTGGTCCCTTCTCTACCATGTCTAATTGCATGAAAGGAAGCCCTCAAGAGGACTTGCCTCTTTCTTCTACAGAGGTCGGTAGATATGTTCTGTTCTTTAGGTATGCTTTCTGCTGTTTACTTGGAAAATTAAGAAAGAGCTACTTTTTATGAACTGATTTTGCTATCCCCTTTCACGGCTTACTGCTGAAGTGCTGTCAATTGGTACGTAGATAGGTTCTCTGAAGTTGTAATGAGGAGTAGGCAGTAGCTGGTTTGCATCACTCAGCAGATCCGGTAGCTAATCTTTTGTTGCCCAGGCCCAGAATGGACTTCTGGAAGCAGCATCCACACAGAGAACCAGTTGTTCACATATTTGAATCCCACCACTGGGAGTAGGTCATACTGAGAGAGAGAGGGACTGGCCCAAGACCTCCAAGGACCTTCTGTGGTTAAGGAGGGATTTTATTTTATATTTAATGTTCTGATTTTTTTTAAAAAAAGATGAAGAGACTCTAGAAAGAGTGCAGAGAAGTGCAACAAAGATGATCAGGGGACTGGAGGCTAAAACATATAAGGAAAGGCTGCTGGAATTGGGTAAGTCTAGTTTAATGAAGAGAAGGACGAGGGGGGACAGGATAGCAGTCTTCCAATATCTCAGGGGCTGCCACAAAGAAGAGAGATGTCAACCTATTTTTCAAAGCACCTGATGGCAGGACAAGAAACAATGGATGGAAACTAATCAAGGAGAGAAGCAACTTAGAACTAAGGAGAAACTTCCTGACAGTTAGAACAATTAACCAGTGGAATAACCTGCCTCCAGAAGCGGTGAATGCTCCAACCCTGGAAGTTTTTAAGAGACTGGACAGCCATTTGTCCAAAATGGTATAGGGTTTCCTGCCTGAGCAAGGGGTTGGACTAGAAGATCTCCAAGGTCCCTTCCAACTCTTGTTATTCTCTCTTATTCTCTTATTAGGCAAAGGCTAGTTTGAAAAGAGAGGCCTCTTTTCCAGAACTAGCCAGTAAGAAAAGAGAATTCCCCTGAAGTTCTTCCATAGAATTTAGATATATCTTTTAAATAATTTTTATTGGTTTTAAAATAACAAAAAGAGAAAAAACAAAAAAAAAATACAAAGATACCTATAGTATAAAAATATATTAAAGTCTTTAAAAATAAATGAAAAATACAACAGTAAAAAATAAAAAACAGAGTATAATATGTTGCTACAAAATTATTTTTTCTTCTTTTCCTGTAATATTAATAGTGTTATGCCATTGAGATTCTGTGATTTGGAACAGGTTACAAAGCCAGTAAGGAAGTAAATAAATAAATAAAATAAAAATTGATTTTAGGGTAGTTATCAGCAAATTCCTGTTATACAAAGAGTCTTCCCTTGTGGACATTCTCGGATTGAGGATTTATTGCATTATCTTTCCTACTGCCTGTTATTTTTATCAGTGCGTATGAAGTATATTGAAAAGTGATCTATCTCTAAGCAAAGTCTGGATAAAGAAAAAAATTGTGGGGTTTTTTTTGTCTGATTTTTAAGAAGGGTGTGTCACAGGATATATAATCCAACTTGCACTACTAGCACAAAAGAATCACATAAATTAGGTGGAAGTGAGGACCAAGATCTGCCATTTTAATTATACTTACTTTTGGAGGGTATAATACTGATGTAATGGACTATGGCTGCAGATATTTAATAAATAATTGTAAATATATTTTAAAAAATCATTAACACAATTAACTATTAAAACTTTTTTGTGTATATCTTTTGTGTATAACTGCACCCTCCTGCAGTTTTCATGGCAAGATTTCGGAAGTGGTTTGCCCTTGCCTGCTTCCTAGGGCTGAGAGCGACTGGCCCAAGGACACCTAGCTGGCTTCATGTCTAAGGTGGAACTAGAACTCATGGTCTCCCAGTTTCTACTCTGGTGCCTTAACCACTATGTCAGATTGTCTCTCTAAATTGTCTCTTCAATACATGGAGTAGATGCCTCCATAAGTAAAAGTCTTATGGAGCATCTCCCGTAGCCTGAGAGTCACAACAGAGAATTCTGCATTGCTGAACTTCTGCTTGGGTGGAACATTCTTCAGAAAAACTCCTATTGATCTGACTAAGCAGGCAGGTTCATAGCAGAATAAGTGTTCCTACTGATAAACAGCCCCCAAGCTCTTTAAAGCTTTGAAGGACAACATCAGAACCTTAAATGGCCTTAGGCAGGCAACTGATATTTAGTGCACATTTTTTCATACAGAGATCATACCATCCTTTTATTTTCCATCAATCGCCAGCCCAGCTGCCATGTTTTGAATCAGCTGTAATTTCTGGATGCTTTTCATATAAACCTATTACTATAGCCAAGATAGGTGGTAATCAAAGTATTGATCACTGTCACTAAACCCAACCAATCCAGGACGGGTCACACTTAGCTCACTAGCTATAAATGTGGAAATGGGATCTCCATCTCAACTGTCACCTGAAAATCCACTCAGCTTGGATTTAACTCCCAAACTGCAAATCTGGTCTCTTGGGAACTGCAATTTTAGCACAGTCCCAGAGTACTTTCCTTCTCCAACAGTATCTTCACCTTGTCTGGAGGGAATTTCAGCTTGTCCAGTCCATTACTGAGATAAGGCAGTAGTCAAAGGCATTAGTTGCTTTCCTGCAGTTGGAAAGTAGAAAGAGAAGAGTAGAAATGGATAGCATCAGCCTATTGACAGCATCTGATTCCATCTATAGCTCCAAGAAGCTTCTCCAGCAGTTTCATGTAGATGTTAAACAGTATAGGAAACAAGAGAAAACTCTACGAGCACCATAAGACAACAAGTAAAATGGGAATGTTCTTATTTTTGCATTCTAAATTAATTGACTGTAAACAGGAAGATGCTAATCACTGATGTACAGATTAGATGCCATGTTCTATGAAAACTGTCTTCTATCAAGGTAAACAAAGGACATTTTTATAATATACAAATATCTTTAACATATATTGAGAAAGACAATGCTTACATTTAAAAGATTTCTACAAGTTCAGGACATTGCTGACTATACCGCATTCAACAAAGTGGAATAATCAATTAAAATTAATTTGTTTTAAAAATAACTTTTGTGACTCCTGATGCTGGTCTTGGATTTGGGGATCCTGGAGATATCTGGGAGCAGATTACTGGATTCAGATCTTTGGTCTGATTCCAAAAGTATCTTCTAAAATTCCTTGGTTCTTTTTAATTGTTCTGAACATCTCTGTTCAGAAAGGGGTGGAATAATTCCTAGGTTTTTAGTTTCCACATAGTGTTACTACAAGTTTGACTTTTGATGGCCTTTGTTGATTTTTTCAGTTAAAAGCCCAACACATATAAAAGAACAAGAATGTTTGTAATAAAACTCTGGAAAACTTTAAAAGCATTCTGCTGGAACTTCTGGATATACACTTCACAATGCCATTACATAATTCCATGCAGGTTCTCCCAAAATGCAAAGTATTATCCTCAGGCAGCTTTAGTATCTGATATTTTAGTTCCACTCCCCAAAGCTTTAAGTACAAAGTTGTATCACAAATAACGAGGTCTCTGTTGACAGAATATTTATGCTGAAAATAGAGCTGTGCAAAGTGACATAGATTCACTTCAGTGAAGTGAGGTGGGCTGTGGAAAAGCTGGGATTGGCTTCAATAAAGTGAAGCAGTCAAATGATTCCTCAATGACAAAATAGCTTAAATAGTCTCCAAACACTTTGTGCCAATGTTACAAGAAAAGGCTACTCTCAGACCTCTCCTGAAGAACCTCCAGGCTGGGCACCTTTGGGAGTGTAAAAAGCTTTCCTTAACTTTGGCCCATTGTGCAAGCCTGAAACAGAGTGAGGTGAAACCACAGGCTTGCTCTTACAAAGCAACGTTGAATGAGTGCTTTGTCCAAAACATAGCTGGAAGCTTTGCCCAGCCTTATTAGAAAATACAAAACAAAATTGTTGGTAGAAAATTTGTCAAAATTCAAAGAAAAACATTGCATGGTGTATTCAGAGCATTTGCTGCAACTCTTCTTGTTCCTGTCTTCCTACCTCATATGTATTTTTTTTAAACAAAATTTTATTAAGTTTATATAGATGAGGAAAAATAGGAACAATATAGGTATGATAAAGGAAGGGGTGGAAGGAAGGGGGAAAGGGAAGAGAATAAAGCATTAGGGTAAAATAAGGATAGGTACAATCACATATTTCAACAAACAAGCCACTGTCCGGATCATAATAATGAGTAAATATCATATTCAACCATTTTTACCAAAGCTTAGACTATAACATATTTAAAGCAATTAGTAAACAAATACGTTGATCTATTAAGTAAACACTACTAATAAAATCTCAAAACATCCTAACAATCAAAAGTAACAAATGAGAATCAGTAAATCAGGAAAAATAATCATATCATCAAAATGTTAGTTAGAACTCAATTAAAAATCAGTCATCTATTCTAAAATATTGAATCCTTCAAGTTCTCTAACCATTGATAATTTTTTCCCCAAGTTCTAAAATAAATTGAATCATCTTTTTCTTTCATTTCTAATGTTAGTCTATCCATTTCTGCACACTCTAAAATTTTAGTAATTATAATCTGGTCAGATGGTAAATTCTCATTTTTCCAAAATTGGGCAAATGCTATCCTTGCAGCTGTTAAGACATGCAATATCAAGTAGTCATTCTCTTTACCATAATTAGGTCTTAATATTCCTAACAAAAACAGTTCCGGTTTAAATTCTATCTGTAGTTTCATCATCTTTTCCAACCATCTATGAATCTTAGACCAATATTTCTTAGCGATAGGGCATATCCACCAGGCTGCTGTTTACATTTCCAGCAAATATCCGAAACATTTTTAAACATTTTCGCTAAGCGAACTGGTGTCATATGCCATCTATAACACATCTTATATAAATGTTCTTTATATGCTACCGCTTTTGTAAGCTTAATATTTTTATCACAAAGTTTTTGCCAGTCTTCCAAATCTATAGAATATCCAAAGTTCTTTGCCCATACTATCATTGTTTCTTTCACTCGTTCTTCTTCCATCTTCCAGTTTAAAAGAAATTTATAGAGTTTTCTAATCAAATTCTCATTTGTTTTTAACAAAATTTTATCTAATGGGGTCTGTTCTTTGTAAAAACCTGTTGATTTTATATCTTTTTCATATCTTGTTTGAATTTGCAGATAGGACCACCATGTCAAGTCAATACCTTGTAGTTGTAAAGTTTGCCTGTCCTTAAGTTTTCCCACTTTGTCTAAAATGTCTTTATAACTAACCAGTTTGTCATAATTAATCAGATTTGGATAAGCAAATGTTTCCATTGTTGAGAGCCTGTCAGGTATTTTCATATATATTTTATGTTTAATTTTCTCCCATTCTGAAAGTAGTATGTTTCTTATCGCATGATTTTGAAAGTACTTATGTGCTTTAAATTTCTCGTACCATATAAAAGCATGCCAACCTAACTAAAGGTCATGTCCCTCTAAGTAAAGCAATCTTTTATTTCTCAATACAATCCATTCTTTAAGCCAAAGCAAAATAGCCGCTTGATAGTAAAGTCTCCAGTCTGGAAGTCCAAAGCCCCCTCTATCCTTAGATTCTTATAACAATTTACATTTGATTCTCGCTTTCTTTTTTTGCCATGTTGTTGTTAATTGCGAAGTCGTGTCCGACCTGTCGCGACCCCATGGACAATGTTCCTCCAGGTCTTCCTGTCCTCTACCATCTTCTGGAGTCCATTTAAGTTCACACCTACTGCTTCAGTGACTCCATCCAGCCATCTCATTCTCTGTCGTCCCCTTCTTCTATTGCCCTCAATCTTTCCCTCAATCTTTTTTGCCATATAAATCTTAAAATCATTGCATTTAAATCATCAAAAAAATTCTTCGTAAGTTTAATAGGCACTGTTTGAAATAGGAAAATTAGCTTTGGTAAAATGTTCATCTTAATCGTTGCTATTCTTCCTAGAAGTGATAATTGAAGATTTTCCCATCTTTCCAAGTCTATTTTTATTTGTTTCATTAATCTCTCATAGTTATCTTCTTTTAGTGTAGAATATTTTGCCGTTAAATAAATACCCAAATATTTGACTTTTTTAACTATTTGAAGATTTGTCATTTTAGCGAGTTGAATTTTCTGTTTGTCTGTTAAATTTTTTGTTATTACTTTAGTCTTTTCCCTGTTTATTTTCAGGCCAGCCACTTCTCCAAATTTCTCAATTTTCTGCAAGAGTTTATCAGCTGTTTGCAATGGCTCCTCCAGAATGAAGACCAAGTCATCCGCAAATGCCTGTAGTTTATATTTCTGGTCTTTAATCTCCAAACCTTTAATTTCTGTATCTTGTCTGATATTTCTTGCCAGAATCTCTAATGTAAGAATAAACAACAGAGGAGACAACGGGCATCCCTGTCTAGTACCTTTTTTAATCTCAAATCCATCTGTGTAATCTCCATTTAAAAGTATTCTTGCTGATTGTTTCTTATAAATTGCTTGAATTGCTTTGTTAAAATTTTCACCAAAGTCCATTTCTTGAAGTTGTTGAAACATAAATTGCCAATTTAAGTTATCAAAGGCTTTTTGTGCATCAAGGAATATAAGTGGCGTCTGGTTCCCTGGATGAATTTCATAGTACTCCAAGACATTTAAAATAATCCTCAAGTTGTTCTTTATCTGTCTTTTTGGTAGGAAACCATTTTGGTCTGGGTGTATAAATTCATTCAAAAAGTTTTTCATTCTTTCTGCCATTATTGCAGCAAAGATTTTGTAATCTACATTTAGTAGCGATATTGGTCTGTAATTTTTAATTAGTGTATGATCAGTATCTTTTTTAAGTATCAAAGTAATATTAGTTTCAGTCCATGAATCCGGTATTTTTGTCTGTGTAAGAACTTCATTCTTTCAAAGTTAGAGTTATAGTATCTTGTAATGCTACATAGAATTCAGCAGGAAGACCATCAGGTCCTGGTGTTTTATCTTTCTTTTGCTTTTTTGTTGCCTCTGTAATCTCCATCACTGAAACATTCTCGTTTAACCTCTGACGCATATTCTCAGGAAGCTTTGGGAGATTTGCTTCTTTTAAATAAGCCTGAATTACATCTTTAGAAACCATCTCCGCTTTATAAAGTGTCTCATAATACTCCTTCGTAATTTTTTTCATTAAGTCATTGTGACATTGTAGGTCACCGTCCGTATCCTGTAGTTTACTTATTCATCTCTTTTCTTTTTCTTTTTTTAAATCTATATGCCAGCCATCTCCCAGGTTTATTGGCATTTTCAAAAAAATTCTGTTTAGACCAGTGGTTCTCAACCTGTGGGTCGGGACCCCATTTGGGGTCAAATGACCATTTCACGGGGGTTGCCAAACCACGCTGTCCGCCATTTTTTTCCCTTTTCCCTAGCTGTCCTACTCCCTCTTATTGGTGGCCACACCCACTTGGGGGTCACCACAACATGGGGAACTGTATTATGGGGTCACGGCATTAGAAAGGTTAAGAACCACTGGTTTAGACCTTTTAATCTGTTGTGCCATTATATTTGTCTCAAGTAAGTTTAACTTATGTTTTAATAGTTCCGTTTGTATTTTCAACTTTTTCTTTTGAGGGTCTGATTGTAATCCAGCTTCAACATACTAAGTTGTTCTTTCAATCTATGTTGAACAAGTTTCTTTTCCTTATTCTTTTTAGCAAGATAAGTTATGGCCAAGCCTCTAAAATATGCTTTTGCCGTGTCCCATACAATTTGAATAGAGGTTTCTTCTTTTTTATTGACTTTAAAAAAGAATTCCATTTCTTTTATTACGAATTGTAAAAACTCCTTTTCTTTCAATATTGATTTATTCAAAGACCATCTCAGTCTTTTCTTAAGTCCTTTCCAGGTCATTTTCATTGAATTATGGTCTGCCCAAATGTTAGATTCTATTTCAATTTCTTGTATCATGGCCTTTAAGTCCAAAGAGGTCCATATCATGTCAATTCTTGACCACAATTTATGTCTATTAGAATAAAAGGTATATTGTGCCTTTTCCAGGTACATCTCTCTCCAAATGTCCTGTATACAAAGGTCATCTTTCATTCTTAGAAAGGATTTAGGTAGAATATTACTTCCTTTCCCCCCTGTTTATAACTTTTATAGTCCCGTACTGGATCAACAATTGCATTAAAGTCTCCAAATATACACAAGCTATGGTAATTTAAGTCCAGCAGCTTATCATATCGTTGCTGAAAGAATTGATCTTGCTTCTCATTGGGAGCATATATCACAACCATCAATATTTGTTCTTGATTCCATGTAATCTCGACCATCAGTATTCTTCCCTCTTCATCAGCATAAAATTTGTTTTAGATTCATCTTTTCTTTTATATATAGAGCTATCCCTCTTTTCTTTTGTGATATCAAGGAAAAATAAAGTTTACCAAGTTTTGGTTGTTCAAGTATTCTAGAATGTTGTAACTTAATGTGTGTCTCCTGGAGACAAATTATATCCATTTTTAGCCTTTGTAGTCTATGAAATATTTTACTCCTTTTTGATGGGGAGTTAAGACCATTTATATTTATTGAAAGAATTCCAATTTCCTCCACAGTTTCAGTTGTGTTGAGATCTCAATTTTCTAGGAGAGCTTATCTGTCTCTGATCTTTAGGCCTCACATCTTCCTCTGGTTGAGTCTTTTTAGGTGCTTCTTCCTCCATTTGTTTTGATGTTCCTGCAGTCATTTCCTCTGGTTTCTTAGGTTCCGCCTCACCTCTCTCCAAGAAGTCTCTGTGATTATTAAAGAAGTCCTCTGCTTGTTGTGGGGTGTTCAATCTATATCTTTTTGTGTCCCCAAAAAATTAATAGTCCTTCTGGGATCAACCATCTGAAGTTCACTCCTTTACTGATCAATTTCCTCATTAAGAATTGGTATTCTTTGGTGGACTTGTAAAGTTATTAAAACCTTCTGGATTATGATTTGGTGGAACATTCAAAAGGTTTTTAAAAGGAAGATTAAGTTTACTCCCCAACTGTTTCTTTTGGGAATTTTTGTGGATTTTAATGTTAAAGAAACTATTTTAATGTTGAATTTAATAACAGCAGCAAGATTACTGGTGGGTCAATATTGGAAGAAGGATACTCTGCCCTCTTTAGAAGAATGGGTATTTAAGGTTTCTAATTTAGCAGAAATGGCTAAAATTTCTGCTTATTTAAAGGACCATTCACAAGAGAGATATTTTAATGTATGGAGAAGATGGATAGAATATGTTCAGAAGAAATATGGAAAGTTTCACTTATTCTATGAGTAATGATTTTGTTTATAAACTTATGATGTTAAAGTTTGAAGAGAGTTAAGGGTTTTTATGATTTTGTTCATTGTATAATTAGTAAACTTAAATAGATTATGTTTAATATGTTTGCATAATCCTGTATTTTGCTCTGGGAAGTCAGGGGGGTGGGGTGGGGGGAGGGGGTGGGGAGTGGATGGGTTGAAGTTTAAGTAGTTCAGATAAAGTAGAAATAGTCTTATTGTATATAATATTAATGTTTTAATCTTGAGAGAGGAACTGCTCGGGCATTTCCCCTGGACCGCATCAAGAGGGAGAAGAAGAAGGTGAGAAGTAAGTAGGAAGGTGGAGGTGAAGGAGGAGAGGGGGTGAGTGAAGAAAAAGAGGGAAAGAAGTAAGTTGGTTTGAGGTGGGATGCAGTTTGGGGGGAAATGGGCGGGCAAGACCGAATGTGGTGTGTATCAATTTGTTTTATTTTTTATCTGAAATATTTGTAAGATTGTTATGTATTGTAAAATTGAAAATAAAAATTTTTACAAAAAAAAAAAAAGAATTGGTATTCTCTTCGAGCTTCTCTAATTCTTCTTGGGATCTGTTTGAGAACTACCAAATCTTTATCTTTGTATTTCAGAGGTTGGTCCCTCACTAGTCTCAGGATCTTATCCCGTACTGCTCTTTTGCTGAATCTAACATGAACTTCCCTAGGCACTCTATTTCTTCTTGCTTAATTTGAATTCACTCTATAAATTTGATCAACTTCTCTTTTGATTTGATCCATTTCCATTCCAAGAAAGTCCGCCAATAACTCAGTCATCAATAGTAACAAGTTCTCATCACTCTCTTCTATCACATTTTGGAATCTTAGAAAATATGATGCGCATTCAAACTCCATCATTGCCATACTTTCTTCCAGCTCCATGTTAGATTGCGCCAATCTCTGATTTTCATTTTGGAGAGCCTCTATTTTCTGGTCTACAACTACTGATTTGTCTTCAATATTTTGCATTCGTTGTTGAGTATCTGACATTGCCTGTTGAAAGGATTCCATTTTTTGATCCATTTTAAACAGATCATTTTTCAAATCTTCAAGATCCTTTTTCATTTCCATTTTAGAGTCTTCAAAATCCTTTTTCATTTCCATTTTAGAATCCATAATTGCCTGGAGAATGGCTTGTGTATCCTTCTGCTGCGTGTCTGGCTGTAAAAAAGTTGTAATCAATTTTTGAAGCTCTGGACTAACTGCTATCTCATATGTATTTGAACCCTCAGACATTTTTTCACATCCTACAGTACTTCCAGAATGAACTTTTCTTTCAACCATTACCCATTGATTTCTAAGCCCTCAGATATCTAATTGTCTAATCACTGGTGTACAGATTAGATGTCATGTTTTTGGACAGACATGTCAAACACAAGGCCCGGGGGCTGGATGCGGCCCGTGAAGTGGTTTCATGTGGCCTGTGAAGCCATCCTGGAAACAGTGAGGGAACGGCCCCTCTGCCTTGGCCCTGGCCCAGGCCAGTTGGGAGCCAATGTACAATTTTGTGGTGGCCATCTATGCTGAAACGCATTCAATCTTAGCTCCATAAGCCCCCTCACACCCCGCATGGCCTGAGAGGAACAGTGAGGCTCCTCCAGTGGACCATGCCTTAGCACTTGCCCCGGTTCCACTCCCTTCTGCCAGAGACCCTCAGATCTGTCCCACTGGCCATGCCCACCCAGTAGGCCACCCCCACTCCATCCATCCCCACCCAGTAGGCCGCACCCACCCTGGCCACACCCACCTGGCCCCCTGAGGGCAACCACAAAGCTGACGTGACCCTCAATTAAATTGAGTTTGACACCTCTGTTCTAGGAAAACAGTCTTCTATGGTGCTTTGACTCACTATCCTACAAAAGGTTTGTGGTGATTTTTAAAAATTGATCTAATAGACAGTATACACAAAGGCACACAGATACACATATACTCTTTAGTTATTTAGAAATAGTAATGAGGACAACCTTTAGGTCAACTCAGTAATGCCTGGGTAATGCTATACAAATGCCATCAATGTGGCATGCTATCCAGCATTCTTCAGGATTGGAGCAAGCTACAAATATGGGTATGCATTTCCTTCTTTCCTTCTTTTCCTTTCCCTAACAGCCATCTTTTCTTTGCTTCATCTCCCAGACCTCCTCAGTAAAAAAGGGAATTCCTGTGGTTCAGCAAATAATATTAAGAGGCATAGTCCTATCCAAGGCTATATCTGCCCTCATATTCCAGGAAGAAAAGAAAGCCAAATAAGCTCCTCGTGAGGAACAGCACAGAAACACAAACTGGCAACAATAAATGAACTACCTGTGACAAAATGCTTTAATATGCATTGAGACTAATTTTATCCCACTGGGGAAAAATTACTAATTGGGACACGCTAGCTTTCATACTTTATCCTGAAGAAACTTAATAGTTTTAAAATTATTGCCACTTAATGCAGCTACAATTAACCAGCTGAGGGGACATTAAGTAACATTTAACCACTTATTAGATCACTGGAACATTTGAATTGCTGCTAACTGAGACCCAGAACTCACATTAACATTGTAAGGGCATTTTTAAGGTTTCTTTCTCAGCCTTGCTCTACTATCAGAATGAACTGGGGATGAGTGGAAAGCATTAAAGCAATGGAATATCAGGCTTCCTTTGTGATGTCAAGTTGTGATTTCTTTATAATCTTTTATTTATTTCTTGCATTTTCACCAAGAATAATGTTCAGGGATGCTAGTGCTGAGGAGCAACTATCCCATTCCTAATTAAAACATTAAAATTCATCAAAGAACAATACATCAAATTAAAAGCTAAAAAGCTACCCTCATCAATAAGAAAAACAAAATAAAATAGCAATGAGTAGATGAAGATGTGCTTTGGAACAGTCTGTGCAGCTGCTTGAAGCTTGTCCGAATAAAAGTTAGTTTGCTGTCAGTTAGAGCTACTTTGGCTTGCTTTAGCAGAAATATCCACAACTTGGCATTTGCCTCTCAAAATGTCATCTCTAATGTTCTCTGCTTCCTAATGGATTAACAGAAACCCTCCTTTCCAGAGATTGTTAAAATTCAGTGAAGCTCATTTGGAAAAATGTAGGCTTTCCAGAAGGCTTTCCCTATTCGTAGAAGATTTGATGCTATTTTTATATTTTATTTTATTTTATTTATTATTTATTAAACGTATACGCTGCCCATCTTACCACTGAGATTGATTATTATAAACTCAACCCTTTTAAATTGTACCTGTAAATGGACTGGTTGTAAAAAAGGGCCACTAGTCCAGTACCAGATTGTGGATCATCTGAAATGTACTGATACCTGACAGACTGCCACATCTATATAAATAAAAATGTAAATGTTCATTTGTTCAAAATCTTAAATCTCCGAAAGTTCTTCACCGATTGCTTTGAAATTTTGACACAACGTTGCATTCAAATATGTGTGTGTTTTATGTATCTATATTATATAGATGTCATACATGTGACAGGTAAAAACATGCTTTTTTGAAAAAGAGGTAAAACATGCTTTTTTTGAAAAAAAATCTCTATATCTGCACACACAACGGAACAACAAAAAATATTGTATACCCACAAGCATTGTGAAATTAAACATATTAAAAACCTGCACTTTCTCTTTTCTTTCTTGAGCCACAGCAACGTGTGGCTGGGTACATCTAGTTAATAATAAATAAACAAATCATATTTACTCTTTATTTTTTTGATAATGGAGAAAAAAACCTTACTATACATAATAATTGTGGCCCAGGGGAGACTGTTTCTTGTTTAATCAATATAATTGTGGTTTTATCCAACTCACACATTTTGCTTCTGTTACAAATGCTGTCATTGGTCACATTTTCCTTTAAGCATACATTTTGAAAAAACAACAGATGAATTGCCAATCAGTTGGATTGCCTGACTGATTTTTCCACAAAAACCACCAATTACTATCAAATAAGTTAAATGTAAACTTTGGATGGCTTAGCTGGTTTTTTTTACTATATATATATATAAAGGCACACAAAACAGGAGACAATGATATTAACCATAGTAAGAGAGCCATCTCAAAATCTCCCTGGTCCCCTGGGATACCTCGGCCTGATAATGTAGCCAGATAATATAGCCAAATATTGGAGGAGGGGGAGAGGGAGCTAGTCACACTTCTGGAGGGGGGGAGAAGAAACCACAAGGCAGGCACCATGGCAAAGAAGGCCACCTTCTGGAAACTGCCAGATGCAATTCCCTTATGTCTGAGGCTATGCTTGAATTCCATCCTGCTTATAACCTAAAATTATGGTTTAGCTTTGGATGCAAATGCAGTTAGTAACAGAAGCATTTAACCAGCCACTATTTACCAGAAAGCCAGCTTTGACCATTTGCACTCTTACATTCCTCATTTTCCAGCCTGCACAATTCAAATAGAACTTGTGGATTTGGATTAGAAAAATAAGTCTCTGGGGACATGAGAGTATTCTATGGTTGCTGCTCAGTTTAAAGAAGTAAAAACATCTGCCTGAGGTAAACTAACAAGCCCAGTTGCACGCTCAGTTCCAATACTGTGCTCTTGGGGAAATCGGCTCACCCGAAGCATCCCAAATCAGAAGGTAATACTAGGAGAGGGACCTCAAGCTGAAGAACAGGGCTTTCCACATTTATCCTTCCCAAGGAGCTGCAGTGCTGTGTTTCCATTGACCGCATCTTCACTTGCATCCTTGTTTTGATTCTCATGTGGACAATATTGCTGGCATGAGGACAAAAGCTACCTCTGCGGCTCCTGGCATAATTGTTTCATTTACATTTTTTTATGTGTTTTGATAAACGAAGCAAGTACATGCTTCAGTTAAATTTAATATTTTAACCTGTAGATAAATATTTGACTAAGCAGTGGAAATAATAAATTACCAAGGTGGATTGGTTTCATTGCTGCTCAACATTCTGCTGGGATTAGAAAGGGAAATGACTGCATGTTTGTATCACCACATGGACTAGGAATATATACTTACACTTAACTTCCTCTGTAACCTAACTATTCTGAGATACCTGACTTGGTTGAAAGGCCTGTCTCTGTTTTGCAGGAAAGTCAGTCTCAAACAAAAACAACTTAGCTCTGTTGTAGGGCTGGTAATATTGGTCTCAGAAGAGTTTAATGAGGACTGTATTACTTTGACCACATGTACTCACATATTTTTCATTTTCTGACCTGCATAATTCAATTACAGCTTGTAGAGGTGGTTTAGAAAATACCTGACTTCAGGGAATTGAGATTTAATCCAAGTTTGTTTTCATTTTTAAGGTGAAACAGTCTGGCTGAGGTAAATTTATGAATATATTCTTTAAAAAAAAGAACCCCCAAGAAATAATAATAGTAACAATTTTATTGTAGAGATATTCCACCCAAATCAAAATCACTAAAATATATATATTTATAATATTTTTTCTTTTTCTTTTTTTTCTCATCAGAAACAAAAAGGACCATACCATATGCTGGCACTGTGTAAATCTCTTATTCCTATATGTGAAAAGTATAGTAGGCCTAACCATTTCTTGCACTGCATCTATAGAGTATGCATTTCTTGTTTATTGATTGTGGCAGGGAATAATTTTAGTGAATGAATAAATATGTTGATGATATTTCTATCTTTCTATGACACAAACAGTCTGGAGCCAGCACCTTTGAGTTATAGCATGTTATGATTATGTAGTGATAAAATTCATTATCACTTATTCTAAGCCATCCCCACTGCTGAAAAATAAATAATACCGCTACAAAACAAGCTGTTTCTCTGTATATGTGCCTTTGACTAGTTCCTGCAGTGCTCTTGGCAAGATTTTCAAAAGTGGTTTGCCTTTGATTATTCCTAGGTCCAAGAGAGAGTGATTGGCCTAAGGTCATCCTGGTGGTTTCATGCTCAAGGTAATTGACAGTGCAATTGACAACTCTAGAAAAGTAGCCAGTTCTGTGCTATTGCTATTGCTGTCCTGGAATTTGAAGTCTAGATTTTCTAACTGTCCCTATTACATGTGAATTTTTAACTGACCTTTCAGAAAAGGTTAATTAATATAGCACATCCTTGTGTATTTTTCTCAGTTTTACCTTTTCAGTTATATCTTTTCTAGATAGTACAGTATGTTTTTAGGATAACACGTGTATAGGATGACCCTCACTTCCTACTTGTCCCAGTGCAAGAATAGACTACTTATTGTTGGGGTGGGGTGGGGTGGGGTAGGGTAGGGGGCTGAAATAGATGACATCTTCTGCAGCCTGCCCCTAGCTTTCTGGGAAAGCAACCTCCAACTTGAGTTTTCATGTTTGCATCAAAAGTATTTTTCCCCCAAGGAGGGCATTATGCCAATATAGTTTAAATATAGGGTTTGTAGGATTCTAAAAATGAGAATTGCATTCTGATTTCAGCAGTCCTGATTGGAGAGAGCCCCAGCAGCTACAGAAAGGCCTCAGGCTGCCCAATCCTATTGTATTAATTCATATGTTATATTATACTGGTTTGCACTAATGCAGCATCATACTTATAATTTTGACAACCCCACAGGGAATGTGTCGAAAGGTAGGATACAAACAAATAAACTTATTATAGCCTGGTTGAATATAGCACCCCATGAAAGCTCTTCAAATTCTGTTCTATCTAGAAAATAGAACAGAACATATTTTTCGGTGTATTGTTTGGATTTTTGCTTTAATTATGGACTCTTCATCATGGCTGCATTGGCATTCATTATTTCAATCCTTAAACCAGCAGAAAAGTATTTGTGAGGCTTCTTTTGTAAAGTTGTAATCTAAGGATCAAAGGGGACTCCTGTTTGTATATCAGCCTCCTTGCTCCATTGCAATCTTGTGGGCTGTGAGTCCATGTCCAGGGTGGCAGTGGAATTCTCCAGGGTTATGGTGCCGGGGAAGTTCAATCTGCTATCACTAGGTGTGAACTCATAAGCCTCTTGGGACTTCATGACCACCATTGATCAGACCCATGTTATCTGTGGCTTATCTCATAATATGGTTTACTCTCAGATCTGTTACTAGAGGAAAACAACTGAACAGAGGTATAAAATTCTTTCCAAAATATTGTTATGCATATTTCTGTAGAGGTCTCCTCTCTCTTCACTCCTATTTAATATCTAAGTGAAGCCATGGGATAGCTTATATGTTGACATGGAGCCTGGTACCATCTGTATGCTGACAGTACCCAATTATACATCTCTGTCCCAGGCTGACCAATTATCACCATCAAGGTTGTTTCCTGAAATTTGAAAAGTATTTTCTAGAAATAGTTTCCAATCCCAAATTTTATTTTCACTGAATTTATGAAAAATGACCCATAATTTTATTTATCTCATCTCTACAAATTCAATATTTTTTTATTTCTGGAAGTGATATAGGTAAAATAAAACACTGCTTATTGGGAAAGTGTTGGGGATGGGGGGAGTTGAAATATCCACCTATAGCTGACATTGCAGTTTTTATTTTTCATAAGAAACTAGAGCTGCAAGATAAATAAATAAAACGGTGTTTTATTTATTTATTTATTAAACTTATGTGGCATTAATCTTGCCTAAAATGGACTCTAGGTGGTTTAACAACCAATAAAAGCAACAGGATAAAACATTCAAATATTTAAAAAATATTAACACTAAATATTAACACTAAAATTGACAAGAAGTAACAAAGATGGCAAAGAAAGGAACAATGGAACACGTTTAATGGACCCGGAGGGGTTCCAAATAGCGCTTGGGGGTTTTCCTGATTCCCTCCTCCACGAACCGGCTGAGTCCTTGGTCGCTGCTTGGAATAAGGCGGCATCAGGGGCGTTAGACCGGATCGTGCCTTTGTGACCTCTCCAAGATTGTGGATCCCGGAGGGCACCTTGGTTTACCAAGGAGCTACGGGAGATGAAGCGTCAGAAGAGACGTCTAGAGCGATGCTGGAGGGCTAGTAACTCCGAATCCAACCGGACACTTCTAAGAGCCTATATTGGGACTTATTTAGTGGCGATACGAGCGGCAAAATGTTCGCATTTTTCCGCACTTATTGCGTCTGCAGAATCTCGCCCCACCGCCCTGTTTAGGGTGACCCGTTCCCTACTTAATGTTCGGGAAGCTGGGGAGCCCTTACAGGGTAGAGCGGAGGAATTTGTGCAATTCTTATCAGACAAAATCGCTCAGATTCGGACAGACCTAGACTCCGATTGGGCAGGGCCTTTTGAGATGACTGGGGCAGGTCTTAGCTCAGTTTTATGGGATGAATTTGAGTCTGTGACCACTGAGGATGTTGACAGAGCGGTGGGAGCAATGAGCACCTCCACTTGTTTATTGGACCCATGTCCTTCCTGGTTGGTCTCAGCTGCCAAGGAGGTGACACGAAGCTGGCTCCAGGTGTTGATCAACACTTCGTTGAGGGAGGGGTCTTTTCCACAATCCCTGAAGGAGGCGGTTGTGAGGCCCCTGCTCAAGAAGCCTACCCTGGACCCAGCTGATTTAAATAACTTCCGTCCAGTCTTCAATCTCCCCTTTGTGGGGAAGGTTGTAGAGAGAGTGGTGGCGTTCCAGCTCTGATGGTCTCTGGATGAAGCGGATTATCTAGACCCTTTTCAATCTGGCTTCAGGCCCGGCTTCAGCACAGAAACCGCTTTGGTCGTGCTGATGGATGATCTCTGGCGGGCCCGAGACAGAGATTATTCCTCTGTCTTGGTGCTACTTGACCTCTCAGCGGCTTTCAATACCATTGATCATAGTATCCTTTTGCGACGACTCGAAGGGATGAGAGTGGGAGGCACCGTTTTACGGTGGTTCTCCTCCTACCTCTCTGGCCGGTCACAATCGGTATTGGTGGGAGGGCAGAGGTCAACCCCGAGGCCCCTTGAATGCAGCGTGCCACAGGGATCGGTCCTCTCTCCCCTCCTATTTAACATTTATATGAAGCCGCTGGGTGAGATCATCAGACAGCACGGGGTGAGGTTTCATCAGTATGCTGATGATAGTCAGTTATATATCTCCTCCCCGTGCTCTCTCAGTGAAGCGGCCGATGTGATGGGCCGTTGCCTCGAAGCCGTGAGGGTCTGGATCGGGGTTAACAGAGTCAGGCTCAATCCTGACAAGACCGAGTGGCTTTGGATGTTGCCTCCCAAGGATCATGTCGACTGTCCAGTGTTGACTCTTGCGGGGGAAAATATACCCCCTTTGGAGCGGGTTCGCAACTTGGGTGTCCTCCTTGATCCACAGCTGAATTTGGAACATTAATTGACGGCTGTGGCTGGGAGGACCTTTGCACAAGTTCGCCTGTTGCACCAGTTGCAACCCTACCTGGACCGAGAGGCTCTCCTTACAGTCACTCATGCCCTTGTCACCTCACGTTTGGACTACTGCAATGTGCTCTACATGGGGCTACCCTTGAAAAGTATTCGGAGACTACAGATGGTCCAGAATGCAGCCGCGTGAGTGATAGTGGGTGCTCCTCGATACACCCACATTACACCTATCCTCCGTGAGCTGCACTGGTTGCCTATTGGTCTCCGGGTCCAATTCAAGGTGTTGGTCATTACCTTTAAAGCCCTATATGGCTCAGGGCCAGGCTATTTGCGAGACCGCCTACTACCTCATAGTTCCCTACGTCCGGTTAGATCCCACAGGCTGGGCCTCCTTCAGGCCCCGTCGGCCAAGCAATGCCATTTGGCGGGGCCGCGGAGGAGGGCCTTCTCTGTGATGGCGCCCACGCTTTGGAATCAGCTCCCCCTGGAGATTAGGACCATTCCCACCCTGTTGGTCTTCCGTAAGCTACTTAAGACCTGGCTTTTCCGGCAGGCCTGGGGTTTATAAAACCTTACCCCTGGATGATTGTTTTTGTATTGTTGTTTTGTTATGTTTTATGTGTTTTTTATTGTTAGCCACCCAGAATCCTTCGGGAGTGGGGCGGCTTATAAATTTTAAAAATAAAAATAAATAAAATAAAGATGCACACGGAGAGAAGGTGAAGTTTTATCTCAGTCCATTAACCACCTCCAGTATAACACATCCCCTTCAGGAGCCCAGGCCAAATGGAGTAGCCAAGTTTTTAGGCCTTTTTGGGAGACCAAAAGGTGGGCGTGAATTTCACCTCAGGGGACATGATGTTCCCAGAGAGCAAGAGTCATGGCAAAGTAAATAATGCATTCTAAGCTTTTTCTTCGCAGGTGAGAGAAAAGTTATTTAAGAGAGTCCAATATGCACTATAATCTTTCTGCCCAATCTTTAATATTTGTCTGTGGCAGTTCCAGATTATATTAGCCTTTGAATATTCTTTTTTTTTAAAGAACGTTATTGCAGTATGTCCAGAAAGATGTAGTCAGATATTTTCCCATTATATCCATTATAATCTGCTTCCATGCTGTTCAGGATCAAAGTGTATATATTTATAGGATCATTTTAGCTTGCCCTTATACTAGTGATTAAAAATCAGGTTTTAATATCAGAGCAGAAGTTCTTCCTACCTGTGTTAATATGAAGTCATATTACTATGTATCTCCTGGGATAAATTCATCGCTGGCATAAATGAGTGCACCTCCATTGACTTCAGATAGATAAGCCAGGATGCCATTTGACTTTCCAGGGATAGCATTAAAACACACATGTGAACTTTTGCTATTTTAGCCATAAATCAGGTCATCTGCTTAATCGTCTTTTTGTCCTTAGTGGCAGCTGGCTGCATTGATTAGCACAATGGACAGGAGGAAAACAGCATTTCACAGGCTGATGCAGCTGGACTTTCAATGACATTTTTCTCTGGGAATCCATTAGTTGGGATTCGTTTGTTAATATATCCTTTGCCAATTCCTGTGAAAGTGTGAGAAGAAAGATGCTGTTGAAAATACAACATGGAGAAAAAAAGCATACATATTTAATGTCAGACATTTGCCATTTCCTCCAAAGGTCTTTGGTCACACCTCATAAAATCTTGAACTTTTGTTTCATTTTGAAAGACCTTGAGGGAACACACAATTCTGAAACATCACTAGTTTGTTGTAGTAGTGCTTGGGGATGGCTGCTCAGCAGTGAAGCATTTCTGTCCAGACTACGTAGGACTTATCCACATTTCTGTTGATATATACCAAATAAGTCCATCCTGTTGCATCTGTGTGCCAAGGGTCGATGGGGAAGAATAGATAAATCATAATACACCATTCCACAAGAAGTTATGAAACATTTATTAGTGGGTTAGTACTCTCACAGAGGACAAACATTTAATAAATCACTGAACAACATTTTGCTTCCTGAACACTTTTGGATGTATCTTATAAATTTTGGCTGCTAATCACAAAAATAACCTGTAATTTAACCGGTCACATATCATTTTATAGAAATCTTCTGTTTTTACACAATAGCAATGTACATCCTTTAGTACATTGGCTACACTGAAAGAAATGTATGAAAACATGGAATTGTTGTTGAAGCACATCCAGTACACCAAGTACAACTGGAATATCTGTGGAGAATTAAAAGTAGTGGCTCTGCTGTTGAAAAGTAGCTCAGATATAACAAGTATATCTGTTGTTGTGTATGTCAAAGGGACAGCCCATGCTAGAGAGTCTCATTATATTAAAAAGAAATTTGGCTCCAGGACAGAAAAACTTGTTGACTTGACAAAGATAGCTACTTGTTGACATGACAAAGATAGTTTTCCTCTACTCCATGTAAAATTCAGATTGATGAAAAATTTTGTGAAAGCAAAGAATAAGGAAAGTGAAGTTTTTTATTATTTAAGACAGATGTTTCCAAGGATAATGGATGCCAAGCTTAAGGAAGACATATTTGTTAGTCCACAAGACCAGGTACATCATTAATGACAAGGGGTTTGAAGATTTGTTAGTGGGGCCAGAGAAAATTGCCTGTAATACATTCAAGGATGTTGTTGAGAATTTTCTTGGCAACTACAGAGCACCAAACAACATTCAGCTGGTTGACAAACTTCTTACAGTCTACAAGATCATGAAGCACTACATGTCACTGAAGATTAACTTTCTGTGTGCATGCTTGAAACTTTTATCTGAAAATCTAGGTACAGGCATTGACGAACATGGTGAAAGTTTTCATCAGGACATTGTCACAATGGGAAAAAAGTTGTTAGGGCAACTGGAATCCATCATATCCTAAATATGTAGTTAATGACCAATGAATTATCCTGTTAACTCATAATCATAAGGCAATGTTATTTCTCCTCGTGCCAAAGAGGAAGGGGAACTTCTCATCAGCTTCAATTTAAGTACAAACTTCTAGTAGCCATTTGGCAATTTATCCATGAACTGTTATCAGAAAAATAAAATTTAACAAGAAGAACAGGTAAATAATACATAAAAAAGGCAAGAGAAGAAACTTCAATTTCTGGATATCATGTTATATTGGACAGGAAGTCAGAGGAAATGTGTTGAGTTGTCTTTGTGCATTGCAGTGAATATAACACATAACAACTAAATAAATAAACAAAATAACAACTAAAAATTGTTTGCCCCATCTATTTATATAAATACTTTAAAGTCTATTCTGATTTGTGGGATTGGCCTGTGTAACCCAACAGGAAATGGGATATTGGGGCTTCTTATGTTAGAGAAAAGAGAATTAAAAGTAGATGTGATAGAAATGCATAGAATTATCCATGATGTGGTGAAATATTGATGTGTAGATAGAGTGAATTTTTTTTCTTCTTCTTACAAAATGTTAGCGCCCTGGGTCGGTCAAGAAAGCAGAATGAGGGGAGATTCAGAACAAATAAAAGGCAGCACTTAAACTGAGGCATTTGAAAGTGATTGCTTTTAAAAGGGAATGGGATCAGGGATAAGACTCTCACTGACTCCTTAGTCATGGCGGGTTATAAATCATTCTTATATTGAGATAGCAGATTGCCTCTCAATATCACTGGGTGAGGAATATGAGCAGAAGGATGGAGTGATGCCCTTGTCTTGTTTAGTGGCATTCTATTGGCTAAAAGTGCAGAATGCTGCACTAAATGGATATTTAGTCTGATCTAGCATAGATTTTACCCCTCTCCTTATGCAATGGTGCAAAGTTGCAGTGGTTCAGATGAAACTGATATTCACTTCATAGTGAATGCATGCAGTCTCAGTCTGAACATGTGCTCAAGAAGAAATGAAAAGCAATAGCATTCGCAGAAGTTCAATAACCAAGAGCTGGTCTCTTTTGTTATAATCAGTCACTTAAGGATACAAAATTCTAAAAGTGACTAATGGGCAATTCTCTCACTGAATTAGGAGCAGGACATTCAATATTCCTTTGACGAGTCATTTTAATCTGTTGGGGGAAGGGGATGTCAATTTAAAGGTCAAGTACTTAAAAAAAAAGAGATGATTACTCCATATTTCACTGCATAGAACAAAAGCACAGCAGAATTCATTGTGTGTCAGTTCCCTTTGTGTATAGTACATACGCAGAGAAATAGATAGCTTAATTATATAATTATCTGTCTTGGGAATGATATTGGCCGAGGAATTGAAACAGTCAAATGGGTGCTTTATTGTTGTTGTGATCCTCCTTAATTGGTTACTGTAATGACTGTGAGTTCCAAGATGACTTTAAGTGAATAAAAACCAGGATTTTTTTTAACAAGGTTTTAAAAATGAGAACTGTACTGTAATACAGACATTCCATTATCAACCTTCTGATTTCTTGAAACACTATTGTTATCCAGTAGTAGCTGGTGCCAGAAATGGGGAAAATATTGCTAAAGTATGTAGAGCCTCAGCAGGTGGACAGTATCTGGCTGACATTGCTTAGGCTTGAAAGCCAAGCAAGATCAAACCTGGTGTGCGCTTGAATGGAAGAATATTAGGGATTGACTGGGAAGTTCACAAAAAAATATCCAGAAGAAAGATGGTAAACTATTTATATACAGTTGCCAGGAAAACTGCATGGATATGTTTATTAAATCATGAGGAATTGAGCTTGAATCAAAAGTGACTTTATGATACAGCAACTTCCAAGCTGGAGCTTGATAAACATTAACATCCTGTGAGCAGTAATAAATCAAATAATTAAAA
Source organism: Crotalus tigris (assembly GCF_016545835.1). Lineage (NCBI taxonomy): Eukaryota > Metazoa > Chordata > Lepidosauria > Squamata > Viperidae > Crotalus > Crotalus tigris. Next base: position 564,147 of record NW_024096909.1, read on the forward strand.
TACTAGTAATTTCATAGTATAGATGTGCGTAGCAGGCTTCCAGTTGCATCTCTGAATGAACATCTGTTTTGACTTTATTCCTTAATTTGGTATTGTCTCTGGAACTTTTAGTCATTTTCCATGCAGGGCAGAATCGTTACCTTTCTTTGAAGGAGGTTATGGATTGCAATCTATGAATTTGGGAGTACCTCCAAGATATGTGCCAAAAGTTGGCATAGTTGAGAACCTTCCAAAGAAATTGCCTTTGCAGATGGCCCACCGTTGATGTGAGACACAGGGACAATATTCTATATTCAGAGCCTTCCATGCAAAGCACGTGATTTGTACACACAGAGGAATTCAGACTCAGTTACAGCCCTCCCTGAGACTTATTATAATTAGTGAGATTAAACTACTGAGTCTCACAGCGGGATTAAACAACTTGAAGCCATCCAGAAGATTTGCAACCTGCACTAGTCCTAGAAGCATAATAAAGGATGGTGGTTGAAAAACCAGAGAACGTGAGTTTCCAGATTTTCTTCTAATAAGAAGGCATTAGCTTGATATCTTTATTAATCTTTCTGAACTTGAGTCCTTTGGAAATAATGTGCATTACTTACTTCAAAATATGGTATTTTGAACTATGGCCCTACTGTATTTGGTGGTAGGAATAGGGAAATGCCTATTTTCCTAAATAAAGATCTAGTTTTCTCCCTAGAGATTGCATCACAGATCAAAGACACACATTTTTTTTTTCCAAGCCAGGACACCATTCTGTATTTGAATGATATGCTAGGAATTGTACTCCTATCAGTATGTATAGCCAGGATAAATAAATGAACAGGGCCAAGATAAAAGTTATCCTTGAGTTAATTTAAATATAAATGCAAATTAAACTAAATGAGTCAATCACAATTAATGTGATTAGTATTATTCCCAAGATATTTAATGATTTTTTTTTCCTTTTTGCGGGGTGCAAGTCTTAGGAGTGCATTTAAAATTTGGAGCAACAGGAATCTCTCGGGTCTTATACTTGTGTACACCTGCCTTCAAAACTCTATTGCTCCTATCTGTTTAAATTCATCGTTTATTACTACACTGAGGTCTTTATATAGCTAGCCTATTTCTTATTTGAAGTTCCAGTGGAATGGAAAAAACTCCTTATTATTACGATTAAATTTCTGCAGAACACCAATAAATATTGCTGATAGTTAAACATAAGATATGGTAGGCATTGCCTCCCCTCTCAGGCATAGAAAAAGATCAGTTTAGAGTGCTGTACACACATGGTAAATCTTTAACTTCAAGTGTCCTTCTGTGGTGACCAACTAAAATATTAGCAAAATAAATGTTTTATAGGAAAATGTTGGCAGGAACTCTAAATGAAACAGGTGGCACTGGGTTATTTCAATATAATGTAATGATTTAGCCAGGTTTCCATCTGGACAGCATGTGGTTGAATCCACTTAGAGAGAGTATCAAAGAGCATGAATATGCCCAGGGGATTCTAGTGGTGTTCCAATGCACAGCTCAATGGCTACTTTGCAGAAAAAACAGCCTGGGTTCTAGGTCCTTTGGGTTAAATATTTTCACTGTCAGGGAATCTGAATCCTTTCATCAAATATTAAAGACAAAGCCACCCTCTGACAGAGAATAGCCAGTTGACTCATTCTGGGATGGTTCCTGGAAGCTGAGAATTGCTCACATTATGCCTTGGCATTTATTATGAAAGAGTTCATTACCTTTGGAAGCTGAGGCATATGTTGGAAAGAGAGAACCTTGCCAGAGAGGTATTTTAACAAGCTTTTCTGCTGTAAATATATATTTAAAATCCTAGCAAGCTATTTCAGTACACTACAATTACGGCCTATCAAAGAATCATTGACACATAATATTTAATTCTAGTTATAATGGCACTTTCTATCTATAAGTAAAGCTAAAAACCCTGCCCCCTGCCTCAGAAAAGGAGCAAAATTTAAAATAATTTGTGGACAAAAGAGCTATTTTGTTTTATTGTTAATAGCACTCTGTCTTTTGAATGTTAGCAGGATGATCTAGCCAGTGTTAAACAATCTGACATCTGAATTTATTTATTTATTTGTCCTATTAGTGTATGAAGTGCAAAAGTGCTTCATTGTCTCTGTACAAGATCCAAATATCAGAATAAACATATGGATCCCATTCATTCCATGGGCTGTTATCTTGCTTACCTTCAGTAAGTCCTCCTGAATTAAGTGGGACCTATTTCTGAGTACAGGTAACTACTGATAACAGAATGCTTCAGAAGCACCTGCTGGGAAGAACAAGATGTATAACGTTATGTTTGTACAGGCAGAGCTTAACTTTGGATTGTGCAAGGTGCCAAATACACAATGACATAATCACAAAGTGTTAGGGGTCTGAGCAGAAGCAACAGCCCCCTTCGTGGGCCTACACCAGGAAAGGAGGCGTGTGCAGGCAGCAAAACAAAACCAAGCTAGCAACATCAGAGTCCAAATTTCAAAACAAGTATATGGAATGGCACCATAAGACAAGGATTGCCACAGCATTGCCGTTTCATCCTTCAAGAGGCCAGGCCATAAAAGCCAGTAAAGAAGCAAGAATCTATTTGCAAACATTTGTTTAGTGACTGAAGTTACAATAGCCCTGAATAAAGTGACTTATGACCATTTTTCACACTAACGGCCATTACAGCATCCCCGTGGTCACATGATCAAAATTCAGATGCTTGGCACCTGGTTCATATTTATGACAGTCGCAGTGTCCCGGGGTCATGTCATCACTTTTTGGGACCTTCTGACAAAGAAAGTCAATGGGGAAGCCTGATTCATTTAACAAAAGTGCTACTTACCTAACAACTACAGTGATTCAATTAACATTTATGGCAAGAGAGGTCATAAAATGGAGCAAAAATCATTTAAAACTGTCTTGCTTAGCAGTGGAAATTTTGGGTTCAATTGTGGTCGTAAGGACTACTTCATACAGGGTTACATTATTGTGCTCATGCAAGAAAACCCCATCATTTTCAAAGATATGTGGGGTTTTTTTTCTTTCTCTGAAGGATTATCTTCCTCATTCTCCACATCTTGATTACGCGCAGAAAAATGTGAACATGGGTTTGAAAAATCATTTGCCAGGTGTCACAGAAGAATAGAGATACCTACACTCATCTTTTTCTCCAACCACTTACAACTATATGAGCCAAGGTGGCGCAGCAGTTAGAGTGCAGTACTGCAGGCCACTTTAGCTGACTGTGTTCAGCAGGTCAGCGGTTCAAATCTCACCGGCTCAAGGTTGACTCAGCCTTCCATCCTTCCGGGGTAGGTAAAATGAGGACCCAGATTGTTGGGGGAAATGTAAATATATATATATATATATATACATTGCTTACTGGTGTACACCGCTTAGAGAGTGCTTGCACTTAAAGCGGTATATAAGTCTCATAAATAAAATAAATAAACTACTTAGATATTTATACTACATGTTGAACATTGAAAGTTATTACTAACAGCTGTTCAAATCCTGTTATTATTTTATGGGTTTCATAATTTATTTCCTAAAAATATTTTCCAAATGTCTAAATTTGTCCTACTTTGTAATGTGTAGTATATAAGGACACAGAGGTGTTTTTTTCATAAATTTGATTAAACTTCTATTCTGGATATCTACTATTTATTTTGCCATTGCTGCATATTTACCAGTTTTAGTCTCCCAGTCTGATATCAAATGCTTTCTGCAAATTTTGAATCACTTCGTAGTTCAAAGTGCTGGCCGTCCCATTTGGCATTTGAAGAGAAGCACATTGCTCCTTCGAATCTGTGGTTCCACTCAGGTATGCCAAAATTCATGGAAAATATGAGCAACAATCCAGCAACTGATGATGTGATAATTGTAATGGGTATTGGGTGCTGAACAGGTTGAGAAAATTTTGGAAGGCAAAACTAGAAGCACTAAATATTTTTCTGCAGTCAGTGAGACAACAGTGTTGACTTAAAATCTGCTGCTGTCATTTCCAACCTCTTTGAGAAGACCAGTGCAACATTTTTGATCCTAATAACAGAATCCTAATTTATGACATTACCATGCTAACCTAGCCTAGAAGAACTGGTAACTGAAAGACCAATTTCCCTTGTTATCTTTCTAAGACCTAATGGTCTAGAAATCTGCTGCCAGTTTTGGCAGGTTGGCAGAAGAAATGTGTCTTTGATATAACAGGAGGGTCCTATTTCTCCCATCTGGCAAAGAAAATGGTCTGAAAAAGTATATCTCAGGAGGTCAACTGGATAATCCAAGTGACACGGTTTGCATTGATAAAATGTGAAAAATACTACTTTAAAAATGGAACAGGTAAATACAGTATGAGTACAGGTTCTTTTGTAGTAGGCTGGGGATAAGTGGAAGATATCAAACATGTATGTCTTCCTGAAAAGATTAACAAGAAATCTTCCTCCCATGCCATGTGGAATAATTCTAGACATGATACTGAATTAGCTAGAGCCAAACTCAGATAAATGTTTAGACCTTCGCTAGACCTTATGGACTAGGCAGAGCTTTCAAGCCCACCCACCCTCTTACTTTGGTGCCTGAAAGATTTTTCTTATCCAATGAGAAATATACTTGAATTCTTGGCTACACTAGGTAACTCAAAATTATACCAGAGCAAGATACTTACCACTTTTCAAAAATTATTTCCTGAAATACATCAGTATTTGGGGAAATTTAAATATATTCCACTTGTGTATTTATTTTATAAGATTATAATAAAATATTGATGGGTTCTTGGTGCTCTCTGCGCTTGGTTGTTTTCTTGCAGACGTCTCATTTCCCAAACGAGGTAATATCATCAGTGTTAGTAGGGAGTGGGGTTTGCTCTCAACTTATATTTTAATGGTTTGCCATGTCAGTGTTGGTGGGAGTGGTCTTGGAGGTTTTTTGGTTGGGCGGTTTACTGTTAGCTTGTTTGGCAGTTCCTTGGTTGGGGTATTGTTTACTTCTTGGTGTTTAATCTTGGTGTTAATCTATGCTCATCTGGATGTTGACTGCTAGTAGGGAGGTGTTTTGGTCTTTTTGTTCCCTTTTTGGCTTGTTGATTGTCTCTTTTGCACAATAGGTAGATGTTGTTTATGTGTCTATTGATAGTTGATTTGTCCAAGTGTTCAGGCTTCCAGGAATTCTCTAATATGGACTTGGCTTGGTCTAGAATGGCCATGGTTTCCCAGTTGGAACAATGGTTAAATCTAGCAATATGTTATAAAATTAGTGAGTTTTCATCATGTCTTCTGACTGCTAGCTCATCTAACTCATTTTTAGGGTAGGTATAAAATTGTACCCATTGTGATTTCTGCAAGTATAATTAATGCCCCACATTTTAAACTAAGCTGGAATTATATAGACCAAAAAAAGGTCAGCCTAAGGATTATCCAAACTTTCTTTTCAAAGGTGAAGAGATGGGTTCATTCTCAAAAGGCAGACATCCAGCTTTGGAAACATCTATACATGATATAGTATGAAGCTCCTGCCTCTTATGCCAGTTATTCTCTCACTTATCAGAAAAAAAAAGATGCTGGTAAAGAATCTGCAATAATTTTAATTGTGGATACTTTACCAGCAGTATATTTTACAATTCTATAGCCATGTCTGAAAAACAACAGATTTTCATTACGCTTGATGCAGACAAATATTAATTCCACCTTATTAAAGAAAGGCATTTGCTTCAAAAACAAACCAAAATAATTTAAAAATGCCACAGCTTTCTTACTTCTGATTGGTACAAATTAGGTTTGAGAGAGAGGTGGTTTTTTTTTTTTTTTTTTGCCCACCTAGAGATCTTGTTCAATGTGGCTGCTATTTTTTTTTTTTTATTAAAAATTGTACAAATGCCAGTATGGCTATGGCCTGTTGAACTGTTTATATACAGAGAAAAAGCCTGAGGTTTGTGGAATGCATGCAAAGAAAATTTGCAAAGTAGCAAACATTTGATTTTCAGTGATGAATATTCTTTTACTTATGTCCAAATTATGTGTGCCTTTGAAGTTCAGCCATAATGTCTCTAAAGCACTTTTTGCTCTGTTTCTAAAAGTTCATCTCTCTCTCTCTCTTATATTCTTTGGAAAGTCCACCTGTTGTTAGCTAAGCAAAGGATATATCTATAAGTGCAACCACCATTCAAAGGTATGTCTCAGAAAAAGTTTGTTGATTTGGCAGTCTTTCACTGGAATAGAGTGAAATCTGTGCAGCTGGCCTGATTCCAAAATAGTTCATCAATCAATAAAGTTTTCAAGAAAGTTTTATTTTGCCATAACGTCTGCTAAAAAGTTAGGCCTGTGCTGGCAGGAGATCAAAACCTAAACTGTTTGAGGCATGTAGTGACTTCATCAGAGTATACAATATGGACTGAATTAAATCTGAAAAAAAAAAATCACAGGCTCTGTATTTCTGTTAAATGTATATTCCATTTGATGTATCTTGATGTTCAATATGTGCCATTTTATTTCCAAACTGAAATAGTTATATGAACCATGGTTGAATATATGTACATGTGTACACCTCATGTACAATTTCATCATCTATATCTATAAAGTTTGCAAATTAATGCCATTTATAATATGCCAGGTTGAATCTTTAAGCAAATTGCAATGGACAATTATAAAGATGACATAGCAAAAATCCTGTTTTGTAGAAAATTTATCAAAGCATTGAAAAATATAAAAAAACAGCCATTATAATATCATTTTTCTTTGCAAAAAAATGAAGTCATGGCATGACTGCTCACCAATACTTTTTAATAATAAACTTAAGTAAGAAAGCATTGTTTTATTCTTCTGCATACAGTAAATGAAACAAATTGCTATAACTGCTGTTAGATCCAAGTCTAATCACATGGATCATGTGTAGGAAGTTCAAGGTAAAAGAAATTATTAGAGTGTATTTCAGCATAGCAAAGGTTTATGGTGGATACAATTTGAAACTTAACAGAATGTGTCATATATTCTGTTTGATAGAAAATCAGATATTAATCTCAGGGAAAGTCTGAGCAGTGTAGTGGCCTAGAGTTTGAAGACTCTTGCCTTCCACTTGGAAGACTGAGAATTCAATCCTAGGCAGCGATAGATATTTCTGCTGTGAACTCTGTGTAGGCATCAGGATGATATCTGGCTAATAAATGCTCAGCTTTACTTAAAGGACCCCACTCTGAAACAAGGGATGACAGGTTTGCAAAAAGACACAAAAATTTCAGGGAAAGTCTAAAGCCCAAACAAGCCATTCCCTTGCGTTCGTACTACAGATTATAGCTGCAAATATATTTTAAAATTGATCTCCCTTTGGGACTTCCAGTGGTTAAAGCGGCGATGATGGCGGCTACCTTGTAGCCATCCCTCTGAGACGGTGTCAGATCCGCGGAGCACAGCGTTCATCAGCTGGCTCGCGGCTCGAAATCCCCTTCCCGGGCGAAGGGAAGGGGTAGAGACTGCATGAATAGAGGTAGAACCTCTTAACCTTCCCTGGATTTTTTTTTTAGGGGGGTAGAAAGAGTGCTCCCTCGGAGTTCATTGCCTTCTCCGCCTCTCAGCTGTCTTTGCTTCTTCGGAAGCAAAGCAAAACGCCGCTACCATCTCCGCACTCAAAGCTGCTTGGTGAGTGACTTTTAAAGCGGACAGAACTGTTTAAAGGATTTTACTTAGAGTTAGAGATTTATTTTCTTTAATTTTTTCTTTTTAGTATAAGCTGATTTTTTTTTCACTTTCTTTTCTTTGGGCGGAAAGTGAGAGTGAAAGTAAAATGGCGTTTTGAAAGGTTTTTTTTTTTCCTATCTCGGGAAAGAAAAGACGGACTGATTGAACTGTATGCTTAACATTGTTTTTTTTTCTTAAGTCTTTTTTCTTCTTTTAAACTGCTTTGGGAGTTTTTATTTTTATTGTATTTTTCCTGGTCTTTTTATTTGTAAGGATTTAAGTACTTTTTTTCCCTTTTTTAAGAAGAAAGAAAGATACTTTAAAATGGCTTCAAAGAGACAACCAGCTTCTATAGCTTCTAAGGTGATTTCTTCTCCTGTTACTGCAACTGTTCAACAACAACCTAAAATAATACCACCGGTGCAACAACCTAAGGTTATATCTCCACCTTCTCCTCCCCCATCAGGCACATCTGCACAAGATTTAAAGGATATAATGGGAAAGGCTGTGTCTCAATTTAGGGAGGAAGTGAAGCAACTTCTGGAACAGAGCAAATCTGAAACTAAGGAAGAATTGAAGAAGGAAATGAAGGAGCTTTTTGTACAGAATAATACTATTTTGAGGGAAGACATAGTCTCAGCTTTATCTGGATTGGCTTCTGTGGTTGTGAAGCTGGACTCCAGAGTGGAAGAAGTTGAAGAAAAAGTAGAATTTTTGGATTATAAATTTCAAGATATGGAAAAAAAAGTGGAAACCTCACAAGATGATATCCTTATGTTTCAGTACAGACAGATGGAACATGCTTTGAGAATCAGAGGCCTTAAAGAAGATAAGAATCAAGATCTGATGGAAATGGTGATTAATGATTTGGCTGTTGTTCTGAATATAGACAAAGATGAATTACGTGGAGAAGTGGAAAAAATCTACAGGGTTAATTCTTGGATTGCGAAACAGAAGAATTTGCCCAGAGATGTGGTGATCTACTTTGCTAAGAAGTCTCTGCGTAATCAGATTTTACAAGCTTTTTATAACAAAAGATTCCAGATTGCTGCTCAAGATATTATTATTTTAAAGGAAATCCCATCCAAAATCTTAAGAAGCAGAAAAGATTTTGCTTTTTTAGCAAATGAACTTAAAGCAAGATTGATCTCATTTAGATGGGAGATTCCGATGGGTATTGTTTTGAGCCATGCGGGGACACATTATAGACTTAACACAGTTGCTAAAGCTAAAGAATTTTATAACACGGTCCTGGGTGCAGGCTCATCTTCATTTATTCAGAAAGCCTTGAGTGATAAAGAGGAGGAACAGCAGTCTGAGGGATCAGGCTTGATGGCTGTTGGGCAGGTGGAATGGATGCGTCAAGCAGAGGTTAAAGAACAGAGAATGACCCGTGCAGCATATAAACGTAAGGAAAAGGAGCAACAGAAGAAAGAAGCTAAAGAATCTGCTCATCAGATTGTTTCAATGCCGGTGGGAGGAGCAAGACCCAAAAGTTCTGCAATACATTCTTCAGTAGCAGATCTTGAGGGAATCTTCTCCAGGCTCCTGGTTGAGGGAGATGGCAAAGTTCCTGACCTGGAATGTTAACGGTTTAAACATTCCCCAGAAGAGGAAGAAAATTTTTCATTATTTAAAGCAACACAACAATGACATTATTTGTTTGCAGGAAACTCATATTTTACTTAAAGATCAAAAATACTTAGCTAACCTTCGTTTGGGATCTCATTTTATATCTCCTGCCCCTGGGAAAAAAGGGGGTGTGGTAATTTATGTTAAGCAAAATTTACCAGCTTGTTTGGTAGAATCAGATCCACAAGGAAGATATGTTATGGTTGAACTTGGTTTATATGGTAAGAAAATACTTATTGTGGGATTGTACGCACCAAACCAGCAACAGGAACAATTTTATAAGTTGTTACATCAGAAAATAACTCTGTTGGACTATAGGTCTGTGATATTAATGGGAGACTGGAATGGTGTTTTAGATACACAAAAGGACAAAAAAGGTTCTTCTATTTTTTTCAAACAGGCTAAACTACCTAAAGCCTTTTTTGAATTGAAAGAAGATTGGGAATTGAGAGACTATTGGCGTGAACGTAATCAAGAGGAAAGAGATTTTACTTTTTTTTCAGACAGACACAAATCCTTTTCAAGGATTGACTTCTTTTTGATTACAACAGATTTATATAACAGGGTGAAGAATATTAAAATCTTTCCTAGGACATTGACAGACCATAGTCCAGTCTGGATGGAATTGGTTGCTGAGAAAGAAGAGAGGAGATCCTGGAGGTTGAATGAGAATTTATTTAAACAAGAAAAAAATGTTCAAAAACTAAAGGAATGTTTAAAGGAATATTTTGTTTTAAATATGAATAAGGGAACATCAATGTCAATGGTATGGGATGCAAGTAAAGCCTTTATGCGTGGGATTTTGATAAATATGAACAATTTCATAGACAGAAGCAGACTCAGAAACGTAAAGAATTAGAAGATGAGATTAAATTAAAAGAGAAACTTTTAATTTCAAATCCTTTAGATGAAAAGGTTAAAGGAGCTATAGAATTGTTAAAAACACAATTCAATATGTTGATGGCTGATCAAGCTGCAACCAACTTATTGTTCATGAAACAAAATACATTTTGTAATGCTAACAAACCAGGGAGATGGTTGGCTTATCAGTTAAGAAAGAAACAGAGACAGAGAATTATAGATAAAATAAATTATAATGGTAAATTGGTTTATCAGAAAGAATTGATAAAGAAATCTTTTTTAGATTATTATCAAAAATTATATAAGAGTACTAATGTACAAACTACAGATATAAACAATTATTTAAGTAAAGCTAATTTTTCTAAATTAACAGAAGATCAGAAAAAAGAGATTAATGGTATAATTACCAATGAGGAAGTTGTGACAGCTATTAAGCAATTGAAATTAGGCAAGGCGCCGGGTACGGATGGTTTGATGTCTATTTATTATAAAACTTTAGTAGAAGAGATGACTCAACCGTTATGTGAGCTTTTTAATAATATATTACAGGGCTTAGAGATCCCTCCGTCATGGCGTAATGCTTTTATATCTTTGATTCCAAAAGAGGACTAAGATCTCACCTTGCCTAAGAACTATAGGCCCATATCTCTTTTAAATGTGGATTATAAAATTTTTGCAAAAATTATAGCCAATAGGTTCATGGGGGTTTGGCAGCAGCTTATACATAAGGACCAATCGGGTTTTATAACTGGAAGGTATATGAAAAATAATGTTAGACAAATTATTAATTTATTAGAATATCTAGATAAAAACAACCAAGTCCCCGCAGGGCTGATATTTTTGGATGCTGAAAAAGCCTTTGATCAGTTGAATTGGCAGTTTATGTTATGTTTAATTAAGGAGATGAATTTTGGACAAAATATATTACAAGTTTTATCTAATATATATCAAAAACAGACTGCTCAACTTATTGTAAATGGGGGTTTATCAGAGGTTTTTACAATAGAAAAAGGTACAAGACAGGGATGTCCATTATCCCCGTTATTGTTTGTCTTAACATTGGAAATTTTGTTGATTAAAATTCGGGAGTCTCAAGAAATAAAAGGAATAGAAATTAATAAAAAAGAATATAAGTTAAGAGCTTTTGCAGATGACTTGGTTGTTACTTTGTATCAACCTACTTATTCGGTAGTTAAATTATTACAACTGATTCAGCAATATGGGTGTGTCTCGGGTTTTAAAATCAATAATAATAAGACCAAAATATTGCCAAAAATATGATCAATTGTGATAAACAGACTTTGGTTAATTTAACAGATTTTGAAATTGTTGACAAGGTAAAATATTTGGGGGTTACACTATCTGCTTCTAATGCAAAACTGTACAAAAATAATTATGAAAAGTTGTGGATTGGGGTACAGAAGGATTTAATGAATTGGAATAATCTACAGTTATCTCTTATGGGTAGAATTGCAGTTATTAAAATGAATGTTCTGCCAAAGTTTCTTTTTTTGTTTCAAATGTTACCTATTTTAAAGAATGAACTTAACTTAAATGAATGGCAGAAAGGTATTAACAAATTTATTTGGGCAGGGAAGAAACCAAGGGTCAAACTTAAAATTATGCAAGATTTCCGTGAGAGCGGTGGACTCAAGGTACCAAATTTGAAATTGTATTATGATGCGGTGGTACTAACATTGATTAGTGATTGGATGAATTTAACAAATGTAGAAATACTCCATTTGGAAGGCTGGGATTTACTTTTTGGATGGCATGCCTATTTAATTTTTAATAAAAAAATGGACCGGGTTTTTAAATCTCATATTATAAGAATTTCTTTGCTTAGGGTGTGGAAGAAATATTATAGAAGTGATTTTAAAATACCATTATGGGCCATACCTTGGCATGCGATAGAGGGAATAAAGAAAGGAGTCAAGATGGATACGGTTTCTTATATACAACTACTTAGATGGGATGGTCAAAATTGGCAGTTAAAATCTTTGGAAGATTTAACACATGAAAATTTTACTTATTCATGGTTTCAATATAGACAAATAGTGCATAGATGGAAGACGGATTGTAATATGGGATGGCTTAGAGAAGATGAAAATCTTATCAAACAAGTAAGGGATCAAAGACCAACCCATATTAAGAGGGTTTACGGGGTTTTAGTGGAAATGGACTCAGAATCTGAATTAATTAAAGATTGTATGATTAAATGGGCAAAAAATATCGGTGAATCAATTTCACTGGATACTTGGGAACTCATTTGGGTGAGGAATGTTAAATTCACACAAGCACAGAATTTAAGAGAGAATTTTTATAAAATGTTCTACAGATGGCACCTTGATCCAAAGAAAATGTCCATTATGTACCCTGATCTACAGCCTAAATGTTGGAGATGTGGTTGTTTGGATGCTACTTATTTTCATATTTGGTGGTCGTGTAAAAATACAAAAGCCTTTTGGATTAAGATATGGTGGAATATTCAAAGAATTTTTAGAAGGAGGGTAAAATTTACCCCGCAATTATTTTTATTAGGTATTATTACTGATTGTGATGCTAAGGAAGTTATACTGATGTTAAATTTGATTACAGCCGCTAGGCTGTTAGTTGGACAATATTGGAAGAAGGATTCTTTGCCTACTCTGCAAGAGTGGTTTTATAAAGTTTCTTATTTGGCGGAAATGGCAAAGATTTCGGCTTTCTTAAAGGAGCAATCTCAAGAGAAATTTTTTGTTGTATGGGAAAAATGGATAAATTTTATACAATATAATTTGGGTATGGAAAAATATCATTTAGCTTTCTTATAATTTGTATAGATTGTTTTTTCTTTTCTTTTTCCGTTTCTTGTTTTTTCTTTTTTATCTTTTTTTTCTTCTCTTTCTCTTTCTCTCTCTCTTTCCTTTCTTTCTTTTTTTCTTTTTTAAGTATTTTTTTTATTAATGTTTATATATATTCTATTATTATAAGATGTAAAATTTGTTTAGATATTTTAAAATTTTAGATAAGCCTATATTCAGTTCTGGGAAGTTCGGGGAGGGGGGAGGGAGGGGTGGGCTCGGGAGGGATGGAGTGAGGGTTGATTTTTTTTTTTTGGTTGTATATTTGTAAAACTTTTAAAAATTTTCAATAAAAAAATTGATCTCCCTTTGTAACAACAGCAATCACTTTTAAATTTGTTTATTTTATTTATGGATAGAGAGTAGCTGTATTTCTCCGTCCTGTACAACAAAATCCTTTCAGATTTTCATTGGTCATTAATTTTATTGATGATTAATAACCATTGAGTCTCCAATGTGTCTCATTTACAAAATAGGGGAATTCCTAAATCACATGTATCCTTTACATTTTAACTGCATCATTATTTTAATTTTTGATCTTTATTTGATCAGACAGATAATTGTGATATAGGCTGCATTACAATTTCTGAACAAGGTTCTATTATATTATCAGTGATTTTAAAGACAAATACCATGTTTTCCCAAAAGTAAGACCTACCCTCAAAATAAGCCCTACTCACAAAATAAGCCCTAGTTTTGAGGTGAGGTGCACATCTAAAAATCAAGCTAAAGCAGGGGTGGAGGTGTGGAGCTGCCCTATGCACCCAGCATCCGCTTACCTTATGCTCTCCTACACCCTGACATTTGTCGCGTTGTGTGGCTCAGCATGTCAGTGCTGCTGTTGGCAGCAGGAGGCTGCACAGTACTTTGGGCCATTGCTGCTGCTCGTGGTAGGATGGCGCATGCACTTTGGGCCACTGCCACCTGCCCGAAGCACCACGTGGCCTCCTGCTATGACCAGCAGCAAAGGCCCGAAGTGCCATGCAGCTTCCTGCTGTGAGTGGTGGCAACAGCCCAAAGTGGTGTTCAGTCTCCTTCCATGAGTGGCAGCACCAGCATGAAGCACCATGCGGCCCCCTGCCACAAGCAGCGGCAACAGGCCGAAGCACCATGTGGCTTCCTGTCATGTGGCGTCCGACTGCAAGTGGCAGCAAGCAGCCACTGAAGAAGTTAAGCAATAGGTGTTGGGGCATTGGAGGCCTGGCTGCTTCAGTCCTAAGGTAAGACATCCTCTGAAAATAAGATCTAGTGCCTCTTTTGGAGCGAAAAAAATATAAGACCAGATCTTGTTTTGGGGAAAACATGATAACTATTATTTCAAAATTGTATTCAATTACACTGTTTTAAAAGATTCACATCTTATAAAGTAGATGAAATAAGAGTTTGAGCATGTGTTGATCTAGAGAGATTTTCTTCCCAACTCACCAACTGTACAGGATGCTTTTAAAGCATGGTTTATTGCTTATGACTTGTGGAAAAAGAAGGAACATGTATAATAGAAAACATTAGAAAAGATTATGCACAGTTTCATTCAGATTACATTTTAAACTGCCAGATGTCAGTTGAGTAGGGCATTATAAAAACATAACATAATTTATTAATAACAATAAGAATTGTATTTGCCTAGTGTGGGAAAATAGGTACTACCAGAAAAAGAGAGGAAACATTTGATGATGTAATATTGGATCTTGATTGAAGAAGTTAATATATACTACTGAATTACTAATGGACCCAGACAACATGTTGTCTGTTAAATACTTGACTGTAAAACTAGAAAATTAATAAAAAATTTATAAAAAAATCAAACATAACAAATAATTAATATAATGCTTTTGTTTTCTAAAATGTAGCATGATCATCATTACACAGTGATGCGAAATACATCCTGAATGGTATTAAAAAAAAAGATTCTTAGTAATAAACCAGAATGACTTCTAAACTGAAAATAACTCTATTTATACAATTAAGGATTTTTGGTGCAAATTATACAATGGTTCAAATTTGATGCATCAGCTCTTTTTCATTTTTTACCTGACTTTATAACGCCAGTTAATACTTTTGGATGCATGACTTCTGGTCCTGCGTTGTAGCAACTGGTTGCGGGCTTGTGGATCGCCACACGCCCACGGCTAATTTTTGTCCTGCCCGGAGAAGTGGTGAAGAAAGAATGGTGCCCCGGTGACTCTGGAATGACGGCTGTCATTCCGTTCATCTTGGGAAAAGCCTTCTAACCCGACAGGAGAAAGGCTGTAGATCAGCCCAAGCTACTTGCAACCAAACTCCAAAAGAACTAACCAGCACAACAGTAAACAGCGTGCTTGAAACTGGGTGAGGAATCTGATTTTCCCTTTTCTATTTTACACTTAATTTCCTGAAAAAGATCCCCAAGAAGCAAAATACCTCCGAAAGTGAAAGAGGGGGATTTCCGCCCC
Organism: Crotalus tigris; assembly: GCF_016545835.1. NCBI lineage: Eukaryota > Metazoa > Chordata > Lepidosauria > Squamata > Viperidae > Crotalus > Crotalus tigris. Next base: position 579,567 of record NW_024096909.1, read on the forward strand.
ACCCTTATATTAACAGAAGTGGCAAATTAAAATTTCCATGGAGGATCAAAATATATGGTAGTGAAATAAATTTATAAACTTGAAAGCTAAAATTTAATTTGGGACAAGTTTAAAATTGTTGAATGGTTAAGATTCTCATTTTAAAGACTGTTGTTCATATTGAAAACTAAATAGATGCTGACACCTAGTGGTGGATGAAGTTTATGATAGTTATGAACTCCATAGAGAACTTACCAAAACCTGAGAAAAGCTAATCTGTGTTTGTGACTTTCAAAGCTTTAATAACAAAGAACAGCTGTGACAAAAAAATACAACAATCAGGGCTGCAGATAAAGAGAGAATTATAAACTTTAGAAAAAAAATCTTTTTTGAACTCTTTGGATTACAAATATCTATTTAACCGGAATTGTAAAGTTATCTGCAGAAAAGAAGGAAAACTTCAACTTTTGGCCCTCATGGATCAGAGACATGTAGATAGAACACACCAGAAAACATAAATACCTCTCAGGAGGAGATATATAGTATACTACAATTAATTCAAACAACGAGTTCAAATCAAAAAGAAATCAAAAATAAATTTGAAAATATAAATCAATCTATTTCTAAGTTAACTCTACAACAAAAAAACTTCCAGGAAACAACAACAGAGAAGGAGCAGATAAAACAAATAAGTGGACATAAAACTGAAAATAGAGACGTAACAAAGCAAGAAAACAATGAACTTAACAAAGCAAGAAAACAATGATTTAATCCTAGTGGGAAAAAATTCACAAGAAATGGAAAAAACAACTCATCCCTTAAGACTGAGGACAAAAAAACAGATTGGATAAAATGGAACGTAGAGATGTTGAAAACACCAGAGAGAAAGGAAGTGATAAGAGAAGCAGAGAAGCGAAAAAAGGAAAAGATTTTCAAGAAACATGGAAAGGCAAAAGCCTCATATAAAGACACTTTACTTGATTTACTTCTTATACCTACAGCAACAGTCATGAGTATATAGAAAAACTTTTTGATTCAGCAAAACACATAGATCAAGAAAGATACTGGTCAAAGGAAACAGATTAAAGTGAAAATTAAGAAAATAGATGATGGGATTTACCAGAGAGAATATTTTAAAAAGGAACATTTGTTTGAATATGGTTAAAGAAATAGAAAATATTTTGAATACATATGTCATTCTAAGAGGGATGAATTCCTTAAATAATACTGTATGTTTTTTTATTTCTTGATATAGGTAATATAATACTGTTGAAATGGTTTAGAGGAAGGAAATGTTTTAGATAATTAAATATGTTTGAATTTAGGGAAATTAATAATGTATAAAAATGTTTTGAATAAGAGTTAAAGAATTAGATGATTAGACACATTAATGGAATATTTAAAGATTAAATATATTTTAATTATGGTCAAAAAGAATAAGAAATTTTGGGAATGAATATATATTAGCTTAGGAGGAATATATATTTTAAGTAGTATTTTACTTTTTATGTTTCTTTACTCTTGCTCTCTTTTCCTTTTGTTTACTGTTTTTACCTATTCTTTAAGAAATGTAAAAGTGCTGAGATGGTTTATATGGGAAAAATGGATTTAAATCTTTAAATGCAATTAACTATTGAGAAAATCTTAACCAGCAAGAATACTTTGAACTTTATGGAATGAACAAATTTAAATAAGGATTTTAACAGGATATAAGATGAGGCAACCAGAATGATTAGATAGAAAAGAAATATTATATTGATGTGATCATTATTTCTAGGAATATTGGGAAAAATCATATATGTAATTGTTATTTATCAAACTAATAAGAACTGTATAATTCAAGGTTTGCAAAGAAGCCTTTTGGGGGAAAAGGGGAAATCAACTAAATGTACTATGTGGATTATGGATTATAGAAACCAATTGTTAATGATTTTTCTTTACAAACATGAAGCCAGCAAACACACTGTTTACCAACTATTAAGTGACTTATGTTTAAAAAAAATCAATGAAATATATGGGAAAAATAGTTTTGGATACATGGTATTTAAATGTTTTTTCATTAAATGAGATAAAACTCAAAATAAGAATATTTATTTAGCTGTGATATTGCTTCTGCAAGAAATAATTGACACATTAAATCAGTGATATTAGGTAAAATCTTAAGTCCAGATAGCTTTCCCATATATTGGTATAAAGTATTTATTTACTTTCTTGCTCTCATACTATTTTAAGATTCATACTGGCACTTTTATGTATAAAGCTTTTCTTTCCTTTTAATTTTGAAAGTGGAAAAAGATTCTACAGAATGTGTAAGTTAAATTTTTGTTAAATGTATATAATATATTTTTAACACACCCTTGGCTCAAAGACTCAAAACTACACTATCATCAACAGTTCATTACACAATCTGGTTTAATTAAAAAAACACAAACCTGGATAATAATAGATTACTACCGGGTGTACTTGATATATAACATATACATTGGATTTAGTGATGGTTGTAACACTGGATGACAACAAGATAAATATGTGATATTCTATCCCATTAGTCAGAATGATCAGAAATGGAATTATTTCTTCACCAATCCAGATGTTATGGGAAACTTGCCACGGATGCTCATTTCTTGTACTGAATTTATTTTGATTTGTAACCATTGTCTTCTTTTCATTAGACAATTCAAGAATATGTTGCACCTTAAGAGACTGAAGTGGAACACAAATTATTGCTATATATGCAATATGTTTATTCATAATTATCTGTGTTCTTTAATAAAATGCATGTATGTAGCACATTTTGCTAAATTATTAGGGCATTCAATTAATTGGAATAGGTTCTGATAAGTATCTGTATTGTTTGAATCCCTTTATCTTGGAATAATTATAGTAGTAAATATTTGGCATCAATGGTTTTTTTGGCAGAAGTACATGTTGCAAATTGTCTCAGATTAATAATGATAGAAATAGATGTTAAAATCTCTGTAAATTATGGGAAACAATAAATGTTAAAATGAATATTACTTCAAGACTGACAAATATTTTGATACGTTGTTTGTTTTATAAACAAACATATATGTTTTAGGTGATTGGCAAGATATTGAGAACATTTTTATGGGATGGTCAGAATTCTAGGCTTTCTTTATCTATATAATGACTTTCATATAAGATTGTTCAGTTTTCCTGATTTTCAATCCTGTTAGTTGGCTTATATTTTGACTTTCTGGAATTTAGGTTATTTATCTCAATCAATCAGAATTGAGGTGGAAGGGGCCTTGGAGGAGGAGCAGGAGATGCTATACCATTTAAGACAAGTGATTGTCCAGTCTCTTCTTAAAAACCTCCAGTGATGAAGCACCTACAACTTTTGACAGTAAGCTGTTCCACTGGTTAATTGTCCTCTCTGTTAGGAAGTTTCTCCTTAATTCCAGGTTGATTCTCTACTTGATTAGTTTCCATCCATTCTTTTTTGTCATTTCCTTTGGCGCTTTGGAAAAGAAGTTGACCCCCTCTCTTTGTGGCAGCCTCTCAAATATTGGAATACTGCTATCATGTCTCCCCTCATCCTTCTTTTCTCTAGACTAGCCAAACCCAAATCCTGGAACTGTTCTTCATATGTTTTAGTCTCCAGGCCTTTAATCATCTTAGTTACTCTTCTTTGCACTTTTTCAAAGTCTCACCTTCTTTTTTATAATGTGGTGACCAAAACTGCAGTATTCCAGGTGTGGTCTTACTAAGACTTTATAAAGCAGTACTTCACATGATTTTGATTCTATGCCTCTGTTTATATAACCAAGGATTATATTAGCTTTTTTGGCTGCTACCTCACACTGCTGGCTCATATTTAAGCGATCGTGCACTAGGCCTTAAGGTCCCCCTCACAGTTACTGTTTTTGAGCCAGGTCTCACCCAATCTGTACTTCTACTTTTGGTTTTTCTGCCTAAATGTAAAACCTTGCTTTTCTCCACATTAAATTTCATTTTGTTGGATAGGGCCCATTGTTCAAGTCTGTCGAGATCTTTTTGGATCATGTGCTTATCTTCTGGGGTGTTGGCTATTCCTGCCAGCTTAGTGTCATCTGCAAATTTGATGAGTTCCCCTTCTATTCCTTCATCTAAGTCATTTATGAAGATATTGACGAGTACTGGGCCTAAGACGGAACCTTGTGGTACCCACTGCTACTTCCCTCCATGTAGATGCAGTATCATTAAGGACTACTCATTGAGTACAGTTTATCAGCAAGTTACAAATCCATCTGGTGGTGATGCTGTCTATCCCACATATTTCTAGCTTCCCAAGAAGTAGGTTGTGGTCTACTTTGTCGAATGCCTTATTGAATTGTAAATATATTACAATTAATATACTGCAAACCATTCTTACTTTCAATTTGGCTATGCATTTATCCCTACACTTCCTTTTGTACTCTATTGTTAATTTTGGTGGTCCCCAATCTACAACAGTTCATTTAGTGACTGTTCAAAGTTACAATAACATTGAAAAAAGTGACATGACCATTTTTCACAATTACAGCCATTGCAGCATCCCCATGATCATGTGATCAAAATTCAGATGCTTGGCAACTGACTCATATTTATGACAATTGCAGTGTCTTAGGCTCATGTGATCACCTTTTGTGCCTTCTGACAAGCAATTTCACAAGTGAATCAAATTCACTTAACAACCGTGTCACTAACTTACCAACTGCACTGATTCACTTATTAACTGTGGCAAGAAAGGTTGTAAAATGGGATTAAATGCTCTTAACAAACGTCTCACTTAGCAACAGAAATTTTGGGTTCAATTGTGGTCGTAAGTTGAGGACTACCTGTAGTGATTAGGTCAAGGAGAATAAAACACCTACATAATTTTGCAGGATTATTGCTGGTCTCCTTTATCTAAGATGGTTTCATTTCAAACACTTACCGAAGAATAGAAATATATCATGTCTCACATTTTTTAAAATTATGCATGTGTGAGGGAAATAAATTCAGCAACTTAGATAACATTTGCTGTAAGAAGCAACTTAATTTAAATCAGTCTCACTGTATCATGCAGATAACCACATGTCAGGAGAAGAACATGTGAACTGTCAGGCTCAGTGGTGTGTGGAATTTCTGGCTGTATTTCCACTCTTCATGTAGGGCCAGAGTAGACTATCTTTGGATTGCAAAATTATGGATGCCCACTAGATGGCAGTAAAGAATTGCCCCACCTAGTAGTTTTCTAGCTTAGATATGGTAGCCCTACTTTCAGTCTCTTCACCTGTAAAACTTTAATAATAAAATTTGCATTTGCCTGGGGATATTCATGTGAAGCCTAGCTGGATCTGGAAACTGAATTGCAACAGCTGCTGAGTGACTATTTGGTGCTGCTCCTTCACTCACAGTAATTATTTCTGTTTGGTCACCAAGTAGGGAAGCATTTGCTGACTCCCTCTGATGGCAATTATTCCAAATCTGCATGCTTAAATCAGAACTTAACGATCCCCAAGAACTTCTTCCCAATGTCATTAAGCAATTAAATATTTTATTAAATAACTCTTCTATATATTTATGCTGCAAGATATGGCTGAAGAAGTCTTTAGTGACAGCCGTTAGTATTTGTGCAGAATCTATAAACACTAGAAACTGCAGTGGCTCACGCTGTCTTAATCTTTTTTTTTTCAAGATGAGCTGTGATTGGAAGTTGGAAGAAGGTTGCGTGCACACCTTTGCCTGCCATATGGAACCTAGCCCCTCCTAGGATTTTACACACTGAGCACCTGCCTGTAATTTGCAGTGTGACAGATGCTCATTAAACCCAGACAACAAACTATGCAGAAACAATTCTGATCTGACTTTTTTTTTACTGTGCAGATGTGTACATATATACACACGCAGAATAAACCCTTTGCCCAAATAAGAAGGAAATGCTACCAGGGGTATGGGAGAAAAGCATTTAATGACTCAAGTAAGGCCTAAAAAATATCTAGCTTTGGTTAGATTATGTCTTGGTAAGGCTTAAAAACAACAAAAGAAAAACAACATCTATTTGGAAGAGAATCATGAGCCATACCTGTTCTAATCACAGGTAAAGAACAGGTAGAAGAATTGCATTCAGCTTGATAACACTTAATTTCATTGTGAGTTACACAATAACAATAGAGATATTTTATTTTATTCTATAAAATAATAGCTTCACTCTTCCCCTCTAGTCCACATCTATCTAGTATTGATTGATTGGTTAATTGTGTGCCTGGCTGAGGAATTCTGGGAGTTGAAGTCCACAAGTCATAAAAGGGCCAACTTTGAAGACCCCTGACATAGATCAATGTTCTCCCTGATGATTTGTCCCTAACTTTCAGATCTTCCAATGGTCCACCCATCACCCCTGTAACTAAATCCATCCATACTCTGCTGGTCCATCTCTTCTCCTTCCACCTTTCAAAAAAATAAAAAAATCAAAAGAGCAGGTTAGGAAAGGGTGATGAAATCAGTATGACATCTTTTATTTTGTCCATTTTATTAAATCTGACACTCTAACACAATCTTTCTAAACTGAAAAAAATATTTTTGCTTTTTTACTTATAAATTTATTTTAAAACATTTAAAATAATAAAATAAATGACTATTCAAACAAAAAGAAGTAAATGAGAAACTCAGTAATAAATTGGGAATAAAATATTGTAAACAGAATTTATAACTATTGTAAAATTTAAAGTTAATTATTTATTGATAACTAAATATGTATAACATATGTAAATATATGTTGAGAAATAATTGCAATGCAAAACTCTGAGTATTCATATTTATATTGATATCGCCACTATTTGTCATTCTCTAAAATAAATGAAAAAGAAAAAAAGCTAAGAATAACAATGCTCAATTGAATCAGTAAAAACAATATTAAGTTCTAGATACCCTCCCATTGTACTCACCCTGTGTTTACATAAAATTATTTATAATCATTAATATTAAAATTGCTTCTGGTCACTATTTTTACATCAAATATGCCTTCCTTGAAAACTGAACTCTAAAGTGATTGTGTTTGCCATGTTTGTGTGAAACACAATTTATAGAAAAGCCATTTTTTAAAAAGTCTACTCAAGACTCAAGACTCTAGAAAGAGTACAGAGAAGAGCAACAAAGATGATTAGGGGACTGGAGGCTAAAACATATAAGGAACGGTTGCGAGAATTGGGTATGTCTATTTTAACGGAGAGAAGGACAAGGGGGGACATGATAGCAGTATTCCAATACCTCAGGGGCTGCCATAAAGAAGAGGGAATTAAGCTATTTTCCAAAGCACCTGAAGGCAGGACAAGAAGCAACGGGTGGAAACTAATCAAGGAGAGAAGCAACCTAGAACTAAGGAGAAACTTCCTGACAGTGAGAACAATTAATCAGTGGAACAGCCTGCCTCCAGAAGCAGTAAATGCTCCAACACTGGAAGTTTTTAAGAAGAGACTGGACAGCCATTTGTCCGAAATGGTGTAGGGTTTCCTGCCCGAGCAGGGGGTTGGACTAGATGACCTCCAAGGTCCCTTCCAACTTTACTACTATTACTATTACTTTTCTTTTGGATATATACTGTTAATAGCAACAGCAATAGCATTAGACTTATATAACGCTTCACAGTGCTTTACAGCCCTCTCTAAGCGGTTTACAGTCAACATATTGCCCCCAACAATCTGGGCCCTCATTTTACCCACCTCAGAAGGACGGAAGGCTGAACTGGCTAAGGGCAGAGTTAGCCTGCAATACTGCATTCTGACCACTATGCCACCAGGATGCCTTAATTTTCCTATTGTTTAATTTTCCTATTGCTGCATATTTCCTAAATTTGGTTTCCCAGCCTGATATTGTAATGCTGGACCAGATTTGTCATCACCTCTTTTAGCTTATATTCTGATGATTAAATATACATGACTGATTGAGAGAGTCTGTGTAAAGAATCCACTAACTTTTCTAAGCCTATCAATATTTACAATCATCAAATTTTGAATTTTCCTTAATGATGTTTACCGATGATTTCAAAAATATAAAATACCTCTAGCAGGAAAGTAAGGAATCGTTGAGAATTTTCTCATGTTAGATATTGGTTTTGTTCTGTTACCTTTGTTTATCTTGGTATAAAAAATTCCTACGATGCTTTCTCAAAATGTTGAATTTTAACTTATCTCCAATTTTGACTGAAATGAGATCAGATGTAGACAGATGTTCAAAAAATTGTTTTGAGCATTGGGGTAACATAAATATGATTAAGATTAATTTAATCTGAGATTGAGTTATATTTTTTCCTTCACATTACTTCAAGCAAATTTATATGCTGTTAAATAGCTTCCTTTGGCAGAGGCAACCTTCAATTTTTTTTACTTCATAAATTACAGTCGCAGGTTAGGAAAGGTGGCTTTAATTTTCCACACTTCACACTCTGTTAGCATTTGGGCATTGCTTGGAATAAGAAGTTTCAGAATTCAGTTCCTTTTTGGGCTCAGCTTGAAGGTTAATATATCATTTTATTGAAATATTGGCAAATATTGAAAACCTTGTTCAGTGATCAGTTTCAATACTTACATTTAATGCTAAAATACTCTGTCTGTCTGTCTGTCTGTCTGTCTGTCTATCTATCTCTATCTAATAGCATGTCATTTTGATCAATAGGACTAACACTGTAAGAGAGATGGGTGATTTCTAAATTCGATATATAAATAAGTAAAATAAATAAAATGTTTTGCTGCTATTTATAAAACAATAATAGCAAAATAGCAATAGCACTTAGACTTAGATACCTCTTCACAGTGCTTCACAGCCCTCTCTAAGCAGTTTACAGAGTACTATAGAATGAAACAGTGCTATGGCACAGTATTACTGAAGAGTTGTCGTGCAATATATAACTGATATAAAAGATGAAGAAGAAAAGAGGAGGGGGAAATGTTATCAGATAGTCAAAAGCAATTTAGCTTCTTTAGAGGGGAAGAATTAATCCCTACCAAAATTAGATTTTTGTAAGACCTGACCTGCAAGCCTATGGAGCATAATCATCTTCTAAAGTGTGTGTGAACTGGCTCCAGGGCCATCCCCAGCCATGAATAGAATTCTCACATTTAATGGCTCACATTTCACAAGAGCTTGCAAAGCAGAGGTAAGCCTTGGCCTAGAAGTAATTTAAGGGAGCTGGAACATTTCCTGTCATTTTTATCAATTTTGACCTGTACAGGCTACATAAACCTGAAAAATAAAACAGTGAGGGAGAAACCTAATTTATAATCAATTTCCCTTTCATGGCTATCGACTAATATTTCCCACAGAGGATTTAAGTTTCTCTTGAGTATTTTTCTTGGAGACAGAACAGGTTTTCAGGTAACTTAGACTTCCCTCAGATTGTTCCAGAAAGTCTCTCTGGAGTCTAGTTCATTCCCACCAGCCACATTAGCATAGTTCTTTCTTGTCAGAAAGTATATATGGTTACAGTAAAGCAAATCCTAAATGATCACTGTGGTTGAGTGTGAGTCACTGAAGGGTTCTGAAAATATTATGGTATTTCTTCCCTGCTGAAAAGTTTGAAGTTAGAAATAAAAATCCCTCAGTACTTCAGACTTCGTGAAGGGGTGCGGGCAGACGTGTGGTAGGGGCTTGGGTAGAATCAGTGCAAGTGGATGAAACACATTTCAGTCTGACTCATGGTGAAATTAAGTGTCTTAATGTGATTTAGCTTTATAAAACATTTGGTTACATATGAGTTACAGTGACTGAAATGATTATAGGTCAGGTGCAATATAATGGATCTATTCATGAGAATCTCGCCGCGGGCCCCTTCCTTACAAATATGACATTATTTACATGGAAAATTGAGGTCAGACATTAAGTATGTAAGTATGTGTTGTTTTAGATTTATGAAACTGCCTTTGCCCACACTTAAGTGTTCTTGTCTCAGTTATGTACCCTGAGGAGCACATCTCCCCAGCCAGGGTGGTAAAAGAGAACATTTTTTTAGCTTTCACCCGTAAAATAATAATAATAAATCAAGATGGAGTGAAGCAAGATGCACTTTTTCATTGCTCACTTGCTTGGAACATAAAAAATGTTAGCAATGTTTCACTGTGAAGCTCTACATAATCTTCATCTGAATTGTGGACTGTGTCTCATAAAGGACGCAAGGATTTGCAAGATAGTCCAAAGCAAACTCCCTGCTGTCCTGCCCAGAGAAAACGTTTGCTGCTAAGATAAATATTAGATAAAAGCAATACAATAGTTTGAACACATACTTAAGCACATTTTAAATATTCCATTGTATTGATATCCCACTTTTCAGATCCCATTAGCCCGCATTATGATTGACTGATTCAGGCTATCACCCCCAGATGGAACATTCCTTGACTCATCTTAACTTCTCTCCATCCAAACTATTTGACTCGTGAACTTTTTTCATGCATCTCTCCAAAACACATGAATATAGCTATATCTAGATATCCAGGAGATATACGTTTTTTGGCATGCATGATACCTGATGAAATCATGCCGACAAATGGGAATATAAAACTCTTAATATATATCAGCATTTCTATTTATGGTAATCTCAAGTCAATTAGAGCACATATGAAATAGATTAATATTGTCCTTAAATGAGGGAGAAAAGAAAAAAAACGTGCAGTGATTCTTGCTAGACTATGAAGATAAATCATGTTTCCTTCCAAGAAAATGTTTTAAATTGTCTCAATGTCAGCAATAACGCACATAATGATTTCATTAAAATATAGATATTGTTCATTAGGGCTCTATAAAGCTTTCAAAAGGATGCTTCATAAATGTGTTGGCATTCCTTGGAATCCTGAGTGGTCTTCATCCTCTAGATCAGTGTTTCCCAAACTTGACAATTTTAAGGCATGTGGACTTCAACTCCCAGAATTCCACAGCCAGCGTTGCTGGCTGTGGAATTCTGGAAGTTGAAGTCCTCATGCCTTAAAATTGTCAAGTTTGGGAAACACTGCTCTAGATCTTAGAGTTCTGAAAGCACTAAGAACTGCTAATCAATATCTTGACAACAAATGGTGCTTTAATTCAAAATCTTACTCTCTTCATTTTGGATCAGCTTGTATTGACATTATAACTCCTCCAATAACAATTTATGATAGAATTCTATTAATAGATTTAATTCACCCATGTTCTCCAACAGAAGGCTTTGGATTCCCTGCTAATATTCATTTATCATAATATACACACCAGAGCTGGTGTACTTTTGCACACCACCTCTTTCTAATAGCAGAGGGAATTCCATATCTCCTGATGACAATGTTGCAGCAACTAAAATTTGCCATTCACTAACTTGATACATCCTATAATATAAATTTTAATCTGGGAAATTGAAAACCTCCTACTATTTTTGATAGTCGGAGCCTCCTGAGTGAAAAATAATAGCAGAATCTCCTGAAAGAAATTAAGTTCTGAAAGAACTTAATAAATTTCTGAAAACCTATTTTAGAATATGTATATAAATATAAATTATATGTAGCTTTTTAAATATAAAGTTATTTACAGTACATTTGATAATTTACTATGTCTTAGGTAAAATTAACAGTCAAATATTTTATGAATATTATTAGTATTTTAAGACATGTTGTAGATTAAAGTTATTTGTTTAAATTTAGAGAGAGGTAGTTGTATTTTTTTTTATTAAAAAAGTTTTTATTTTCCATTTATTCATACAAAATACAATTAAATTCCTAACCATTGGTACCGCCTGCCCATTCCCCCCAGGCTGTGTCCACCCTCTCTAATCCTTCCCCACTTCCTCCTCTTTCTCTCCTCCCCTCCTACTCTCTTCCCCTCCCCTTCTCCTCTAACCATCCTACTTCCTCCCTACTCCTTCCTCCCCTCTCATCCCTCTCACACACATGAACGCAGCATAGAGAAAATGCCCAAGCGTTTACCATGTCTATATTATCATTACCCACCCACTCACCCACCCACCCACCCTCAACCCTCCCCCCCTCCCTTCCCAGAGCAGAATACAGGGTTATTATTAAGAAAGTTAACAATAATGAAAAAGAAAAAAGAAAAAAAAAGAAAAAAAAGAGAAAAAAAAGAGAAAAAAAAATCATACTTAACCTTTAACTCCCCTTAAATTAAGTCATATAAACAAATCTCTACAACAGTTACTATAAAATTTACTCATAAAATAAATGAAACTTTATAGTCCCATATTTTTTCTGAATATAATCTATCCATCTATCCAAATTTGAGAGGTAGTTGTATTGTTACTACTTCTGTATTAAAAGAAAATCAAAGTTCATTTTTCTTATAAATTTCTTTGATGTACTGTATAATCTTTTGTCATTTTTACTTTGTTTTGTTATTCCCGTTTCCTTTTCCTTAGGTTAGTTTGTATGTTAATGTTTGATGTTGAAACTTAATAAAATATTTTAAAAAGTGAGTAAAAGAAAACATGACGGCATAGCTGTTACTTTTACCTTGTCATTGTTTATAAATTTCTTCTCAGTTTTAGACATTCCTCTGTTTGAAGGAAACTACCGAGCACATACAGGTAGTCCTTGACTTTTAGCCATTTGTTTAGTGACTGTTCAAAGTTACAACGGTGCTGAAAAAAATGATTTATGACTGTTTTTCACATGACTGTTGCATCATCCCCACATTATCAAAATTCAGATGCTTGGCAACTAGTATAAATTTATGATAGTTGCAGTGTTTCCAGGGTCATGTGATCACTTTTTGCGACCTTCTGACAACCAAACTCAATGGGGGAGCCAGATTCACTTAACAAATGTGTTAATAATTTAACAACTGCAGTGATTCACTTAATAACTGTGGCAAGAAAGGTTGTAAAATGGGGCAAATTGATTTAACTATCTTGCTTAGCAATGGAAATTTTGGGCTTGCAAGTCAAGGACTACGTATTTCTCAGTTTGATCAGCAAATATTGCTAACTAATTATTGTTATAATACAGTATTCAGTATTCAACTAGGGCCATGTGTGTGTGTGTGTGTGTGTGTATACAGTGCTTTTTTTCTAAAAAAAAAAAAAAAAAGGTGCCGGAACTCAAACACGTCATATAACCCTCATTGCCTACCCTACAAGGTTCCATCCAAAAAAGGTGCCGGAACTCCGTTCTGGGTGTTCTATGAGAAAAAAAGCCCTGTATATACGTGTGTGTGTGTGTGTGTGTGTGTGTGTGTGTGTGTGTGTGTGTTTAATGCACAATTTTTAAAAATGTTTTGTCTAATTTTCCTATACCAACAAGATTTCTCTTGTAATAAACCTTGATCCTTCTAGTTTTCTTGCATGTTAAATAAATTTGAACGGTCCTCTGTTGTTTTTTCTTGTCTGAACTACCCCATAATATTTATTTCACATGACATAAAATTCTAACAAGTCCACTGATAGAAAAAAAATAACTTAAAAAATCCATTTGCTGATCCTTAACAGTGCCTCAGATCTGTCATTCAAAATGATAATTTAATTCTTCCTTATAATTGAGCCAGACTTGCTTTAAGAAATATGGGCTATTTGGTTGGAATAGAGTGTTAACTTCAGAAGAGGTGACTTATAACTTACTTCCATTCTTTGGAGTATATGAACTTGCACTAATTTATATATTAGAGTTGGGTTGGGTTAAGATTAAGATAATAAGATAATATTAAATGTTCAAGGATTGACAGAGGACAGTTGATCTTTCAAAAACTCCCCAATTTAGTTTCATTAAGATAAATTAGATGAAGGTGAATAAGGTGAAAATGATGAATGTTTAAAAATACCCCCCCCCCCAAGTCTACTAACCTAAGTGTAGATTTGGGTCTCTCTTCTTTTGTATCTCTTTATTCAATAATATTTCTGGTGCTGTAGCATCACATTAGTGATGACTTCCCAATACTGCACTGGCATATATCACAACAAAGCAACATTTGGTCTGAAAGCTTGAAGACATTGCTAGCATAGTTTGGGGCAAAAAAATTAAACTGAATCTGCCAAAACTCCATTTTCTGTCATCAGTATTTTGTAAAATAAAGTGATTCTTCATCATTTTATTTCTTCATAATCTAACTGAGGGAAATTGAAAATCTTTGTTTCAGCATTGGACTTTATTAGTTTTGGATCAATATAACTGTTTGAAAAGAGATATTTATTGTTGAGTCCGTCGCGAAATGGTAAGACACGAGAAGCAGTTGTAGTTCTCAGGAAACCTTTATTCTTCAGTTCAGCTTACAATGGAATATGGCGGCAATGCCCAAAACTCTCGGCCTCCTTTTATAGGCCTTTCCCGGGTCAATCTGCTACTTTCGGCGCACCAGCACCCGCGCATGCACACACGTACTGGTGACAGCCTGTCTGGTCCCAGGCAGCTTGCACCTGCCCGGAACCGCCTGTAATGCCCCGAGCCTGCTTGCAAGGCTCGGGACATAACACCCCTTTCCCCCGGGCTAAAACTACGACCAATGCCATAATAATACACAACCCACTCTTAGTACAATGCTCTGCTCCCCCAATGTTCGGAGTTCCCCCGTTTCCATTGCCTTAGTGTTTCTACTTTTTTACTGGCTCTTTTTAGCCAATAGTGTTATGTAATCCTCTAAGTACTTAGGAGATTTCCTTGCTCTCTGTGACCTCCTAAGCTCTGGGTGTCTGACAGGTACCCCCTGACTGAGGGGTGATGTGTACCTGTTCCCCTTGTTATGCCTTGGTGACTCCCAAGGACTGTGCTCCAATGCCTGGCCTGCTTGCTTGCCCACCGGGCTCGTCAGGCCAGGGCTTCTTCCAGTGTATGACCTGGCTGTCCTGCCTAGCTGTAGGCTCTCTGGCTCTTCTAAGTGACTGTCACTGTTGGGTGTTTCTGTAGAACCTCCTAGGTCCATCCAAGACTTGTCAGGAGGCTGTATATCCCCTGAATCCTGTTCTGTGTCCGGGCTTGTGTGGGTTTCAGTACTGTCCCAAAACTCAGTTGTCCCCTGAGTGTAGTCAGAGGTGTTGTAGTCGGGATTTGGTTCCTCGACCACCTCCCTGTGTGTTTAAGTCAGGCCAACTAGGAGGAGTGTGTGGCAGCTCTCTTGCAGGGAATGGATTGTTGGGATGCTCCCGGGTATTCTCTCTGACTGGAGTACTGAGTGATACGGGTGAAAAGTGATCATGCCCCCGGGGTGACTCCCTGGCTGGAGTAGGCGTGAATGCCTGATAACTGGTAAGCTCCTAGAATTCCTGTTTGGAGCACTCGCGGAATTTTGGGATGGGCCGTTTGTGGCTCCCTCATTGGTAAAGGGCAGCATTCCATGCCCCTCCCTTTGCCCAAAGGGCTCCCCCTCCCCCCCTGGAAAAGACCCAGGAGTCTCAGCGGGAAGGTCCCGTCTAGGGCGAAGTTGGTCAATGTGCCGACGCAGGACACGACCGTTGTCCAGGGATACCTCGTAGGATAGAGGACCTGTGACCCTGGATATAGATGCGGGGACCCATGTATGACCAGGCCCGTAATTACGAGTCCAAACCGGGGCACCCACAAGTAGTTGCCTAGGTGCCCTGGGGTGTGAGACAGAAGGAGGCAGTCTATCCGGATGCAACCGGTCAAGCTTGGTAGTCAGTTTGCGCCCCCAATGAAGTTCAGCTGGGCTTCTCCCTGTAGAAGTGGACGGTGTGGTGCGGTAAGAAAGGAGGAAGTCAGCCAACCTGTGATGCCAGTCCCCGTAGGTGAGCCTCTTCAAGGCGTCCTTGGTGATGCAAACTATGCATTCAGCCATACCGTTGGTGGACGGGTGGAAAGGTGCAGAAGTGGCATGACGAATCATGTTAGCCTGCAAGAAAGCTTGGAATTCGGAGGAAATGAATTGAGGGCCGTTGTCAGACACAATGACATCTGGGAGCCCGTGTGCAGCAAAAATCCCCCTCAGTACCTGAATAGTCTTTGCAGTGGTGGTGGAAGAGACAGGCACAACCTCAAGCCATTTTGAATGGCTGTCAACGAGGACCAAGAAGAATTGACCCTGAAAGGGCCCAGCGTAGTCAATGTGCACCCTAGATCATGGAGACTGTGTTTCCTCCCAACTATGCACAGGAGCTTGGGGCATTTCAGGGCATGAACGTTGACAAAGGTGGCAAGCATGCACCTTAGCTTCTATGTCTTTGTCGACCCCTGGCCACCACAAGTGGCTGCGTGCAAGAGCCTTCATTCGAACAATGCCAGGATGACCCTCGTGGACGGAATCTAAGACCCTAGTCCTCATTGAGGTGGGAATGACAACCCTGCTTCCCCAAAGCAGACAACCCTGAGAGGTGGACAACTCGTTCCTTTTAGACCAGAAACTCTGAAACTCAGAACTAGGACAGTGCTCAGGCCATCCAGACAAAACCCAAGAAAGGACACGTGAAAGTGTGTGATCTGTGCCTGATTCAGCGGCTACATCCTTGGCATTCAGGGGGGACTCGGGCAAGGCTTGAATGGAGAGAATATTGATGGCTGGCACGGGGTCAGCCTCTATTACTGGCAGGGGTAATCTACTGAGGCCATCAGCATGGCCCATTTCCTTCCCAGGCTTGTGAAGTAGGGAAAAATCATATGCAGACAAAAAGATAGACCACCTGAGCATCCTGGGGGAGATGATTTGGGGAGTTTGTTTACGTGTGGTAAACAGTCCCAGCAAAGGCTTATGGTCAGTGAAGACCGTGAATTGCCTACCATATAAAAAATCATGGAATTTTTTAATTCCAGCAACAACAGCTAAGGCCTCCCTGTCTATTTGAGCATAGTTGCGCTCAGCTGCAGACAATGTCCTGGAGTAATATGCAACAGGAACCTGAGTTCCATCAGCCTGAGGTGGCTCAGTACAGCACCCACCCCATAAGGGGAAGCATCACAAGCGATGCACACAGGAAGGGACTCATTGAAGTGTGCAAGTACACTGTTAGAAGTGAGTAAGGCTTTGACCTCATTGAAACTACCCTCATGGGTTTATGACCACTGCCACACTGCCTGTTTATCTAATAGCCTGTGAAGAGGCTTAGCTACACTAGCCTTATGTGGAAGAAAGGAATTGTAGAAATTCAGAAGGCCCAGAAAAGCCTGCAGTTCGGCCTTAGACTTTGGCCTAGGGGCTTGCATAATGGCTTTTAGTTTGGATTCAGCAGGATGAATCCCAGCAGCATCAATTTTGAACCCCAGAAACTCAGTAGAAGGTACCCCAATTTTACATTTGTCCTTCTTGAGTTTGAGTCCCGTTTTCCTGAACCTTAACAGGACAGCCCTTAGCCTTTCAGCTAGAATGTGTGTGGAGTCTCCTGCAATTAAGACATCATCAAAATAGGGGCAAACCCCTGGTATACCCCGTAGTGTGTTTTCCATTACACTTTGGAAAATCCCAGGAGCGACATTTACTCCAAATTGAAGTCTCTTTACCTTGAAAGCCCCTCTGTGGGTCACAATAGTCTGAGCTATAGCAGCGTCATCATCAACAGGCAGCTGTTGATATGCTTGAGCTAGGTCAAGCTTTGCAAAAACGCGCCCCCCCTTGAGGGAGGCCAGGATATGACTGACCACAGGAACAGGATAGGCATGTTGCTGCAATGCCTTATTTAGAGTGCATTTGTAATCAGCACAGATGCGAATGTCCCCATTTGCCTTAAGAGGCGTGACAATGGGGGTCTCCCATGGACTGGAGTCAACAGGTTCTAGAATTCCTTGTTGGATCAGTTTGTCCAACTCAGTGTCAATTTTACTCTTTAAAGCAAAAGGGACCCTTCTTGCTTTAATTCTAATGGGAGTGACCGTGGGGTCTAACTTTAATGACACAGGGGGTCCTTTGAATGTGCCCAGCTGGGGGCTGAAAATGTCTGCAAATTCTTTGCAGACTTCCTGTAGGTCGAGTGTTTGTAGACTGTTGAGCCCTGTGACGTGTATCCCCAAGGCCTCAAACCACTCGAGTCCTATGAGACTCGTTTGTTCACCATCTACTACTAGTAGGTCTAGTGGACCCTCAAAATCCTTATACTGTACGTTAAGGGTGGCCTCCCCCTTAACACACACTCTGGAGTTTTGAAAATCCATTAGCACAATGTCAGAAGGCCTCAACTTGGCCTGGGTTCCGCTGCTGGAACAAATCTTCCTAAATGTGTGCATAGAAATGATCGAAAGTGCAGACCCCGTATCCAGTTCCATAGTTAATGGAACTCCTTGTAGCTTCACCTTAAGTGACAGCTTTTTCTTAATGGGCTTGTGTGTGCCTGTCCTGTAGATGCTTCTTTGCGAAGCACAAAACCCCACCCTATTCTGGCTGGGGACCCTGGTACCTTTCAGGCGCAATTCTTCCTGAGGTTGTACCTTCTGACGGCCCAGGCACACAGCTGCAATGTGTCCTTGTTTTCCGCACGCCCGGCAGATAGCGGAGCGGAACTTGCAGTCGGCTCTCTTGTGGCGACCTCCACAACCGATGCACTTGGGGAGAGCTGAAGAGCTTCCTCTTGGTTTTCCTTCCTTTGTGGGGTGGAGATGGTCCACTTCCTCGTCCGGATCCTCCTCGGAGTTTCTTTGGACTTCTTCCTGGTGCACGGATGCAGCATCTGGACTGTTTCTGATCGGCCGCATGTTCTTGATGGCGCCACCCGCTGCTTCTTCTGCGGTGACCTCTCTCAAGGCATCTTGGAAGGACAAGTCCTCTTTGGCGAAAAGTCTCTGTTGCAACTTTCGATGCCTTAGCCTGCACACAAATCGGTCCCTCAGTCATTCTTCGAGGTCCTTGAACTCGCAATGTTTGGCGGCTTTCCTCAGTGCGGCGATGTACTCCTTGGCCGATTCTCCTGGTCGTTGATCCCTCTGCTCGAAGGTGTGGCGCCACGCGATGACGGACATCTTAGGTTGGAAGTGCTCCTTCAGTAACTTCTTTAGATCTGCGTAGCTGACAGACTCTAAAGGAACAGGTGCTGCGAGGTTCTCCGCGATTTCGAATGCATCTTGACTGCAAATGCACAGCAGGGTGGCAGCCTTCAAGCTCTCTTCCCTCACCTGGTTCACTTTGAGGTAGTTTTCCACCCTGGCTACGTAGGACTCCCACCTCTCTGGATGTGAGACGTCGAATTCCGAAAGCCTTCCAATCTTCACCATTTCATATCAGGAAGGGTCTATCAGCCAGCCTACCCCCGAATGCACGCTGGATTGGCGGGTAGCTGCCGAGTCAACGCCGTTCCTGCCGCTCTGGACTCACTCCGGTAAGCTTACACCTTTTTCTTCGATGTAAGGCAATCCCACCCTCGTCGCCAGTGTTGAGTCCGTCGCGAAATGGTAAGACATGAGAAGCAGTTGTCGTTCTCAGGAAACCTTTATTCTTCAGTTCAGCTTACAATGGAATATGGCGGCAACGCCCAAAACTCTCGGCCTCCTTTTATAGGCCTTTCCCGGGTCAATCTGCTACTTTTGGCGTGCCAGCACCCGCGCATGTGAACACGTACTGCCGACAGCCTGTCTGGTCCCAGGCAGCTTGCACCTGCCCAGAACTGCCTGCAATGCCCCGAGCCTGCTTGCAAGGCTCAGGACATAACATTTATCAACTTTAGTGAAAAATCTGAGGGCTAATCAAAGGATTTTTATATGGTTTTATCATTCTCTAAAATAATAACAATTATTATTGAGCAGTTATTTTATTTTATATTAGCTGCAGTGTTAGGAACAATGTTGAGACAAGCGTATCGCAATGCTTTTTTTGAGTGTAAGCTTTTTAGAATTATTCTAATTTCTCTGGATTCTAATCAATGCCTGGCCTTTTGCTAATTTTTCATACTATTTTTTATTTCAAAGGCCGTATGTTGAACAGCAACCAGAGAAAAAACTTTCATTGAAAGTCAGAGGCTTGAAGCTTTTGTGTAAAACAGATATGGATTGAAACCCCACAACAGTTGGCTTGCATTGTATTGCTTTCAGAACTAAGATAACTAAAGGTAGATCAACTCAGAGGATAAGTAGAATTCTTTTTTTCTTCTTCTTTCCTTACTGGTTTTCATTCACAGATTATATAGTCATTACCCTGCATGGAGTATTTCTCTCTATGCACATAGCTCCCAAAATACTACAGCTAGTGATACCGTAGACAATTTTTTAAAAGTAAGGATTGGATTGCTCAGTGAACTGTATCTGCACTGAACTCATAGACTTTATTGAAGGGGAAGGGAAGCAAAAGAACTAGGCCAATCTTTTCATCTTGTACATAGAGTTGCCCCTATGGAGGGTGTGTACCGTGACCAATAATTTGATAGTCTAAATTTGTATAGAAATTACTGGAAAAAGAATTCAATTTGCATTTGTATAGGTCTTTACCAATTTACCCCTCCGTTTGTTGTTGAAGTGTAGCGAAGTCTGCAAAACCACTGTGGTATCACACATGGCTTAATACTTACTGGTACAAACATCTTGACAACTTCCTAGTTGCATCAGTTGCTTCACTTGCAGAGATGGTAGCTTAATAACTTTTGTTCTATCTAGAAATTTAATTTTCTAATTGAAGTTAAAAAATGTATAGAATACATGACAACATTAAACTTGGTTTAAAATGACTGTTCTTTTAAATAAAATGTAAGACTCTGCCCTAATAGAGATGGAATAACATAATAAAACTAATGATGTAGACACAGGGGCAGGCACAAGGCAGAATGGAGGTATGTGTATGTGTGTGTGTGTGGGGGGGAATGAATAAGAGACCAAAGGAAAGAAAACCTCTGCAGTTGGCTAATTCAAATAGGTTACTTTGGGAGTGGGGACAAGTACTTAGCCCCTGTGACTCAGTAAATTCTATTAGTGAATTAATAAAAGCTATAAATACTAGAGCAAATCTAACTTCATAGGGTCAGATTCTCAGCCAGTGCTAAGCAACATATCTTCTTCAATAACTGCAATGTCTCAAAAAAGAAGAGGTAGTTAGAGCAATTAATTTGTTCCTAAAGTTTATAGACAACTTGATTTTGAGATATTTTAGTTTGGAAAAGAAATAAGAGTTGGATAAATCAGTAGGCAGCCGCATATTAGACATATATAAATGTCAAATATAGTACCAGTAGCTATCACTGAGGAAAGGGGATATACAGAGATACACATTGTTGATTTTGATGAAAACTTGTGTTAACCGTAAACTGATCCTGAGGGATCTCTTAAAGTTTATCCATAAAATGTTTGCTGATGGCATATGAGACATTTGACAATGTTAGAGCCCAGAATGGAATTCTAGCAAAGACTCTAAACTAGCCTACAGATAGATAGATAGATAGATAGATAGATAGATAGATAGATAGATAGATAGATAGATAGATAGATAGACAGACAGACAGACAGACAGAGAGGCAGGCAGGCAGGCAGACAGACAGACAGATAAATAGAAAAAGAAAGAAAGAAAGAATTTTGCATTGTTTTACTTGCTTGCAGAAAGTAATTAAGTAGATATGGAAAAATATTTTATGTGCTTCCACTGGAATTTCTTTATTTAAAACTGATGAAGTTTTGAAAACAATCAAGGCTATTTTCCATTCAATTTCTATCCAGTTTTAATCCTATAGCATCTTTTCTTGTATCTGTGGCATCACATGTAAACATTTTCAGCATCTCTGAGAAATGCAAGTTTCTCCTGCTTTCTGGAATATGTGTGGTATGTGTTTGTGTATGAGTATACACAAACTCACTGAACATTTTCTCTAGGTTGTTGTACCTTAATAGATTAGTTTCAAAAATAGTTTCTAATAACCCAGGAAAATGTAATTAATAGTATGCAGATGCTTGGAAAGCAATTAGAAACTGTGATGTGAAATTAGCAATCATATATAGGGCCAGTGTATTTATATTTTTATTTCTGCTAAGGCCATAAAATGTGGCTTGATTAAGTAAAATATGTGGTTGTACTGGTCTTATATCTAGATAGGGATTAATTGGAAATAATGTTAAATTGAGTATGTGAATCTGAGTATGTGGGTATTCCAGGGAAAAAAGTCCAATTTTTTCCCTATTTTTTTTCCCATTGGTTATAATTGGATACAACATTGACCAGTTGGAATCTCAAAAATTTGCTTTCTGATCAATCCTTAGGAGATTCCCAGTGTATATACTTCCTAGTGACATGTCATTGTTAAGAACACAGGTCAATAAAGTCAAAGAAGTATTTGGTAGATATGATTTGATATGATACAATAGAATCTCTGCTTTGTATCCAGAAGACCCCAGTCAAAATTCTTGGAATCTTTCAGAAGGATAGGTGAAAAAAGCTATAGTCTAGAAGCTTATTTATTATCAACAATACTAGATCTGACAGCCCAATTACTTGCAGTCAATATTGGCATCAAAACACCTGCTCAGACTAATTGTTTCCCCTTGATCACATGACAATGGACTTTCCTAATCCATATTTAGACCTTTTTAATCAGAACTTTAAAGTCTTTGTAGCTTTGCCTAAAATGCCTAATAATGCATTTCAGCTTTTTATTTACTTGTTTACTATTTACTTATATATATATAATGCATGAGAATCACTGTGCAGTTTTACTCCTTTTCATTCCTTATATTATACTGCTTTTCAGCTGAACTACTTGTTCAGAGACAATCTAGCTCATTTCTGATTATTCTCGTTCACAGGATAATTTTGCCTATTTAATAAGATCAAAGAATGAAGTCAGGCATGAGTTCAGGAAAGGTCACAGCATGTGCTCAGAAGTATATTAACTACAGTTCAGGCTGGCATCACTTGACCTCTAGGAAGACAAAATTAAGCTGCAAAACAGTAAATATTTTTGGTAGCACTTTATTACATGCAGGGCAATTTACAGGGAATGAAGGCCATGGGAAAGCTTTCAGTAGAAAAATGCTTACATTTTTTAAAAAAAAAAAAAATAATAATCACACCTTGCTAGCTGACTTTAAAATTGATTCCAGTCAAGGTTAATGGGAAACTCCTAATGAAGGGACAGGAACCATAACTTTGCATCTTGTCTCACTGTATATCCCACCAGCAATTAATACTTTTTGCTACTACAGTCTGATAATTTTATTTGGAAAGTTGTGAATGCTGCTTTAAGGCTGATATATCCTGAACCCTACAAAGTTTCATATTGATAGCGCCTGATTCAGAAGTCCAAAGAAACTTTTATTCACTACTGTATTTTCAGTATATCCAATGTGCTCCTAATAGCCTTCCCTCTCTCCCTCCCTCCCCCTTCCCCTCCCTCCCTCTCTCCCTCCCCTTCCCCCTCCCTTCCCCTTCTCTCTCCCTGCCTCCCTTCCTTCCTCCGCCTTTCCCCTTCCTCCTCCCTCCCTCTTTCCCCATTCCCCTTCTCCTCCTTCCCTCCCTTCCCCTTCCCTCCTACCCACCTTCCTTCTATTCCCCTTTTCCCTCCCTCCTTCTTTCTCTTCCCCTTCTCCCTCCCTCCCTCCTTCCTTCTCCCTTCCCTTCCCTTTCCGAATAATTTGAAACTGTTTGGAGTCTAAAGGGTGAGGCAAAGAAAAGGAGCTGAGAGGTTGCATTCAGTATGGACAGAGTCACCCTGGGAGGCAGAAAACAAGAAAACATGGAAGAAATGAACTGTTCAAAAATGGAATCCCACAATATAATACATGCAAAGCCTGAAGTTACAACGATTTTTATTATATCATTAACAATCCACAATACTCTTCCGCACCTTAGTAAAGCAAAGTCATGCAACTGGATAAGAAATCAGATAAACAATGCATTGTTTTATCCTTCTTTCCCAAAGAAAGAAGTAAACTCTATGGTATAGGAGGACGAGCCTTACTTCCTGTTTTTAAGTCTGAAGATTCAGCAGCTTCCTTCAGTTCATGACTTGTCCAGTTTTAATATTTACTCCTGGTGGCCACTTATCTATTGCTATAAAAGAAGGCAAAAAAGATAGGGAATTGAAAACTAAACAAAGAACTGAAATTAAAATTTAAAGATGTTTATGTATTTATTGATTGATCAAGTAAGAAAGAAATGTATTTTCACTACGTTATGCAAGAGTATCACTTATGTGTTTGCTCAGCTTGTCCAGAGTTGATGGGCAGTTTTAAGGATTCTCCCTAATCTTCATTTTGATGGTTCTTGATTTTTAAAATGGACTTGGATGGCTTTTCAAAGAGAAAACTGCTGCTTGTAAAGTGAGATACAAATCCATCTCTCTCCCCTTGTTTGGCTACTCCAGTAATGTTTAAAAGTCACATCTAGAGTACCTGTGAGATCGGCACAAGAATGTACTGTTCACAGAGCTTCAATTGCAATATGGTGTTTTGCATTTCCGCACCAATTCGGTTGCTTGGCAGTCTCTGATTTCCCCCACAAGCTGTTTTGCAAACAGAGGAGACTTTGCCCTAATCCTGTTCAGGGTCTGAGAACATACCACATTCCCCAGAGCAGAGAAAAAAATTCTAGAAAGCTCTCTAGAACACCCTTGGGAGAAGGCAGAAAGAGTTGAGTGCAGCTGGCCTTTGGATCTTTTTTTTTTTCTGTTTAGCATTAGAGCATTTGAAATATTCTATTTTATAAAAGCCAAAGGCTTAAAATATGGCATTTGTACACAGCGTTCTTTCCATTCACTGCTCATCATATTGACAGGAATTGCTTCAACTCAACAATTTCATCAATAAGCTCAGGATTGCTTGTAGGTGGCATCCTCAGGGCAGATTCCACTCTCATCTAAAAATAACGTTTGGTCAAAAATTCCATTATTGTTTTTAAAACATATCCCAGGTGCACTCAAATTCCATTCCCCTGCCTGTTGTTTTCTTCTCCCTTCTTTCCACTCCCTTCCCCACCCCAGCAGTATTCTTCCCTTTCATTTCTTTTGTCTCTGCTGTTGCTGGCCTAAAGAGAAACACCTGAACTGTGCAGATCAGACCTCTGCCATCATCTTCGACAAGGCGCTGTCGCTTTACGGGATTAACCTCCCAATTCCAGCTGCCCTTTGCTGTAATACAGGTCTGAAGACACATAGTAGGGAGGGTGGCAACAATGCCAGGGCTGCAGTGCAGCAATGACAGCTGTAGAATTGCATCTATTGATTGTGGGGTAAGGGAGAATGTTTCATCAACCTTTAATTGAGCCAATTTCTAAATGGAATAGGGTCAGGGCAATAGCGAGTCTGTGAGGAAAACAAGATATCTATTTCAAGCTGAAAAGGAAGGGCTATCATGAAAGGTTTGTCATAAGCAAGCCACATTTTTAATCCAGCTACAGGATTTGTGGGGTGATGAATCTGTTCACTAGATTCTCAATGCATTTGAATCTCTCTCTCTCTCTCTCTCTCTCTCTCTCTCTCTCTCTCTGTGTGTGTGTGTGTGTGTGTGTGAGAGAGAGAGAGAGAGAGAGAGAGAGAGAGAAAGAGAGAGAGAGAGAGAGAGAGAGAGAGAGAGAGAGAGAATGTGCTATGGGTGAGAGGAAAATTAACTTGACCTGTCCTGACCTTTCTTATTTTTTCCACGCTCCATTTTGTTGTTACATGTGTTTACATATTCCATATGACAATAGCTGAAATTATCTAGATTCTGAAAGAGGCTAGGAAAATCTTAGTGATCGTAACAAATCGTGGACTAATTGGTGTGCTGACATTGATTGGAAGTTCACTAAATGACTTTTCATGTTTAACATGAAGTTCAGGAGATCAGTCTTGGAAAAGAATAACAGAATAACATAGTTGGAAGGGACCTTGGAGGTCTTCTACTCCAATTCCCTGCTCAAGCAGGAAACCCTGTACCATTCCAGACAAATGGTTGTCTAATCTCTTCTTAAAAACCTCCAGATAAAATAAAAAGGATTTATTTTATCCAAAGGGAGCAAAAATGATAGACTGAGGGAGGGTGGAGAGGGGCAGGAGCACTTTCTAATTAATAATTTCTTATATAGAGGACATAGGATATCAAAATCATAATACTAAATAATATATAAACAGCCTTAATATTCATTAACCTGACTAGCTAAACTAACATTTATTCAAATTTGTTTCTTACATGCAATATCTGTATAATTTGGGAATCAATTATAGAACCAGAGTTGGAAGAGACTACAGGTTATCTAATTCTTGATATTTGATCCAGCCAGTATGTGTGGCTCGAACAGTATATTAATGTTGTAAGCACTGTGATCATACTAGAAGTACATTTAGACTGATGAAAATGGCAAAATTTGCCGTTTTAAACTTCCTTTCCCCCCTCCCACTTTGCATTCCCTCCCCCTTTCACCTCATATGCTGCAGGATTTCTGCTTAAAAAACCAGCTTATTGCCCTCTCTATTAATGACTCATTTTCACAACAGTCAATAGCATCTTATCACTTTATCTCAGGGCTGCCCTTTCAAATGGAAGAAAATGTGAGAGTGGCATCTGTTTAAACCAGCAAAGGTTAAGGTTAATGTGCAAATACTTTTATGCTTATTTGCTAGCTTAAAATCCCAGACTGTCAGGTAGGTCTTACGACAGCCCGCCTGGGGAATACTTACGAACATATTTGTAGGGCAGCTAACTTGAAACCTTCTCTAATCCCAGCAATTTTACCTTTGCTTACATTCCTCTTCACTTTGAAAGTCGACCTCTCTTCCTGGTAGATGGTGAAGTGCTCTCACATTTGTGGGTTTTGTTTTCAGCTACATTCCCTCGCAGTTGTGCATGCTATGGAGATCTGCACTGTGTCTTTTAAGCAGATAAAAAGAGGGGTCAGTCAGATGCAATTCCCCAACTCCTCATATAAACAGTTTTAACTGCTACAGCAAGATACAGGCTTGGAATTATTCCCTCAGATTCAATTCCCTTTCCCAGCTCCACTTGTAAAAGTGGTTAGTGTCCTCTATAAACTGCAGCTTGCCCAGGTCCAAAGCTTGCTGAACAGTTGTAGAATAAATGTTAATCTAATACAGGTTACTGGGTCAAACACAATCACAGGCTTGTGGGAAAAGCTTAATACTGTTCTGCTTCTTCTAACACAGTAGACCTGGATATTATATGATAGGTTAAACACCACTGAACCATAGGAAAAATTTTCTTGGAAGTACAATTTAGTACGAAGAGAAGGCCTTCGAAACAGTGGCTGGCTCTTGACTTTATTCTCTAAGAAACTCAGATTGCCTGAAAACATTAACTTGTTTTAAAAGGAGGAATGGAAATTTAAATCTTTCTGAAGCCATATGGTCAGGCAGAGGGAGGAACAATAGAAAACCTCTGTGTATATTTAGGTGACATGAATCTTGACTAAGGAAACATTTGCTCATCACTCTTGCAATATTTAGGCAGCCCATGAGATAAATAGTGTATCCTGTGGGATATACGGAGTTAAACCATAGTTCATCTACCTGAGTAAGGCAGACAGGAAATCTGCAGTTCCCCAAATCTATTTTGCATGCCCAGAGATCCCTGAACTTTTGTCATTTTGAGCTGGAAAAATGAACACCTTTAAATATGACAAAAGAGCTTTAAAAAGCCAAGTAATACATTGACCCCCATCCCAGGAATATTTCGAAAAATCCCTGCTATGCTCATGGGTGTGTCATGACCACACTTCTTTTCTCCTCTTTTTTGGCATACATCACCCCGCAAACCAATGAAGTTTAGATCTGTTTGCCTACATGTTGCCTTTTTTTAGGAGTATGTGTCTCAGACTTTTCAGATGTAGTCCCTTCCCCATACGAGCAAATTTAAGGTCCAGAATTCCTGCTCAATTAATATGAGGCTGGCAAATTTTGGCCTATTCTGATTGAGATAGATCAGTTACAAAGTTTCAATCCTTATCCTAAGCTCTGCAAATGAGACAAAGCATCAATTTGTTTGAATCATATAGTTAAATCAAGTCAGAAGAACCCATCTCTGTACAAAAGGAGAATTATCCAATTGATTTGGCAAGCAATTTGATTTAGAGACGTAATCAAATCAACCTTCTGATTTATGTACGTCAATTCAGTTTGTAGATTTGATTGAATTGCCATTGGCTGTCTGAATTGAGCATTTGCACAATCATACAGAATAAAAATTAGGTTATAAATAATTTCAGCTCTTTTATGATAATGTGCTTCTCTTGAAGTTTTTAAGTTTTGCTTGAAGACCACATCTCAGGAGGCAGGTCATGATAGCTCGATTTTAGCACCTGCTGAAGCAGATGGAAGACGCCGACTCAAACATGCATGGACACACACAGACATGCATATATGTACACACAAGTTAAGAGGACTCACAACACATACTGAAAACTCTTTCAGGGGTGCTTGGGTTCATGCCAAACTATAATAAAAGCATCTTATTTTTAAGTCTCACAAGACATGGTGGGTGATGCAACAGAAGGTGAGGAGGGACAGGATTCATAGTGGGCAAAGTAAAAAATGAAACAATTTACGTTAAATTTTGGCTCCACAACTGACTCTTACTTGGCTTTGCTAGTACAATGTATAGATTTTCAGAGAGGAATAGTAGTGTTTTAGTAACACTAAAGAATAGAAAAGAGAGTTGATTACAATACTTAGAATTTCCTAAGATGGATAGTTTTGCCTTGGATTCTGGTTTACTGTGAGATTTAATTCATTTCCTTGGAGGCACTGAAGAGGAGGCTAAACATGTAAATCCTAAAATGTTTCAATTGTCTGGTCCCATATATTGTATCTAGAAATTTTGTTTATTCCTTATGCATTGCCAAAAAGAAGACAAAAGAATGTGTCAATGAATATAATCTATGGGCTTATTGCAAACAAATATATGAATTTAGAAGTTATTATTAACCACTTAGCAATCACAATTGGACTGGCAATTCTATCATGTTTGCTAAGGAAAACATCATGTGACTGTGATGGGTTTACAGCCTCACTTCTGCCACGGTCATTAAACGTGGGTTGTTAAGTGAAGCATCACATGACTATAATTTGCAATTGTACTGCTGGCTTATCTATTCATTCTGCTAGTCAGATGCAAATTGCTATCACATGATTGTGAGATGTTTTAATGGTCATAAATGACTACCACATGGTCAATCATGTGACCATGAGGATATTCTGATAGTTGTAAATGTGAGATATGGTCTTAAAGTTACTTTTTTGGTGCCAACATAACTTTGAATGGTTGCTACACAGGACAGTCATTAAGCAAGATTTACCTAAAGTAAGAGAAGATGGTGATTGATTTGTGTGCTGCTTTATTTGCAGCTCAGGTGTTACACATGGAAGGGCAACTTCAAGGCTCCTGTTCTTTCTGCACCTGAAAGTTCTTTATGTGTAAAACATATATGAACAATGGTTACCTTCAGATAGAGCAGACATGTCAAACACAAGGCCCGGGGGCCAGATGTGGCCCTCGAAGCCATCCTGGAAACAGTGAGGGAACGGCCCCCTCTGCCTTGGCCCTGGCCCAGGCCAGCCGGGAGCCAATGTACAACTCTGTGGTGGCCATCTATGCTGAAATGCATTCAGTCTTAGCTCCATAAGCCCCCCCCCACATGGCCTGAGAAGAACAGTGAGGCTCCTCCAGTGGACCATGCCTTGGCACTTGCCCTGGTCCCACCCCCTTTTGCCAGAGACCCTCAGATCTGTCCCACTCCTGCCCAGGCCCCCACAGGCACCCTTGGTGCGAACGATGTAGAGCTGGCCACACCCACCCAGTAGGCCACACCCACTCCATCCACACCCACCTAGTAGGCCGCACCCACCCTGGCCACACCCACCCGCCCCCCTGAGGGCAACCGCAATGCTGATGCGGCCCTCAATGAAATTGAGTTTGATACCCCTGAGATAGAGGATACCTTCAACTAAAGTTCTTGGGCTACATATAGTCCCCCAGCATCCTCTTGCAAGCTCTATATTGGGATGCTGAAATTTTCTAAAAGAGCAAAATAGTGCATTAAGAATAATGTGAACTTTCTCAATGCCTTTCAAATCTTAGGCCTTCTGATATAAGCCAGAAGATGGGATAATTTAAAATCTTGTCCCTCTTTCCAGGG
The DNA here is from genome assembly GCF_016545835.1 of Crotalus tigris. Classification (NCBI taxonomy): domain Eukaryota; kingdom Metazoa; phylum Chordata; class Lepidosauria; order Squamata; family Viperidae; genus Crotalus; species Crotalus tigris. The sequence continues at coordinate 609,432 of NW_024096909.1, forward strand.
TTTACTGAGTTGCCCAGTAAAAGATGGAACTTCCTGATCAAATCTAGCCTCTCCAGCTGAGATATTCTTACCCATTATCCAAGAATCCCCCCTTTCAAGAAAATGTAGGGAAGGTGATAATTATGCATATAGTATTCCAAATAAAATAGTCAATCTTACTAAACTTGTTATTTATTATCTGATCCCCCTGAATAAGCCCTTGGGTTTTAGTATACAAAGAAGAAAGTTGAAGATCACCTGGGCTTTCTGCTTGCATGTTCACAGGAACCTGTTCCTTCTTTTTTTTTTTTTTCATATTACTTTTGTAAATGAAAGGAACTTTTTTTTGAGGGGGGGATTGACTGCTGCTTTAATCAGTCTAAGAAATGGTCTATTTGTATTCTCTTGTATCTAGGCAGCACCTCAAAAATTATTGAGAAGCTGAACCCACTGAGCCAGCCATTATGGAATTATAAAAGCTCAGCCTGGTTTTCCTCAGTTCTGCCACTGTAAAAATGAGATTGTGAAAGGAAAATTATTTGGGAAAACAAAAGTGAATTCTATCCATGCAAACCTTCAGCATGGAGTGATTTTATCAGCTGGCTTGGGGATTTGCTTCCCTCAAAGTAGAAGTTTGTTACCCCTTCGCCGTTGGCCAGGACACCTACAATTTTCAGAAGTTTAAAAAAAATAGACTGTATAAGTCAGGTCTGATAGTGCCCAGCCACAAAAATATTACCATTGGAATAAAAGATGTCTTCTGTAAATAAGAAATATGGACACTGTACATATGGTGCCCATTAAATGCCTCTAATTGTCCTTGTTTCCATAGTACAACACCAGTATGGAACTTCAGGTTGTGCAAGAAGTGGCTGATTTCCATGTTCAACATGAACATGGTGTAAACTATACCCACTTTTCCCTAATGACTCCCAATACTCAAATTCATATACTAGCCATGTAGAAAAAATTTATCGAAATTTCTCCCAGTTGATCCATATATCAAAACAATTCAATGATACAGCTTTGCTAGCATATATTACTTAGAACCTGACTGGCAGATCTTGAAGGGCTTCATTGATAAATTAAAAATAATTGCAGGCCACAACAGAATAGCTGGCAGGCTAATCAACTGTTCAGAGGCCAGGAACATCATGGCAGTATTGAATCTGACAGTGCTAATGAGGTATGGAAGCTCTGGAGATGCTTAGGAATGTGTCTTTCAGTGCAGCAACAGTACTGGCAGGTCCTTCTTGGTGGTGGATTATTGATCTTTTTTTTAAAAAAAATTACTCTTATATTTAATTTTCTCTAGCCCTATTTATCTTTTGAGATACCTTCTAAGGCATCCTACTCAAGGGTCAGTACAGCTAGCTGAATCCTCATTTTTCCCAATTCATATTATTCCATTCAAATTTCTGGATTGCAAGAAAGTGCTATCAATCTAGGGTAGACCATTTGGACCTGTCCACCACCTCCCCAGAAACTTACAGTGGGCATGATGATCATACCAACTTTAATACACTCTACATTTCCATTTTATGCTTTTCTTTTCTCATGTTGGTTTTGAGACACAATTACAATGCCAAATGTTATCTTTCTTAAAATAACTTTGGTTTCTGTAATTAAAATAAAAATGATATCTTTTGTGCATTAATGCTTCTAACTTAGCTTGCCTGTTATACCAGCCTCCCCTTTTCTTAGCAGCAATGCTGGGATGTCTCAGGACATCTAAGAGCTTATTGACACATTGTCCATCTTTCCATGAGTCCAGGAGAAGAGAAGGTCTATCAGATTGAGAGAACCATTTATCTGAGGCAAAAAGTTTATAGGAACACTGAAAGACACTGATATTATCTTTTAATATTGGAAGGAATAATCCTATTAAAGAAGAAAACAAGGGCAACTGTTATGCCCACAAGGCAGAATTATCTGAAGCCAATTGGTCGAGGTCAGGTTACTCTACAAAGACCAAGCTGTATGTCGGCCTATCTCTCCATCGGGGCTTGGTGAATGAGCATTAATTTGTGGCTCTGCTCATCTCTTTGCTAACTTTGTTCAGTGGAACTAGATACAACTTTGACAAATTAGAGCAGCCTTTTGTTTTTGTCTCCCGGTCCCCCCACCCTTCTAGCACAGCTCTCCAATTGTATCCCTTTCTTTCTGAAGTTCTTGCCATGTCAAGGCCATCAATGGCAGCCCTTCCACAAGGCTACACTTTTTAATAAGCTCATCTATCAGCACCACATTCTACAGGTCTCCCCACTAATCCTTCCAATTCAAGTGACCTTCCCTGCACTGCAAAGGAGCTGTGCTCTGAAATAAATATCTCTTTGTTTACCATATCTGCACCATTAAGCTAACCTTCAGGATTAAGTGCAAAAAAAGGAGAGATCGCTTTTTGTTGTTTTCTAGAAACTCTCTAAACAAAAGTCAAGAAAGAATCTAATAGTCCTCATTCGGCTATTAATATTTGCTATAAACTCTCAGTAAAGCCATCCAAAAAAGCTAGCAAGTTGTGTTCTTTCTCCAGGATCTTTACCTGACACAAACATAATGATGAAGTAACCATTTCCAAGCGGACCTGTAAATATAATTAAGAGTGTGACCCTAACACTCATATTAAGAGGGCTTTAGGATAGGTTGGATGAACCCTCTATTAATAAAGAAAACTTTGCCAACAGATGTTTGTGTAGAGCTTGGTGGGACACAGTCTGCCTGAGAAAAGCTGTCAAGACTTAGATCTATATTGCTAGAAGTGTGGTGGTTCATGAGGTTAGTAGCCAGGGCTGATGATCGACAGGCTCGCGTTTAAGACCCGGTTGCTGCCATGGGGTGGGTTGAGTTCCCATTACATACTTCAGCTTCTGCTAACCCAGCAGTTCAAAAGTGGGTGACCGTGAATAGATAAACAGTGGGCAACTACATGGGGACACAAAAGGAGCCCCCAGCTGGGTATCATCCAGGCAATGGTGATGTCACCAGCAAATCCTTTCACCATGGAAGCACTTTGGTGCTTCTGACATGGAAGTAGTAGTAGTTTTTACTGGTAAGTTGTATTGGTAATAGGCACCAAAACTAGGTGCCATTGGCATGATTTAAATATAGACTGGTTTAAATATAGAATTGTCCAAGATAGAAAAAGATGAGGTAATGCCATACTTTATTCTTTATTCTCATGGGCAACTAAAGGAAATGGTAGGTGACTGCCATTTCTTTGTCCATCCAACTAAATTTAAAACAATGCCACACCATCATTATTACAGTATTTATTAATACAAAAATGGTAAGGGCAGCTTTCCTTGTATTTAACCACATTATCATATTGAACTCAAATATAATTTCTATTTCATTATCATTACCATTCTACTGTGCCAGTATGATAATGCTTCTCTGCTCTGGATCTTCCTTAGTTCCATGGGCATTGATTATTCTTAAATAACCAAATGTTCTCAGCAATAAGCATTTCTTAGATAAATGGTATATTGCATTAATACTTCTTGGACTGAAAGGAAAAATTCAACATATTAAGCCAGAAATCTACCTCTGATATTTTTGCAACAAAAATGCAAAAGATACTCACCAAACAGTTCTTGGGTAAGTTACAAAGAATGCTCCATCAAGGAAGTCTTCTAAGCATCATTCAGAGAAGCAATAGATGGAACAGATGACATTGGGTGATTATGACATCACTATATAAATGACTATAAGTTACTTTTGCATTATTTTCATTCTGGTATATGTAACTTTATTTTGGCAAATGTAGTTTCTATCTGATGCGTATCAGGATTATGTTTTGAATACATAAGTCTTACACTGCAAGGACATTTGGCTGCTTTGCACATTACAAAACACATAGCGAGAGATGGCTGTTCTGCTTTCATTTTCAAGTGTAATTTCTTCTCCATTATATTCTGCCTGCCCTTCCAAACTAGCAGGCTCTTTTAATTCACAGTGTGATAAAAGTTCTAGATTTGAAATTCAACAAATATATCTGCATGGCTAGAATAGTTCAAGTATTTCATACGCTTGGAGCACCTTCTGCCTTTGAGCACTGAATATATGGTAACATCTCCTTTTTACCTGTGAATTGAACAGCAGTCAGTAGCAAGAAATTCTTTCAGAGAGTAGGAGGAGGAGCAGGAGGAGGAGGGCGGGGAGGAGGATAAAACGTTGGACCATTAGGATTTGTTTAAATTAAGAATTATCTTCAAGCATACATAGCAGATGGTTAGAGAGGAAATGGAAACAAATCTTCTCGGGCTATAAATTACTGATGTAACTCTATACTTATTCCACTGAAGGACCTTATCCAGTATGTTTATATCTGCAAATACAATCCTTCTAGCAGGGCTATAAATGTTGCTGTTGAGGGAAGAAATAATCAGTACAAACTGCTGACTTTGAGATATACAAAGGCTGTTATAATTGTCCTTATACTAAGTGTGTAAGCTGAATCAAATGGTTGATACAAGTTATTGATTGCTGTGGAATCATTGGATGGAAAGATGTACTTTACACAGAAAAGGCATAAGTATGTAAAATCACAGACTAATCACAGAATAATGAATGTTCCAAATTAATCATATATTGGAAATTTCACTTCTTATGCTAATCTTCTTTTCTTTATACCAAACTTTCCAGCTCTCTTCTATTTCCCTCCTTCCATATTTGATAAACAAGACTAGCAAAGAAGGATGACAAAATGATGATAGTTTCTTTAGAAATATTTGCTTAATGATTCCATGATGGGTCAATTTCTGCCTGAACAGATTGTTTGGTGCAATTTCCCTTCTTTTGCAATTTTTCTAAACAGAACAACATTGTCTCAATAAGCAACATGTATACTAATAATTTGATTTAAGCTTAAATAGAACTGTAAGGAACACTTGAGAAATTAAACTGATGCTGTGAATGATTTAAATATAACTTTTCAAGCTAAATCCTACTTGGTTGTTAGAAGTAAAAAAATACTTTCATAGTGTCATTCTGAGCTAGACCTTTTGACCATAAATATCTTACGGTAAAGACCTACTTTGTCACATCAACTTTAATATAAAATTTCTTGTAGAGATTTGGTCAGATCACACATGGTTAAGTGGAAAAGTTTCAAAATCTCCAGCTTTTTTCAAATGATAACCACTTTGTGAGAAAATCAGAATAACCACTGAAAGACAGACCCTGAAGAGATTTTTTTATGTCCTTTCACAGGTTTTCACAGGTGAAATGGCATCAACACTTCAGGAAATAGACTTGCTACCTGGTGTAAGGTCAGGTGTGCTTTGCCACCTGAATAGCTTCCACAGACAATTAGAAATTCTGTCCCGCAAAACTCTTGTTCTTTTAGAAGTGAAATGTATTGGTAAGTTTGACTTCAAAACCTCTGGCCCAAATGATCCATAGTGAGAATCATTAGTGTAGCTCTGCCACGCCAATCTTGCTACTAGCTACATATAGCCGGTTTCAGTCCAGGTAAAGCTATTGTTTTTTTCTAAAAACAGGCACTTAATTTATTTCCTAGTCTTGACCCTGCTCTCTTTAGCTGTCAAATCAAAAGGCTGGGTTACAGTGGTCTTGCAATAGTGTTTCCAGTAAGAAAATCTAGGAAATTCATCTCAAATCTTTTTGATCTCAAAATACCATGCTCCTCCAAAGGAGGATACACATGGCAACCATGAGCAGAACCAGCTGTCATCTACTACTTTTGTTAAGAAGATGTGTTAAAATTAGCATATATGGGAGAAATTGTGTAAAAATCAGCTTAGTTGGGAATGAGACATGCTGAAAAAGTTATATATAGGTTAACACACGTTTAAATAAATCATACAAAGGCAACTGTGCAGATAAAATGAATAAGTTTTAATCATTTAATCATTAACAGATTAAGTTACACAGGGGAAAAGGTGTATATTAAAGAGAGATGTGTAGGAAAAAAGTAGCAGTAGTCTTTGTAGTAGTCAAATTAAGTAGAACTATAAGTACACTGAAAAAATATAAGCAAAACTCATATATTCCCAACTGTGGATTTTCTGGGGTTATTTGTAAGTGATTTATTGAGAAATCAGATAAAACCACAGCACCTATTGGTCATTCAGCACCTATTCAGAACAAACCTCCTCTGATCTACCTATCCCCAGAACTTAAAGCAACATTATTATGTTAGCTTGTTCAATTCATAGGAATGAATCATTGTCTGTAGGAGCCTGCTGGAAATGTAAAGAATCATAGCCTATCCCCAAGCTTTCAGAGTGCCCCCCCCCACGTCTTTTAACCATCATCAGCTTTTGGTAAGTAATAATGAACATGAATGGTATAAAGATTCCATAAAATGGAAGGCGAATCAACCTTAGGGGGAAAAAAGCATGGTTTCCTTTGATGTCCCAGCACTCTTTACATTGATAGACCCAAAGTTAGTGAAAGAATCACGGCAGCACAGACTTACACCACACATCAGACCTAACTAAATACTAGATGTTACACTGTAATTTATGCTATGAGTTTTGAAAATGGATGTTCCTCTGATTTGTTCAGATATTTGTACAGCATACTGAAAGTAGGCAGTAAGGAAATGTTGATGTGGTCCATGATTCTGGGTATTATGAACTGAGTATTTGGTTAGGTCAGGTGTGATGTGCAGTGGTACTACTATGGATTCTTTCACTAATTTTGGTCTATTGATGTAAAGAGTGCTGAGACATCAAATGAAACCGAGAAGTAATATTCACTTTAGCTAAAAAGTAAGAAGAAACCATGCTCTAGCATTCAACGACTATGCCTCTTTCAACACATAAGCTAACATTTTTGATATGTTTTGGAACCATCAGTAGGAGTCTAGTAAACTTATTTTCAAGAATGTTACGTTTTGGAAAACATGCATTGTTTTCTAGCAGATTGTCATTCTCCTGAAAAATTATGTGCTTCATGTAACAAAATTCTGGAGAATGTCTAGAACATGCTATTATAGTTCTTGAATGAATCAAGGGCAATCATTATATTCTTCTTTCTTGATCTCATATGTTAGGATCTCATTCTATACATCCAATATTACAAGCAGCTCCAGGCAGGGGGCAAGGGAAAGTGAGCACCCTTCTGGTAAAATGCCCCTAATTATAAATCCAGTAAAATTAATGTGAAATATAATATTATTGCTATTCCAAAATGAAATGTTGGAATACAGTTCAGCCACCCAAAAATGTACTTTGGCTCTTCTGTATAATATCTTGATTTTTTTATTTCCTGCCAGGAACTGATCTGGATTGTAAACACAACAGAATGTATCTTGACTCTGGAGCTCAGTTAACTTTGTTCCCAGCTAAATTCTGCTGATCCAGATACCTTGGAACAGCATTTTACTTTGTTTTATTCCTTTTCTATTCTTGCAAAAAATAAAAACAAAATACGAGCATTAAAAATATACATTTAAGACAATTGATACAAAGATCAAATAACCATTACAAGCCTTAACCTTTACAAGAATTCCGTATTACCATTAGGTGGCTCTAAAGAGATGCAGAAAATTCTTTGCTGCCTTCCAGTGGCTTACTGGGTTTTTGCAACCCAGATTTCATAATGTTACCAAAGCTTGTACCATTAAAGCTAATGTGTTACAGGTGCCCCCCCCATTTCTTTGCTCTTGTCTCAAGGTACTTCCCTGCTCCTTCAAGATGAATGAAACTACATGCCTCATTTCTTTTTCCTAACCATCAAAGACCAGAGCAAAAAAAAAAAAAAACTTTAGAAAGTCACTTCTCAGCACCAAAAAAACTGCTGACCCAGCTAGGGGGGTTTGGGATTCAAAGCTGGGTACCCCAGAGCAGATGGCTTAACACACTAGTCTATTAATCAAGTAAGCTCCCTGGGTGCAATGATTTCTGGTGATCACATGCTCTGGATCTGAGAAATGCAACTACCTTTCTTGTCCTCCCCCCCCCAATAGTCCTTTCTGTTTCAATCTTGCAGATGTTGCTGAATTTCTGTTATTTATGTACTCACTGCACTGAAAAGCAACAGATGTTCCAGGTGCGTTTGAACTAAATCTTTCTTTCTTTCTTTCTTTTTGCAAATAAGCTAAATAAAACCTGTACACCTTTGGATATTTGGAAAATGCATTTTCTGAGTTGAAAGAAAGTCAGTTTTCAGGTAGGGAGCAGGATTTTTTTTTTTTTTTTGAGATTTTACTTGCTGTTGGCTTGAAAAGAAATCTTTTCACTGCTGCTAGAGAAGCAATGGAGCCCCAGATTCTCTTACTACATATATAAACTAAAATGAATCTCATTCATTTCTGCTTAAGCTTCTGAATACTTACTTAAGTAGATCAAAAGGTATACAAAGAATATTTGTAGGCAGAGAACATTTCTAGGATGCACAATGAAAGTCTGCTTTTTTGAATGGGGCAGTGTGTGCAGTCTAACCCGAATACAGAAAGGAGATAAATGAATTATCACTGAGAATAAAGAGAATATTGTTGAATTATTTTGCTCTTAACTCTGCTTGGAAATATGAGCTTAACTCTTAAGGGACCCAATAGTGTTTTTACAAGTTCCCTCTCTGCAAGCTAACTTCCTCCTGAGAAAAGATTTTGAAAACATTGAATGATAGCAAGAAAATTCAGTACAATTATGAAATATTATCATGTAATGAATAAATCAGAGTATCTTAAAAAGTCTTTGACCACTTTAGGGCAGAAATATGAGATATAAATTAAAATCATTATATACATAACCTTCTTATAACAACTGACATTGAGTTAGAAGAGAATCTAGTCCAATGTTTTGCCAATGCAAAAAAATCAGCTATGCCAGTTTGAGAGATTTTCTTCCAGCCTCTTCTTAAATGGAAATCTTCCTTTGGCAAGTCTTTGACTAAACATCCCATCTTATCAGCAAGCTCTTAGTATTTAGCAGTGCTTTTTTTCTAAAAAAAAAAGAAAGAAAAAAGAAAAGGTGCCAGAACTCACACACGTCATACAACCCACCTTGCCTACCCTACAAGGTTCCATCCATGGAACATTCTATGAGAAAAAAAGCCCTGCATAAAGTAGCCAACCCAGGCATGTTTGGAACTCACCTCATCCATTCCAAAAACAGGTTGATTGAATCTGAACCAATGTAGAAGCTAAGTTGTGGCAGAACAGTGTCAGGCATGAAACAGGTGGAGGTTCAACTAAATTGATTTACTACTAAACAGTTTATGCACAGGAATATTCTCAACTAATGATTAGTAAATGTTTGGAGTTAGAGAAGAGTGCATGGAATTCAAGGGAGTGTATGTTTCTGCTTGTGGCTATGCAAAGATTCTGGGCTGATTCCTCTTTTAACTCCACCCTCAGGTTCTGTCACTCCCTCTACGCCTACTGTTTGATAGAATTGTCAGTGAAACTGCATATTTAAAGTGATATTACATGTAAATAACCATATTGTACCCTTTTCACCAGCTACAGTATATTTTACATTTCTATTTATTTCTGTATCTAACTCTTCTAAATTAGTCAGGCACAGAAATTAGGTGAGGCTTGCAAGTAATGAAGTGTTTATTTTTTAAAAAAGAAGATGAAAGAATCAGGCTTGCTTGGAAACCCTTGATACTCTTTAACATTCAGTAAATGAAGACAGACCATTTTTGAATAATAATAATAAACAGGTATCATCTCCATCAAAATGCAGAGATGACCCAGATACTGCATTTGATCATGCAAGATGGTGTTCAATGATCTGAAGGGTGGACCCTGCACCTGCGGAAAAAATGCTAGGAAGATGATGATCAAGTGTGAAAAAAGAGATAGAAAAAAATGCACTTTGAACCTATTCAAGATTGCTTTTCAGTTCTGCTATTTGATGAATGACTTTCACTTTAGTTTTAAATTTCCAGCGATACAATATTCTGTTTGACCACCTAACATTTGGTTACACTATAAAGGCAAGTCATGATTATTGTCAAAAAAAGAACTTGCAGAACTCAGTACTTGCTTACCTTGATTCTTTATGTAAAGAAAAGAAGAATGGGGAAGATTAGTGGATGTAACAATGAATTGCAAGACAAGGATAAAGCAGAATTTTAACCAGGATAGTATATTGTTGAATGGATGCTGGATGGCAGCAGTTTACCAGCAGAAAGTAAACCACTAATATTTACCATTTTAATTCATTCTTTCCTTTTCATGCAGTTTCTACTTACCCTATAATTGGGAAGGAAGGAAGGAAGGAAGGAAGGAAGGAAGGAAGGAAGGAAGGAAGGAAGGAAGGAAGGAAGGAAGGAAGATAATAGCATCCAATTTCACTGATTAGCATCTATGTCTTTTTGAAAGTTCAATATCTGAGATTTCACTATGCTGTAAGGCAGCTTTCATATTGTCAGGCTGTGCCTCTTCATAGTTATAACCAATAAGGCTTCAGCTGCAAGGAGACACTGTAAACTCTGACAATCTTACCTCTGCTCCTGTGAGTTAAATTTATCCTCTGGACTACTTTATTCTTCCTTCATAGACTGTATAAGTCACTATGACAGATTTATCCATGCTTACAGAAATGGTGGATGTTTTCTCACTAGGCAGGTGGGAAGAAGAACCAGGCTAAGATAGTTCCTGCTGAGAGGTCACAATTGAACTCATACCCTTAGAAAATACATAAATTATACACATTTTTCAAGAGAAGCACCTTTTGCTGCTATTATGTCTTTTCTTACCCCATGCCACATCCCTTCCTTGAGTGTCGCAGTCTCTATTTCACACATTTCTCTATCGGCAAAACATCAGGTCTGGTATTCTTGAGGGAAGAGAGACCAGCAGATAGCTTGCAATGTAGCACCTTTCAGATGCTGGTAGGAATGAAAAGATCATTAATCATATCAGCTATTCTACTTGAGTTGGTCGCTGATTTCACATGCTCTAATTTTTTTTTAATGACATCTGGTACAACTGTTCTTTGTGAAGTACCCAAAGCTATGTTGTACAAGACATGTGACTACATATTTTTTTGAAGAATAAAATGAAATGTTCCTAATTCAGTAATTGTATTATAGCTGGAGAACAACTCCAGCAATAATCCTCAGAATGGTCTGGTACCTCATTTTGCATGATAGTTTACTGCTTGGCAAGGGTCCCCCCCCACCCTCCCCAAAAGAGAGAGAGATTGACTATGTGGGTCTGACTCACATTTACCACTGAGTGAAACAAGATTGGGAGGATGGGATGCTATTCTAGGAGAGTTCAGATATCCATTTTGTTTACTTGCTTTCCTTCTGTCCAACTGTGTTGGTTTTCTGCCCAGCCAAATGATCTTCGTAATTGCTCCTGATTAGTAACATGCAGCTCTATCAATAATCTGTAAGAACATTTGGGGTCATGTAAAATCAGCCTACCGCATTAGTAGAGGTACTTCATGCTAGAGAAATATTTTCACAACTAAGAGCTTATTTTAAAAGCAGACATAACAGCTACACGAAATGCAACTTGATATCAAATTAGGGATTCCCATATGATGTACTCATTATTGCTTGGCTCCAATGTCGGTGATAAAAAGGACTATGATGAGATATAGAAGACAAAACGCCATGGAAATATTGACTTCAGATTTTCAGAATCCAAGTAACTTTCCTGCTGGGTTGGCACTCTGAGTGCAGTTCTTACTCCATAAGCCTGACTATGTTTTTCCATTTTTATTCTTTTGAACTTAATATAATTATGTAAATAGACTTTTGTCTGTTTCAGGATCACTCTTTGGAAACAGAATGGAAACAGAACAGGAACAAATTTAATGTGGCAAGAGAAGCTGAGGAAAGAAAAGTTGAGTTGGAAAATGGGATCAGATCTAAAAATATCTCCCAAAAAATCTCCAAAGACTGGTAAGAATTCCACTCTTGCACCATCAGTGCAGATCTCTAGGGGATCCCAATGGACTTTGACTCAACAATATTGCTGATAGCTTCATTCTAAGTCTCCATTAATTCAGGTCATATGATTCAGAGCAAAGGCAATTCAACCAGAGTCTGCCAGTGCACACATCCATATAAAGACACACAGAAGTAACACAAGGGGACAGAACCGAGACAGTTCTTGTCCTTTTTGCTCATCACTAGTATTAAAATATCGTGTCCCAAAAGTTTTTGCCCTCTGTACACATTATTGATTAATACAGTATCCTTGGTGTGATTATGGAATAAATACATAGATTTTCATATGTATCTGTCAACTGCCAATCAATAACTTTAATCTTCTATCTATTTGGGGCAAAAAAAAAAAAACCTGTGAAACTCACTAATAGGCAAAGCACTTTTGATGGGCAACAAAAGAACAAGACCTCCAAAAACACTACACATAAATGTTAAATTGGTTTTAAATTCAGTCATTTTTCTTTGTGACTCTGATTCTTTCTGCCATCTCTCCCTGACAGATTCTCACACAGAGAAAAATACCTGCTTTATTTTATTTATATATATTTTATTTATAAGGGAAACCATATAAATTATATGTGGATTTTAAAATATATAAAGTCAAAATTGCTGATAAATTTTCTAAGCACTTTTCTTTATTAATAACTTTAATATTTAGTATGTGTACTTCTAATATTCTTAGACTTCAGATAAATGCTTTGGCAATATTCCCTACCAAACACAATGATGTATCTAAGTCCTTGCTAGTATGTAAAAATCCTACTATTTTCTGTTCCATCTGTTTAAATAAAAACTTTATCTTTTAGCAAAAATATGTAACAGGACCAGTTAAAAATTTTTTTTCATCAAATAATGCCTTGTCTGAAATTACATGTGCTAAAATAAAGTATTTCTTGAGAATACTTTCCCAATTTGATTTGATGCTCCAAACAGGCTTATGACAAGATGACCAGAAGATGATTTTTAAAAATGACATAGTGCTTATTTATTTTTTTCTAGCTTAGTTTGAGAACTCATAACCAAACAAATTTCCACAAGAATTTAAGAGAAGGGTGGGAGTGATTCTTTTAGCAGTGCTAGTTATATTGGCGACTGGCCCATTCCATTTTCATTCATTGTCTATTATTCAATGACTTCAAATGAACAGTGGCTGCATTTTTACCAATAGAGAAAATAGAAAAAAAAAAAATCTCTCTAGCTCAGGGTTGAACTCTGGAGTCCCTGACGCTCTTTGAGCTTGGTTGTTTGCTTGGGTACTTGATTACATTACCCAAGTATATGGTTTTCAGTGCTGCAAGGGAGTGTGGTGTGCTTTTTGTTTGTATACAATGACTTATATACAGTATATAAGATATGATCATCTTTGATAACTCTTTCCTTATTTTTGAAGATTTTGAGATTTTTTTTAAAAAAAAACCCGAATAAACATGTAAAACCATTGGTAATCCTATCAATTTTGCTTCTTCTTTTGTCTCAAATCTGAGGTAAATTGAGTGCTATTACCTGGCAGTTTTAACTTGTGATGGGGAGGAGGGGGGTCTTGAAGGATCAAAAATAGCTTGTGGGCTGATCATCCATAGTATTGTTACAGATATTGGAAGGCCCATGTACAGAACAAAGACAATGAATGAAGCCTGCTCCAGAAATACCCATTAGTATTACAAGAAAGGGTTGTAGGATGACGGCCATTACAAGAAAGTTCCATGATTTTCTGGATTTGTCTTTATAAGAATTAGAAAATATTTATTTATACTTCCAGCACCTCAAGAATCCTAATTACTTATGAGCAATCTGTCAAACTAATGTGTATAAAATCTTCTCCAGAAACAGGTGCAATTCTGCATGGTGTAGTGTCCCTTATCATGTGGGTGATCCTTTACCTTGCTGTTTTCTTTCTTTCTTTCTTTCTTTCTTTCTTTCTTTCTTTCTTTCTTTCTTTCTTTCTTTCTCTTTCCTTCCTTCCTTCCTTCCTTCCTTCCTTCCTTCCTTCCTACCTTTCCGCCCCTCAAATCTTTGTTTTTTTTTATTAAAACTAAAGTTTAGAAGAGCCATTCATAGATTTGATGTTGTATCCTAGAATTACTTAGCAGAGACTTAGCAGAGTATAGAAAAACAAGTTTTAATATAAATTATTCAATATATATTTCAATCTATGATTTTTTTTTCTGATTCAGGTATTTGAATATATGTTCCTTAAATGCAAATATAGTTTGGATACTAATAAACATGTATCCAATGAAATTTAGATAGAGAATGGTTGAGAAAGATAGGAATGGGAAAAGTAAGAGAAAATTAAAAGGAGCAGATGACTGTTGGGAAAAAATAAGCAAATAACAATGCCTTCCAAGATGTACCTTCCCTGCCATAAACAATTTATTTAATATTTATAAATATTCTTCATACTTCAAGTGCCTGAAAAGGCAAGGGTGAGTTTCAAATGGGCCTCATTATTCAATTATATTAAATTATGGGCAAAGAGCAGAACATAAATTGTTGCACAGTTCCTTCTCTTCTGTGTTTTTCAGTGCCTCCTGTTGCTTGGTATATGCTAAGAGGCCTGAATAATTCAGACAGGTGAATTCACATAGATCTGGAGAATGTATTTGCATCTGCCAGTGGGGAAAACTGGAGCAGGTTACAACGACTTGGTAGAAAGGAACATTAAGAGAGTATAGTGGATACCTATGGCCATAGTTTCCCAATTTCTTTTTGCTTCATTAATAATTGTTAGTGCACGTCACCTCATTGCTTGCTTTTATACTGATAAGTTACACCTGAAAGTTCTGATGGATTAAACTCCTGCTAAAAGTTTTTTCCATACTGCAGTCTTCAGCTAACTGTCTCCCTTTCATAAGATGGCTGGATATTAAGCCAGCTTAAGAACCCCTTCCTCTACTTTGACCACAGTGATGGTCAGGTGTCCTGTGAGGATTGTGGTTAACATTGCACCTACTTGATGGACTCTGCCTTCTTTTTCCTTGCCATAAATGCCAGGACAGCAAGTCTAATCGCATATCTTCTGAGGATTGTTGGAAAAAGAAGAAAAATTGTACAGCTTATCCTGTTATTGGGCTACAAGGGGAAACTTGGCAGAAGTCTTCTCAATCTCACAGAATTAAGAGGGGAAAATACCACTCCCCCTCCTCCTCCTCCTCCTCCTCCTCCTCCTTCTCCTCCTCCTCCTCCTCCTCCTCCTCCTCCTTCTCCTCCTCCTCCTCCCCCTCCTCCTCTTTTTAGACCACAATCTTACACTTCCTTCAGCCACCAGATCTGGAAAAGGGGTCACTTTTTCTCAGAAAGAGAGGAAGGGGATGGGAAGGAAAATAAAATTATTCTGCTGAACCTGTTGATAAAACATAAATGTCAAAAAGTCAAAATACTGTCCCTTCGGCAAGAAGAAGAAACCTTGTAAAACTTCATTCAGTAAAAGGGGAGAAATCAGGAAATGTTGAACATTTCATTGTTTCATTAATGAAACAGGAAGGAAGGAAGGAAGGAAGGAAGGAAGGAAGGAAGGAAGGAAGGAAGGAAGGAAGGAAGGAAGGAAGGAAGGAAGATATAAACAAAAAGAATCATTCTTTTATAGCAGGCAGCCCAGCAGTCTAATATAAAATGGCCATTGATGCCTGCTAGAGCAATACCAACCAACTGGAAAGGAAACATTTAACTAAGACAGAAAGGTGCAAAGCTAGCTGATATACTGCCCTGCTTGTATCAATAGTGGGGTAAAAACTTTGCATGCTCTGTCAGATACTCTAAATTATGATTTTACTGATTTTCTTTATTTTGTAACTGTCATACTTCTCTAAATCTGGCATAGTGATTTGTTCCTTGAAAACATACCAAAATGTGTTCCATCGCTCAATATTTCTCCATTATGCATACAAAGCCTCATGTTTCAGGGTAAAAGGCATTCCAAAAACAATTCACTGTAAGGAAAATTATTTCACTTTTTAATACTGTAAATTAAGATGGAAAGGAGATGGAATTATGAATGGATGCATGGAAAATTATATGAACTAAAATAAACTGATGTGTTCATCCAGATAGCTAGCTAGCCCAATGATACATTAGACAACTCAGCAGTCCCCAACCTGGTGGACGTGTGGGAGGATGGAGGAGAGGGTTCTGTGCGAGTGGCAGCTGTGCACACATCCACACATGCATTCCATTTGCATGAGCGGCAGGCATGCTTGCCCCGACGCTCGCACAAATGGAGCTTCACACAGGTGCTCCCCCACCACTGGTGCAGCTCAGTTCCAAATGGGCAGCAGCCCAGGGGTTGAGGGCCCCTGAGATAGATGGATAGATGGATAGATGGATAGGCAGGCAGGCAGGCAGGCAGATAGGCAGATAGTCAGACAGGCAGACAGACATATATAGATAATGGATAATATCGATAGAGATAGGTAGATAGACAGATAGATATCAAAGATAGATCATATAGATAGAGATTCAATGATAGATGATAGATAGATAGATAATATAGCTAGAGATATGTAGATAGGTAAATTATAGATACATAATAGATAATATAAAGATTAAATGTAGATAGATAGATAGATAGATAGATAGATAGATAGATAGATAGATAGATAGATAGATAGATATGATATATAATATAGGTAGAGATAGGCAGATAGCTAAATAATAGAGATATATAATGGATAATATAGATAGAGATTAAATGATAGATAGATAGATAGATAGATAGATGATAGATAATATAGATTAAATGATAGATGATAGATAGATAGATGATAGATAATATAGATTAAATGATAGATGATAGATAGATAGATGATAGACAGACAGACACACAAAAAGAGTGATAGGAAAAAGGAAAACTCCTATGTATTTTCTTTTAGAAGTAACCTTTCTAAAATCCCTCAGCATAGCTTCATATCTTTTTGAGGGGGCAAAGGATAAATGGTCAACCACACAATGGACATGAGCTTGCTCTTGAAGTGTTGTACTTCCTCTGCATTGGAGCCCAGTCTTTGCCAATCACATTGCAATAATGGCAAAGCTCTGCTATAATGTCATTACACTTCCAAGCAATGATTGATCGCACTACAGCATGTTTCTGAAACCTAATTACTGTCTCTGTTGTCTCTGAACTCATTAATCTTCTGGCCTGTAAATAAGTAAAATTGACAAAATAACTGAATTTCTTTAATGATGGGCTCTAGTTATCCTTGTACCTGCTGCTTTTGGTTAACCTTTTTACTGCTAGAAAGTATTCCCCCTACCCTACCCATCCCCACCTGCAGGCTTTGCAGTCAGAGCTTTATTTCTTCAGGACATTTTAGTAAATATTATCTCTGTGCATTGCTACCTGGATTTTTGCTAGTCAGAAAATAGTGTGAATGCAATGCTGTACAATTCTCAAAGCATTGGAAAGAATACCCAACCCATCAAGGTCAGTGAGTAGACATTGTTCCAATAAATTGCAGAGCAGCTGACAAAAGCTGGCATTTGGGTCTAGAAACAATTAACACGTGGTCCTAAAATGAAGTAGGAATACTCTATACTCCATTCTATATACTAAATCAGACCACTAGTTTTTTGAGCCTCTACATTTGGAGAACACCACAATAGGATGAGTAAGTCTGCAGAGAAGGACAGAAATTCTCCATAGAGTCAAACAGAGATTTCCAGTTCTTCTTGGGACATGGTAGACATTGGGATCAGGACCTTCTCCAGGAAAAGTAGGGGCTTTACCAGCATCCACACAGACTGTGAGATCATGTCAAAATAAGGTTTTGGAGTTGCTAGGATATAAGGAGAAGAAATTCTGGCTTTTCATGTAAAATCTTAGGCACTTTTTCACAAGAACGTGTTTTTGGGGCTTTGGAAGCAGAACTTGCTGGAATGGTAACATGGTAAAACTACCTTAAAAGTAGAAAAAAGCAAATTAAAAAAAGTAGAATTTGTTCCAATGCTCAAAGAAGGAATTGCTCTGTGTCAAACCCATTTGCCTTGATATGTTTAAAAGGTAAGCTTACTGTGTTTCCAAGCAGTCACATACTCAACTGAAACCTTTTATTAGCCTTAAATGTACAGTCCTCCCCCTCTGTGTACGTGTCTGTGTCTGTGTCCTATAGATGCTTTTTCAAAAGGCAACTGGACCGCCTTTGTTTTTTCTTGAAGACGTTTCACTTCTCATCCAAGAAGCTGAAGTCAGAACTAAAGAAGCTTCTTGGATGAGAAGTGAAACGTCTTCAAGAAAAAACAAAAGAAGTCCAGTTGCCTTTTGAAAAGGCAGCTTTGGGACAGCCATTACTTGGATGACTGAGAAGCTGCATACACATCTCTCTCTCTCTCTCTCCCTCTGTGTATTGTTTTCCTGTTGTTCTTGATTCCTGACAACTGCCTGAACAAGTCCCTGAAGTTTTAGTTTTATGGGTAGCAATTTTTGGAAGTGACTTACTATTGCTTTCTTCTAGGGCTGTGATAAAAGGGACTGGCCCAAGATCACCCAGTGGGCTTTGCAGTTAAGGTGGGACTAAAACTCACGGTCTCCCAATTTTTAACTTGATGTCTGAACTATCACCCCAAAGTAGTTCTTAAATATATTACAGTAGGTGGATGTAGGCAAACTTCTCTTTCAGTCTCTGCCCTTCTCCACCTCCATACTGTATGCATTATGATGAATGACCAACCTCATAAAATTGTTTAAAAATTACAACTAGAAACCATGCAGGGGAGGCATATGGAACACTCTAATGTAATGTACAATGCCAATGTTTATCATCATCACAATTACTATTAATCATTATTATTAACTGTAAATATATATTATCTTATTTTAATAGTGCAGTTTCATGAAGGGTTTAATTATCCATTATGATCTGCACTGAATACAAAAATTATTTATTATTAAAACCTTACTGCCAAAAGAGGAGGTGACAGATGGAAGCACTAGATGTTTTTGTAGTGTGACATTAGAACAGTGTGCTTAAAGCAAATATTACCTGAGCCTTTAAATAGTCTAGGGTAAGCCCTCCAAGTGCTGGTTCACATCTTCAGTCTCAAGGCCATTGTTTAAATCAGTGTTTCCTAACCTGGACAACTTCCAGATGTGCAGACTTTATTCATCTGGATATTGCCCAGGTTAAGAAACACTTATTTAGACAATGAAATTGAGAGCGATGTGAACTAGCTATAGGTGAAAATTTCCCACACTGTCCAGAATTTAGTGCATTTACAAGGAGAGGATCTACAAATAATTTTTTCAAGTAAGTGCCTTTAATCAACTGAATGGGTGGCCGAAAGAAGGAAGGAGGGAAGGAAGGAAGGAAGGAAGGAGGGAAAGAAGGAAGGAAGGAAAGATTGATTAGTAGGCAATATTATAGGATTGTTATCTTTCTTATTCTAACCCTAATCCTAACCCTAATCTTTTATGCTGGTGCTTCAATATTTTCACACTGTAGGTGGCATCAACATAAAAAAACATATATCAATACTCAAAAATTAAATCGACAGAAATTAATGTACTGTGAGCTCCTATATGGTATAATAAAGATCCTCCCTCTTGCATTCTCTCTGTTAGAACATGCATCCTGGGGGGGCGGAGTTTGGGCTGTGGTTGCCTGCTCTGTTGGCTGCCACACAACTGTTCTATCCGCAAGTCAAAGGCATTGAGATGAAGTGAGTAACAAAAGCAAGTCTTCTTTATTCACCTTCATCAACAGAACAGAGAACAAAATGGCGCGCAGGCCTTTTACAGTCTCCTTGCAAGGACAGCGTCAACCAATCAATGCAAGGCTGGTTTCCTGCCTTACGCATGCGCGCAAGGCTGGAGATAGCCAGTCTGGTCCCAGGCAACCATGTGGTCTGCCCGGGACTCTTTGCAGCATTTCCTGAGCCTGCTGAGTAATTCAGTAGGCCCAAGACATAACAACAACAATTTTGCAGAACTGAAAAGCTGATTTTCATTCAGAATGTAGTAAGAAAAGTAGCTACTGACTTTTGGTGGAGGGAAAAAGCAGGAGACATTGGTGGGCTGCTGAACCTAATGTCTCAAAGCTTGGAAGGAGACTCCTTGGATCTCCTATCACCTCTGATCTGATCCTCTCTTACCTGTCCCTTCCCACCTCACCCATCTTCTATCTACAGCATCTATAGCAAGCAAATACTTTCTGCTTCGTTTCCTATTTTGCAAAGCAAAGGTCTGAGCTCCAGAAAGGCTAATTGCACATTGTTTTCAAGAATTAGTTTGATAATTCATCATCTTGTAATTAAACTAATTAGAACACTATTCTTTTTCAGCCACCCTAATTAGGCCTTCAACTTGGCAGGGAGCCTGTGAGACCCAAATGTTGCAATTTCTAATATGATTCAAAGCCTTTGATAACAAATGACTGTATTTGGCTGCCTTTGACATAATAAGATTTATATATTAATCTAGGTATAATAGATCCCCTTCAAATTCAGGCCAAGCCCGTGTGTGTGTGTGTGGGGGGGTATCTTTGTGGTTTCCATGATCCCTCTGTGAAATTCCTTCAAGATGAGGTAAAACTGCTGGAAAATGTTTGACATCCAGTTGAGGCTCTCCTTTCCCTCCCCATCTCTGGCACTTCAGCCAGCAGTAATACATCTTTTAATCTGGCAAGTGGCTCTTCAAATCGCTACTTCACTTCTGCAAAGGAGCCTGGAACTTGGAGCAGCAATGATCTGGGAGGGGGTGGGGGGAATCTTTTTTCAGGCTTTTGCTGATTCCTTACTTTGGAGGGCACTGTTGTCCCGGGCTATGTTTTCTTTCTAAGATGAACTATGACAGATGGGTTTCAGTTGCATAATGTTTTGATTGGCACTCCTGATCAACTCTTCATTGAAAAGAGCTTGACAGAGAATAGAGGAGGAGGAGGAGGAGGAAGAGAAAGAAGAAGAAGGAAAAAGAAGAAGAGGTGGCAGCTGAGAAGGGCCAACTTTCCTGGTGTTGGGGTTTATTCAAATCTCTCCTGCCCTTTGACAGGCTAATTAAGTGATAATTACCTAAATGAATAAACACTGATGGCTGAGATAAACATTCACATTTGCTTAATCTATTTTCCCCCTCCTAAATTGCTAAAGGAAATTTGGCTTTAATGAGAGTATGTGTCAGTTTTTACAAAGGATTATAAATCTCTGGTTGGAGTTCAGAGGTGCCATTTATTCTTTTTATCCATCTCTCTCCCCTCCCTCTCTCTCTTCCCCTTCTTTTTTTTTTTAAGCAATCAGGGTAATGAATATATACAGATGATGGACAAAAGGTCTGTTTCTTTCAGTGTTACTACCTTCTGCAACATCTGTTTTGTTTCCTTACTTTTCACATCCTGCAGATGTTGCTGAACATATGAAAAATACTGATGGGAAAACATTTTAGCCAAGAAACAATTCCAGTGAATTGTTCATTTGTCATGCCAGACAAACCTTATTGCATTCTTTGACCAAGTGACAAAATTAGTGGATCAGAGGAATGCTATGGACATAATTTACTTGGACTTCAGTAAGGCATTTGATAAAGTAGATCACAACCTACTACTTGACAAGATAGAAAAATGTGGGGTAGACAGAACCACCACCAGATGGATCCGTAGCTGGCTGACCGGCCGTACTCAGCGAGTGGTCCTCAATGGAACTGCATCTATATGGAGGGAAGTGTGTAGTGGGGTGCCCCAGGGCTCTGTTCTGGGCCCAGTACTCTTCAACATCTTCATCAAAGATTTGGAAGAGGGGATAGATGGGGAACTCATCAAATTTGCAGACGACACCAAGCTGGCAGAAATAGCCAACACTCCAGAAGACAGGCTTAAGATACAGAAGGATCTGGACAGACTTGAACACTGGGCACTAACTAACAAAATAAATTCAATGGTGAAAAAAGCAAGGTTTTACATTTAGGCAAGAAAAACCAAATGCACAAGTACAGCATAGGTGGCACCATGCTCAATAGCAGTAACTGTGAGAGGGACCTCAGAGTCGTAGTAGACAATCACCTAAATATGAGCCAGCAGTGTGCTGCAGCTGCCAAAAAGGCCAACACAGTGTTAAGCTGCATTAACAGAGGGATAGAATCAAGATCACGTGAAGTATTAATACCACTCTAAAAGGCCTTGGTAAGGCCACACTTGGAATACTGCATCCAGTTTTGGCCACCACGATGTAAAAAAGATGTTGAGACTCTAGAAAGAGTACAGAGAAGAGCAACAAAGATGATTAGGGGACTGGAGGCTAAAACATATAAGGAACAGTTGCTAGAATTGGGTATGTCTAGTTTAACGAAGAGAAGGACAAGGGGGGATATGATAGCAGTATTCCAATATCTCAGGGGCTGCCATAAAGAAGAGGGAATTAAGCTATTTTCCAAAGCACCTGAAGGCAGGACAAGAAGCAACGGGTGGAAACTAATCAAGGAGAGAAGCAACCTAGAACTAAGGAGAAACTTCCTGACAGTGAGAACAATTAATCAGTGGAACAGCCTGCCTCCAGAAGCAGTAAATGCTCCAACACTGGAAGTTTTTAAGAAGAGACTGGACAGCCATTTGTCCGAAGTGGTGTAGGGTTTCCTGCCTGAGCAGGGGGTTGGACTAGATGACCTCCAAGGTCCCTTCCAACTTTACTACTACTACTACTACTACTACTACTACAACTACTACTATTATTATTATTATTATTATTATTATTATTATTATACAAAGATTATTCTTTTAACTCTCCAGAAGTCTAATAAGCAGAGATTTCTAGCTTTATTGCAATTACATATACCGATTAAATAAAAGGGAACTTGTTCCCTTCCTCAAAAAATACCGGAATTAATTATTTCCAAAGAAAAGCAAGAAACGTCCTTAGAAAATGGCAGGATTAAAGTGCACAATGCATATCATCTACTCCTTTTAAGCACTGCAAAGTTATTTCAATTTTGGTAGGAACATTAAACAAATGCTCAAGTAGGGATGGATTACACTTCTTATGAGACCTGTTCTAGACTGGCATGTAAACAATTTGATTTTCTCATCCTTTGCATGAATGGGAATGAATGTATGAATGGATTGCTCTGACAAGGCTCCCTTTTAAAGCAAACTGAGGCAAAACTAATACTCCTTGTGATATTCTATGTATCTATTGCCTTCCATGACCAGAATGTTTCCTAACTAAAGGTGTGCCAACAATATGAATTTGGTGCATCTTGTTTTGCACTTGCTCCAGGGTTATGTCAGATTCCTGATTTGTTCATTTACTTTGCTTTCTGATTTGCTCTCTAATCTGAATTGGCTCTTCAATCTTGAATGTTGTCCTCTGGAAAGCCCAACAGGGATCAGTAGTTACTTCTGTAGGAGTGGGCAGCCTGATGCCCCACGTCCATAGACAGCCCCTCAGGAAGTTACACCTCCCAACTGGCAGAAGGAAAGTAGCAAAATTTCTTGTCATTTTAAAATGAGAACATATGAAAATTGTAGTGTCATTGAAAGGAAAGGAAAGGAAAAGAAGGAAGGAAGGAAGGAAGGAAGAAAGGAAGGAAGGAAGGAAGGAAGGAAGGAAGGAAGGAAGGAAGGAAGAAAGAAAGACTTCATAGAGTTGCCCATCCCTGCCCTAAAGTCCAGATGAGAAATTCATGTTCAATAACATATAACTGTACAGTGACTTGTCTACTCTTCTTATCTATTTGTGGCACTTTCTCAAAGGCTTCTGAAGAGGTCATTGCAACCTCCAATCCAAAATGATTGCCCTCTTTTGCTCCAAAGAAGCAAAATAGTGACAATCACTTTGTTAATTGCTGGCCCCTAAATCATGGAACTACCCTTGACCATTGCAACTCACTGATTGACCAGTTGGACAAGGGGAAGTGCTCTACATGTCAGTCTGAGCTCTCACAGGAAAGGTGGGATATAAATTTAATACTAGGGTTACATGAAGCTGATATGGTAGCTTTGAAGCTACCTAGATACAAAAGAGATGTTGTTCCAGCAGTTCAGGTGTTCTGTTTCTCAGCTTTCTGCACAGTTACAGTATTTCCTTGGCATTTAGTTGGTTGTCATTTTATAGTAGTACCAGATTAAGCCCTTTTAGTTTTAATTCATGGGGTATTATTTGTTGATTTTAATTCATAGCTTTCCAGTACTAGTGACATTTTAGATTGCACCCTAGTTTATGGTTGTGCTCTTTTTAATTAGATAATATGTAACATTAATGTCCCCTTTATGGATTACTGCCTTGTCGTGGCGAAGGGGCTTGCATAACTCAATGAAGCTATAAGCTATGCCATACAGGGCCACCCAAGATGGACAGGTTATAGCAGAGAGTTCTGACAAAATGTGATCCACTGGAGAAGGAAATGGCAAACCACTCCAGTATCTTTGCCATGAAAACCCCATGGACATTACTAAAAGGCAAAAAGATATGACGCTGGAAGATGAGCCCCTCAGGTCGGAAGGTGTCCAATATGCTACTGGGGAAGAGCAGAGGGCTAGTACTAGTAGCGTCAGAAAGAATGAAGTGACTGGGCCAAAGCCGAAAGGACGCTCAGCTGTGGATATATCTGGTGGTGAAAGGAAAGTCCGATGCTGTAAAGATTTTTTCTCCATAGGAACCTGGAATGTAAGATCCATGAATCAAGGCAAGCTAGACGTAGTCAAAAAAGAGATGACAAGAATGAACATCGACATCTTAGGAATCAGTGAACTAAAATGGACAGGAATGGGTGAATTTAACTCAGATGACCATCAGGTATACTACTGTGGGCAAGAATCCCTCAGAAGAAATGGAGTAGCCTTCATAGTCAATAAAAGAATAGGAAAAGCAATACTGGGATACAATCCCCAAAATGACTGAATGATCTCAATTCGAATCCAAGGCAAACCATTCAATATCACAACAGTCCAAATCTATGCTCCAACCATTGATGCTGAAGAGGATGAAGTTGACCAGTTTTATGAAGCCCTACAGCACCTTATAGAATTAACACCCAAAAATGATGTTCTTATCATCATGGGGGATTGGAATGCTAAGGTAGGAAGCCAAAAGATAACCGGAATAACAGGCAAGTTTGGCCTTGGAGTACAAAATGAAGCAGGGCACAGGCTGATAGAATTTTGTCAAGAGAATACGATGGTCATAACAAACACTCTTTTCCAACAACCCAAGAGACGGCTCTACACATGGACATCACCAGACGGTCAACATAGAAATCAGATTGACTATGTGCTCTGCAGCCAAAGATGGAGAAGCTGTATACAGTCAGTAAAAACAAGACCAGGAGCTGACTGTGGCTCAGATCATGAGCTTCTCGTTGCAAAATTTAGGCTTAAATTGAAAAAAGTAGGGAAAAGCACTAGGCCACTCAGGTATGAACTAAATCATATTCCTGATGAATATACAGTAGAGGTGACAAATAGATTTAAGGAATTAGATCTGATAGACAGAGTGCCTGAAGAACTATGGATGGAAGTTCGCAACATTGTACAAGAGGTAGCAACTAAAACCATCCCAAAGAAAAAGAAATGCAAGAAAGCAAAATGGCTGTCTGAGGAAGCTTTGCAAATAGCTGAGGAAAGAAGGGAAGCGAAAGGCAAAGGAGAAAGAGAAAGATACACCCAATTGAATGCAGAATTCCAGAGAGTAGCTAGAAGAGATAAGAATGCCTTCTTAAATGAACAGTGCAAAGAAATAGAAGAAAACAACAGAATAGGGAGGACCAGAGATCTCTTCAAGAAAATTGGAGATATGAAGGGAACGTTTCATGCAAAGATGGGCATGATAAAGGACCAAAATGGCAGAGACCTAACAGAGGCAGAAGAGATTAAGAAGAGATGGCAAAACTACACAGAAGAACTATACAAGAATGAGCTTAACATCCCAGATAACCACAATGAGATGGTCACTGACCTCGAACCAGACATCCTAGAATGTGAAGTGAAATGGGCCTTAGAAAATCTGAGCAACAACAAAGCTAGTGGAGGTGACAGTATTCCAGCTGAGCTATTCAAAATCTTAAAAGACGATGCAGTAAAAGTGCTACACTCAATTTGCCAGCAAATTTGGAAAACTCAACAGTGGCCACAGGATTGGAAAAGGTCAGTTTACATTCCAATTCCAAAGAAAGGCAATGCCAAAGAATGTTCAAACTATCGCACCATTGCACTCATTTCACATGCTAGTAAAGTTATGCTTAAAATCCTACAAGCTAGACTCCAGCAGTATGTGGATCGAGAACTACCAGAAGTACAGGCAGGATTTCAAAGAGGCAGAGGAACTAGAGATCAAATTGCCAACATACACTGGACCATGGAGAAAGCTAGGGAGTTCCAGAAAAACATCTACTTCTGCTTCATTGACTATGCAAAAGCCTTTGATTGTGTGGATCACAACAAATTGTGGCAAGTTCTTAAAGAGATGGGAGTACCAGACCATCTCATTTGTCTCTTGAGAAACCTATATGCGGGTCAAGAAGCAACAGTGAGAACTGGACACGGAACCACTGATTGGTTCAAAATTGGAAAAGGAGTCCGGCAAGGCTGTATACTGTCGCCCTGCCTATTTAACTTATATGCAGAGCACATCATGAGAAAGGCAGGGCTAGATGAATCAAAAGTTGGAATTAAGATTGCCGGGAGAAATATCAACAACCTAAGATATGCAGATGATACCACTCTAATGGCAGAAAGTGAAGAGGAACTAAAGAGCCTCTTGATGCGGGTGAAGAAGGAGAGTGCAAAAGTTGGCTTGAAACTCAACATTAAGAAAACCAAAATCATGGCATCCGGCCCTCTCAATTCCTGGCAAATAGATGGAGAAGAAATGGAGGTAGTGACAGATTTTATTTTTCTGGGCTCAAAGATCACCTCAGATGGGGACTGCAGCCAAGAAATTAAAAGACGCTTGCTCCTGGGGAGGAAAGCTATGGCAAATCTAGACAGCATACTAAAAAGCAGAGACATCACCCTGCCAACAACAGTGCGTATAGTCCAGGCCATGGTTTTCCCAGTTGCAATGTATGGCTGTGAAAGTTGGACCATAAGAAAGGCTGAGCGCCAAAGAATTGAGGCCTTTGAACTATGGTGCTGGAGAAGACTCCTGCGAGTCCCTTGGACTGCAAGGCGTTCAAACCGGTCAGTCCTAGAAGAGATCAACCCCGACTGCTCTTTAGAAGGCCAGATCCTGAAGTTGAAACTCAAATACTTTGGCCACTAATGAGAAGGAAGGACTCACTGGAAAGGGCCTAATGCTGGGAAAGATTGAGGGCAATAGAAGAAGGGGACGGCAGAGAATGAGATGGCTGGATGGAGTCACTGAAGCAGTAGGTGAGAAGTTAAATGGACTCCAGAAGATGGAAGAGGACAGAAAGACCTGGAGGAACATTGTCCATGGGGTCGCAATGGGTCGGACACGACTTCGCAATTAACAACAACAACATTAATGAACCCTGAAAAATTGTTATAATCTTGTCATGGTCGTAAAGAAACAATCTGGAAGATTCTATGCATTTTTGCGAGGAGAAGAAAAGTTGTTCTAGGAATAAATTGAAGCCTCTGAAGACCTTGATATAGGATAAATTCCTCAACTCAGGTGAAGATGTAAAGAAGAAACAAACCATCGAGGCATTTTCTATTTGAGTCCATGGCCTGTTACAAATGGTGTACATGGTACTCCTTCAGCCCATTTTTCTCCTTTGAGGTGGATTGGGCCCAAATTCACAAGGAGCTTCAGTAGTTGATGATGGACTTTGACTTTGATCTTCTTACTTCTAGTCAGTTACTACAGCAGTGTTTTTCAAACCTGGCAACTTTAAGATGTATGGACTTCAGCTCCCAGGTTTCCTACTGTGAAATTCTGGGAGTTGAAGTCCATCTTAAAATTGCCAAGTTTGGAAAACATCTCTCTCTCTCCCTCCCTCCCTCCCTCCCTCCCTCCCTCCCTCCCTCCCTCCCTCCCTCTCTCTCTCTCTCTCTCTCTCTCTGTCTCTCTGTCTCTCTCTCTCCCTCTCCCTCTCCCTCTCTTTCTCTCCCTCTCTTTCTCTCCCTCTCTTTTTCTCTCTCTCTCTCACACACACACATACACACACACACACACACACACACACACACACACACACAGTATATATATTGAAGCAAATTAAGTTTTAAAGGGGAAAAAACCCCAGGAAATTAAAATGTGATTAACTAAACTTCATGCTATTATTAATAATAAACAAGAGGCGACACCTTTGGTCAAACACATTTCTAAATTCATAGCATAAATTTAATGACTTTTCTGTGTAATTAATATGCTCTCCTCTGAGACTGATAATTGTAATAGCTTATTTATGAGCTGTTCTCACTTTTTTTCCCCTTACTGCTTTTTAGAAAGAAAAAAAATGCAAGATTTCTTTTGGTTAAAAATAAAATGTATTGGAAATAATTGTCTGGGCAAATCCAATTGATTAAAAAAATTCTGCAAAGGCAAATAATCAACTGGTAATTAGAAGAATTTTTCTGACTTCTATAGTATATTAAAACAGGCAAGCTTCTGACAAAGAGGAAAGCAGACAAAGAAAATAACTATCATTTAGAAGAAAAAAATGTTGATGTACTGTGTGAATTAGCAAAGGTATGTCTAAAAGGAACTAGTAATATAGGTTAGCATTATAGAAAAAATATTAGTTTGAGTTTCTATATCTAAGGATAAAAATTAAGTGTTCCTTAAGAATAAAAACCAAACCAGGACATGATATTTGCCATGGGACAAGCCCAGAAAAAAAATGCATTCAGCAGAATAAGCTTCCTTCCTCTGTCTTCATTGACCTGTGAACAGGTAGACTCTCTGAACCATCCTGAGATGTTATGGATGCCTGAGGAATTCATGAAATTGATTCAGATGCCCCATGATGAAGTGACTGGACAGATCCTTTAAAATGGTGATATATCATTTACATTTACCATTCTCAATGGGGTGAAGCAGTCCCTGTCCTGTTCAATTGCTTGCATGTCATTATATATTGTCCTAGATCTGAAGATGGGAGTGTACATCAAGTACGAATTGGGTGGTTCTCTCTCTGATCTTCACTGCTCGAATGCATGGACAAAGTGTCTCCATATAGTCATTCAAGAAACTCTCTTTGCTGATGATTGTGTGCTCTTGGTACACTTGGCCTCTGTTTTAAAGCACAACTCCTGTAAAAATCTCATGCTATATAGCATGTTGAATGTTTGTTTTTTGTTTTTTTTTTTTAAAAAATCCATCTTAGCATTATGGAAACATAGAGGAAGCTTGAGAATGTTTAGCCTTTACAATAATTTTGTGTGTGTGACATGAGTATGTAGGCTTAATTCAAATCCATGTTACGTTTTAAATGTATACTTTGAAATTGATATGACTGATTACTCTAACTGTTGATCTTATTACAAGTTCTTCTTTCCATTAAAAAGAAGGATTTGATATTGCAGCCTAGAAGGAATTATACTGTCGTATGATCTTTTGCAAATTTATTAGTATTAATGAAAAACCTCAGCTGAAATTGCATGGACCAGTCTGGCACCATAAGGTCTGTTTGGGGATATCAAATCTCATATATACTTGTGTAATCAGGATATAACTACGTTTCTTAACAAAAACACCTGTAGGCAACCCAGGTCATTGGCTTTTCTCTTCCCTTAAAGGATATCAGAATATGCCTCATTTTTTTTAAGTGAAAGTGAAAAGGTTTGAACTCTTGCTCTGACTTACGTTTAAGTATATATAAAACAAATTACAGCCTGGCAGCATTCTTTTGCTTTAGGCCAATATAACATTTTCAAAAGAAGATTGTTATCTAGATGTGCAAAGGCTACAATGATTAAGCAAAGCAATCATAATTAATCTAACCCCAGTGAAACTTGCTTTAGTCCCCAACTGTAGAATAATAAGACAAAATTCAGTTTGAGTGAGAGTCAAAGAAAATGTTACAATAAAGGGAAGCCACTTTATGTCTGGCTTGCTTTCTAAATAAGCGTCGTACATAGCTTCATCTTGACCTTGAAGTCTCAGTGGATACCTGGTATTCAAAGCCAGGCAAAGGCAAAGGAGAAGCAATCCATTCTAGACAGAATGCTAAGGCTTCCTAAATGTCTTGGCTCTTCATAAAGTTGCCTGGTGGTTGATGTCCTGCTTTGAACACCACTTTGCAACTGCGGTTAACAATAACAAAACTGAATACCAGTTTTATAAATGAACAATGGCATTGCCAAAAGAGCTCTGTTGCTTCCATTTCTCCCTAAGATGAGGGCAGGGGAGCAGGAGGGAGAGAGTAAGAAGGTAGAGGGCTGGGATCAAGTAATTAGGTTTGTTTTCTGATCACAGGGCTGCAGAAAGACAGTCAGCCAGTGTTTTATTTCCCTATAATATAGTTTCCCCAAGTTTCAGTAAAATGGCAGAAGAGGTCTGGAGCCAATTCCTGATTGACAGTTCAGTTTTCAGGAACTTTCCAATGCTGGTGCTTTGCAGGTGTCCCTTTGCCTCGAGGCTTGATAAACATAAACATTTCAACACCTTGATGCATTCTTAACGTCCACAGAAAATCACTGGAAGATTTTAGGGCCTTTCCCAAAATAACGTATTTTACAAAGTGAACCTCAGGAAACTATTTAAGATAGTGTGAGTTCCTTTTTTGCCTTGAATAGTTTGATATTCCTTGAAAATGCAATTTAATTCTCTCTCAGACTTCTCCACTTGTCTTTCTCAAAGTGCTATCTATTTACTTGTTTGCGAAAATAGTATTTATCAACAATCCTTGCTGAACGATATGGAGGATAAATTCATTCCCTTCTTTTGAAGAAGAAAGGTAAAAATTTCCATTTGCACAAGAATCCCTCAATGCATCTGCTTGAAATCAGATAGGATTTATTCTTGCAATAAGAGCAACTAAATAGAACAGACAAATAGCAAAATATGCTTTTGATACCAGTTCTCAATTTCTAAAACAGGAAATACTAATAATAAGAATCTTGATGGATTGTACTATCTAACCCAGAACTGGGAAATGTGATCTTACTAACTTATTACTTTCAGTAAAACCAGCCAGCATAGGCAGTGATGAAAAATACTGAAGCAACAGAATACCCTTCTATGGACTCTCCACATTCCATTTACTTACTTACTTACTTACTTATTAAATTTGTATGCCATACATCTCCCATACAAGGTGACTCTGTGTGTCTTACAAATTAAAAGGTATCTGGCTCCAACAATGGGACAATTCAAATAAGTTTCACTCCATACAGCATAAACCTTGTGAATTCTCAAGCTTCCTCCTTCCGTTTATATTCAAGATGGACAGTGTTTAATATTCATATCTTATGTATATGTAGGGGTGTAGGTCTATACATATATTATGTATAGTATATATATGCTGTATATAGTATGCTTAGGTGTGTGTCATGTATGTGTTCACTTTGAGAGTGGGCAACTATATTTCATTTTTGATGTGTGTCAGTGTGCCACAGTAAAAATGACAATAAAGGTTATCTAATCTTAACTTATAATTGTGGTCAGTATTTAATACTCAGAGGTGCAATACTTCTGCATCTGGAATTTTGATTAAAACAGTGATAGCTTGCATGGTTCTTCCTTTTACTCCAGGAGATACGAATGGACAATTAAGAGTTCCTTTTCTTAATATATTTTTTATATGTTTGAGATTTAAACCCTAATCCAATGAAGCAAATTAAGATACTATATTGACCTTAATGGCCAAAATTCAAGAGGAGAGGACAGGTTAGTTCCATCGTCTTTTGGAATCACAAAAGGGATGGTGGCCCCCAGAATGTGGGGTTTGCTCTTTTGGGCTGCAGGAGGCACAATGTGATGAAGTCAAACACTGAACATGTGCATGAATATCTTTATGTACTCTTATTAGCAGGTTCTACAGTTGTCTTTATGGGGTTTTCAGTGCAGTTTTCAGTCGGCTGCATAGATCCCACTTTAACATTGCTGACTGACAAGTGTGTTTTCTTTCAGAAGTCTGTTTTATTTGATTCAAAGGGTCTGAACGACCTTAATCTCCATAATTCACACCTTTATGTCAATGTTCTATTTAAAGGCAGGCTGCTTGGGGAGAAAAGGTGCCAGAGAGAATCTGCTCTTATTTTCCATGGGGCTTGTCAAGGCAAATACTTGTTATGATTCTAAATACTTTTGCAAATATTAAAGATTAATCCCACACTCGCGATCAGAGCACAAGCCTTCAGTTGACCTGCAAAGCCCAAAGGATTAGTCTGATTTCTGAAACAGATGCTGATATAATTACACAGGAAGAAACATGACTCGCTGGTTTGAAAAAACACCTTCAGGTAATGTATTGATGTTCAAGGAGGCTGGAATCTGACAAGGTAGCTTAGTGATCCAATTGGCTGATTGTCTTTTGTTTAGTTTCTACTATCAAGGAGGAACTTCCAGCTTTGCAATGACATCGACACAAGAGGAAGCCTATAAATAAATAAATTACAACTGTTTAAATGAGAAATTGGTAACTGAAACTTCTCTAATCTGATCAGAGTTAATAATAATAATAGTAATAGTAATAATAATAATAATAATAATAATAATAAGCCCCCAGTGAGGCACTACCTTGACGTGGTTGTGGGGCTTGTGTACTCTGAGGAAGATGAGAGCTATGCCAGAGGTTCAACCATACTGGACAGGTCTCATCAGAGGAGTCAGACAAAGAGTGTCTCTCCCATAAAAAATATGGTGAGACGTAAATTTCAGAATGCCATACCGGCTCGGACGTCGCCCGGGTTAACAAGGTCCGCACTAGATATTGGAGTTCCTGGATATCTGGTGAAAAATGGGTTACAGGACTCAGGACTGTTGGCTGAGCAACCAGGGCCAGCAGCTGCAGAACTACTGGAAGAAAAGGTGTTTACCCGTCGCAGATACACAGTGATGGAAAACAAAGAAATAATGATCTGTTACTACAGATCAAGTCCAACAAGAAGAGGATATCTAAAACGAATGCACCAATTCTGGAAAGAACAACATCCAGAATCAGAAATAACAGAACAGAGACTAGCAGATCAACGCCGATTTATAACACGAAATAAAGTATTCACAGAAACAGAATTGGACGAACTGCAAAGGTTTACCCAGGGCAAAGAAATCAAAGCCTTACAAGAAGTAATTCAGAATGTAGAGGCAAACCAGGGGGAGTTGGCAGTGAAAGAATCCAGTAGAGATATACAACTGTTCTCATTTGGAAACCAGGCACCTCTTCCTCAGGAAGAACAAAACCCTCTAACTAAAGAAATAAAAGAATTGAAACAAAGAATAATTGAGCATCTAGAACAGCACAAAAACAACAGAATAAGGCTGCCTGCATTGAAGCTTGTTCCAAAGAAACAGCTAGCACAAGCATTAAAAGATGCAAATACTGCAATAGCAAGTATAAGCACCAATTCACTGCAAGAAACAAACCAACTAATGTACAGCACAGCTGCAGTTATAACAGAATACCTGGGATGTAAAATCAACAAAAAGAAAAACAAACAAACAGTGCACCACAAAAATGGAAGGTTAGACTAGAAAATAAGATCAGCAAGTTAAGATCACATGCAAGCAAGCTAGAACAGATGAAAGAAAAGAAGCTGAAGAACAAGAAGACCAAAGAATACCTAATCAAGAAATACCACTTAGAAACAAGGAAGATCAAGGAAGCACTGGAAATAATAAAGCAACAAATAACAGCTATAGCCAGGAAAATCAGTAGATATGAAGCTCGAATTGCAAACTATAGGCAGAACCTCCAATTTCAATCCAATCAGAAACGTTTCTACCAATCCATCAATGGAGAAACTGCAAGGAATCAGTCAGTACCTGACAAGGAAGAAACAGTGCAATTCTGGAAGCAGATATGGGATAACCCAAAGAAATACAACAAGGATGCAGCTTGGTTAAAAGAGGTGGATGCAAATAAAACAGAAGTTGAAATGAAAGAACTAGTAATAACAACAAAAATGGTAGAAAAAAGAGCAAAGAAAATCAAAAATTGGTCAGCACCAGGTGAAGATGAACTGCATGGGTTTTGGTTGAAACATCTAACTGTTATACACCCACTCATTGCCAAGCAATTCAACAATATACTACAAGGAGGAGAAATTGAAAAGTGGCTAACAACTGGGAAAACCTACCTAATAATGAAAAATCCAGCAAAAGGGGCAACACCAGGTAACTACAGGCCAATTACCTGCTTACCAACAACTTTCAAATTACTAACTGGTGTGGTAGCTGATGCAGTACAACAGCATCTAGTTGAAAACAATCTCTTTCCACCTGAGCAGAAAGGAAACCGCCCCAATAGCAGAGGAACAAAAGATCAACTCCTAATAGACAAAATGATCTTGGAAAACTGCAAGAGAAGGAAGACCAACCTGAATGTGGCATGGATTGACTACAAAAAGGCATTTGACTCTCTGCCACATGATTGGATAATCAAGTGCCTAGAAATAACAGGAGTCAGTAGAAACATCAGAAAATTTGTGCAAAGATCGATGGCACAATGGAAGACACAGTTGCAGATCAATGGTGAGAAGCTGGGAGAGGTTAATATCAAGAGAGGAATATTTCAAGGAGATTCATTATCACCATTACTATTTGTTATTGCACTGTTTCCTCTGTCAACAATACTGAATAACTCAGGACATGGTTATCAAACATCAAAAACATCTGCTAGACTATCCCACCTCCTTTATATGGATGATCTGAAGCTGTATGGAAAAACATCATCTGAAATAGAATCGCTGCTCAACACTGTCCGTATATATAGCCAAGATATTGTAATGGAGTTTGGCTTGGACAAATGTGCCACACTTACTATCAAACAAGGAAAAATAGTGAAAACTGAAGGAATCAAGATGCCCCACGAAAATAACATTAAGAGTCTGGATGAGGAAGAGTACTACAAATACTTGGGTATCCTTCAAGCTGACAACATCAAGCACACTGAAGTCAAGAAAAAGATTAGAGGTGAATACATCAAGAGAGTGAAGAAGATCTTAAAGTCCAAACTCAATGGAGGAAATACCATAAAGGCAATCAACACCTGGGCAATCCCAGTCATTAGGTACACAGCTGGAATAGTGGACTGGACTCAAGCAGAACTAAAAGCAATGGATAGGCAGACCAGAAAAATAATGACAATGAATCACGCCCTTCATCCACGCAGTGACATTGATAGACTTTATCTACCAAGGCAAATAGGTGGGCGTGGAATGCTACAAGTACATCAGATGGTTGAAGAAGAAAAAATGGCTTTGGAAGAATATCTGAAGAACAAT
Source organism: Crotalus tigris (assembly GCF_016545835.1). Lineage (NCBI taxonomy): Eukaryota > Metazoa > Chordata > Lepidosauria > Squamata > Viperidae > Crotalus > Crotalus tigris. Next base: position 644,564 of record NW_024096909.1, read on the forward strand.
GATGAAGATGCACTGAAATTAGTATATCAGGAAGGCTTACTAACTACTGGAGAGACCAAACTGGCCTACAAGAAAGACCAAATGAAGAACAAATAGAGGCATGGGAAGACAAAGCACTACATGGCCAATACATGAAAAAAATAGCTGGGAAAGCAGATAATAATAAAACCTGGCAATGGCTAAGAGCAGGAAAATTGAAGAAAGAAACCGAAGGATTAATTCTGGCTGCACAAGACCAAGCTTTAAGGACAAATGCATACAAAGTCAAAATTGAGAAGACAGCAACAGACAGTAAGTGCCGCCTATGCAAAGAAGCTGAAGAAACAGTGGACCACTTGGTAAGCTGTTGCAAGAAGATTGCACAGACTGATTACAAGCAGCGACATGACAAAGTAGCAACAATGGTGCATTGGAAGATCTGCAAAAAATATCATTTGCCTGTAAGCAAAAACTGGTGGGATCATAAAATAGAGAAAGTCATAGAAAATGATAAAATTAAACTGCTCTGGGACTTCAGAATTCAAACAGACAAGCACCTGCAACATAACACCCCAGACTTAACAATTGTCGATAAGAAAGACAAAAAAGTCTGGATAGTGGACGTGGCAGTGCCTGGAGACAGCAGAATAGAAGAGAAAGAACTGGAGAAGATAACAAAATACAAAGACCTACAAATAGAAATAGAAAGACTGTGGCAAAAGCAAGCAAGGGTAGTACCAATAGTCATAGGCTCCTTGGGTGCAATCCCAAAACAACTGGAGCACCACTTGAACACCATTGGCATTGACAAATTTGCTATTAGTCAATTGCAAAAGGCGGCCTTATTAGGAACTGCTTTCCATCCTGCGACGATACCTATAATACCATCAAACATCTACTTCTGCCTATCCCAGGTCCTGGGTAAGGACTCGATAGGTAGACAAAATGCCAAATCCAGTCTGAACATCTGGCTGACTGTGCGATGATTGATAATAATAATAATAATAATAATAATAATAATAATAATAATAATAATAATAAACAAGCACCTGCAACATAACATCCCAGACTTAACAATTATCGATAAGAAAGACAAAAAAGTCTGGATAGTGGACGTGGCAGTGCCTGGAGACAGCAGAATAGACGAGAAAGAACTGGAGAAGATAACAAAATACAAAGACCTACAAATAGAAATAGAAAGACTGTGGCAAAAGCAAGCAAGGGTAGTACCAATAGTCATAGGCTCCTTGGGTGCAATCCCAAAACAACTGGAGCACCACTTGAACACAATTGGCATTGACAAATTCGCTATTAGTCAATTGCAAAAGGCGGCCTTATTAGGAACTGCTTCCATCCTGCGACGATTAATACCATCAAACATCCACATCTGCCTATCCCAGGTCCTGGGTAAGGACTCGATAGGTAGACAAAATGCCAAATCCTGTCTGAACATCTGGCTGACTGTGCGATGATCGATGATAATATAATGTTGGTAGGGACCTTGGAGGTCATCTATTCCAATTCCCTGCTCATGCAGGAAACCCTATACCATTTCAGACAAATGGCTGTCCAGTCTCTTCTTAAACACTTCCATTGTTGGAGCATTCACAGCTTTTGGAGGCAGGTTGTTCCACTGGTTAATTGTTCTAACTGTCAGAAAATTTCTCCTTAGTTCTAGGTTGTTTCTCTCTTTGGTTAGTTTCCATCCATTGCTTTTTGTTCTGCCTTCAGGTGCTTTGGAGAATAGCTTGACTCCCTCTTCTTTGTGGCAACCCCTGAGATATTGGAACACTGCTATCATGTCACCCCTCATCCTTCTCTTCATTAGATTAGACATTCCCAATTCCAGCAACTGTTCCTTATATGTTTTCGCCTCCAGTCCCCTAATCATCTTTGTTGCTCTTCATTTTCCTATCTAGCACGATTACATCTTTGATTTACTATTATGCATGGATTCGAATAACGTGTAGTATTGAATGATGTATTCTCTTAACAGAACATTAAACCTTATGGTAAAATGGAATGGCTAACACGTAACTATTATCTTTGATAGAGTGGACCAGGAGAGATGGAGCACAATGCTTCTAAGTTATGGAAACTTTTTCCCCCTTTGTTTTGCTTGGCTGGCTTGAATGAGAACATTATAAATAACACTTTGTTCCTTCTTGTTAATAAAATAGTATTTGTATTGCTCAGCAGAAGCACGATAGATTGCTGATCACTGTGAAAAGTGAGAGATTAAGACCTGACACATGAAAATAATTGTGTGTCTGCAAGCCAGGTCCTGCACAAAACTGTATAAACAACCTGGCAGAAGATGTCATTTCTTGATGTCCAAGGGAGGGGGTAGTGAGAATAGAATTGGAGGGGGTTTATCTTTGAATAACTCATTTATTTTTCAGGTTTTGTATTAGTTTAGAACCTAAAGTTATTGCTGTACATAGGAAATCAAGTTTGATTTTGTAATATAGTCAACTGAATGCTTTGGAGCGCTATGCTTGTGATCAATAAGAAAGCAGTAACTACATTTGCTTGTCATATGATGATATTGATGTAAAAACATAATGGTCAGAATTATAAAATCAATTCCATAATTTAATCAGAAATGTTTATTGATACCATTAAAGTTGAATTCAATACCTCATGGTATCCAGTTAATTTCTAACCTGTCAGGGAAAAAAATGTATTGAAGTGTTCTGCCTTTGAACCAATTGGAGTTAATTTGATGTCAGAGGAGTGGATTAACAAACTCATTATTTTAATAGACACTCATTTGCTTTAAGTGAGCATGGCCAAAGGGGCCCTCGGATGTTGAAAAGAATGTTTGTTACCTTGATAGCTAACAGGGCACTTAGCTTTTCTGAATGATCAATTTAGCTTTAACTTTCTTCCAAGTTGGGGGTGGTAAATGTTTTTTTTTTAAATATTTTACAGATATTTTAAACAAAATGTTATAGCTCTGTTACTACTTTGTTATGAAAAGCAGTGTTCTACTTTTGACTTTCCTACAGCCTGGAGACTGGGACTGAAGTGAGGCAGTCGGATACTCTATATCTGAACTACTTAATACTGAACCCAAAGTCCTATCTTTCAGAACAACTGAACTAGCTGTGAGATGAACTGAGCTTTAAGGCACTGTTGCAGATCTAATGAATAACAGAATAACTGAGTTGGAAAGACCTTGGAGGTAATAATAATAATAGTAAAGTTGGAAGGGACCTTGGAGGTCATCTAGTCCAACCCCCTGCTCGGGCAGGAAACCCTACACCATTTCGGACAAATGGCTGTCCAGTCTCTTCTTAAAAACTTCCAGTGTTGGAGCATTTACTGCTTCTGGAGGCAAGCTGTTCCACTGATTAATTGTTCTCACTGTCAGGAAGTTTCTCCTTAGTTCTAGGTTGCTTCTCTCCTTGATTAGTTTCCACCCGTTGCTTCTTGTCCTGCCTTCAGGTGCTTTGGAAAATAGCTTAATTCCCTCTTCTTTATGGCAGCCCCTGAGATATTGGAATACTGCTATCATGTCCCCCCTTGTCCTTCTCTTCGTTAAACTAGACATACCCAATTCTCGCAACCGTTCCTTATATGTTTTAGCCTCCAGTCCCCTAATCATCTTTGTTGCTCTTCTCTGTACTCTTTCTAGAGTCTCAACATCTTTTTTACATCGTGGTGACCAAAACTGGATGCAGTATTCCAAGTGTGGCCTTACCAAGGCATTGAAGAGTGGTATTAATACTTCGCGTGATCTTGATTCTATCCCTCTGTTAATGCAGCCTAGTACTGTGTTGGCCTTTTTGGCAGCTGCCGCACACTGCTGGCTCATATTTAACTGATTGTCTACTAGGACTCCGAGGTCCCTCTCACAGTTACTACTATTGAGCATGGTGCCACCTATGCTGTACTTGTGCATTTGGTTTTTCTTGCCTAAATGTAGAACCTTGCTTTTTTCACCATTGAATTTCATTTTGTTAGTTAGTGCCCAGTGTTCAAGTCTGTCCAGATCCTTCTGTACCTGAAGCCTGTCTTCTGGAGTGTTGGCTATTCCTGCCAGCTTGGTGTCATCTGCAAATTTGATGAGTTCCCCATCTATCCCTTCATCCAAATCGTTGATGAAGATGTTGAAGAGTACTGGGCCCAGAACAGAGCCCTGGGGCACCCCACTACACACTTCCCTCCATATAGATGCAGTTCCATTGAGGACCACTCGCTGAGTACGGCCGGTCAGCCAGCTACGGATCCATCTGGTGGTGGTTCTGTCTACCCCACATTTTTCTATCTTGTCAAGTAGTAGGTTGTGATCTACTTTATCAAATGCCTTACTGAAGTCCAAGTAAATTATGTCCACAGCATTCCTCTGATCCACTAATTTTGTCACTTGGTCAAAGAATGCAATAAAATTTGTCTGGCATGATCTATTTTTGACAAACCCATGTTGGCTTTTAGTAATGACTTTGTTTGCCTCTAGGTGTTCGTTGATTCGTTGTTTGATTATCTTTTCCAGGATCTTCCCAGGTATTGAGGTCAGGCTGATAGGTCTGTAATTTCCTGGATCCATTTTTTTTCCTTTTTTGAGGATGGGAACTACATCAGCTCTTTTCCAGTCCTCTGGTAGTTCCCCTGTGTTCCAGGATCTTTGAAAAATATAGTTCAGTGGCTCTGATATCACATCTGCCAGTTCCTTGAGAACTCTGGGGTGTAATCCATCTGGTCCTGGCGATTTGAACTCATCTAGGCTGGACAGGTGCTCCCTAACCATTTTCTTGCCTATCTTAACTTGTGTTTCTGTTTTGTTTTTTATGGCACTATTTTTGATAGGTTGGTCTGTTTTTTCCCTTTGTGTAAAGACAGATGCAAAAAATGAGTTAAATAGTTCTGCTTTCTCCCTGTTGCTTGTCACCTTCTTGCCACTTCCACCCACTAATGGACCAATCATTTCCTTCACTTTTTTCTTGTTTTTTACATGTTGAAAGAAGCTTTTTTTGTTATTTTTGACTTTGGTCGCAAGCCTTAGTTCATTTTGAGCCTTGGCTTTCTTCACTTCATCTTTGCAGGCTCGGGCTATTTGCTGATATTCTGACTTAGTTATGTTCCCCTCTTTCCACTTTCTGTACTTGTCCTTTTTATCTTTCAATTTGTCAGAGAGTTCTTTATGCAGCCATGCTGGTTTCTTTTGAGAGCTGTTATTTTTCCTCTTTGTTGGTATTGTGCTAGACTGTGCTTTTATTATCTCATTTTTCAAAATTTCCCAAGCTTCTTGAGTTGTTTTCCCCTTGAGGATTCTCATCCATGGAATCCTTCCCAAGCCCTCTCTAAGTTTATTGAAATTAGCTCTCTTGAAGTCCAAGACTCTAGTTTGACTGTGTTCTATTGGTTGTGCTTCTATAATGTTGAATTCTAATATTGCATGATCACTTCCTCCCAGGGTTCCTATGGCTTCAACACCGTCTATCATTTCATCTCTGTTAGTGAGAATTAGATCCAAAATGGCTAATCCCCTAGTTCCTTCTCTACTTTTTGGGAGACAAAGTTGTCTGCTAGGTTTGCCAGGAACCTGTTTGATCTTCCACTTGGTGCGGAGTTTGTCTCCCAGTTGATGTCAGGGTAGTTAAAGTCCCCCATTACTATTGTGGTGTGCTTCCTACATACCTTAGTTAGCTGACTAGCAAAAAGTTCATCTATTTCCTCTGTTTGGTTGGGTGGTCTGTAGTATACACCTATGGCAATGTCATTTCCCCCCCCTTTTATATTGACCCAAATGCATTCAAGACAGTTTTTATCATTGTTGTACTCTATTTCTGTGGAGATGTAGTTATTTCTTATATAGAGAGCAACTCCACCTCCTCTTTTATTTGGTCTGTTTCTTTTAAATAATTTAAATCCCTCTAGCTGTGTGTTCCATGTGTGAGTTTCATCCCACCATGTTTCCGTAATGGCAACAATATCGTATCTGCCCTCGTTAACCTGAATTTCTAGTTCACCCTGTTTGCTGTTCATACTCTGTGCATTGGTGTATAAACATTTGAGTCCTTTGTGGGTGGCCCTGTGTTTCCTTTCTACATAACCTGTGTGGTGCCTGAGTTCCCCTATTGTCTTACCACCTATTTGGTTAGTGCACTTTATGTGGCACTCGCTATTAGAGGCTTCATTTTGATTGGTAGCAAGGTTGGTATTCTTGTCCACACACACATCTATGCTACATGCACTGATAGCCCTATAGTTTTTAAATTGCCGGGGACAGGGTTGTTCCGTATCAATTAACTCCCTGTCCCCGCTGTTTAGTTTAAATTTCCCTCCAGAAAATCTGTGAATTTATAGCCGAGTAACTCAGTCCCTTTTTTTGATGGATGCAAACCATCTCTTTTGTACATCTTTTGATTGGACCAGCTACTGACATCGTGACTAATATATCCAAAGCCTTCCCCTTTACACCACTCCTTTAGCCACATATTGAATTGTGCTATGCGCTGGCCTTTTCCGTTTTGCTCCTTATACACTGGTAAAACCTCTGAGAAAGTAAGCCTACAGCCTATTCTGCTAAGTTCCTTCCCCAAGCTCTGGAAATCATTCTGCACAGAGAGTACATCTTTTTGGGACAGATCATTAGTGCCAAGATGTACAATAGCCTCCACATCACAGTCTTCTAGCCTAACCCTAGGTCTTCTAGCCTAACCCACTGCTCACATAGGAAACCCTGTATCATTTTAGACAAATAGTTGTCCAATCTCATCTTAAAAACCTGCACAACTTCTGAAGGAAAGTCATTTCACTGTTTAATTGTTCTAACTGTCAGGAAATTTCTCCTTCATTCCATAGTAGGTTAGTTTTCTCCTTAATTAATTTCCATCCATTGCTTGCCTTCAGGTGCTTTGGAGAATAGCTTGACTCCTTCTCCTTTGTGGCAGTCCCTCAAACACTGGAACACTGCTATCATGTCACTCCTAGTCCTTCTCTTCTTTAAACTAGGCATGCCCAATTCCTGCAACTATTCTTTGTATGTTTTAGCCTCTAGTCCCGTAATCATCTATGTTGCTCTTCTCTGCACTCTTTCTAGAGTCTCAATACCTTTTTTATATTGTGGCAACCAAAAATGGATGCAGTATTCTAAGTGTGGTCTTACCAAGGCATTATAAAATAGTATTAACACTTTATGTGATTTTGATTCTATCCATTTTTTAAATTCAGCCTAGGACTGTGTTAGCTTTTTTGGCAGCTGCAGTACACTAATAGCTCATATTTAAGTGATTGTTCACCAGGACTCCAAGATCCCTTTTGTAGTTGCTACTATTGAGCTAGGTACTATTCTATACCATTTGGTTTTGTTTTGCCAAAATGTTAAACCTTACTTACTTGAGCCAGCAGTGTGCTGCAGCTGCCAAAAAACCAACATAGTGCTAGGCTGCATTAACTTTATGGTCATATAGTTTTTGCCCTTTTATACTGTGCTGGGATCCCAGCTCTAAACAGCCACAGACTGCATGAATATCAGCATCAAGAGAATTTTGCACAATTTTTCAGGTCAGGTAATTGTATCCATTTCTATATGAATAGCCATGCTTTGGTCTCTTCAATTAAACAGGGTTATTTGATGAGACTTACAATGCCTGCCCTATAAAATAGTATAGTATGGTCCTAATCTTGTTTGCTTTTTGCAGAACCACAAAGACTTGGCTGTTATCATGACTAGGGTGTTAAGTTATGTATCCTGTGTTAAATAGTTATCACCTTGGTCAATTTGTTTGTTCTTTTTAAATCTGATTTTGATTTCTGTTTTTAATGACTCTGAGACACCCAGTCATACATGTGTGGGAATTATATCAATTGAATGAATGAATGAATGAATGAATGAATGAATGAATGAATGACACTAGTGCCAATGTGGGTTCTGGAACTGAGGCAGAAGTGCTCCCTCTCAGTGTTTGAAGTAGTTTTCAAACTTGAGGTCCTTGAGATTGTCAGATATCATCTCTTCTTTATTTGAAAATTTTAGAAGTTTATTTCCAACACTTTTACAATTCTAGATAAATTAATCTATCATCTGTTCAGTTCTGGTGCAAGTGCATTTTCAAATTACACAGCTCTAGTTTCATAATTTTAAAACATAAGTAATTCTGGAATAGTGTACATAGGGAAACCCTTATCATAAAGATCTTAGAAGAAAACTAAGTATTAGAAGTTGGCCATTATACCCCAACAGAGGCTTGTAGAATGTCTGGAAAGAAAACCAGGTGAGTCTACATCCTGTAGTCATTTTTTTAAATGATGCTTGATGATATTCAGCTTTATCTGCTAACAAATTTCCTCTGCTGTACAAAATGCATCTGATGAATGCACAAAGCAGTGGGCTTAAAATGCATGGATTTGTGATACAAATGGAATACTACTGTAGTCTTTTGGGACGTATTTTAGCCGTATGGAGAAGCACTCAAAGAATCAAACAAAGGCTGGTGCGGTCAACCCAAAAGCAAACTGGAAACTCATGGAGGAGATGATGGATTATCTGATATTTTATTACAGGCCTTCTGCTGTTTTCTATTGTGGTTATCACCATTTTGCAGAGAAAGCAGTACTAACTGAAAGGACAAAGAAGGGCAAGAAACCAGGACTAGCCAGAATGAACTATGAAAACTGACTTAAAAACCTTAATCTTTCAAAGGCATTTTCCATGTGGCTTAACTGTGCTATATACATTTTTAAAGCAGGCAGATAAAGCTGCACATACATCATAGTGTCATAAACCTCACAGAAAACATTTGGTTCTTTGTCTGCTGTGGAAATATTGTCCTGTTGTAATTTTCTGTGAAATGTGGTGTAGTAGGGTTAAAGAATAGTATATTTCTCATCTTTCATCACCACACATCCAGACAGATGAATTGTACAAATCCATTTGAGGTTGGGGTGAGTGGGGAGGAGGGAGACCTGGGCCTCACTGAATAGTTTAAAAGAGCAATTGCAGATCTTATTCATTGGTATGCTTTTATGCTGTGCTTTAGCCTTTGTCTGATGGCAGCCAAAGGACCATTCATAACAATCAGGATGACTTCATTTGTGTTTGTTTTGGCTTCCCATTAATCCATGACCAACTGTGAAATTTGCTATTTTACCATAACCAGGCCATTGAATTTGTCATCTCCTTCTGCAATATACGGAGACCTGGAGACAGACAAAACTTCAGTTCAGACCAGTGGAAAGCATGGAAACAAAAGATATGCACGTGACCAAAAGGAAGAGAGGAGGGCAGGAAGTTCAGGCATCAGGAAATACTTTTCATGCCAGGAAGAAGGAGAAGACACCATACATGTAATACAAGCCCTACTATGAAAGGATGCCTAGAGAAAATGAGTCTTCTTGGTACCAAAACAGCAATTAAAGAGCACCATCAGGGAAAACAAGCATGGCAAAGTGGAGGAGATGACAGCTAAACTTAACTGGCAAAAGGTCTCTGATATCTCATCTTTATGAGTGTGGTAATAAAGTCTAAACAGTGTAGCATGGAAGCTACATGATAGCTCAATTTGAGCCGAGGTGGCGCAGCAGTTAGAGGGCAGTACTGCAGGCCATTTTAGCTGACTGTGTTCAGCAGGTCAGGGGTTCAAATCTCACCGGCTCAAGGTTGACTCAGCCTTCCATCCTTCCGGGGTAGGTAAAATGAGGACCCAGATTGTTGGGGGCAATGTAATACATATATATATATACATTGCTTACTGGGTACATCGCTTAGAGAGTGCTTGCACTTAAAGCGGTATATAAGTCTCATAAATAAATAAATAAATTTTAGGTTTTCTGGACAAGATCAGAATTGTAGCTCAGGGTGGGAGTACAAGCATTGCCTGGAGAAGGCCCAGGTTCCAATCGTACAGGTCAGAGGTCAGCAATCTTTTCAACCCATGGAGAGATCTGCATGACCAAGAAATTGCCATTGCCAAGAAATTTATTCTTCTGATTTTAAGGAATGGATTCAATATATGCGCTTGTTCTCTGTTTTTGAAAAGTTTCTTCAAAAAATGAGAAGATGACACCAGATGTTCCTTTTGGTATAGACTGAATGATAAACTTAATGGTTGAATTAACTTTATATACTTATAGAGTAACAGTATGGATTTTTTCACTTAGTTCTTTCTTATTTTTTCTTGTAGATTTTTTTATTTCACCATTTAAATACACATGCGCGCACACACACAAACACATTAATGACCTCATGACATCTGGATGCCCACTTCATAACGGAAAAGTTTTATCAAAATTATGGCAGAGATTTCAATAATGTCATAGAAGATCTTACAATATTTCAGTGACAAAAAATAATATTTTTGTGGGTATGAATGTGCTTTTTCGTGAACCAATAGACAACAAGATATCCAGAAACACTGTACAATCATACCTCAAGATAGTCAGAACTGAACTAGACATGTGAGTGACTAGATTGGCCATTTTTTTTCTATTTGAATAGGAAAGAAATAACATTAAAAATACATATCATTTTTTTTTAAGTTAGTGTGCTGGAATAGAATTCCTGAACATGGAAGATAGATTATTTAGAGGAGAATAAAACTGCAAAGTTAATGGGCAGATTAAATTTTGCTGAAATTCCCTTTAAGTCATGATTTAGACTTATGTATGACCATCAACTTGTCCTTCTTTTGCTAACTGATAATAGGCAAATAAGTCAGAAACAGCATCATGTATGTGCCAATGCAAATAGAAACCTGCCAGAAGCACATGTTTCTCAGGGCTAGAGCAGAGTGGCTTATTACAATCAACTTGCTTGGCCCTCTGCATTATTGTCACTGCATTAAAGCTCTTTGATTACTTCCAGTTACAAAGGAAAACTTCCATTTTACAAATGTCAACAACTGACTGGCTGGCAAATTATAGTTCAGATTATAGATGTTTCTCAGTTGGAATAATATTGCTGGATGAGCAAAAGTTAATTCAGCCATCCCATCATCAGTTCTTCTTCAGAAGTGAGTGTGAGTAAAGTACTATCATTGCTCTGCAAATTCCAAATGACAAGATAAAATGGCAGATTGAAGTACTTTGAAGTAAATTGAAGGGCAGTTGCATTGTCTCATTAACGTTGGCAGTGGTTTGTTCACTGAAGAACAAAGATTTAGAATTAGGTACTGAAAATCTTACCAGTGGGTTCATAAGCATGGGGCACTAAAGATGCAGGAGAGAAATTAAGAGTTTCTCTGGCAGGAAGAAACTAGGTTTAACTGTGTATGTTAAAGCTAGGTCTTCACCAACAATCCCTTAACATAATGTTTATAAATCATGCGAACTTTAAGATGTGTGGACTTCCTCCCCAGTATGCTGGCTGTGGAAATGTGGAAGTTGAAGTCTACACATATTAAAGTTGCCATGGTTGAGAAAGATTGTGTTGAGAAAGATTGTGTTGATGTATCAACCTCATTTTAATATCATTGTTCCAAGGCAATATTTCTCTTTTCTGGATGGGAAGTAAGAGATTGGCCTCTTTTCTCAGAATGGCAGCTGTAATAGGAGTTAGTAGGGCTGTTAAGACCATGTTGTTAAAACTGAGTAGTTAAAACTGAATTGAGCCTTAGTTTCTGTTATTTGAAACAAAAATGGGGGAGCCACTGATAGTCCTTGAGTACCCTGCTTGCTTTATGAAGAAATGCTGATGTGGAAATAAAGATAACTCTTGTAGCATTAAGACAATTCAGGAAGGGCTTAGGATGTGAATAATGCCCTTTCCATGCAAGATCATGCTAAGAAGATAGATGGGATGAAAGAGATGCAGAATTCCCCCACAGAAAAACAAAATCAGTTCATAATGTTTCCAGCGAATTATTATTTTTTATTCATTCATAATGTTCTTTGTGACTGCAAGCCATGTTATAATTTCTCAAAGCTGTGAATATATTAAATTTGGGTCCTCTATTGGAAAATGGATATTTCCATTTCATCTATCTATCTATCTATCTATCTATCTATCTATCTATCTATCTATCTATCTATCTATCTATCTATCTATCTATCAGTTGAAATATATTATTCTTTTGTGTTTATAAGGATTAGAAATCTCCCAAAGAGTTTTAGTTGGACCTGAGTGAAGTGGCTAAATTGATAATTATACTGTGAATGCCTAGGGCATTGCCCTGAGGGATGTTAGAGTGCCATTTCTAAGTTTCATACCATGACTGAATCCTCAGTCTTTTTGATATTTAATCCATTATTGCTTAATGAAATGACCACTTAACATAACTTTAAACAATCCCATTAATTAACACCATTCTCCCACATTCCAAATCAAGTGCTGCACACTGTTCTGGGGATGAGACATCATTTCACTAATATGTTTTTTTTTTAATCAAAAGTGCCATATTATTGCAATAACCAAGTATTTAGAATTAATATCTGCCTCGTTTATAAGGAACAAAATAGTAGCAGAAATTTATATAATACCTTTGAATTAACTGCCATTTAGATGTATAATAATCTAAAATATAATTTCAGATTGGATTCATACAAAGACAATGAGCTATACATACAAAGACACATAAAAGGAAAATGTCAAAAGGAGAATTAAAGCTTACCCATTTTTGAAAGCAAAATTTAATTAAATGCTACGGAATTTGAAGGGATGCAAAAGAACCACAGAAGTACAGAAATTTATAATCATTCCCTTTAGGATTTTCCCCCTTTTTTTCTAATAGAGTAACCCATTCTCCAAGGGATTTCTTCTCTGGGGAGATAGGGTGAATTATCCTTTTTTTTTTCTTCTGTAGGTCCCATTGGAAAGCCTGAAGAAGACTTCAAAATGGGAAGCCAGACCTTACAGTGTCCATGCCCCTGGGCTCAACTCAAGTCTTTCCCTTAAGTTCTTTTAAAGAATTTCTTTACTATTCTTTGGAGCTTAGAGATGATAAATTATAGATGATAGCTAACTGATATCTATCTATCTATCTATCTATCTATCTATCTATCTATCTATCTATCTTCTATCTATCTAATTAGATAAGATAGATAGATGATAGATGACATAGATGATAGCTAGCTATCATATCTATCTATCTATCTATCTATCTATTTATCTATCTATCATAGATATTTATCAGTGTTGCTTTCTTTCATTTCAGACATGTCCATTAGACTCAGAGTTTAAGAAAAATGAAAAAGAAAAGACTGACCTTTGCTTTTTCCAATGCCATACACCCTAGTGTCATCTTCAATTCTGGTTTCCTCACAACCTCAGCTAGACCTGGGCTCTTTATTTTTGATTACTTTGCTGATATTTCTCTTATCACAGACCTAATTTTGGAGATTTACATATGAGTGTGAAATGAAAGTCTATTTTCCAAGCTGACCCAGCTAACTCAGTAATCATTATTTATTTTTTCATGATTTAAACTAAACTCAACACTTGGGATCACTGGTCTCTTAGAACTCTACAATTCAATTTTTTTTACAATCCATTTATCTATATTTTGCAATGGGGACATAAGGGGTTCAGTAAGCATCATTGTTTTTTTTTCCTTTTTGGGTTTAGAAAGATAATTGTCATTTAAGCAAACACTTGAGAAAGATAAATTCAATAATACAATATTCTGATTTCTGGGAGCCAGCACTAGGAAGTATAGCTGCCTACCAAGATTGCAAAGGATGTCCCTATATTAGGAGACACTTTTATAATAACATTATGTTGACAGAAATAATATAATTACAGTATTTCTCCTCCTAGTCTCATCTTACAAACCTGCCTTCTCAGTTGCCATTTTACTGCTAATTCTTGATCCACATGTGATGCTTGTCAATTCAAGGAATGCATATACCCTCTTCAGCATTGTCCCAAACTCAACATAAAACTTCTCCTTTAAATCCAGAGGACCAGATCAGTTATATTTGCAAAGCTATTCACTTCTTTTGGAGAAATAATTAAAGATCAATCCATATCTTCTGGTTTGGGGAAACAGCAATGTTGTTCAGAACAGCTACTTTCCACTATTAAAATACCCATGTGGTTTCCTAACTGCCTTCATCTATTCTTGGTTGAATTTTTCAATTAACACATGCTGATGTAAATATTCTAGTTGCTACTCCCATTTCTCCTGCAATTTTGAAGAACATTAAGAACACATGGCAGAAACTGAGAAAATCTCCAGAAGATAGAAGAGGGGAATTGTCATTTTCCTATTTGATATCCCATTATCACATTAAATTACTATGTAGGAACATAGGGAAGTTTTTGCAATCCTATCAACAGAATGATCTATAAATTGAATGTAACAATCACTTCCATTTGACAGGGAAGACTTGTTCAGCTATGGATTCAATAGTTGGTATGTATGTTTATGTATGTGTACATAAAACACACTGCTTTGCATTGCATAACCTTATTACCCACTTTGGTGTCATTGAAAAATGTCTGTTGCATTTATCTAAACTTTTTTTCCCAGCAATTCCATTTTTTACTCTCAGTCTTGGAGGTGTTCAGAGATGGAGATGGAGGCCTTGGTTCTTTAGGAGATACGTAGACCTATACTCATATTTGGGAGCAAGTGGCTTTTCTTCTGAGCAACTAGTAGCAATAGCATTTAGCACTTAGATTTATATACCACTCCATAGTGTTTTATAGCAGTCTCTGAGCAGTTTACAGTGTCAGCCCTCAACAATTTGGGTCCTCATTTTATTGTCCTTGGAAGGATGGAAGGCTGAGTGAACCTTGAACTGGTCAGGCTCCTGGCTGTGGGCAGAGTTAGCCTGAAATACTGCATTCTAACCACTGTGTTACAGTATGAACTTACATTTCATGAAAGCCAAGGTTAGAAACATAATATATTCCATGTCTATTTGTCTGCTCACTCTCACAAGCTCTGTGAAAAGTCCCAGACAAATTTTCCTCTTGAGCTGCTGTCCAGTACTTTTCAAGGAAATACTAATGTTAGAAGTGGGGATCTTCTGTCTAGAAAGCACATATGTCAATATTGAGTCATGGTCCCTCCTCACATTTTGGATTGTAGCCATAGATGTTCCCTTAGTAAAAGGATTTTCTTTTACATGGCAGATCATAAGTGATTTGGAGCTAATTTGGCTGTTAATCTGACTAATCATCTTACCACTTTGTATTTTAATCATCTACTGCTTTGAAAAAGGAGTGGTAGTATTAAATAGCTTTTACAAATTGATTTTTTTCTAAAGTCTAAAAATTTCTGCCAATTTTTGAGATTAATTACATCCTAAATGTCAATTTAATGAAGCAGGTTTATTACTGAAATTTAGAAAATAGTAAGCTGAAATCAGATTAAAAAATATGATATATTGTTGATTTTTCTGAAGCGCAATTGAGTGAATTGCTGTATATAAAACTGATTCAATCATTTTTTATTGTTCTTTCTTAAAAAATGACCTCATTGCCTTAAAATGAAGGTCTATGGATTTTAAAAAGAATTTATTGTTGTTTTGGTTTGGTTTTTCTGTAATTTTCAATATTTCATGAGTTAGTGGACAACATTTCTCAGGAACTGCTTCTTTGAATTAAAGCAAATTCATGCTTACGTAATCAGTAATATTAACTAGCCACTTTGCCTTTGGCGTCTTTTTCAGTTAGCTTTTCAAAACATCAGAGTCTTGTCAATGACTCCTGCCTTTATAAAATATGTAAGCTTTAGATATATTCTTCCATTCAACAATCTTGATTTACTTTTCCTAGTATTAAATTATATGGTCTTCTTGTGGCCTGTGGCATTCTCTCTCTCTCTCTCCCCACTCTCTTCAAAAACTTGTTTTTATGAGGGTATAAACAAAGACATGATTATAGTATTAGGAAAAGCTTACACACACACCCCCCAAATAAACAGTTTAACCTGGAATCCAAAACCCATTTGTTTTATTCCTTTTCTTTAAGCCAACTTAGGAAAATTTTCCTTAGCATCACTCAAGACACTTGTGACTTGCCACCTCACATTGTCCTTGTCTATAAGTTCACCATAATCTATCTTCCCCTCCATTCCCTTCTGAACATCAGTTGACAAACTGATAATTCTAATTCTCTCAGCCTCAGCTTGATCCTGTGCCAGGTTGTCTTCTGCATAACATCCTTTCCTTGAGTCACCTCACCATCTCCCAGTTGCCAAATCTCATTGGTGCCCAAACTGAAAGTGTGACAAAGTTTTTTTCTTCCACTTGTCTCATGACAAGATTGTGTCCAAATCAATCAATTACTTTCCAGGGTAATTGAGACCTCAGACTCATATCTTATAAACTGGCCCATGATTTGAAACAAAGACCTATGACACACAACATTGTTGATGTTTCATTTGGTGATTACTTTTGCAGATGTTTTGCTTGCTTTACAGCAGATGCAAAAAGTTACTGCAGCAAGCAGTGCCAACACACAAAAAGGTCTTGCATCCAAAATCATCATGTGATTTTGCCCATGGCATGCTCAAGCATCTTCTATAGTCCCACAATTCATTGATTCATTTATTTTTCTGCACTTAACCTTTTTTAATGGTCCAATTTTCACAGTCATACAGTATGTTAAAACTGGGAAAATTATGGCCTTATCAATACATATGTTTGCTGTCAGACTTGTGTCTTCATATTTTTCTTCCAGATCTATTGTAGTCTTTCACCCAAATAGAAGATGTCTTTTTATTTCATGGCTACAATCATTTCCCCTGTAAATTCCTAGATCTAAGAAGGGATATTACTATCTATTAATATTATTACTATTATACTATTACTATCTATTACTACTACAACTTCCAAATATGAAAATCTGAATGATAAATTTTGAGTGAGGGTTGCTGCACCCAATCAGTCTTGAAATAGTCAGACATCAGAAGACTGATCAACCTCTGACAGGAAGATGGAGAAATTTTCATCATAGCTTTCACTATTTCTGTTGTTTTTTGATATCCCAGCCAAATAGGTATGGAGATACATGAAGTTAAATTCTTCCTTCCATTTATACTCTTAAGATACGTTCATTCCTTTGTTTCAATCTTTCAATTTGCAAAGGTGGAGCAACTGGAATTAAGGTCTCCAGCCGAGAGCCCTTTTTTCTGTCTAAAGATCTACCTGTAGACTTGCAAAAGAAAGATTGCAATAATGACTGCTCGATCAAATTGAGCTCTGATATTTATTATTTATTATTTCCTTCAAAAGAAGCAAATTTTGTTTTCTGCCTCTTCCAAAGAAGGCAAATAAATTCCACAAAAGCTCTATATCTATCTATCTATCTATCTATCTATCTATCTATCTATCTATCTATCTATCTATCTATCTATCTATCTATCTAATGTATTTTTATCTAATCTAATCTAATTTCTTTCTTTCTCTTTCTTTCTTTCTTTCTTTCTTTCTTTCTTTCTTTCTTTCTTCTTTTTTATCATCTTTCATCTCCATATTCCCAGGATATGTTTTGTACCTTAAAATATGGGAAAATAAGGTGGTGGATGTGTTTTACAAATATTACCTTCTTCAGAAATAGCCACTAGCTATTCCCCAGCTACTATTGCAATGTCAGTAAGAGGTCTTTAGCAAGAGAAGGGGGGAAAATACATTCCATGACATTTAAAACTGAAGCTCAGTGAAACTCAAAACTTCCCTTGATAGTGAATGCATTATCTCAGCAGCATATTACAAATTACTGGGATCACATTTAATTATTTCTCTAAAAGAAAAGAAAATTCACTTAGAGCAGTTTTGTTCAGTATGGTATCCATCATATTTCTCTGTTTTAAGGATTTACAAGAGTATTGTTTTCTGTCTAGCTTTCCCTGCTCTCCTCCCCTTTGGAATGTATGAACATGGTAATCTGAGAAATTCATCCTGGGTAATGTAATAAATTATAATTGAGCAGTCCTTTAGATTCCCGTCATGAACTTAAAGAAATCCCAGTGGAATTTTTGGACAGTTCTTGATGACTTTTCAACAACTGGAAGCTCCCAGCAAATCTATGCAGATATTATACTAAGAAGGGCAAGTAAGTTGTTAATAGTGATGCAATATAAATAAGAACATAATTAGCAGATGTGGAAAGTATTAGATATAAGGAACACCCAAACACTCAGGTGAAATCAGGGAAGATTATGAACTTTCCATAAGACAGGCAATTTGGTATCTCATAAGACTACAAGAGTTTCCAAACCACCAGTTGTTTCATCTATGAATTCTTTTAAAATATATCCAAAATTGGCCTGGGTTGTTATCATTATTTTCTGAGGTAGCCTGTCATTAAGAGTATGTCTTTATGGACATCAAGAGTCAATGATTTCATGATTGTGAGATGGGAACTAGCAAAGGACTTGCAGCCAATTGCTGCTTGACCATCTTGGACAATAGCAGAGACGATCAGCCAATCAGTGCTCAGTTATTTTACATTTTCAAGCAGGTGAATATTCGAATGCAATGCTCATCAAATATTTTGGAATTGTACCCAGAGCGCCTACTACTACTGGTACTATCTTTGCTTTCTGCTGTCACAGTTGTTCCATGTCTATTTGTGAGTCTTTGTATTTTGTAATTTTCTCCAGTTCTTTGTCTTCTGTTCTGCTGTCTTCGGGTATTATACTATAGACTTTTTATCCTTCTTATCATCTGAGATGTGGGATGGCAGTGGCTTGTCAATTTAAATTCTAGAATCCCAGGTCTCTTTCGCTTCTTCATTTTCTATAACATTGTGAATTCTATGGTCTCACCAGTCCTCGCTTGCAGACAAATGATATTTCTTGCAGGCATTCCAATGCATCATCGTTACTACTTTGACATTCCATAGTTTGTAGTTAGTTGGTGCAATCTTCTTGCAGCATTGGATCATCCAGCTTCTTTGCAGAGGTGGCATTTGCTCTCTGTTTCTGTTTTCTTGATGGTGACTTTGTAAGCATTTGTTCCTAAGCATTTGTGCAGCCAGAAATAGTCCCTCAGTTTCTTTCTTCAATTTTCCTGCTCTTAGCCATTGCCAGGTCTTGTTATCAGCCTGCTATTTTTTAAATTAGTATTTAGATTTGTGATAGCTACCCCATTCCAAGAGGCTCTGGGAAATTGTAACAAATCTCTAAGTAGAAAACAAAATCTAAAGCAGAAAAGCACTACTTACAAATAAGCTAAACATTTCAATTAATCAAACAATACATCATGTAATTGGCCTTCACTTATTCACTTACACACAGAGACACACAAAACCAGCTCCTAAGAGTATTGAGTTCTGCCGAATTACCCAGTCAGTTCCAGAGTTCAATGGAATTATTTCCTAAGTAAAGCTCTGACTGATGATTATCTTGTATAAGGCTAAATACAATTCTTATCACCTTTACTGTACTTAAAAAAATTCAAAGAGTTTAAGGTACTTACTTGCAAGCAGGTACACATAGGATTACACTCTAAACCAGTTGTAAAAATATGCAGAAATGTCAGCTTTCTTTCCTAGGAAACATTAAAATATTGTGCTGAATAGATTATAATAATAATGGGATAAAAACGTCCACTGCAAGTCAGGATGGACACAATAAATGGTGAGAGAACATATCAAAGAACAACTGTGGTCCGAAAAGCAAGTAGACAACGTATATATTTACATAGGTTCATACATTTATATACTACATCAATCTGGGCAGCTTGCAGTCATTGACACGTAGAAAATAAAAACATAAAGTCATATGAACCCAAACTAAAGCTACATTGTATAAAAACATGGTAAGCAAAATAAAATTGCCAATAGAGAAGTGGTTTGGCTTAAGGTGAGTTCTAATCCCACCTTAGGGATGAAAGCCAGCTGGGTGTCTCTGAGCCAGTCACTCTCTCTCTCAGCCCAACTCCCTTACAAGGTTGTTGTTATGGGAAAAATAAGAGGAGGGAGGAGTATTATATATGCTCATCTACTTTATTTATAAAAATAATAAAGGTAATACATAAATAAACAAGCAAACAAATCAATAAATGGTTAAAAATATAAATGCCAACAAAACCAAAATCCTACAGTCCAAGAATTGGCAATGAGAACTATACAATTCAAATGAAGATTTTTTACTTACTAAATTAAAACATATCCCAAGTTCTGTATAAAATGAAAACAACTCCCATATCTAATCAAAAATATCTACCCGATTAAAAAAAATTAAGTGAGCTTCTTCTTTGTTCTCATAATTATTTGCTCCATCTAATCAGTATAAACCACAGTGGAGATGTCGCCCTTGTACAAAAAGAGCACTCACTGTCTTCCGCTGGAATCTATCAAGGTTTTGACTATCATTAAAATGTTCTTATTTAATTGGGATCAAGCACAGCATACCTATGAGCATCTGTTCAAGATGTGCTTTCACAGCAATGAACAATAAATAACCTGACTAACTTTGTTGGCCTATAATGATCTATGAACTCCCTCTGCCTCTACTTAGAGTACAACACCTTAATTGAAAACTTTATTGTGACCATCCAAACTATGATTTATCTGCTTCTGTGCTTATTTACCAGTTCATCTCATGTTATTAGTCCCAGTTCATGTTTAAAATCCTTTGTGGAAATGATTTCTTGACCAATTTATATTTATCTTTCCTAATTCTGCTACTTATTCTTTCCATTGCTTGACACATTTTTCTGAGATGGAATCAGGCTAGTAAAATATTTGTCCTTGCAATCAGGAACATCTACTTCCAAATTTTACTAACTACTCCCCCATAGTCTGTTTTTTATCTCATTGCAATTTGTAATCCTTCTCTTTACCCACAAAGATCCCCATTCTGTTTTTACAAGATCTGATTTATTTGGGAATGCCACATTGCTGTCTACAAAAAGTAAGATGTAAATATATAAGCAATTACACCAAACAATAAATGAAGTGTCTATTCCACATTCTGTTTTTCTAAGCCTCATTATGGAAAAGTTTGAAATCTCTAATGGAGTGTCAGCCATCAAATAAGTCCATCCCACCGCTCCTGTTTCCTGCTCAGTGAAATTAAACTCTCATTTGAAGGCTGGCTTTACAGAACTCAGTCCATGGTTGCTTGCTCATCTTTTACTTTTAACCACACCTTATAAATCAATTCCTATTAAAATCCACATAAAACAACATTTTGCTCAGTAAAGTTTACACTCTGAAGATATCAGAGATGCTGGCCCAGTTAACACATTGGTAGGCACTCTTTAAGATAGGTGTATATATCATAAATTGCTCTCTGAGATGGCACAGTCCTTGCTACTGCTTGGAATCTTTATATTTTTTCTGTTCGGTCAAGAAGGTTGTAATTCGGAAAGGGATCCCTGAACCTTATTTAATGCAACAAAACGCAACTGGAAAAGGGGACTGAACTTTAGTGTCTAGAAGTGGAAATGTAATAACTTTCCCCCATCTTTTCTGTAAAGTGACTCAGGCCATGTGATGAATGCAGAACCTTGGCTCACATTGATATTATACACTTGTAGCAAATAAGGTTAGAACCTTTAAAATATAGCATTTAGCAATATGTTGGAAATAGCTTCTTCCCGACTCCTTTAAAGGTCACTGCATTTGTTTTCAAGTCGTAGTTTTAGTGCAGGCCTCCAGCGAGTGGAACTAAGAACATGCTAGTCAATGCCCCCTCAGTTTCTTAGGGACTGAAATAAAATGACTTAGGAAGTTCATCTATTGCATGTGTGTGTGTGCGTGCGTGTGTGTGTTAGATACTTACAAGCTTTCATTAAAACCCTACTGAGAAATAGAATGAGTAAATATTATCTGGGTGATTCCTGGGTTTCTCAACATTTTCAGGACCATCTCTTCACAGATATTGGAAAGCCACTTTGAGGGGGCTTTTTTGCTTAAGCAGCAAGGTCAAAAGGCTTAAAGCAAAGACACAATATGCATAAAATGGAAGTGTATGCACCAACAATGATCTTGATGTGCTGTCAAAAGAATTGCCTTGGCTTTTGTAAGTGCAGTTGAATTTTCTGCATGATTTTACAGAACTGACCCAGCATTCTCCTGGTCTGAAAATGCTACCTGTTGCATTGATGTCTTAGCTTGGACAAAGTGGGGTGCTAGTTCATGGGTGCACATATTCAAGGATAGTTGGAGGTATTGCTTGTCTGTGCTTGGAAGTTAAGTGGGTGGGATCTTCTTAGTACTTAGGTGAAACACCACCAAGGAATCTTAAGGCTGTGGGTTAGTTAAAAACACTGCTTAGAAAAAAGTAGTGGCAAATCAGTTCAATAATGGTCTGAAGAACTCTACATGAATGTGTCACAGCAGTTCATGGTGACTTTAGAAGATTCACTTTTTCAAGCATTTAAAAAGATTCACTGGGATTGCGTGTTTCTCAGAATTCATTCACATTTATTCAGTGGGTGAATGCCTAACATGGAGAAAGGGAGGGAAAGAGGCAAAGAGAAGTAGAACAGAGTTGTTAAGAGATTCTCTGTGGCAAAATGGCAATTGGCAACAATTTTTTTAAAAAATATTTTTAATGCAGCAGCACTAATCAGATTAATCTAGGTATGAATACAATCAAACACAATGGAAATTACTTTAAAGTAAAAAACTGCACACAACTGCATTGTTAGTGGGTTTCTGCAGATAAAAAAATTTCTACTCACCCGACCATTCACAAGGAATAATTAAACTTGTGGAAATAAAAATAAATTGGTTGCGTTCAGTGTGTTCAACCCAAATGGAAATCAACCCTGCCACCCCACATTGTTCTTGCAACTCTCCCAATTCACCCAGGAAATACAAGGAAAAAAAATCTTCCATTTGTGGAACCTGGGTGGGTCTCTTTTTATTTCTCCCCTGTCAATTCATGGTTCTTTGGATTCAACCTAAGTGCTTTCTAAATGCTGTGCTACTCTAGAGATACTTTGTATTTGAGTGTGTTATGTATAGTATTCACATCTGTGTAATGTTAGCGATGATGGCTGTGGTGCAAAGCATCCAGTTGTACCAGTGCAATTGCTTTAAAACAAATAAACAAAAAATGTTATACAAAGTGTTACATAAGAAAGAAGCGGTGCCTTCATATTTAACACTGTGGTTTCAAAATGAGTACATAAAATCAGCCTGCAATTCCACACGCAGGGATCACTACCGAATCAACAGGGTACATTTAGGAGTTCATGGTTAGTATGCAAAGCTTTTTCCTGTTCTTCTTGTGCCTAAATTTAGTAAAACAAACAAACAAACAACCAGCTGGAATCATTATTTAAAGAAATAGCATTCAAGCCAGAGATTACAAACAAATGTAAATCTGCTAAAGAGATTGCTAATACAGTTCTGGGCCAACTGCTGACTATATGGAATTGCAATTATCTCTGATACTCCAGAGATGCTGCTTGGGGAATCATTACTTTGCACTACAAAACTAAGAAGATTGTTCTCGGGTGCCGAAGCTATTGATTTTGCTGTTTTCCAGCAACCTCCAAAGCACCTGACCATGCTGTTCAAGTGTGTGTTAACCAAACACATCAATAAACATAAAACATGTCTTAAAACCCTAAAATCCCATCATAAATAATAATCAAGGATTGAATTATTACGGTACCATAAGTGAAATCGATGTCATTATGATTCAACCCCACAATTTATCCATTCCCAACTTTTAAAATGCATGAAAGCATCAGTCAAGTTTCTCTCCCCCCCCCACACACACCTAAACAAAAAGGAAACTGAAAAACAACACCTCCCTGTTGCAATTTATCTTGCTTAAAAGGACAGTTTTCATAGCTGTTTCAATGGCAGAGGTACCTGCAAAAAGCAGATTGCATTTTCAATGCTTTTTTATTTCATTTTAGCATGTTCGCCTACTTTTGCAGTGGTTAAAATTAATGGCACTGGGAAAGGGGAGAAAGTTTTCTAGGGCATTACTTCAAGTGTGCCACTCCTCAAAGCACAAGCTGCACTATACCTACAAGTGATGACTCAGCAGCAATTACACAGTACTTGGAGTAAATGGTTAGTATATGAATGGAAAATGGATAGTAGGAATCTTTCACTGCAGTAAGGAAGTGGCCAATTAAACTTTTCTTTATTGTTAAATTATCTCTCTTTTTAACTGATGGATAGCTTTCTTCCTTGGCAATTTTAATATTGTTGCCCACTTCAGTGTGAGAAATATCTCAATAAGCTTTGTTACTTTAAGAAATACTGATCCACTCTATGCTTTCATTCTTTTTCCCAGAGCATATTTGCCTTCCAAACTTGCTATTAGCTCCTTTACAGTGATGTGTGGCCTGGATTTTCAGTACACATAATCATAGGTATCTATGGGATGGCAACAAGAGGCAAATGATCAAACGGATGTCACAATATTGCTGCACAAACTACATATCTGGTGTTGGTATGCAGGCATGAAAGCCAGGGTTCATGTTATAATCTTGTGATGCACATTTCATCATTTCCATCATAATCAAGCAACAAATCAGTGAATACTTAGAGGCAAGCAAAGTCATTGCCAAAAGCCAACATGGATTTGTCAAAAACAAATCATGTCAGACAAATCTTATTGCATTCTTTGACCAGGTGACAAAATTAGTGGACCAGAGGAATGCTGTGGATATAATTTACTTGGACTTCAGTAAGGCATTTGATAAAGTATGTAGACCACAGCTTACTACTTGATAAGATAGAAAAATGTGTGCTAGACAGCATCACCACCAGATGAATTCGTAGCTGGCTGATTGGCCGTAATCAACATGTGATCCTCAATGGAACTGCATCTACATGGAGAGAAGTGTGTAGTGGGG
This sequence comes from Crotalus tigris, assembly GCF_016545835.1. Lineage (NCBI taxonomy): Eukaryota > Metazoa > Chordata > Lepidosauria > Squamata > Viperidae > Crotalus > Crotalus tigris. Next base: position 669,215 of record NW_024096909.1, read on the forward strand.
TGCCCCAGGGCTCTATTCTGTGCCCAGTGCTCTTCAACATCTTCATCAATGATTTGGATGAGGGGATAGATGGGGATTTGCAGACAACATCAAGCTGGCAAGAATAACCAATACTCCAGAACATAGTCTTAAGATACAGGACAGACTTGAACATTAGATGCTTTCTAACAAAATAAAATTCAATGGTGAAAAAAATAAGGTTCTACATTTTAGGCAAGAAAAACCAAATGCACAGGTATAGTATAGGTGGCACCTTGCTCAGTAGTAGTAACTGTGAGAAGGATCTCGGAGTCCTGGTTGACAAACACTTAAATATGATCCAACAGTGTGCTTCAGCTGCCAAAAAAGCCAACACAGTGCTAGGCTGCATTAACAGAGGGATAGAATCAAGATCAAGTGAAATGTTAATACCACTTTACAATGTCTTGATAAGGCCACACTTGGAATACTGCATCCAGTTTTGGTCACCACAATGTAAAAAAGATGTTGAGACTCTACAAAAAGTACAGAGAAGAGCAACAAAGATGATTAGGGGACTGGAGGCTAAAACATATAAGGAACAGTTGCTGGAATTGGGAACGTCTAATCTAATGAAGAGAAGGATGAGGGGTGACATGATAGCAGTGTTCCAATATCTCAGGGGTTGCCACAAAGAAGAGAGAGTCAAGCTATTCTCCAAAGCACCTGAAGGCAGAACAAAAAGCAATGGATGGAAACTAACGAAAGAGAGAAACAACCTAGAACTAAGGAGAAATTTTCTGACAGTTAGAACAATTAACCAGTGGAACAACCTGCCTCCAAAAGCTGTGAATGCTCCAACAATGGAAGTGTTTAAGAAGAGACTGGACAGCCATTTGTCTGAAATGGTATAGGGTTTCCTGAATGAGCAGGGAATTGGAATAGATGACCTCCAAGGTCCCTACCAACATTATATTATTATTATTATTATCGATCATCGCACAGTCAGCCAGATGTTCAGACTGGATTTGGCATTTTGTCTACCTATCGAGTCCTTACCCAGGACCTGGGATAGGCAGATGTGGATGTTTGATGGTATTACAGATATCGTCGCAGGATGGAAGCAGTTCCTAATAAGGCCGCCTTTTGCAATTGACTAATAGCGAATTTGTCAATGCCAATGGTGTTCAAGTGGTGCTCCAGTTGTTTTGGGATTGCACCCAAGGAGCCTATGACTATTGGTACTACCCTTGCTTGCTTTTGCCACAGTCTTTCTATTTCTATTTGTAGGTCTTTGTATTTTGTTATCTTCTCCAGTTCTTTCTCTTCTATTCTGCTATCTCCAGGCACTGCCACGTCCACTATCCAGACTTTTTTGTCTTTCTTATCGACAATTGTTAAGTCTGGGGTGTTATGTTGCAGGTGCTTGTCTGTTTGAATTCTGAAGTCCCAGAGCAGTTTAATTTTATCATTTTCTATGACTTTCTCTATTTTATGATCCCACCAGTTTTTGCTTACAGGCAAATGATATTTTTTGCAGATCTTCCAATGCACCATTGTTGCTACTTTGTCATGCCGCTGCTTGTAATCAGTCTGTGCAATCTTCTTGCAACAGCTTACCAAGTGGTCCACTGTTTCTTCAGCTTCTTTGCATAGGCGGCACTTACTGTCTGTTGCTGTCTTCTCAATTTTGACTTTGTATGCATTTGTCCTTAAGCTTGGTCTTGTGCAGCCAGAATTAGTCCCTCGGTCTCTTCTTCAATTTTCCTGCTCTTAGCCATTGCCAGGTTTTATTATTATCTGCTTTCCCAGCTATTTTTTTCATGTATTGGCCATGTAGTGCTTTGTCTTCCCATGCCTCTATTCTGTTCTTCATTTGGTCTTTCTTGTAGGCCAGTTTGGTCTCTCCAGTAGTTAGTAAGCCTTCCTGATATACTAATTTCAGTGCATCTTCATCATTGTTCTTCAGATATTCTTCCAAAGCCATTTTTTCTTCTTCAACCATCTGATGTACTTGTAGCATTCCACGCCCACCTATTTGCCTTGGTAGATAAAGTCTATCAATGTCACTGCGTGGATGAAGGGCATGATTCATTGTCATTATTTTTCTGGTCTGCCTATCCATTGCTTTTAGTTCTGCTTGAGTCCAGTCCACTATTCCAGCTGTGTACCTAATGACTGGGATTGCCCAGGTGTTGATTGCCTTTATGGTATTTCCTCCATTGAGTTTGGACTTTAAGATCTTCTTCACTCTCTTGATGTATTCACCTCTAATCTTTTTCTTGACTTCAGTGTGTTGATGTTGTCAGCTTGAAGGATACCCAAGTATTTGTAGTACTCTTCCTCATCCAGACTCTTAATGTTATTTTCGTGGGGCATCTTGATTCCTTCAGTTTTCATTATTTTTCCTTGTTTGATAGTAAGTGTGGCACATTTGTCCAAGCCAAACTCCATTACAATATCTTGGCTATATATACGGACAGTGTTGAGCAGCGATTCTATTTCAGATGATGTTTTTCCATACAGCTTCAGATCATCCATATAAAGGAGGTGGGATAGTCTGGCAGATGTTTTTGATGTTGATAGCCATGTCCTGAGTTATTCAGTATTGTTGACAGAGGAAACAGTGCAATAACAAATAGTAATGGTGATAATGAATCTCCTTGAAATATTCCTCTCTTGATATTAACCTCTCCCAGCCTCTCACCATTGATCTGCAACTGTGTCTTCCATTGTGCCATCGATCTTTGCACAAATTTTCTGATGTTTCTACTGACTCCTGTTATTTCTAGGCACTTTATTATCCAATCATGTGGCAGAGAGTCAAATGCCTTTTTGTAGTCAATCCATGCCACATTCAGGTTGGTCTTCCTTCTCTTGCAGTTTTCCAAGATCATTTTGTCTATTAGGAGTTGATCTTTTGTTCCTCTGCTATTGGGGCGGTTTCCTTTCTGCTCAGGTGGAAAGAGATTGTTTCCAACTAGATGCTGTTGTACTGCATCAGCTACCACACCAGTTAGTAATTTGAAAGTTGTTGGTAAGCAGTAATTGGCCTGTAGTTACCTTTTTTTTGCCCCTTTTGCTGATTTTTCATTATTGTAGGTTTTCCAGTTGTTTAGCCCTTTTCAAATTTCTCCTCCTTGTAAGGTATATTGTTGCACTGTTTGGTCATGAGTGGGGTGTATAACAGTTAGGTTTCAACCAAGCCATGCCGTTCATCTCACCTGTGCGGACGCAATTTTTGATTTTCTTGCTCTTTTTTCTACCATTTTTGTTGTTATTACTAGTTTCTTTCATTTCACTTCTGTTTTATTTGCATCCACCTCTTTTAACCAAGCTGCATCCTTGTTGTATTTCTTTGGGTTATCCCATATCTGCTTCCAGAACTGCACTGTTTCTTCCTTGTCAAGTACTGACTGATTCCTTGCAGTTTCTCCATTGATGGACTGGTAGAAACGTTTCTGATTGGATTGAAATTGGAGTTCTGCCTATAGTTTGCAATTCGAGCTTCATATCTACTGATTTTCCTGGCTATAGCTGTTATTTGTTGCTTTATTATTTCCAGTGCTTCCTTGATCTTCCTTGTTTCTAAGTGGTATTTCTTGATTAGGTCTTCTTTGGTCTTCTTGTTCTTCAGCTTCTTTCCTTTCATCTGTTCTAGCTTGCTTGCATGTGAGTCTAACTTGCTGATCGTATTGTCTAGTCTATCTTCCATTTTTCTGGTGCCTGTTTTGTTTGTTTTCTTCTTTTGTTTGATTTGCATCCCAGGTATTCGTTTAACTGCAGGCTGTGCTGTACATTAGTTGGTTTGTTTCTGGCAGTGAATTGGTGCTTATACTTGATATTGCATCTTTTAATGCTTGTGCTAGCTGTTTCTTTGGAACAAGCTTCAATGCAGGTAGCCTTATTCTGTTGTTTTTGTGCTGTTCTAGATGCTCAGTTATTCTTTGTTTCAATTCTTTTATTTCTTTAGTTAGAGGGTTTTGTTCTTCCTGAGGAAGAGGTGCCTGGTTTCCAAATGAGAACAGTTGTATATCTCGACTGGATTCTTTCACTGCCAACTCCCCCTGGTTTGCCTCTACATTCTGAATTACTTCTGGTAAGGCTTTGATTTCTTTGCCCTGGGTAAACCTTTGCAGTTCGTCCAATTCTGTTTCTGTGAATACTTTATTTAGTGTTATAAATCGGTGTTGATCTGCTAGTCTCTGTTCTGTTATTTCTGATTTTGGATGTTGTTCTTTCCAGAACTGGTGCATTTGTTTTAGATATCCTCTTCTTGTTGGACTTGATCTGTAGTAACAGATCATTATTTCTTTGTTTTCCATCACGTGTATCTGCGACGGGTAAACACCTTTTCTTCCAGTAGTTCTGCAGCTGCTGGCCCTGGTTGCTCAGCCAATAGTCCTGAGTCCTGTAACCCATTTTTCACCAGATATCCAGGAACTCCAATATCTAGTGCGGACCTTGTAACAGGGCGACACGTCCGAGCCGGTATGGCATTCTGAAATTTACGTCTCACAATATTTTTTATGGGAGAGACACTCTTTGTCTGACTCCTCTGATGAGACCTGTCCAGTATGGTTGAACCTCTAGCATAGCTCTCATCTTCCTCAGAGTACACAAGCCCCACAACCACGTCAAGGTAGTGCCTCACTGGGGGTTGTTATTATTATTATTATTATTATTATTATTATGAGCTGAAGATTCCTTATCCCTGAACTAGATCTTTTACATGGTTCTAATCTTCTTTCCTTCATTTTTCTCAATAGGCAATGATTAACATGTTAAGCAGTGAACATTGTTCTTAGAGCATCTAACTTTTATTTTAAAGATAGCAGTTACTTGTTTCATTTTGCTATTTTCCAGAAGTATTGCAGATCCTGTTTTCTTTATTGAAGAAGTCTAAACAACTTTGCAACAATAAATGCTGATTCACTCTTTGTCATGGCCAGTGCAACATGTTCACAGAAGTATTTTTGTTTTGGAATATTTGCCATGCTACTTAGTGCACTCTAAAGTTAACCTCACTGTAAGACATTGGCTGCCAAAAACACTTATCCATGAGTTCATTTGCTATTTTCCTTGTAATGTAGGCCATGACAGCTCTTCGTTTACAAAAGCCTGTCCAAGTTTCTCTCTTCAGAATGAGTGCTCTGTTTGAACAGAAAACAGGATAAATACATCAACACTTTTCTAGATCTCATGCATACTTATTAAACATTATGCTTCACCTATTTGATCTGCCAACGTGCATCATTTCTCATGATGCAGCAGAGTTAAATCTCAACAGATTATTTCTTGCCATTAATTTTAGGCATTTCGTTTGAAGCAATTCTTTCAATCCAGAGGTTGATTCCGAATCTATTTATATTTTGCGTTTATGATTCTACATATTTATTTCAGTTGGGGGGAGGGGTAACACAAGTTATCAATTCTTAACAATATTTATTGTGCACAGTACAAATTAAAACCTATTGTAATTTAAAAAGTCCATCCAATGAAATTAGTCTATAACTTTAAAGTCAAACCATTAAATAAAGATTATCAATGAAAACTGCCCACCATACATATTTCAAACAGTACCCTTCAATAGTGTTGGGTATATATAAATCTATAATTAAATTAAAACAAGTATTAACTTACAATAAGAATCTCAAAAGCTAAGGAGATAGGGTGAGATGACCAGGCTCTATGCTACTGTAACTAACTACTCAAATAAAAAAAGTTTTTAAAACCTCTAAAAGCCATTAAACGTTCATGAAGAGGAGGAGGGAGCTGATCTGAAAGTGCACAAGGCTAGGCCCCTGAAAATTGGAATCTGGACACCATAACTCTGGAGGGAGACCTTGTTCAGAAAAACATCTGGAGCAAGCAGGACTGTCAAGAGAAGTAATGAAAGACTAATACTGGCAGGCTTGTCACCCAAGAATTCCAAACAGAAAGACCAGTGGTTAAATTGGGCTCTGGCTCAAATGGGGAACCAGCAAAGACCCCTGAGTTATAATGAGATATGAGAATAGTCTGGAAGGTGCAGAACAACCTGAATGGCGCTGTTCTGGATTAAGATGAAGGGACAGAAAGAGGACTTGTGGACATCTAACATGTGACTATAACAGCAATGTAGGTGAGAAGCTACCAAAGCATGAACAAATAAAGCTATAGTTCTCCCTCCCCCACCTCTTACAAATAATAACCAGATGAAAACTAGGAACCCTCACTGTAAATTCAATTAAAGGGCACAAAGTCAGCTGATCACAACTCAAGACCTTCCCTTGTTCTAGTAGTGCTATAATAGGTGCCCTAGGTGCAGCTATGTACTGAACTTCAGTATTCTTCCTTGTCTGCCTAATTACCATTTTCATTAACAGCAATAATAAAATATCAATTCACTCATTAATAATGGGATTGAATTATTCAAGGCTTGAAAACATTTATTTCCATTCAAATTAATTGTTCTTTCCACTGGTGTTTTAAAATCTGTTTCTTAATGAGAACCTAGCTCTAATTGACTTCTGTTACATCACTGTTACCAGACAAGACATTAATTGCCTTGCTTTGTTCATGAAGCTTATGGGGTGGAGGTGGGCAAATGAAATATTTGTGTTCTATTTGGGGCATTTCTATATTTTTTTGCCTTATTTGCATCATGTATGTAGCAAGTTGAATAGTGGGTAGCAGGCTAACTTCATTTTCTACAAAGCGTGTGCCAGTGAAAATGAGTATGTGTGTTTTGGTTGCAAGGAGGAATGAGGTTATTCTATCAGTTGAGTGCATGCAAGTATAGAAAGGATGTTGCAATAATAATAGTATTACATTGAGATGTCGCCTTTTCTTAAGAATTGATGGTAGTGTACATGGCAAATCTCCCCTATTTTATCATAACAGCAGCCCTGCATGGTATGTTATGCTGTTAATACCACTTTATAATGCCTTGGTAAGACCACATTTGAAATATTGCATCCAGTTTTGGTCACCACAATATAAAAAAGATATTGAGACTCTAGAAAGAATGCAAAGAAGAGCAACAAAGATGATTAGGGGACTAAAGGCTAAAACATATGAAGAACAGCAGCAGGAATTGGGTATACCTAGTTTAATGAAAAGAAGAACTAAGGGTGCCACAATAGTAATATCTAAGGGGCTGCCACAAAAAAGAGGGGATCAACCTATTCTCCAAAGCACCTGAAGGCAGGACAAGAACCAATGGATGGAAACTAATCAAGGAGAGAAGCAACCTGGAATTAAAGACATTAGAACAATTAATCAGTGGAACAACTTGCCTCCAGAAGTTGTGGGTGCTCCAACATGGGAGGTTTTTAAGAAGAGACTGGACAACCATTTGTTTGCAATAGCAATAAGACTTATATACTACTTGGGACTTCCGGTGGATTTTGCGTGCGTGATGGCGGCTACTTTGTAGCCGTCCTCCTGGGTAAGTGTAAGAACCGCTATGAACAGCAGATATCAGCTGTTCAGCGGTTCAAAATCCCCCTCCCGGGCCAAGGGGGGGGGTAGAGAGTGTCTGAATAGTGGTAGAGCCTCTTTCGCACCCCCCAAGTTTTTTTTTTGGGGGGGTGAAAGGAGTGCTCCCACGGAGTTCAGACTTGTCTCCGCTTCCCAGCTGTTTTTGTCCTCAGGGACAAAACGAGCCGCCGCAAACACATCCGTGCTTAAAGAGAACTGGTGAGTTTTTTTTTTTTAAATGGACAGAGCTGAGTAGAGGATTTAGTTTTTGCTTTCTTTGACTTATTTGGATTTTAAGTTTTAAGATGTGTTTCTATTTTTATTCTCTCTTTTTATTTTTTTTCTTTGTTGAAAGGGAAAGTAAAATGGCGATCGGCAAACTCCTCGGTGTTTTTTTTTTCTGGAAGTTAGAATGCTGACCGGCAGGCTTTTTTGTGTTTTTCTTTCTTTCCTTTCCCTTTCTCTTTTTATTTCCTTATGATTGGAATGGTTGTTTTTGGTATCTCTAAGTATTTTTTTTGGAACGGACTTTTTTTATTTAATTATTTTTTTTTCCCCTTCTCCCTTTTTTTTCCTTTGAACTCCCCCTTTTTTTTTTATTGTAATGACCCTTTTTTGAAGGACTTTTTTTCTGTTTAATTTTTTGTAATTTTTAAGAAGGAGTAAAACTTTTTTTTAATTCTTTTTCTCTTCCTTTTTTTCCCTTTTTTCTTTTTATTATAATGACCTTCTTTGGAGGGAGTTATATTTTTGAAGGAATTTTTATAATTGCTTAAGAAGGACTAAAGGTTTTTCTTTAAGATGGCTCCAAAGCGTCCAGGGATTTTTACAGTTTCTAAATCAACAGTTTCACCCTCTTCTGGGGGTCAGCTAATAACTATGAAGGACTTGCAAGACATGATGGGAGATGTTATAATTCAAATTAGGGCAGAAATGAAAAAGATTTTAGAGGAAAACAAGAAGATCTTGAGACAAGATTTTGTTTTGGCTTTAGAAGGTGTTGCTTCTGTTCTTGAAAAGGTGAACTCCCATGTGGAAGAGGTAGCTGAAAAAGTGGACATAATGGAGGGGAAAATTGAAAGTATGGAAAAAGAAATGGAAAATGAGATTCTTCTGCTTCAATATGGACAAATGGAATATGCCTTAAGAATTAGAGGCCTGGGAGAGTCTTTGCAAGGAGATCTGAAGGAGATGGTTGCAAAGGACTTTGCATTGATTTTGAATAAAGAAAAAGAGGGAATACTTAATGAAATTGAAAAATTATTTAGGGTTAATTCTGTGGTGGCAGCACAGAAGAATCTGCCAAGAGATGTGGTAATTTACTTTGGTAAAAGATCTTTACGCAATGAAATTGTGCAAGCCTATTATAAGAAGAGATTTCAAATGGCTTCACAAGATGTTATAATTTTTAAAGAGATCCCATCTAAAATTTTAAGAAGAAGAAAGGAGTTTGCTTTTTTAGCAAATGAACTTAAAAAGAGAAAAATTTCATTCAGATGGGATGTTCCGATTGGAATGGTGGTGAATTACATGGGGACATGTTATAGACTTAATACTGTTTCTCAAGCAAAAGATTTTTATACTTCGGTCCTGGGGGTATGTGCATCGCCATCAATTAAGTTGAAAGCTTTGGAAGAAAAGAATGTAGAATCACAGTTTGAAGAGCCTATATTTATGAAAACTGGAGAATCTTTGTGTGAGAGGCCTCAACAAGTCCAGGTTGAGGAGCAGAAGACAACTTGTGTAGTATATAATACCAAAGAAAAGCAGCAACAGAAGAAGGTTAAGGAAGTTTCATATTTAGTGGTTTCTGAATCTCTGGGAGATGTTAGACCTACAAAGTCTTTGGAGCAATCTTTAAGGTTGGAATTGTTGCCTGAAATGGAAACTGGGAAATCTCAGTCTGAGGGGCATCAACAAGAGAGGAACGGGCAGAGGATAACTTGTACAACTTACAATTGTAAAGATCAATACAAGGAGGAAGTTAAGGAACCCTTATTGGCTTCGGAGTCGATGGGAGATTCAGGAATTTTGGAGCAGTCTCCTAAGGCAGAACTTGCAGCATTTCTTACGAGTTTGATACAAGAATGGATAAGGGAAATGGAAGAATGGAAGAATGGAGAATGGAAAAAACTGGAATGTGAATAATTAATAATACTAATATAATTGAGATTGATAAGGATGTAGTTTTTTACGGATGGAATTAGTTATTTGTGAAGATTGAAATGTTTAATGTGTTTATTAACTTTGTTGTTTTAAGTTTTGAACCTTTAATGATAATATTGTTTAAATTTGTGTTTTGAAGGGATTATAATTTGCTTATTTTAGTGAGTGGATTTTAATGTTTTAAATTTTAAAAATTTGTGGTTTTGGAGGGAGTTTATATAGAGTGATGATTGTATTTAGATGTGTTTAGGATTTAAAAGTGTTTTTAGTTTTTAAATATTATTATTAATATTTTTAAGACAAAATAATTTGTTTAATTAAATGTGCTTAGATTTGTTTAGGACTTATAGGTTTTTTAAGTTTTTGTTTTTTGTTTTTTTTTTTTTTTTTTTCTTCTTTTTGGATAGGAGAGAAGATTATGAAGATTGAAGGAAATATGTACTTACTTTAAGTTCTTTTAGAGTATTTAGCTTTAATGGTATAACAAAGATTTGTATGTTTATTTTTTCGTTTTAGGATAAAGAAAGAGGGAGAAATTAGATTTTATATTATAGATATAGATATTCAAAGAAAGTAATTTTTAAATTTGTGTTTTTGGAGGGAGCTTATATAGAATGATGATTGTATTTAAATTTGTTTAGGTTTTAAAAGTGTTTTAAGTTTTTTTTTTTTTTTTTTAATTAAGCCTGTACTCAGCTCTGGGAAGTCCAGGGGAGGGTTTGGGAGGTTGGGAAGGGGGGGGGGGTGAGGTAGGGGGGGGTATGGGAAGGGGATTTGTTTTTGTAAAATGTAAAAATTTTCAATAAAAAAAAAAAAAAAAAGACTTATATACTACTTCACAGTACTTTACAGCCCTCTCTATGTGGTTTACAGAGACAGTGAATTACCCCCAACAATCTGAGTCCTCATTTTACTGACCTTGGAAGGATGGAAGGTTGAGTCAACTTTGAGCTGGTGACAATCAAACTGTTGGCAATCAGCAGAATTAACCTGCAATATTGCATTCTAACCACTATGCCACCACAGCTCTTTCCCAATGGTATAGGCTTTCCTGTTTGAGCAAGGAGTTAGACTAGAAGACCTCCAAAGAGTGTGCGTGTATGTGCATTTCATGGATCCAGTGAGTTTTTGAGATTAAACTAATCTCATGTGTGCAATACTTTCTAATAATGATATTTTAACATGCCTTATAGTTTTATATCTTTATTGTAGGATGCCACTTCTTGTGAGGCAGTTATATAAATTTGATAAATATTTTAGCATGGTACATACATGTTTTGTATATGTAATAGTATTAGTTTTGACTGAATATTACATCAAATGCATATTTTAAATGAAAACCACATTTGTTAACATCTTTGCAATTCTAACTTGGTTTTTTTTCCCCCTAGCTCTCAGCTTTCTAATGCAGAGATGACTGAATGAGAAAGCACCAGGAAAAAAGGGAATAATCGCAATACACATTCAATCACATTGCGTAGCACAGGACTGGACAACTCGTGATGTCTAATTAAATTCAGCTTCTAACCAAGTTAGAACATTCTGCTGCATGCTTAATATATACCTGGTTTTTCTATTTTAGGATAGGCAGTGTAAACAGGGCTGCTGGCAAGTTGTTAAGCCACAGCTGATAACTGTGTTTGGCTCCATGGGTCATGAGTTTTGTGACTCTCAAGCTTGTTCCCCTGATTCAGCACGCTAAAATTTACTTCTAAGTACACAGATATTATGCCTAAGTCAGAACTCATTAAAATTGGATTGTAAGGATATAAGAAACCAGCTAAGATGTTGATAAAATAATGTATTCTTGAGAAGGAAATCTAAGTAGCAGATTAAAAATCAATTTTGAGAAAAGTATCCCAGCCTCAAGGATAAAAACTTTAGAGATAAGGAGTTGTTTCAATGGAGTGGTAGAAAGCATTTTAAAAATCATGAATGCCAATATAGAATGTCCTTGTTTCATTCATTCTGGAGGAATTACCTCCCCTTTTTTGTCTTTAGGATTTTGTTTTTTCTTATTCCACCATGGTTTGCGTTCATCCCTTTTGCCCCTTACTTTAAATGGAAGACATGGGAGCAGGGCAATGCCTGGAGCTGGTGGTTTCTGTCACCAATGGATTCACCACACATGCCACAGTAGAGTTCCATTTCTTCAACACATTCATGGAACTTCACCACATGATTACGAAGTTCCCTCTGCTGACCCTTTGTGCGATAGATCCCTTCACACAGGCAATGAACTTTCAGCAGGCAGAGCTGCATAAAAGAGAAGACAGAGAAAAATAATCACATGAAAAGAATATTACAAAGGAGGCAATCTATGGGCCCAACACATTCCTAGTTCCTGATTACCCAAAATATGGCATCTTTTAAGCTTTTGAAATGTGATGTTCTTTTCCATCCCTTCTGCTTCTTTTTATTTTACTTAGCAGAAGCTCACCAACTGTCAGACAGATCCTTCTTTTCTTTGGCCATCTGTTGCCTCCTCTTCCCAAATTGTGCTTCTTACCATTCCTATTTGTACTGCTCTATAGCACTTTGGGGGAAAAATGGGTGATTTCACTCTTTGCTTACCATTTTATCTTATACATTCAGCAATCACTTCTTTTTTCATAGTTACATAATTGTATACCCTGCAAAATTCCCCCTTCTGAAGAATTTCACGTGAATAATGCTAGCAATATAGAATGTTTAAGGCTTGGATTTCTCAGTGCAAGAAATTTTGTGTGGCTATCCCTGATACCCCCAAAACCATAGGTTCAAAATGTTTCAGGATCTTTGGGTTAAGATATGGTCTTTTCTAACATCATCTTTCCAAAGCATAATTAAATACCCTACCACTCAGAAAAGTCAGGAGCTACACATATTCCACTTTAGGAGATGCCCCATTACCCCAGAATCAAAATATCTGATGCTAGCTTTACACTCTGCTATGTAACCCCCACAAGAGAGCTATTAGTGACAGAATCTCATCAACAACGTCTAAAGGATTGGAACACAAATATGGGCCATCACTGTTTACCCCTCCCTCATGATATTAATGGGTTATTAATAATTCAACCCCCTTTATGGATTACTGCCTTGTCATGGCGAAGGGGCTTGTGTAACTCAATGAAGCTATAAGCTATGCCGTGCAGGGCCACCCAAGACTGACAGGTCATAGCAGAGAGTTCTGACAAAATGTGATCCACTGGAAAAGGAAATGGCAAACCACTCCAGTATCTTTGCCATGAAAACCCCATGGACAGTACTAAAAGGCAAAAAGATATGACACTCATTGACTATGCTAAAACCTTTGATTGTGTGGATCACAACAAATTGTGGCAAGTTCTTAAAGAGATGGGAATACCAGACCATCTTATTTGTCTCTTGAGAAACCTATATGCGGGTCAAGAAGCAACAGTGAGAACTGGACACGGAACCACTGAAAAGGAGTCCGGCAAGGCTGTATTACTGTCGCCCTACCTATTTAACTTATATGCAGAGCACATCATGAGAAAGGAAGGGCTAGATGAAACAAAAGTTGGAATTAAGATTGCCGGGAGAAATATCAACAACCTAGGATAAGGCAGAAAGTGAAGAGGAACTAAAGAGCCTCTTGATGCGGGTGAAGAAGGAGAGTGCAAAAGTTGGCTTCAAACTCAACATTAAGAAAACCAAAATCATGGCATCCGGCCCTCTCAATTCCTGGCAAATAGATGGGGAAGAAATGGAGGTAGTGACAGATTTTATTTTTCTGGGCTCCAAGATCACCTCAGATGGGACTGCAGCCAAGAAATTAAAAGACGCTTGCTCCTGGGGAGGAAAGCTATGGCAAATCTAGACAGCATACTACAAAGCAGAGACATCACCCTGCCAACAAAAGTGCGTATAGTCCAGGCCATGGTTTTCCCAGTTGCAATGTATGGCTGTGAAAGTTGGACCATAAGAAAGGTTGAGCGCCAAAGAATTGAGGCCTTTGAACTATGGTGCTGGAGAAGACTCCTGCGAGTCCCTTGGACTGCAAGGCGTTCAAACCGGTCAGTCCTAGAAGAGATCAACCCCGACTGCTCTTTAGAAGGCCAGATCCTGAAGTTGAAACTCAAATACTTTGGCCACTTAATGAGAAGGAAGGACTCACTGGAGAAGGGCCTAATGCTGGGAAAGATTGAGGGCAATAGAAGAAGGGGACGACAGAGAATGAGATTTATTTATTTATTTATTAATAAAATTTATATGCCGCCCAATCCCTAGGGACTCAGGACGGCATACAAAATTAAAACAATAAATATAACAATAAAACAGTAAAATAAGTGCATTCATACAGCATGTCCCAATCGTATCCCGCCCCCCCCCCCCGGGGACATCAACTCCAGGCCTGCCGGAACAGGAGAGTTTTAATGGCTTTCTTAAAGGCCGGCAAGGTGGGAGTAGTTCGAATCTCGGGGGGAAGTTGATTCCACCAGGTCGGAGCCACCACAGAAAAGGCCCTTCCCCGAGGGCCCGCCAGCCGACATTGTCTGGCCAACGGGACCTGAAGGAGGCCCAATCTATGGGACCTCACCAGTCTCTGGGAACTATGCGGCAGTATGCGGTCCTGTAAATAACCTGGTCCTAAGCCATGAAGGGCTTTAAAGGTGATAACCAACACCTTGAATTGCGTCCGGAGACCCACAGGAAGCCAGTGCAGCTCGCGGAGGATAGGTGACATGTAGGTGTACCTTGGTGCACCCACAATCGCTCTCACGGCTGCATTCTGAACCAACTGCAGCCTCCGAACGCTCTTCAAGGGTAGCCCCATGTAGAGCGCATTACAGTAATCCAGTCTTGAGGTGACAAGGGCATGAGTGACCGTGAGTAGAGCCTCCTGGTCCAAATAAGGCCACAACTGGTGCACCAGGCGAACCTGGGCAAAGGTCCCCCTGGCCACAGCTGATAGATGTTGTTCCAAATTTAGCTGTGAGTCCAGGAGGACACCCAAGTTGCGTGCCTGCACTGAGGGAGGTAAATTTACCTCCCCCCCGGACTAATGATGGACCATCAGGATGACCCTTGGGGGGCAAGACCCAGAACCACTCGGTCTTGTCAGGGTTGAGTCTAAGCCTGTTCACCCCCATCCAGACCCTCACATCTTCCAGGCACCGGCACATCACGTTGACTGCTTCACTGAAAGGGCACGGGTTGGAGATATACAATTGGGTATCATCCGCATACTGATGATACCTCGCCCCGTGTCGCCGAATGATCTCACCCAGCGGTTTCATGTAGATGTTAAAAAGGAGGGGGGACAGGACCGAGCCCTGAGGTACCCCATAATCGAGGTGCCTAGGGGTCGATCTCTGTCCGCCCGCCAACACCGACTGCGACCTGTCAGAGAGGTAGGAGGAGAACCACCGCAATACGGTGCCGCCCACCCCCACCTCTCTGAAACGATGCAGAAGGATACCATGGTCGATGGTATCGAAAGCCGCTGAGAAGTCAAGAAGCACCAAGACAGAGGAATGACCCCTATCCCGGGCTCGCCAGAGGTCATCAGTATGATCAAAGCAGTCTCAGTGCTGTAGCCGGGCCTGAAACCAGATTGAAAAGGGTCCAGATAATTCGTTTTGCATAAGTTCGCCTCTTGCACCAGTTGCGACCCTACCTGGACCGGGAGGCTCTCCTTACAGTCACTCACGCCCTTGTCACCTCACGTTTGGACTACTGCAACGCGCTCTACATGGGGCTACCCTTGAAAAGTATTCGGAGACTACAGTTGGTCCAGAATGCAGCCGCGCGAGTGATAGTGGGTGCTCCTTGATACACCCACGTTACACCTATCCTCCGTGAGCTGCACTGGTTGCCTATTGGTCTCCGGGTCCAATTCAAGGTGTTGGTCATTACCTTTAAAGCCCTATATGGCTCAGGGCCAGGCTATTTGCGAGATCGCCTACTACCTCATAGTTCCCTACGTCCGGTTAGATCCCACAGGCTGGGCCTCCTTCAGGCCCCGTCGGCCAAGCAGTGCCCTTTGGCGTGGCCGCGGAGGAGGGCCTTCTCTGTGATGGCGCCCACGCTTTGGAATCAGCTCCCCCTGGAGATTAGGACCGCTCCCACCCTGTTGGTCTTCCGTAAGCTACTTAAGACCTGGATTTTCCGGCAGGCCTGGGGTTTATAAAACCTTACCCCTGGATGATTGTTTTTGTATTGTTGTTTTGTTATGTTTTATGTGTCTTTTATTGTTAGCCGCCCAGAGTCCTTCGGGAGTGGGGCGGCTTATAAATTTTAAAAATAAAATAAATAATAAATAATAATAATAATAAATCCAAGGATCGCAAGAGTTGGGACGCCACCACCTTCTCTACAACCTTCCCCACAAAGGGGAGGTTGGAGACAGGACGAAAGTTCTTCAAAACAGCTAGGTCCAGGGAAGGCTTCTTGAGGAGGGGCCTCACCACCGCTTCCTTCAAAGGTTGAGGGGAGATGGCTGGATGGAGTCACTGAAGCAGTAGGTGTGAACTTAAATGGACTCCAGAAGATGGTAGAGGACAGGAAGACCTGGAGGAACGTTGTCCATGGGGTCGCGATGGGTCGGACACGACTTCGCAATTAACAACAACAACAACAATGATTCAACATAATATTTGGGCATGTAAGTACATTTTCAAAACCTTGGAGGTCTGTTATCAGGCAGAATTATGACATACATATATTCGCACACATTACAAAGAACATGACTAGAGTAAAAAAAAATGCAGATGAGACAACTTACTTTGTTTCCTAGTCCCTCTGCCAGCTCATGAGCCCTCTCGATATTTTCTAATGCCTATAGAAAGCAGAACATATATGTATTTGAGTCAACTCCATAAGACTTAGGGCAGCTTACAACGTTAAAAGATAATACAACAATAAAACAGTATGAATAGAAATCATGTGCATCCCGGAAAAAAAACCCAGACACATGAAATCTAGGGCATCATCAGGGCAGGAGCCATGCAGGTCTAAGGAGGGATGCTATTTAAGAGTAAAGTGCTACAACAAAAAAGGTATGCTTCCTGGGTCCTGATATACGACATTGTTTAACCAAAGGAATTTGGATTGTCAGTCCAATTGTATAGGACAAGCAAAAACTATAGTCCATCAAGTAATCAGGCCCCATGCCATGAAGTATTTATAGGTGAGGGGAGTGAGGTGCCAAAGTATGCAAGATGATGTCTTGAAATACGTGGTGGTTCTGAAGACCTTGTTGCTTGAATCTATGATAAGTACCTGAGGGTGCCAAGATAGGGAAAACTGCATTAACCTAATCCCTGGAAGTCTAGATAATATTAGGAAACATTTACTCCCTTTATTTTATAATAGCTACATACTATGCATATTCAAAACTATTTGTGTATATACTCTATAAAAATACATACACATATATACATATACACATACACACATACACACGTACACAAACACACACAAATCAGTTTGCTGCAGTAATTAAAGACACTGGACTAAGAGCAGGAAGACAGCAAGTTTTCATTGTCTCACAGGAATAGAGGCCAGATAGATCATTTAGTGTCAGTCACTCTCAGCCCTAGACCTGAGAGTCAGCCCTAGGAATTTGAAAAACACCCTGGAAGAAAAAATGTCAAACTACTTCCACAATGTTTCCCAAGAAAACTGCCAATGTTTATGAAATTGCCAAGAGTCGAGATTTCATGGTACCCAAATTATACATAACTGTTTATATTTATATATATTCTATCAGTAGACTCTGGGCAGTATACAAACCATAGTTAATTAACCTAATAAAGGTTCATAATGTTCTTCACCCATATAAAAACAACTTAGCCATAAAGCTAGCTGGGTAGCCCACAGGTTCTAATTCTGGGCCTAAACCCTGCTTATAACCAATGTTTTTTAGTGTCTTCCGCAATGTCATAAGGAAAACAGCATATATACTTCTGGGGGCAGCATATCTTATGGAGAAACAATTTTCAGTTGATCATTTCTAGATGCTCAACTACAACAAGTGAATCCTAAGGTAATCCATGATGAATCCCAGCTACTCCATTTATTTAACTGCTTAGAAATAACTGTCACACACCTAGTGTATTCATCTTGCAGATCAAAAGGTACATTAGATAAACAGCCTAAAATACATGCTGAATACTCATTTCCTCAGTATGGATGTTACTATGTGGATCGAAAGACTGTCCATAGGAAAAAACATCATGCATTGTTAGAGCCTATTTTGTTGGTTCATAACAATGCAACTGTATCTAATCAGTTTCTTATACAGCCTATTACTGACCTTGTCGAGGTCCTTTTGAATCAGCCAGCACTTGGCTACACCAAGCAGCACCTGAACTTGTCCCAGACGGTTTCCAATCTCAGTCATGATGCTCATGGAGGAATCATAGCGGGGAAAAGCTGCCTGGGTTGTAAGAAAAGGTTGTCAGTCGCTGTCCACTACTGCCCTCAGACAGCCTGTCATAGGAGAGGGTCATACCTGTACATCTTCACGGCTGCGATGGATATCAGCAAAGCAAAGCAGGCACTGTGCTTGCAAAGGACGATCTCCATGCTGAAGGGCAATCTTCATTGACTCCTAGCAAGATAAGCTTTCAGAATCACAATTTGAACTTTTATCACATATTAAGTTCTAAATTCTGACTATTCTAAGAAACGGGTGCCTGAGTGAAGGACAAGGGGTGTCTTGTCCTGTTTGCAACCCACATTAAAGACAGCATCCCTTCTTTCAACAAAATAAATGACTGAAGGAAGAGGTAGTTTATGCAGTTTGGATCTTCCTCAAACAGTCAAAAATACTTTGCCATTGCTTTGGAGTTTTATTGGGTTCCTTTGCAATTCAAAAGCCACTTTCTTTCACCAAAGGAAAGAATCTGTGTTCTTATAAAAATAGTGGTGTGTACTGATACTTATAAAGATGGCTTTCAACTTTTTTGCCCCACACCGGGGCTTCATAACCAAAAACAACTTGAATTGGCAGTTGCTGCAAGATGGCTGTAGTATGGCCAACAAAACACACCAAGAACTAATCAGTTTGCTGCAATAGTCTAAACAAAAAAAGTTATTAAAGTATGACTCAGAGTGGTCAAATCTGCCTTCCTCAGAAAGTGATGCAACTGACATACCCTCCCAAACTGGATAGCCCTTTAATTTTACCCAGCAGACTCCCCCCACACACACACACTCCAAGAAGCCATGCTTGTACCTCACAGCATTCCATAGCATCTGGCAAGCGCCCCAGCTTCCGATAGGCTACAGCCATGTAGAACTGGCTCATGGCTCGGTACTTCAAACTCCAGCCTTTTCCATAATCATTCACCAGCTCTGCTGCCTTGCATGGGAAAAACAGAGCTTTTTCATGGTCCTTGAAAAGAGGAGTGAGATTGAGAAGAAAGAAAAAGAAAGGCTGCAGAAAAGCTATGATTGTTTGAAGTTATGAAATCTTTTAAGCTGTTTTGATTGATTCTGATTTTTCTATGGTAAACTGTGGGATGTAAATAAGGTTTATGACATAATAAGGTTTATGATAATTTGTAACCTAGATTGATTGATTTAAAAATTATGGTGAAAATAGCCATGGTTTCAACCCGCTTTTACAAGAAGCACCCAGTATGGAATTTGGAATGGTGAGCTCTTTGGAATATACTGTAAGATTACCACATTAATTATATTTTTCTGGTTAAAAAAAATGAATTGGTGATAGTACTGTAAACACGTGCATTATACATGTACACATTGTGAAATACATAATGAGAGTTTAATATGGCAAGTTTCCACTAAGTAGTAAAACTATAGTCTATATATCCGAAGTCTTTGTTAAGATAAGGCTTGTCCTCGCACTTCATTTGAGTTCACAGTGAGAAGATTGAAAAATGATTATTGTAAGTAAACTTGTCCAAATTTACACCAAAATAAGCAATGTTAAAACTGATAGTATGTATTTTCCTAGAAATAGCAAAATGCTTTAACTTTCATGTTGAAAACATTATCAAAATAAATATTACTGTTCAAGAGCTTTACATACTTCAATATATAATAGATATTAAGTTATACATTTGATAATCTTTTCTCACAAATGAATCTATAAGCATTAACATAGAATACTTTGCATGTGATAGCAGATAACATATTGTGTGATTCCACCTTAAGTTATATTATGAAAATGATTGTGTGATTAAATCCTTGAAATTAGCAGAAAGGCTTTTTCCTTTCTTTCATTTATTGTTAGACTGTTGAAAAATATTACTGGTACATACTGTGATTTCTCAGTGTTTTTTTTGTTTCATGATATCCAAAAATAAATAGACTTTAATAAAATAGAATGATAAAATTAGATGGCCAAAATGTATAAAAAAGACTATTTAAGTTTTTCGATTAGCTAATCAACATTTTTCTGACAAATAAATAATACCCATGTCCACAAATGGCAGTTTGTGATACAACAACTTTTTCTGGAAGATTTTCACCATCTAAATATATGAGTTGAAACAATAGTTTCACTGAGGCAGGATATTACAAAGGGTTGTATCTAGGACCTTGTGTGAGCACTGAATAGCCAAAATTCCACAATATTACAAAACCATGTAATATTTTGGTATGTTTTCCCTAATGTCTCAAGATTTTAGCTCATAATTCTAAAAAGTTGAGAAACTAAGCAAATTTGCAAGATTTCGGGCCTCACCTAAACAAAACATTATTTTTTATTTAATGTTGACATCCCATAGATACCATTTTAGAGGAGTCATGTATGTGGCATATACTTGAGCTCTGATTTATGTGATGGTCCTGACAAGCTTCAGATCACGAAGTTAGGGTTCACAGAAAACAGGTGGAAACCACTGCACTCAATCTACCATCTGTACAATCTTTCACATAGTTGGAAAAGTTGCATTTTTTTAAACTTCTGATCTACATTCTCTTCCATTGGCATTTCTGCAATACTCACTTTGAGGTGTGTGTAGAAATTTCCTAGACTGCAACAGACGCGACACTCCAGCATCTTGTCATCATTGTTGTGTGCGTACCGTAGAGCTTTCTCAAAACACTCCAGAGCTTTTTGGAAGACACTGAGGCCAAAGTAGGCATTGCCCATGCTGAGGTTGACTTGGCCATTCAGTTGCAGGCCCAGTGTTGTACCTCGCATGTTCAGGCAAGTCTTACAATAGGAGATAGTTTTGGGGAATTCACAGAGCTTCTCGTTGCTCCGTGCCAAATTCAGGTAGCTCTCAGTAAGGTAGTCAGGATCCTCCAGTTCTCGGGCAGTGTCAATCTGCATGACTGCAAACTTTTAGCAAAAGAACACAATACTTAAGAATCAACACATCTAATCCTAAACTTCAGTCATAATGAATTTGTGTAATTTTATTGATGAATTTTTTAACAAGATGCAGGCATTAAAAAAGAAACAAAATAACAAAGAATAGTGAATAAGTAAAAGAAAATAGAAAAAGAAATATTATAAAGAAGTGGCTTCTGATCTTTTGGGCAGCAGTTATAAATACATTTATATTTTACACTTTTTTCTCTAAGGTTACTTCATAATTTCCTTCTTTCCCTAAGCTATCCATAAACCTGTAAGACATAAGTTCAGTTTTTTTCAGCAAAAGGTTCAAAGGGGGTTTCCAGTCATTGATAAATGTAATTATTAATCTCTCTCTAATCAAACTGGCTAATTGTGACACTTTTACCAACCATAATGAATTCACATTAATCATATCAAGACTGGAGTTGACAATTTGGACCTACTCTGTGGCAGACAAGGCTCAGGGCTACAAAACTACCTTGGTTTTTGCTATAAAGTTAAGCTCCACCAAATAGTGCCATGTGCAAAATGGTGGCTCAGGAAAGCAGTCAAATTCTAAAGAATATGGTATCCTATTTGCACATGCTTTTGATAAAAAAACCATCTAATTTTTAATTTAAAAAATCCATAGAAAAAAAGGAAAAGGATATGGTCTTTTTTTTTACTTAAATGAAGTTTAGAAATGATAAAAAGAAAACGGTGTAAGCAAGCTAAACAACTATAATGCAATCTATTACATTAAATAACTTGTTATTATTTCCTATTGATGTGTTTTTACAGAGTCTTGTGCAAAGCCAATCCTGGTGATTTTGTTTCTCTGCACATGATCAAGAAAGAGATTAAATGCATCTGGACTGCAGATGCCTGATATTCATGCTAGACAAAACTACTTCCACAGCATCCGGATATTGAGGAGTCTCTCTTTTGGTATAAACAATAAAATGCTTTTAAAACCAGTCTTCAGTTAACTTCTGGCAGAAAAATGAAATGCTGTCCTGAGTGGAGAAGGTTTAGAAGAAGCTCCTTCCTCTAGACATCTCTAACCCTGATGAACAGTTTGTTTCGAAGACAAAGGGGAAATCATATGAAAAGAGGTCTGTTGTACAGTATTTCTGAAGTACTATTTAACTCTTATTCTCATAGCACAGAAGAAAATGCAATTTCTTCTCTTTCCTAATATCCTTTACCGATTAAAGTAAAGCCTTATATATTTGCATACTCAAACCATATTTTATTTTCTTTCCTACAGGCCTTCTAATTCCATATCATCTCCTTTCATATCATAGTCAGTTTCTCGCTGATCTGTTCTTGCCTTAGCACTCGGGGTGATTTACAGTTAGTGCCGCTATCTTGTATGTATGTTTGTATGTATGTATGTGTTTCTGAATTAGTGCTGTTTTGTGGCAACTGCCTGAACAAGCCCTTTAACCCCAAAGATAAAATGTATTTTGTAAACCAATTACTGAACATTAGGGTTGTGCAAAGCATTTGAAACAGGCATTTTTGCATATGAGTTAGTACTAGTAGGATACCTGTGTGCAGAGTGTTGAACGAGCCATATTCTTTGGAATGTGCTTTGCGAAGGGCCTCTTTCAAACGCTTCCCATAGCACTACTAAGCAATTGTCTGTGATGAAATCACAACTGTCTGCCAGAATGGACTAAAGAGCTAATTCAGCACAGAAAGTACTGTTATACCAGAATTGTGCAGATATGGACTGAAATACTCAACTGGCAATGGAGTTCACAGAACAAATTTCACTTGAACACTTTGGAGGAAATAAGGATAAAAATAAATTATAATAATCAGAAAATCCGTTTAAGATCCCAATAGATTTTTCTCCTTCAATCCCATTTAACCTGTTTACTTTAATATGTTACCAATTTAAATCTTATAAAAGCTGTATAGATATTCTGAATATATACAGTCCCCTTCAATGCACCTGAAACAATATCTACTTGCATATTATATTTTTAAGAGTGCCATCCATGGACTTTATCCTAACAGTTTTGAGAGGAGTCAGATCATCATATCAGGTTCAAACTACTGCGAAGATGGAACTTCGGAACTTACATTTTATGAACATGCAGATATACTGACTTCAACATTAAATCTTTTTATTCTTCTCCCCCAGCTTTTTGTAACATCTTATTAACAAAGAGAGTGGAGGATTTTAAACACTTGCCTGAAAGTTAGCTTGATAATGCAAATTTGCAATCCAGGATGCTCCTCAAAATACACATGGATGGATGAACTCTTTTCTTATAAAATAATGTGGTTTTTTTTTTGTCATCCAATCAGCATATGGTATTCACCGTTCAAACAATACTCTATTCTTTTGTTCTATGCATGATCTCTCACGGCTAGTTTAAAAAAATCTTCCCATAAATTGAAAAATTAACATTAGAAATCTCTAATCAGCCCCTCCAAAAATAGTTGTACATCTCTCCTTTGCTTACTGTTTATAGATCCCATTTGAATGTATATGTAAATCCTAAAACCCTGTTCTACAACCTAGTTGTTACTACATCTGCAAGAAATACTGTTCCTAAATGTTTTCGTCAAGGGGCCCATTAACACAAATGTTCCTTAACTGAAAGCCCACGGGCTTATCAGTCTCGATCCCTTAATAAGCTTCTTAAAACCATTTACAACCCATATTGTACAGTATACATATAGTAGCCTATATAACTTTTAACCAAATATGGGGATGTTTCTAAACTGCAACTACAGATGGTCCTTGATTTACGACCACAACTGAGCCCAAACTGAGACATTGGTTAAGTGAATTTTGCCCCATTTTACAACCTTTCTTCCACAGTTGTTAACTGAAAGACTGCAGTTGCCGAGTCAGTAACACGATTGTTAAGTGAATCTGGCTTTCCCATTGACTTTGCTTGTCAGAAGGTTGCAAAAGGTGATCACAGGACCTTGGGACACAGCAACGGTCCTCAATATGAGTTGGTTGCCAAGCATCTCAACTTTGATCACGTGACCATTGGGGATGCCGCAATGGTTGTGTGAAAAAGTCTAAGTTATTTTTTCAATGCTGTTGTAACTTTAAATGGTCACTAAATGAATTGTTATAAGCTGAGGACTACCAGTAAAACACCAATGGGGGTTCAGGGTTCTAGCTCAGTACTACAATACTGAGATTTTCCACAGGTTTCTTTTTCCTGTTTTCCAGAAAATCTAAAGTTGCATCTGCAAGAGATTAGGAAAATCCTAATTCGCATCTCATTTCAGCCATGGCTCTCTGGATTGCCTCATAAAAACCCTTCTCACCCCTCAAGCAGAAATAATAATTAAAAAGAAAGGACTTTTGGAATCAAGGCCATGTATAATGAAAATGATGAAAGATTTCCACAGTATTTCCCCAAAAGTTAGATCTTAAACTTAAGATCTTCCAAAGCAACATTTAAAAGAAAACAATGTCTCAGTGAATTTGTTTATTTATTAGATGTATATGCTGCCCATCTCACTCTGAAAAGCAATCTGGGCAGCTTCTAGGCGGACAACCATCACAGTTTGACAGTAGTGATTTGAACAGAAAAAAAAAAAGAGAGAACGTTCCATTCAAATAAATAATACTGAAAAAAATCTAGTGATGTGCCATTTGGAAACATACCTTCTCTAGCCATCACAGTACAAACTTTGTGTGCACGTGTGTTTGTGTACACACATGTGCACATACACATATTGTTTAACCTACAGTTATCTTATACAGCTGATAATTCTGCGAAACAAAGGTGCGCCACAGCATCCCGCGTCTCAGCTTTTTTGCAAAACCACACAACCCTCAGGTAGGCATGCAAATGGCTAACATTGTTAACACCCATCATTACTTAATTCTGTAGATAAGAAACATGTAAATTGCTCATTAGGTCTAGGACTGCAGGTGGAAATGCAGAATGGCAATTTTCAAAGGTAAAAATTTGTCAGTATCTGCAATTTTAACCAGTGCTACACTTGCTGTTTGAGTGTGGCCGAACTGTAATCTGGAGCCCTACTTTTCTATCCACCACCCTGTCTGTAACATAGTAAGAGAAAAAGACACGCAGCCAATCAGAATGTTTTACCTTTAACATATCTTTGTACCTGCCCATCTCCGAGTGAGCAGTGATGAGGCAACCGAGGACTCGAAACCTGCCAGCTGGATCTGTGCTCTTTTCCAAAACCCGCAGCCAGACTTGAAGGGCCTTTTCTGTCTGACTGGACTGATACAGCTGGAGTCCTTTTTCTATCTGCTGCTTTGTCTGGTCCTGTCCCATTGCCTTCGTGCTCTGGAGCTGCATATACCAACTTGTCGGAAGAGCAGCAGACCTGTCAGAGTGGCTGTATAGATGGGCTAAAAGAAACGGTGACAGTGAAGTTGGTGCTCAAACAAGAGGATGGACTGCTTGGTGCCAAAGCAGGGGGCCCACCAGGATCTCAGATGGCTCAGCCTGGAGGAATGTCCATCGGAGATGGGAAGAAAGGCCCACCCAAATGTTGAAGCAACCACCCTGATCGTCTAGAATAGCATCCTCGGTGCTGCTATCCTATCAGAGCTTTTCTACAACCCAAGTCACAAAGAAAGTGGAAGACAAGAAAAGCACAGCCAGGAAAGAAGGAAAGAGCCTAAGTGGCTGGAGTGAAATTCAATCGGAATGGCCCCTCCCGAGCCCCTCCCTTCCATTGGGGACAGCTGTGCCCGCCAATCCTTGTCATGTGATCTCACAGGAATGTCAGACTTGGTAACCCCCAAGGTCAGAAAGCAAGCCTGAGCAACCAATCTCCTTCCCTCTACGCTGCCTTTATATAAATACATCAGAGAGGGCAAATGGAGCCTTTCTTCAACGAGTTGTTGTACAGTGGCAAACGCAAAATGAAGGAAGTTGGAGCTGAACTTTCAGAGCTTGAAAACGAAAAAGCTTTTCCTCAATCAATTAACAGAAAAAACATTATTCACTAGAATTATTTCTAGTGGGATGACCACTAGATAGAGCTAGAAACAAGCCTTTTACGTACAGTATTTTGTTTCAGTTTTGACAACTGGATTTTTTTTAAAAAGGAATGCTATATGACTGATAAAAATGCAAAAAGGAACAGTCAAAACAACCAGGAGATTGTTCTATCTACCTTACAAGGGAAGTTGCAACCACTGGGAGATTTTTTAGCTAAGAAACTACTTTTGGGAGACCATGACAGAGATAAATCAAGAACGGTTTGAGAGAGAGAGAGAAGAAAGCAGGCTGTTTCTTGGCAACCAAGGATTGGGGGAAGAAAGAGGAACAGCTGAAGAACTGCTGCTTGTCAATTTTCATTATTCTAGCTAAGTATTTCCGCTGTTCTCTGTGTCAAGTCACCTGCCAGTGACTTGACAGTCATCCTAAAACCCCATCCTAGCATGGTGTATCTTACTCTATAATGTGAAAGAAAAAAAAAGTATGCCATTTCCTTAAGACAGCATTTATTCCAATGGCTGAACTGCAATCAGCTTTTTCTGAAAATGTGAGCCCAAAGAACATTATTTTCAGAATGCAAGAGGCTGTGAGAAGCTAGATAATTTATGGATACTTCATTGCTATTTCTGTTTTCTTGGGGGAACAGAATGTGCAGAAATGAACATAGGAATATATGAAACATGGAAGCGTAAAGGAAAAAATGAAAAGGGAACTAAGCAGAAATAAAAAACATTGACACTTGGAGTGGAAGGGATTAGAATGAAACAAAGTAATATTCTTACAGTATCTTTGAATCTACCAGCAGATCTACAAGCCACTGTGACTTGTTTGCTAGGCATTTTCTGGATAAAATTGCTCATGTAAATTGGATACATCACGGGCAGAAAACAATGAAGTGACTGAGGCAATCTCTTGTGAAGTCACCTGGCACTCTTTTGAACCTGTTGAAGCCAAGGAAATGGACAGCTTTACATTGTGTTAGCTCAGCCTCCTTGGGAGTTTATTGAAGATACCAGAGAAAAGAACAGGCAACTGCATTTTAGGAGTAGTAAATGCTTAGAAAAAGGGGAGTCATACCAACAACCTGTAAGGAAGTTGTGATGCACTTCTTCCTGAAATCATCAGTTGAACTAGCAGTGTTGGACAATGTTTAATAATATATATCACGGGTGTAAAACTTGATTGCGTCACGTGACGTATCATGAAATACGTTTTTTTACCTTTGCGGAGCCGGGGTGAGCGTGGCCTGCGCATGACACATCCAGCCTGCAGGCCACCAGTTTGACACCCCTGATATATATATATTTGCTTTTAAAACAAAATGGTGCTATTTCTTCCTAACAAAATGGGGCCTTATCAGGAATGCTGGAGGAACGAGAGGTTAAGTACCTGACCACCCGTCTAAGATACCGCAGGGTTTGTCTCTTTTCCAGTTAACATTATAGGAAACAACTATGAAAGGTCATCTATTGGCTTGGGGTGAAGCATAATTGAACCATTTTTTGAGGAATGGGATCCTTCTCTGCCAGATTTACAAAGTGTAGGTTGTTAAGACACAATGTCTGTCAGGCACAAGCAGCTAGGTCCACACATGTAGAGTTCAAGCTAACTACTTTATTACATTCTGCCTATTATACAGGAATCTTCCCAGATTGCTTGCCTTCTCTTGGGAACTGATAGATAAAGTTCTACGGAGCCTGGGAGGAGGGTAGTGGTGTCAGTTCTGGTTCTTTTGTGGCTCTGCAACAATTCAAGGCTAACCCCCAGCGTAAGTCCTTCCTGCTTGGGCATTTCTCAACATCTACAATATATTTATGCAGTTGTTGTAATTTTAACTTTATTGGATTTTATGCTGAAATGCTGCTTTATGTGTTTCTCTATTTTTATAGTGAGTCACTCAGAGTCTGTATCTGGGGCAGCATGGAAATAATGTAAATACACGTATCATTTTATTGGATATCACCCTTCCAAATTTGTTAAAGCAGTCCCAGTACATTGGAAAGACTGATACTGGGAGACAGAAGGTTTACTTGACAGTAATATAGAATTCCCAATTGAGTCAGACTGAAAATCGGATTTATGGTATCTAATTTATGCACAAATGTTAGTGATAATGCTGTATTTTCAACTTTTTATTAACTTTTTCTGCAGTGTATTGGAAGAGCAGCTTACCTGCAGGAATCAAGTTAACATCACCTGAATGTGATTTAAAAAATTCTGCATATCAAGCTAGTTTATATGTCAGCTGGCAATCCAAGTTCCTTTTCGTTTCAAACATCAGTAGCTGTAGAGGTGCTAAGACAGTTAATGACACCTATGTAAGACAATACTCTAAAACTGCCACTGCAATGTTTTATTTTTGAGACTAGAGAGAAAAAAATTTCTCTTGGAATTTCTTATTATTACCTTGCATTATATCAAACATGTCAAACTCGTGATGTCACGTGACATCGCACAACGTATCGGAGCCTTTTCACCATTGCCGGCAATGACGTGCCCGGCCTGTGGACCGACAGTTTGACAACCCTGCATTATACAGCTCAACCCTCAGAGCCAATTAGAAATGTGAAATTTGCCTACTTTAAACATTTAATTCTAATATAATCTACTTAGAAATGCTTTTAATTACTCTAGGCATACAGCATGAGATTACATCCCAGATTAGAAATAATCTATTTTCAATACTTCTCTGTATTAAAAAGGTAGTATTCCATAAAAATTATACTGTAACCAACTTCATTTAATTTGGAATAGAATTAAAAACCAGAAATTCCTTCACCTGCAGTTCAATTCACTGTTATCTCATTTTGTTGCAAGTGAGGACCAGGCTAGAGTTAGTATGTGATAAAATGCCATATGATTTTTTTTTTACACATGATGGCAATAGTAGCTAATAAAAACTTTGGGAAGAGATGGAATTTAGTAGCTATGTAAATACTTATAAAATGTATGAGATCCGATTCCAAATCAGATACATCCCTGTCTACATTCTTAATGCCAATTGAACCACATGGAAAATTATTCATCTCAGAATATGATAAATACTTATAGTGGTGCTGGGATTTCAATGGAATCAAATTTTTAATTCTTAAAAATTGTTTATTAGAATTCAAGCATCTAGATCAGGCTGGAACTAAAAACTATAAAAGTACATTTAATAACCATATTATGTTTTAAGGGATCTGTGTTCCTATGCTGGCTTTGTCTGAGCATCACCTTTTATTCAAAAATACAGCATGAAATCTTGAACTGTGTCTTTGATTGACTGAAGTTGTATGGTTTATCTAAAGATTGATTAGTTTTTTTAAACATTTAGTTGGGGGAAGATAAGAAACCAATAGCACTCCAGAGGCTTTTCTTACACAGTTCTTAACCTCATTCAACATTGGTTTCACTTTAGTATGAACTTATAAGAACTATGTTTGTAATAATCTTTTATCAATGTCAAATTGATTGTTCAAGTGTTTCCTCAGTTTCCACTCACGCTTACAAATGATTTCAAAATAACTTTTCAACCTTCTGCTGTTTAATGTACCACAAAACAGGTGATGCAGAATTTTGTTATGATCCAACAGATGGCTGTTGACTGATGACTAAATACTCACCCGATACATTTGAAATTAAAAAATTTAAAACGTTTCCAAACTCATTTATAGGGATTATTCTAGCAGGAAAAAAAATTGCAGAAATGGTTCATGCACACTCATAAAAAGTTATTGTAAGAACAAATATGACACCTTTCTCATTTTAACTTGATCCAAGGAGGAATCCAAACAATTATTATTTTGGTAATTATAAGGTGATAGGATTTAGTGCTTATTAGAAGATAAAAGTTAAAAAAAAAAAATTCCAGTTAGCTGACTTTTAAATTAATTTCTGCTTAAATGTCATTATCTTATCTTGTAGGATTTTGCTTCCTTTATTTGGTAAAAAGTAAAAACAATTTTAAGGAACTATATTCTGCAATATAGGCCTTAAGATTTATTTGCTTGTAGTACAAATAATTATAATCTATATTCAATATAAATACCTATAATAAAGTTATAATAGGAAGGGCACTTAAAAGACGCAAATATAGTTGCAGGAATTAGGAGAAAGAATCTATCAAATTACTTATATTATTTTTATGCTGTAAAAAATATGGCAGCTTACTCAAGGTGATTTAAACAAGATAAACTTACCAGAAAAAAACTGAATGGAGAAGCACTTTTCTATAATAAATTATTCCTCATGTGTATATTTATATTTCATATACTAGCTACCAGAAAAATCTTTGATGAAACTGATCTGGGCCCAGCCAATTTACATCAAGTGTAGAAAGAAAGTAAACCTTAAAGTAAAATCCTCAGAAAAATAATTTAAATTAAGAGAGGGGGGGGGGGAAAGGTGAGCTTTGTGTTTGGGGAAGCAGCATGCCAGTGACAGAAAAAATGATGTATATATTCCTCATACATTTAGACTAAGCAACCCTTTTTTCAAATACCCGGATACCAATTTGCCTGTTCTGTATAAGTAAATACAAGGATGACACAAAATTTCTTCTCAAACAGTTTAATAGCAAATAAACAAAGGGAGATACCACACTTGGCATATACAAAATGACTTCTTGTCTGTGTGTCTGTGCAATTAAAACAGCTTTAAGTTCCCCAGTGGGACAAAAAGAAACCACACACAAAAGGAAGAAAATTCCTTAATACATACTCGCTCGTTCCAAACTTGTAACAAAACTTTCATTTTTAAATCCACTACACAAACTCCGTGATCAGAAAAGCAACATGTGCTTCTTTTTTAACCACTAAAGTAAAATCCATAATTTTCTACAGAGTACAACACAATTTCACACAAAAAAGACATTTTGTTTTGCAAATCAAACAAGAAAAAGGAACAGTTCAAACAGGGTAAAGAAAAGCATTGCTACAACAGAATCACGACTTTGAGTTGATTAAATCCTGTTAAACTGCAGAACAGATTCTACATTTGGTCATAGTGGCAATTTGTTTTCTTGTCACATTTGTGAATCACTTTACATTGTTTTCTAGTAGAAAAGGCAAAAAACTGTACAAAACCCCTAGTGTTAAATACAATGTTTGTACCAATAAAAAAGCCCACAGGTTTTTTTTTCCAAAATGTAAATTTTCTTTTTTTTAATTATTCACAAAAAGCAGCTAGAAATAAAAGGCAGCTGCTGCTTTACTGTCTCAATTCCATTAAAACCACCACAGAATTATTAAAACAATCAAAGGAAAGAAAGGAAAGGAACATCTAATGTTTGGCATTTTGGTTTTCTCCGGAGATTTTTTTTTACCACAGGATTCTCCAGAGTTTCTCATGAAACAGTATGCACATTATAAAGAAATGTATTGGCAAAATTAATTAATACACTGCAAGGCCTTGACTTCCCCGCCATCAGACACCCCTGTGCATTGTGACTGTGAGCCCAAGGTCAATCATCTCACAGCTGTACCCCAAATAACACAATGATATCCCCTTTCAAGTCACTCTCATCCTTAGAGATGCTGATCACAAGGTTGAGAGAAAAGCAAGTACGGAGAGAGATGACCCATCCAGCAAGAGAGTTGGCAGCTGGTGTTTGCCAACAACAGAGTGAAAGCTTCCTAAGGCCTAGATAGATCTCTTAGATGTTTCCACTCTCCAAATGTTTTGTTTCACATTCCTTCCTCCTGTTAAAATTCCTTCATAGCTTCTCCTCCACCCCGTTGCCTCTTGTGCTTAGGCACCTACCACAGGACTTTTTGCAAGGTGCTGTGAAGTCCTGGACTATATCTCAGCTTCTAAAGCAGATCATATGTGCAGCAAAGCTGAAGCATGTTTCCCAGAGAAGGATAATCTGTCCTGTTTTTCTTCATCAGGCCAGAAAAAAAAAAAGAAAGAAAGAAAGAAGAAAGAAAACTGCACGTCTCCTAACCCAATTAAAGAACAAAACTTTTTTTTTTTAAAAAAATTCTCCACAGAGGAGATTCCCCCAGCTAAGGCCCCTGAGAAAAGGAGCCGGGGTTGGTACCCTGTTCAGGTAACAGCCAACGTGCTGTTATATTGTGCTTGTCACTTGGAGAAAGAGCCAGCAGTTTTGTGCCTAGGCTTACAGATTCCTTCTATGGGATATATACGACATGCTATTTCAAGTGTAAGAACTGGAGAGCAATCAAGCTTCCATTCACTGAGAGTTAGTGGTGTTAAAATTTCACAAAGCAAGTCGCATATTAAACAAGAGGTACAAATTAAGGCTAACCCAAAGGAGCCTGAGCTCCAAAGGATTTCAGAAGCAGTATTACGCAAACATCCCACATCTTTCTGTTAAACTTGTATCCCTGCCGCTGCCACCATGACCATCTGAACAGTGCAATCAAGCCCCTGAGACCTTTCCATAGCTGTGATAATAGAGCAAGGTGCAGATACTGTGTAAAGCAGTCTAAATGCACAGGAGATGTCCTTCCATGACATATGATCACAAGTCTGGCATCCCAAAAAAAGGACAGCTTTGAAACCTAATAAATTGCTCAGTTTTTGCACCAACTATAGAAAACAGAGGTGAAGGGTGTATATATACAGGATTGTGAAGAACACAGCAGGAAACATGCAAAACATTTACAGGGGCATTATTTGAAATTTTAAAAGAAAAAAAAACAAAACAAAAAGAAAAACTCACATTTTGTTGAGGAGATTGTAGTTACAAAAAACTAAGCATGCAAAGGTTTAACAAAATACAACACCAACTTTGATTAAATTCTCACTGCAGACAAAGGCTGATAATCACACAGGAAGGAAAAAGCGGTTAAGTGCCAGGGCAAAAATGCAGCTACAATCAGGAAAAAGTGTAGTTCAAGTGTTTTCTGCTGAAGCTACTCAAGTCAAAGAACGCATGCTCTCTTCTCAAGCATGGCAAGTAGGTTCAGCAAAATGTGACCAGAAGCCTCCTGAAAGCTTTGAGTTGCATCCTTTTACTTTTTCCTTCAAAGGTTTTTGTTGAAACTAAGCACACAGAAAAAACTAAGCCTAGAAAGTGATTGGCTGTATGTTCACAGAAATACAAATACTCCACGAGGTATGCTAGCAAGGCTGCTCTGAAGACAATTACAAAGAATCAGAATCACAAAATCAAGTGGTTATCTTATGAAGTTCTAGAAAAATAGAATTCTTTTATATTCAAATGCAAGTTTAAATATTCCCCATCAGCAGTCTTTCTAGCAAAACCAATTTGGCAGCACAAAAAAAAAGAAGGAAAAAAAAGAAGAAACAAACATAATAAAATACACATCAGCATCAAAAGTCAACACAAGGTCAAAGGGTGAGAGTTCAAGCATCAGAGAAGCTGAAGAGACAAGGATTTGGACGATGTACTTGAACGCCACATCGACATGCTTTAGGCACAACGATGAACAAACGGCAGGAATCTAGAAAAAAACAAACCAGAAAGAAGGAGACCTACTGAGTTACACAGAACAGTACATCCAAACAGAGAGAGAAAGAGAGAAGAGAGTGAAACAGGAATGGGCACTGTACAATGAGACCTCTTGGGGAGGGGAGCTGACGAGGAAGGGCAGCACATGCCAACAATGAACAAGTAAAAGTTGAAGTGCATAAGACACCAAATAAATGTAAAAACTGTCAGAAATTAAATGGAACAGAGGCCTGGGATTCCCTTTAGACTCTGGCTACAGAATGGAGTCTGACTTAGCGGCATACAGCTGTGCATTCAACACAGCTCTAAGTCAGTGTTCCTGTTACCTTTTCATGAGGAAGGTAGCAGCCCCCTCTTCCACGAGAACCTGACTTCACAAAATGCAATTGTAGGACAGTTCACATGACAGGTGGGAGGACAAAGCAGAGATCACTGGGCAACTGGGCACTGAGAGTTTAACACTTTCTTCTTCTTACTATGGGGCATACTTAGGCAATTGGAACTCATATGTATGCGTATGTATGCACATGTATGTAGATTCTGGCAGTAAATGACATTAAACACGTTTTTACAATGTGAGTAAAACTGATGCCCTCACAGAAAGAATTAAGACTTGATTGCAAGTTAAGACTTGCTGCAGTTGAGCCCTTTTTACTATGATACTTGCAAAAAAAAAAAAAAAACCCACCACCCTCATTTTGCAACTCTTTTCAATACATAAATCTTGCTCTTTTGATTCTGTGAGGAGGAACTCTGGACTCTCAAAAGTTCTATAGTCACCTCTGCCAGTTTTGAAAGGAAGGATTTTTATCTGCAGAGACTGGTAAAGAGATTTTCAAAGTGACAGAATCTCTAACAGGATCACAACACAAGAGGCCTAAATATCAAGGACAAACACATTAAAGCATTCTCTTAACATAGTGTTCATAAGAAATTGTCTGAAGCAGCATACGATTATTGGAAAAAGTATTGTTCTTAGATTTGCCCTCACTTCCATCCTAATTATAATAAATGCATGTTACAATATTTTGATTTAAATACAGAGATCTATTTCAGCTGAGTAATACGAATGAAGAATACATTTGTGTGAATATAATTTACTTTTTTTTAAACAAATGTCAAGCTACACTATGTTATTTAATTTTAAACTTACTTAGTTTAACAACACTGGCTTGGAATCAAAATGAGTGAAACAAACCATCCTTCCGTTAGTTGATGTTTTGGATCTAGGGCAACGCTTCTTCAGCTGAAACAAGGGAGGGGTAATCCTTGTTAACTTTCCTTCTCATTATAATTCACTATACCCCTGAATATCCTAGGACTGGGGAATTCACTGGAAGAATTTGATAGTAACACTAAGAGAAGTACATTAGTAAAGCCACTTCCCTGAAGTATCCTTAGTGAACCCAAGAAGACTCCCACTGGCAGAAAAATCTCTAATCTTAACTATAGGTGTGCAATGTTCAGGTTCAAAGATGCCAAAGATCTGACTTGGGCACCCCTCCCTACTTCTCAACCTTCTCCTTTAAGAAGCAGTGTCTTTTGCCCAAATATGTTTGAATTAAGGAAACAGCAAAGATTACACTTGCAGGAATCCTACCTTTGGGTGTGTGTGTATGAGATTATGAAAGTTAGTTTGCTGAAATAAAATATGAGAGTCTTTATTTTTATCATAAAATACATACCCAAAAACTTGAATAGAACATTTTTCTCTTTCCCAGAATCCATCCATTCACATGAATTAACAAAATACGTAGTTAAAAAGCTACTTGCAAAACCATGATGACTATTTATTTTAAAGTTA